>NC_092726.1:136437446-137183539 GCF_047496885.1 Scyliorhinus torazame | reverse complement strand
AGCGGATCTACTGGTTATTATTCTGGTGGATATACTGAACTACGTCAATCATTATTATTTCCCAGTGAGTTTCCTGTACATCACCCCTGTGTGTAGTATTAACTCTGTCCTGATGGGCGCAGCAACAGATTGTTCTGTCTGGTTCACAGTCACGTTTTCCTTTGATCGATTTGTGGCTATTCGTTGCAAGAAGCTGAAACCAAAATATTGCACCGGGAAAACGGCGACTGTGGCTTTGGCAACAACCGGCATCCTGCTGCTTTTAAAGAACGTTCCCTTTTACTTTACAAAACAACCTATATTCATCTATCGCAATGTACCGTGGGGCTGTCAATCAACGATAAGCTCTTACACTGATCCCAGATGGATTGTATTTCAGTGGTTCGAGAAGGTTACAACGCCATTGCTCCCATTTGGTTTAATTTTGTTGATCAACTCTATGACAGTCAGTTACGTTTTATTGACAAGTCGAGTCCGTACGGAACTGAGAGCACAGAGGAAGGGTGGAATTAGCAGTGACCCAGAGATGCAGAGCAGAAGGAAGTCTATGATTTTGCTGTGCAGCATATCTGGCACCTTCGTTTTCCTGTGGTCGGTCAATGTTGTACAATTCGTATATATTAAATTTAGAGGGCTATTTTCCATGAGCGATTTTGAATATATCTTCCAAGATGTCGGAAAGATTCTGCTCAATTTAAATTGCTGCTCAAATATGTTTATTTATGTAATCACTCAGTCAAAGTTCCGAGAGCAAATCAAGTTGGCAGTGAAATATCCGCTTACTGCATTTAAACAGAGACTCAGCCAATCGAGGAACTCCGCCCATTGACTGAATCAGCGGATCAGGAGCATCATCGGTCACGATGACCAAACGCAGTTTAGGCATTCAGATGTGTTGCTCGAGTCAGTAATGGTCATCTCAGCAAGTCCTGGAACATGGCCAGGTGATCATTAGCTAACGCATTAGACAATCAGGGATTCTCTGCCAGTCCCGGGCCGCTTTCATCATCGGACAACGAATCAGCCCGTTTATCAGTTGAGCAAAACGATCCATTTTGTCTAAGAGATCGACATCTGTGCTGCCAAAAGTCAGTTTTACGTCTCTGATTGACAGCTCCATAATGTCCGAACAGCTGTAATTGCCAGAAGTGTACAGCAGTATGAATGTCGTTGCCATTTAGCTAATTATTCAAAATTAGGCCATGTGGCTCCTAGCTCACAGAGTCACCGAGGACATGAAGAGAGAAGGAGAGATACAGAGAGATGCATGACTTTAACGGCAGTTGTCAACATGTCATTCTATATTGACGGCGTCGTGACGTTTACCCCTGACGTGGCAGGGTGGTGTCTGGTGGTTGGGCAGGTGGCGGGGGTGGGGGGGGGCGGGGGTGGGGGGCGGACGGCACGGACAGAAATTGCAGTCTTTTATTCCGGTGTATGCCTGTAAAAATAAGACGCCAGTGTATGCGAAAGGCTTCTCTACCTGGAATGTTGCCAACCTTGCTTTTTATCTATCACTATACTGCTTAGTTGCTCAAGCCGCACATTTCCAATAAGAACCCCTTCAACTTTCTATTGTCACCAGCTTCGAATATTTAAGGGCAGAAGCAAACTATTCATTTAGTCCCACTGCCTTCCCTTTGATTTCAGGGAGAAGCTTAACTTGCTTTTTCCTTGTGGGACCCACTCTGTCCTTCACTGATCTTTTACCATCAATATGTTTTTCAGAACATTTTCCTATTTGTTTCAGCACAGCCTGCCGTCCGTTCCTCGTGCTTCCTCTTAGCGACCCGCATTGCAGCCTTAGTTACCGCGAAATTTGAGATCCTTTTCCAGATTTATATTGATTTAATATTCCTGGATATATCATACACCTCTTTATTCTTCCGTATTTTATTATCAATATCCTTGGGCATCCAAATACTCCAGCTTTGGATATCCTGGATATATTTCTCTTGGGTATGTACCAAACTATCACTTTATTAATCTCTCTTTTGAAAGCCCCCCATTTTCCACTAAATGCGTTTCCAATCAGCCTGTTCCAGTTCAACTTTTAGCGCCTCGAATTTGCCCTTTTCCAGTCAGGGATCTTAATCCTCCACTGATCTTTTTTAATCCTTTCCCAATATAATATTGAAAGGTAATTTCCACGATCGCTATTTCCCAAATGCACCCCGACTCTGATGTTATCCAGCTGCCCTGCCTCATTTACTAGGACCAGATCCAGCACAGCTTACTCGCTGGTAGGACTGGATGTATAGTGTTACACCCGGGAGACAAAAGACCAGATGGGAATTGGGAACTTGGCTGCAAACCAGATTGTCCGTCGAACTATTGAGATACCCACTGCTACTACGTTTCAAATCTGCGTACCAAACTCCCTCCCTTTTCCCAGAGTATATTCGGCACTATGGCTTTCGCTCGAGTCACCGATGCCTGATTCAGCCGAGTTGCTCTTTTGGAGCATTAGACCATAAGACATAGGGGCAAAATTAGGCCACTCGGCCCTTCGAGTCTGATCCGCCATTCAATCATGGCGGATATTTTCTCATCCCCATTCTCCTGCCTTCTCCCCATTACCCCTGAACCCCTTATTAATCCAGAACCTATCTATCGCTGTCTTAAATGCATTCAGTGATTTCGCCTCCACAGCCTTCTGTGGCAAAGAGTTCCACGGATTCACTAGCCTCTGGCTGAAGAAATTCCTCCTCATCTCTGTATTAAAGGATCGTCCCATTAGTCTGAGATGTTGTCATCTGGTTCTAGTTTTTCGTACAAGTGGAAACATCCTTGCAATGTCCACTCTATTCCGGTTTCGCAGTATGTTGTAAGTTTCAATAAGATCCCCTTCAACTTTCTAAATTCCAACGAGTACAGATCCAGAGAACTCAACCGTTCCTCATTTGACAAGTTCTTCATTCCAGGGATTCTCGTGAACCTCCTCTTTCCAAGACCAGCACATCCTTCTTTACATACGGGGCCCAGAACTACTCACAGTACACCAAATGGGGTTTGCCCAGAGCCGTATACAGCCTCAGAAGTACATCCGCGGTCTTGTACGATAGACCTCTTGACATGAATGCTAACATTGCATTTGCCTTCTTAATTGCCAACGGAATCTGCACGTTAACCTTAAGAGAATCGTAAACAAGGACTCCCAAGTCCCTCTGTGCTTCAGATTTCCTAAGCATTTCTCCATTTAGAAAATAGTCTATGCCTACATTCCTCCCTCCAAAGTGCATAACCTTACACTTTTCCCGATTGTATTCCATTGGCAACTACAATGCCAACTCCACTAGCTTGTCTAAATGCTTCTGCAGCCCCCTTGGTACCTCAATACTACTTGTCCCTCGACAGATCTTTGTATCATCTGCAAACTTAGCAGCAGTACCTTCAGTACCTTCTTCCAGATTATTAATATATTTTGCAAAAAGTTGTGGTCCCAGCACAGACCCCTGAGGCACACCACTAGTCACCGGTGCCATCCTGAAAAAGACCTGTTTATCGCCACTATCTGCCTTGTACCAGTCAGCCAATCCTCTATCCATGCCAGGATCTGACCCTGAGGACCATGAGCTCCTAACTTATTTAACAGTCTCCTATGCCGCACCTTGTCACAGACCTTCTGGAAATCAAAATAAGTCACGTCCACTGGTTCTCCTTTGTCTAACTTCCTTATTACCTCCTCAATAAACTCTAACTGATTTATCAGACACGACTTCCCTTTGAGAAAGCCGTGCTGACTCGGTCCTATTTTACCATGCACTTCCAAGTACTTTCCATTCTCATCTTTAACAACAGACTCTAAAATCTTACCAATGACCAAAGTCAGGCTAACAGGACTATAATTTCCCGACTTCTGCCTCCCTCCCTTCTTAAACAGTGGTGTTACATCAGCTACCTTCCAGTCCTCTGGGACCCTTCCAGCCTCCAGTGATTCCTGAAAGATCATCACTAATGCCTCCTCAATTTCCTCAGCTATCTCTTTTAGGACCCTGGGGTATAGCCCATCCGGTCCACGTGACTTATCAACCTTCAGACTTTTCAGTTTCCCAGAACCTTCTCCTTCGTGGTGGCCACTGCACTCACGTCTGCCGCCTGATTAACCTGGAGTTCTGGCATCCAACTGCTGTCTTCCACCTTGAAGAATGATGCAAAGTAACTATTTAGTTCGTCTGCCATTTCTTTGTTTCCTATTATTACTTCTACAGCCACATTTCTAGTAGTCCAATGTCGAATTTTGCCTCTCACTTACCTTTTATGTATTGAAAAAAATCTCTTCCTATCTTCCTTTATATTACTAGCTAGCTTGCACTCGTACTTCATCTTCTCCCCACTTATTGCTTTTTTAGTTGTCCTATGCCCGCTTTTAAAGGCTTCCCAATCCTCTGGTTTCCCACTAATGCTCGCCACTTTGTATGCATTTTCTTGAGCCTTTATGCTGTCCTTGACATCCCTCGTCAGCCATGGATGCCTTGTCCTCCCCTTAGCATGATTCCTCCACCTTGGGATGAATTTCTGCTGTGCCTCCCTAATAACCCCCAAAATCTCATGCCATCACTATTCTGCTGTCTTCACTGCTAGGATCCTTTTCCAATCAACTCTGGCCAGCTCCTCCCTCATGTCTTTGCAGTGACCCTTATTTAATTGTAAATCCGTTACATCTGATTGCAGCTTCTCCCTCTCAAACTGCAGGGTAAATTCTATCATTTGTGGTCAATGCGCCCGAAGGGTCCTTCACCTTATGTTCCCTAATGAAGCCTGCCTCATTACACATCACCAAATCCAGAATTGCTTGTTCCTCTGTAGGCTCTGTCACAAGCTGCTCCAAAAGACCATCTCTTAGACATTGCACAAATTCCATTTCTTGGGATCCACTACGAATCTGATATTCCACGGAAGGGACAATCCTTTAAAACAGAGATGAGGAGGAATTACTTCAGCCAGATGGTAGTGAATCTGTGGAATTGTTTGCCGCAGAAGGCTGTCGAGGCCAAATCACCCAGTGTCTTTAAAACAGCGATAGATATGTTTTGGATCAAAAAGGGGATCAGAGATTTTGAGTAGAAGGCAGGAGAATGGAGATGAGAAAAATTATCAGCCATGATTGAATGGTGGAGCAGACTCGATGGGCCGAATAGCCAGATTTTGCTCCTATGTCTTAATATCTCATGGTCTTATGACGTTTGGCTTTGCGACACTGGTTGATATATTGCGACAAGGCCGGAAGGTGACAGAATCAAATCCTCGTTCAAAATACCCGAACTAACGGGCAGCACGGTAGCCTTGTGGATCGCACAATTGCTTCACATCTCCAGGGACCCAGGTTCGATTCCGGCTTGGGTCACTGTCTGTGCGGAGTCTGCACATCCACCCCGTGTATGCGTGGGTTTCCTCCGGGTGCTCCGGTTTCCTCCCACAGTCCAAAGATGTGCAGGTTAGGTGGATTGGCCATGATAAATTGCCCTTAGTGTCCAAAATTGCCCTTAGTGTTGGGTGGGGTTACTGGGTTATGGGGATAGGGTGGCGTTGTTGACCTTGGGTAGGCTGCTCTTTCCAGGAGCCGGTGCAGACTCGATGGGTCGAATGGCCTCCTTCTGCACTGTAAATTCTATGAACTGTAACTTTTTTGAAACAACTGAGTTCCAAACAGTCACATGACCACGAGTTCGCACATTACAACAGCAAAAGAAGGAACACTCCCACATATCTTCACAAGGGCAGCAATATGCTGGACAATGCTACAGAACACAAATTAAGTCAGGCTATAATGTTGCCACTAAGCATTCGGCCTCATAAACAAACAAGCTAACTGTGATCAAACGAACATCACTCTAAAATCAAGAGCGAGATGCCGGGCATATTAGCTTCAATGAATTGCCCTCCCACCCGCTCCCACACGCACACACACTTACAAACATCCCCCCGCACAAAACACACTCTCTGCAAGTCAACTTGCCTCCTTTGATACCTGCATCCACAGGAGTATTTGTAAATTCCTCTCTCAAAATGAATCGCCCTGTCCGCTTCTTCCACGGCATGCTTCGCCCCAGCCGTTTTTAGCAAGGATCAATTCCAGGATCTCCAGACCTCTCTGATGTTTCCATCTGCCTTGAATTTCCCCGTGAATTCGAACATGGGCTGCACAGTGACACAGTGGTTAGTGCTGCTCCCTCACAGCACCAAGGAGCCGGGTTCAATCCCGGCCTTGGGTGACGGTCTAGGTGGTGTTTGCAAGTTCTCCCCATGTCTGTTGCTGCTCCGGTTTCCTCCCACAGTTCAAAGATATGCAGGTTAGGTAGATTGGCCATTCTGCATTTCCCCTTGATTTCCAGGGATGTGCAGGTCAGGTGATGGGATTACGGATATTGGACTCTGCACTGTCGTGATTAATGATGCTGCGACCACAACATGTACAGGTGCGTGGTCAATCCCAGGCCCAGTCTTCCCGGAGTCCCAAACCAGGTGACTGAACCACTAATAATTCAAACATTCCCTACGTATCACGTGGGTAGCACAGTGGTTAGCATTGTGGCTTCATAGCTTCAGGGTCCTAGGTTAGATCTCCGGCTGGGTCACTGTCTGTGCGGAGTCAGCACGTTCTCTCTGTGTCTGCGTGGGTTTCATCCGGTCCTGCGGTTTCCTCCCACATGTCCAGAAACACATGCTTGTTAGGTGAAGTGGATATTCTGGATTCTTGCTCCGTGTACCCAACAGGCGCCGGAATGTGGCGCCCAGGGGATTTTCACAGTAACTTCATTGCAGTGTTAGTGCAAGTATACTTGTGACAATATAGATTATTATTGTGCATCACGTGCTCAGTTACCTCCATCTCTTTAACTTTACAAAATCGCAAGCATACATTCCAGGTGAAAAAGTAATTTTATTGAAATTCACACAATAGACTGCCCTGGACATCGGGAAAATACCATCCACACAAAGCCTGGCCACTTTGCTGATGTACGTCGTTCAGTCTGCAACCTCACACGGTGCTCCCAATAATTTGTCACGTCAGTTCCACATTCCACTCCTTTCTGCCCTCTCCATACTGGACCTGCTGCACTATCCAACTGAAGGTGAATATTGAACATCACTTTATTTTATTATTAAGTATTGTATTGCTGAACTATGGATTGCAAAGGCCAATGTAATTACACATGTTTGTTCCAAAGTTCTAGCCAAACAACACATTTCCTTCGTCTTCCTGAGACATCCATTCTCTCAGAACTATAATGATGTTAATCAGTACCGGCTTCCCTCCAGGTCCACCTCCACCTCCTGACTCTGCGCGGGCATGTCCACTTCCACGAGAACATACAAATAAAGATTAGCAGTAGAAACTTTAGTCCTTCGGACTGTTCCAACATTGTGATCGATCGTGACTGATCTGAGAGCAACATAAAATTAAAACTCGTCTTACTCCTTCGCCTCTTCCTCACAAAAAGTAATGCACAATGTTGTCACTATTTGATCCAGGTCTCTGTTACATTTCTGCATTGGAATGATGTGTGGAGATCGATGCCTGGAACTCATCAGTCTTCATAACCCAACTATATTAATTAGCAGGCATGCACTCTGAACCTGGCTGAGACTCTATTACTTTCTCCTTTCAGGAACGCCAACAATTAAATTAGACCTCTGGTTTAGTGTTCTGTATCTCTTGTTGTGCACCCTGGCCTTTCATTCCTGGATTCCTGTTCGTATTTCCATCTGGTTCCCAAACTCGTTTCCAGTTTATGTAACACCTTCCTCAATAGCAAGATCAAGATCCATGACTACAAACCCAGCCCTGTCACCGTGAAGGTGCAATCTGTCTGACCTACACAAGTAGCATATGCACCAAATCCATTTACTAATTCACATAATCAAGAGTCGTCCTTCAGGTTCAACATTTCCAGCGACATATCCTCCAGTTGATACAGTCAGTTACTTATGGCAGTGGTAGTTATCCAGGCATTATCACTGATCCGTACCTGTTTGTTAACCGGCTCTCTGAATTCGGACAGGTGAACCTCATCCTGCCTCCCCCCTGTGTGAATGGTGAGCAGGTTTGTTCACCATTCAGATCCGCAGCGCCTCATGATCTCCAGATGGTCATTGACATATTCTTGGGAGAAAACACGTAATTCCAAATCAATATCTGTGATTACAGAATCGGAAGTCTGTTGAACGAATAATCGAACCATCTGCCACTTTTGCTCGTCCAAACATAATTTGAATGCCCACACACTGAAAAGCTGAACGGATCTTGGATATTTTTCTCCCCATGGGGACTGTCATCTGTTTCAGTAAAGCGATTCAGGATGGAGAAACGGAGTCACGAAAAGTCATGGACAAACAGGATTAAGGAAAATCCCCAGTCTTATTACGCGTATACAAATAGCAAGAGGGTACACAGGGAAAGGGTTGGCCTACTGAAGGAGAGAGACGGTAATCTAGAGGGTACACAGGGAAAGGGTTGGCCCACTGAAGGAGAGAGACGGTAATCAAGAGGGTACACAGGGAAAGGGTTGGCCCACTGAAGGAGAGAGACGGTAATCTAGAGGGTACGTAGGGAAAGGGTTGGCCCACTGAAGGAGAAAGACGGTAATCTAGAGGGTACTCAGGGAAAGGGTTGGCCCACTGAAGGAGAGAGACGGTAATCTAGAGGGTACACAGGGAAAGGGTTGGCCCACTGAAGGAGAGCGTCGGTAATCTACAGGGTACACAGGGAAACGGTTGGCCCACTGAAGGAGAGAGACGGTAATCTAGAGGGTACACAGGGAAAGGGTTGTCCCACTGAAGGAGAGAGACGGTAATCTAGAGGGTACACAGGGAAAGGGTTGGCCCAGTGAAGGAGAGAGACGGTAATCTAGAGGGTACACAGGGAAAGGGTTGGCCCACTGAAGGATAGAGACGGTAATCTAGAGGGTACACAGGGAAAGGGTTGGGCCACTGAAGGAGAGAGACGGTAATCTAGAGTGTACACAGGGAAAGGGTTGGCCCACTGAAGGAGAGAGACGGTAATCTAGAGGGTACACAGGGAAAGGGTTGGTCCACTGAAGGAGAGCGACGGTAATCTAGAGGGTACACAGGGAAAGGGTTGTCCCACTGAAGGAGAGAGACGGTAATCTAGAGGGTACTCAGGGAAAGAGTTGGCCCACTGAAGGAGAGAGACGGTAATCTAGAGGGTAGACAGGGAAAGGGTTGGCCCACTGAAGGAGTTAGACGGTAATCTAGAGGGTACACAGGGAAAGGGTTGGCCCACTGAAGGAGAGAGACGGTGATCTAGAGGGTACTCAGGGAAAGGGTTGGCCCACTGAAGGAGAGAGACCGTAATCTAGAGGGTACACAGGGAAAGGGTTGGCCCACTGAAGGAGAGAGACGGTAATCTAGCGGGTACACAGGGAAAGGGTTGGCCCACTGAAGGAGTTAGACGGTAATCTAGAGGGTACTCAGGGAAAGGGTTGGCCCACTGAAGGAGAGAGACCGTAATCTAGAGGGTACACAGGGAAAGAGTTGGCCCACTGAAGGAGAGAGACGGTAATCTATGCGTGAAACCAGAGGAAATGGGCGAAGCACTGAATAAGTACTTTGCATCATTATTCACAAGAGCAATGCTTTGTCGATGTTGACTCTCACAAAGGATGTGTAGGTATACTAGGTCACATTGTGATCAAAAAGGAGGAGGTGATTGTTGTCTCGAAAATAATTAAGATAGATAAATCCTCAGTGCCTCTTGGGATCTACTCCAGAATACAGAGTGAGGCAGGGGAGCAAATTTCTGGGACTTTGACAAAAAAACGTGCATCCTCACTGGCTACCGGTGAGGTCGCAGAGGACTGGAGATTAGCGAATGTTGTTTTTTTGTTTAAGAACGGTCGCAATAATAATCTATATTTTTGTCACAACCAGACTTCAATTAATACTGCAATGAACTTACTGTGAAAATCTCCTAGTCGCCACATTCCGGCGCAAGTTCGGGTATACAGACAGAGAATACAGAATGTCCAATTCACCTAACAGCACGTCTTTCGGGACTTGTGGGAGGAACCCGGAGCAGCCGGAGGAAACCCACGCAGACACGGGGAGAACGTGCGGAGGTAATCTTTAATTCTCTTGGCTCTAAATCCATATCATAAGACCATAAGACAAAGGAGCAGAACTAGCCACTTGGCCCATCGATTCTGCTCCCCCATTCAATCATGGCTGATATTTTTAAATCCCCATTCTCCTGCCTTCTCCTCATAACCCCTGATTCCCTTATTAATCAAGAACCTATGTCTCTCTGTCTTAAAGACACTCAGTGATTTGGCCTCCACAGCCTTCTGCGGCAAAGAGTTCCACAGATTCACCACCCTATGGCTGAAGAAATTCCTCCTCATCTCTGTTCTAAAAGATCGTTCGTTTAATCTGAAATGGTGTCCTCTGCTTCTAGATTTTCTGACAAGTGGGAACATCCTCTCCACGTCCACTCTATTTAGGTCTCGCAGTAAGTTTCAATAACATCCCCTCTCATCCTTCTAAACTCCAACGAGTACAGATCCAGATTCCGCAAACGTTCCCCATACAACAAGTTCTTCATTCCAGGAATCAATCTTGTGAACCTATTATGGACACTCTCCAAGGCCAGCACATCCTTCCTTAGATACCTGGCCCAAAACTGCTCACAATACTCCAAATGTGGTCTGACCAGAGTCTTATACAACCTCAGAAGTACATCCCTGATCTTGTATTCTAGCCCTCTTGACATGAATACTAACATTGCATTTGCCTTCTCAACTGCCGACTGAACCTGCATATTAACCTTAAGAGAATCGTGAACAAGGGCTCCCAAGTCTCTTTGTGCTTCTGATTTCCGAAGCATTTCCCATTTAGAAAATAGTCGATGCCTAAATTCCTCCTTCCAAAGTGCATAAACCCACACTTGTCCACATTTTATTTCATTTGCCACAGCATTGCCACTCTCCTACCTTGTCCAAATCCTTCTGCAGCCCCCTTGCTTCCTCAATACTATCTGTCCCTCTACAGATCTTTGTATCATCTGCAAACGTAGCAACAGTGCTTCAGTACCTTCTCCCAGATCACTAATACAAATTGTAAAAAGTTGTGGTCCCAGCACAGACCCCTGAGGCACACCCTAAGTCACCGGCTGCCATCCTGAAACATCCCTTTATCCCCACCCTCTCCCTTCTGTCAGTCAACCAATCCTCTATCCATGCCAGGATCTTACCCTGAACACCATGGGCTCTTAAACTATTTAACAGTCTCCTATGCGGTACCTTGTCAAAGGCCTTGTGGAAATCTAAATAAATCACGTCCACTGGTTCTCCTTTGTCTCACTTCCTTGTTATATCCTGAAAGAACTCTAACAGATTTGTCAGACACGTTTTCCCATTGACAAAGCCGTGCTGACTCAGTCCTATTTTACCATGCACTTCCAAGTGCTTCGCAATCTCATCTTTAATAATGGACTCTAAAATCTTACCAATGACCGAAGTCAAGTTAACCGGCCTATAATTTCCCTTCTTCTGCCTCCCTCCATTCTTAACCCGCAGTGTTACATTAGTCACTTTCAAGTCCTCTGGGACCCTTTCTGCCTCCAGTGTTTCCGGAAAGATCACCAACAATGCCTCCACGATTTCCTCAGCTATTTCTTTTATGACCCTGGGGAGTAGTCCATCCGGACCAGTTGACTTAACCACATTCAGACCTTTCAGTTGCCCCAGAACCTTTTCTTTAGTAATGGTTCTCCTGGAGCTCTGGCATCCCACTGGTGTCTTCCACCGTGAAGACTGATGCAAAGTAACTATTCAGTTCGTCTGCCATTTCTTTGTTTCCTATTATTACTTCTCCAGCCACATTTCCTAGTGGGCCAATGTCTATTTTTGCCTCTCTCTCTTACCTTTTATATATTTAAAGAAACTCTTCCTATCTATATAGCTTGCACTATACTTCATCTTCTCCCCCATTATAGCTTTTTTAGTTGTCCTCTGCTCGCTTTTAAGGGCTCATCAATCCTCTTATTTCTCACTAATCCTCGCCACTTTCTATGCTTTTGCCTTAGCCTTTATGCTGTCCTTGACATCCCTCGTCAGCCATTGATGCCTTGTCCTCCCCTTAGCATGTTTCCTCCTCCTTGGGATGAATTTATGTTGTGCCTCCCTAATAACCCCCCAAACTCCGCACTGTCTTCTCTTCTAGGCTCCTTTTCCAATCAACTCTGGCCAGCTCCTCCCCATGTCTTTGCATTTACCCCTATGTAATTGTAATACTGTAACATCTGATTGCAGGTCCTCCCTCTCAAACTGCAGGGTAAATTCTATCATATTGTGGTCACTGCTTCCACAGGGTTCCTTCACCTTATGTTCCCTAATCTAGCCTGCCTCATTACAAATCCGAAATTGCCTGTTCCCTTGTAGGCTCCGTCACAAGTATCTCCAAAAACCATCTCTTCGACATACCACAAATTAAATTTTTTGGGATCCACTAGCAACCTGATTTTCCCAGTCCAGAACAGGTTCCAATGCCCCAGGATTTTGAATCCCTCCCTTTTGCACCATCTCTCGAGCCACACTTTCATCCTATCTATCCTGACATTCCTATTCTGAGTAGCTCGTGGCACTGGTAGCAATCCTGAGATTACTACATTTGAGGCCCTACTTTTTAGTTTAACTCCTTACTCCCTGAATTCAGCTTGTCGGACCTCATCCCGTTTGTTACCTATATCGATGGTGTCTATTTGCACCACGACAGCTGGCTGTTCATCCTCCCCCTTCCCCCCCCCCCCCCCCCCAGAATGTCCTGCAGCCGCTCCGAGACATCCTTGACCCTTGCACCAGGAGGGCAACATACCATCCAGGAATCCCATTTGTGTCCGCAGAACCGCCTGTCTATTTCCCTTACGATTGAGACCCCTTTCTAGCCCTGCCATACTTCTTCCTGCCCTGCTGCGCAGCAGAGCCGGTCACGGTGCCATGAAACTGGCTGCTGCTGCCTTCCCCTGGTGAGCCATCTCCCTCAACAGTCTCCAAAGCGGTATATTTGTTTTGCTGGGAGATGACCACAGCGGACACCTGCAATGCCTTCCTACTCTTGCTCTGTCTTTTGGTTACCCATTTTCTATCTCCCTCAGTAATTTTCACCTGCGGTGTGACCAACTCGCTAGACGTGCTGTCCGCGACATCCTCAGCGTCACATATGCTGCAAAGTGAGTCCATCCGCAGCTTCAAAGCCGTCAAGTGGTCTAACAGGAGCTGCAGCTGGACACACGTCTTGCACGTGAAGGAACCAGGGTCAGTTTACTTTTTCCTGATTCTCACATATCACACGAGGAGCATGACACGGGTCTGGGATCTCCTACCATGTCTAAAAGCTTAGGTTCACTTATACAACTACAATTCCAAAACACGAAAGAAAAAAATGAATACAAATAAATAGACAAATGAATATCGACTGGCTCATTGTCCCTCCTCTCCCACAACACCAGTGATCTCCTTCCATTTGAGCTCGGAGTTGTTCTCCAGACTGTCCCGTCTAATTGCTGTCCCTGTCAGTCTGGCCTCTCTGCTGCACAGTCCGGTGAACACGAACTCTGCCCAACTCACAGTATTGCCCGTCAGAGAGTCCGGGTCCATTGACCGGCCAGTTCCTCTCCAGCAACTCCTGCCAGTCATGCCGAGGGCACATTGATTTCATTTATTTTGAAAAAAACATACATTGCGCTGGATTTCGTGTCTTTCTCACCACCGAGAGTCTGGAACTTTATAGGCTGGCCGCATCCTCATCCCCATTTCTGCACCGGGAATATGTGGCAAAGAACAGCTGGAGCAGAACACGTGTTTAAAAGTCAGTAGAATCTGAACTAAAATATTTCCGCGGAGGTTGCATGGGCTCCCCATACCATACCTGTGTACAATATGTGTCGACATGTTCGCTTTGGTCGTTTCGATTCTCTATTGCCACCGGCAGCGCAGCCCCGCCCGCGAGTTACCCGCCCGCATCGGGTGGGGGGGGAGGGGCGAGGGGGAGAAGCGGGGGAGCGGGTTGGGGGTTCTGAATTCTGCGCCACCCCAGCCGTGTGATTCTCGGCGGCGCGCCAACGCTGGCGGGAGGATTCTCCAGCCCGGTGCAGCCACTAACATACCCACAACGCAGGGAAATTCGCAGGCTGGAGTGTTCCGCCGACAAAGCTGGGAATCCCACCGGCGGAAAATTCACCCCAATATGAACAAAGAACAAAGAAAAGTACAGCACAGGAACAGGCCGTTCGGCCCTCCAAGCCCGTGCCGACCATGCTGCCCGTCTAATCTAAAATCTCCTGCACTTCCGGGGTCCGTATCCCTCTATTCCCATCCTATTCATGTAATTGTCAAGATGCCCCTTAAACGACACTATCGTCCCTGCTTATACCACCTTCTCCGGCAGCGAGTTCCAGGCACCCACTACCGTGTGTGTACAAAAATTACCTCGTACACCTCCTCAAACCCTTGCCATTCGCACCCTAAACATATGTCCCCTAGTAATTGACCCCTCTACCCTGAGAAAAAGTATCTGACTATCCACTCTGTCTATGCCCCTCATACTTTTGTACACTTCCATCAGGTCGCCCCTCAACCTCCGTCGTTCCAGTGAGAAGAAACCGAGTTTATTTAACCTCTCCTCGTAGCTAATGCCCTCCATGCCAGGCAACTTCCTGGGAAATCGCTTCAGCACCCTCTCCAAAGCCTGTACATCCTTCTGGTAGTGTGGTGACCAGAATTTAACACTATACTCCAAGTGTGGCCTAATTAAGGTTCTATACAGCTGCAACATGACTTGCCATTTTTTATACTCAATGCCCGGGCCAATGAACGCAGGCATGCCGTATGTCTTCTTGACTACCTTCTCCACCTGTGTTGCCCCTTTCAGTGACCTGTGGACCTGTACACATAGATCTCTCTGACTGTCAATACTCTTGAGGGTTCTACCATTCACTGTATATTCCCTACCTGCATCTGACCTTCCAAAATGCATTACCTCACATCTGTGCGGATTAATCTTCATTTGCCATGTCTCTGCCCAAGTCTCCAAACGATCTAAATCCTGCTGTATCCTCTGACAGTTCCTCATCGCTATCTGCAATTCCACCAACCTTTATGTCGTCTGCAAACTTACTAATCAGACCAGTTACATTTTCTCCAAATCATTTATATTTACTACTAACGCAAAGGTCGCAGCACTGAACTCTGCGGAACATCACTCGTCACAGCCCTACAATCAGAAAAGCACTCTTCCATTGCTACTCTCTGCCTTCTATGACCTATACAGTTCTGTATCCATCTTGCCAGCTCACCCCTGATCACGTGTGACTTCACCTTTTGTACTAGTCTGCCATGAAGGACCTTGTCAAAGGTCTTACTGAAGTCCATAGCGAAAAGTTCCACTGCCCTACCTACTCAATCATGTTTGTGACCTCCTCGAAAAACTCTATCAAGTTAGTGAGACACGACCTCCCCTTCACAAAACCATGCTGCCTCTCGCTAATACGTCCATTTGCTTCCAAATGGGAGTAGATCCTGTCTCGAAGAATTCTCTCCAATAATTTCCCTACCACTGACGTAAGGCTCACTGTAGTTCCCTGAATTATCCATGCTACCCTTCTTAAACAGAGGAACAACATTGGCTATTCGCCAGTCCTCCGGGACATCACCTGAAGACAGTGAGGATCCCAAGAGTTCTGCCAAGGCCTCAGCAATTTCCTTTCCAGCCTCCTTCAGTATTCTGGGGTAGATCCGATCAGGCCCTGGGGCTTAACTACCTTAATATTTTTCCAGACGCCGAATATCTCATCTTTTTGGATCTCAATGTGACCCAGGCTATCTGCACACCCTTCCCCAGACGCAACATCCACCAATTCCTTCTCTTTGGTGAACACTGATGCAAAGTATTCATTTAGTACCTCGCCCGTTTCCTCTGGCTCCACACATAGATTCCGTCGCCTGTCGGTCGATGGGCCAACCCTTTCCCTGGCTACCCTCTTTCATTTTCTGCACGTATAAATAACAGATCACATCAACAAGCCGAGGGATATAGAATTCTGGTGCCAGGGATTGACGCTCCACGGAGAATCACGCGCCTGGGTAACGCAGAATTCAGCTCCATTCTTTTTTCCAATCCTTCTTCGATTCCTTGGAAAATTGATGAAGTCACCGGCGCCATTTCCTAAAGGTTATATTTGCTTTGTTTTTAATTATACCATCATTTTCCTGCGTTTGTGTCGCCTCTGACATGTCCTTTGCATTCACCGACACAGCGATCTCCATTTCACAGCACGGACTATCCACAACTGTGTACCACAAGCTCACTCAATACCACAACTCCTTCCATCACCCTTCATCTCTCCCCACTTACTGCAAGCACACAGTTTCAATAACTTCCACGTTCTCATCCTCAGATTTGATCTCTTCTGGCGATTCTCGGTGCCAGCCACACACTTCCGAAAATATTTGAGTATTCCTCAGACCAGATGCCCCGTTCCTGTAGTACACGTCGCTCGACCCCAGCTTAAGGTGGGTTCTCTTTCCAAGGGACTCTCATTTGCAGACTCGATTCGCCGAATGGCCTCCTCCTGCACTGTAAATTATATGATTCTGTGATTCCATGATTTCCCAAACTACTATATCCACCGCCTGTGCTTCAAGCTGAAGGGTCCATAATGTTACCTTGGCCCCCTTTTGTTGCCTTTCCCTGATAGCATTGCACCATCTTTCTCTGCAACTGAAGCATTTTTCACCTCGCTCATGAAGCTGTTATATCAGCCGCGAGCACCCCTGGCTACATGATATCGGAAACCGTCTGACGTTGAAATTCGTAATTTTCCGCTCCTCGGGTGTACATGCCTACAAGTCCAAATGGTGCATCTGGAAGTGGTCTCCTCCTTATGGGTACCAGCTAATTCATACTCCACCATTCAGATGTCCGGTGTAACAGGCTCACCAGTCATCGGATTCATGCAATGCTTCTCTTACAAAGTATATCACTCCAGGTGCCTGGGTACCTTGCTGTGCCTCTGCTTGCAGCAACTGAGGAATCCGAGCGGAATTGAATACTCACAGTCAGGTTGGTTTCCTTTTACATGCAGCTTTTATTATTTCTCTAACACTTCAACAAGACTACCACGATGTGTTTATTTAAACAGCAACATAACTTTCAAGGCTGACGGCTAGAATGAAGTACACTTCCCATTTGAGAGAGCTTGGCTACGTTCACTCAGAAGGCCACGAGCTGATGAGCTTTGAAAGTCAGGCCAAATAATAATAATCTTTATTATTGCCACAAGTTTGCTGCCTAAGGCGCTGAAGACACAGGTTCGTTCCCGGCTCATGGTGACTGTCTGTGTTGAGTTTGCACATTTTGCCCGTGTCTGCGTGGGTTTCACGCCCACAACCCAAAAATGTGAGGTTAGGTGGATTGGCCACACTAATTTGCCCCTTAAATGGAAAAAAATAATTGGGCACTATAATTTTTAAAAAAAATATTGGCCCAAGTGGACTGCAATGAAGTTACTGTGAAAATCGCCCTGTCGCCAAATCTGGCGCCTGTTCGAGTACACTGAGGGAGCATTCAGAATGTCCAAATTGCCTCACAAGCACGTCTTTCGGGACTTGTGGAAGGAAACCGTAGCACCCGGAGGAAATCCACGCAGACACAGGGAGAACATGCAGACCCCGCACAGACAGTGACTCAAGTCACCCTGGCGCAGTGAAGCAGCAGTTCTAACGACTGTGGTGATCCCGGGTTATCGCTGGATAAATCTCGCTCGTACTATATTTTATACGGTTTAACAAGCAATCCATCCCGATTTCAGACGTCTTTCGAGCCTGTCCTCCCTGTTCCAAACAAGGGTGTTACTCGCGATGTTATTGGCCCTGGTTCTCATGATAATCCATTGTGCACAGAGCTTCAGTTTTCTTGTTAGCTTCTTCAAAGTTAGTCAGTGAACTCTTTCCCATGATGCCTTCCGGCTCAATGTGCATGTGTATCAACCTGGTGTTTCTATCTATCCCCTTGGTTACCTGATACTTCAGACAACTGCGTGACAATCAGGTATAACACACTGAACCTTCCGTGCAGGCAATTTCAGCCTAGTAAGATATGGCTTTCAGAAATATCACAAATGTTCCCTGGGATTAACTTCAATTACGTTACATTATCCAGATGGACCTTGTGTATCATCTAATTTGCCTATGATGCAACCCCATTCCCCTGTTTAACTAGTATATCATCGCATCACCAATATGCATTGTGAGGGCAACACGGTAGCACAGTGGCTAGCACTGTGGCTTTCAAGTGCTAGGGCCCCGGTTCGATTCCCGGTTTGGCTCAATGTCTGTGCGGAGCCTGCACGTTCTCCCCGTGTCTGCATGGGTTTCTCCCAGGTGATCCGGTTTCTTTCCGCAGTCCAAATGCGTGCAGATTAGGTGGATTGGTCATGTTAACTGATTAACATGTCCATTAACATTAACATTAACATTAACATGTCCTTAGTGTCCAAAAATGTGAGGGGTATTATTGATTTACGGGAATAGGGTGGAACTGAGGGCTTAAGTGGGTCGGTACAGACTCGATTGGCTAAATGGCCTCCTTCTGAATTGTATGTTCAATGTTCTATGCCTACGTGCTATGTTCTGTATTGAATCACCATGTTCCCGCGTACAATTTATGTCAATCATTTCACTCGTCCACCTGCTATGTTCACCCATTTCTGCAATGTATTTGGCATTTCACCCGATTCCTCCACTGCGTCGGATATATGATGACATTTCTCATTGGACCTTGTATATCACACAATTCATTCAGGATACCTGGCAGAACATCCTACTGGACCGGGCTAATCATCTCAATTCGCAGTGAACCTGGTACACCGAGTGGGCACGGGAGAGGCTCTCGGATGGTTTGTGGCCTCCAGGGTGCCAGGGTCCATGACGTCTCGGATCGTGTCTTCAGGATCCTTAAGGGGGAGGGTGAACAGCCAGAAGTCGTGGTGCGCACTGGTACCAACGACGTAGGTAGGAAAAGGGATGTGGAAGTAATAAACGAGTTTAGGGAGGTAGGTTTGAAGTTAAAAGCCAGGACAGACAGAGTTGGCATCTCTGGTTTGTTGCCGGTGCCACGTGATAGCGAGGCTAGGAATAGGGATAGAGTGCAGTTGAACACATGGCTGCAGGAATGTATAGGAGGGAGGGCTTCAAGTATTTGGATAATTGGAGCGCATTCTGGGGAAGGTGGGACCTGTCCAAGCAGGGCGAGTTGCATCTGAACCAGAGGGTCACCAATATCCTGGGAGGGAGGTTTACTAGTTCTCTTCGGGAGTGTTTAAACTAATTTGGCAGGTGATTGGGAACCGGATTTGTAGTCAAGCAACTACGTTAGCCGATGTTCAGGACGTCAAAGCGTGTAGTGGGGCAGTGGGGAAGGTATCAATGACAAAGGAGAATAGTTGCAGGCACGGAAATGGGTTGAAGTGTTTATACTTCAACGCAAGAAGCATCAGGAATAAGGTGGGTGAACATAAGGCATGGATTGGTACTTGGGACGACGATGTGGTGGCCATCACATAGATCCCTGAAAGTTGCCAGCCAGGTTGATAGGGTTGTTAAGAAGGCGTACGGTGTGTTAGCTCTTATTGGTAGAGGGATTGAATTTCGGAGCCATGAGGTCATGTTGCAGCTGTACAGAACTCTGGTGCGGCCGCATTTGGAGTATTGCGTGCAATTCTGGTCGCCGCATTATAGGAAGGATGTGGAAGCATTGGAAAGGGTGCAGAGGAGATTTACCAGAATGTTGCCTGATATGGAGGGAAGATCTTCTGAGGAAAGGGTGAGGGACTTGAGGCTGTTTTCGTTAGAGAGAAGAAGGTTAAGAGGTGACTTAATTTAGGCATACAAGATGATCAGAGGATTGGATAGGGTGGACAATGAGAGCCTTTTCCACGGATGGTGATGTCTAGAACGAGGGGACATAGCTTTAAATTGAGGGGAGATAGATATAGGACAGATGTGAGAGGTAGGTTCTTTACTCATGAGTAGCAAGCGCGTGTAATGGCCTGCCTGCAACAGTAGAGGACTCGCCAACGCTCAGGGCATTCAAATGATCATTGTATAGACATATGGACGATAAGGGGCAGCACGGTAGCATGGTGGTTAGCACAATTGCTTCACAGCTCCAGGGTCCCAGGTTCGATTCCGGCTTGGGTCACTGTCTGTGCGGAGTTTGCACGTTCTCCCCGTGTGTGCGTGGGTTTCCTCCGGGTTCTCCGGTTTCCTCCCACAGTCCAAAGATGTGCAGGTTAGGTGGATTGGCCATGCTAAATTGCCCATAGTGTCCAAAATTGCCCGTAGGGTGGGGTTACTGGGTTATGGAGATTAGGTGGGGTTACTGGGTTATGGGGATAGGGTGGAGGTTTGGACCTTCGGTAGGGTGCTCTTTCCCGGAGCCGGTGCAGACTCGATGGGCCGAATGGCCTCCTTCTGCACTGTAAATTCTATGTCTATGTCTATGTCTAAGGGAGTAGTGTCGATGGGCTTTAGAGTGGTTTCACTTGTCGGCGCAACATCGAGGGCCGAAGGGCCTGTACTGCGCTGTAATGTTCTGTGTTCTATCACGGAGAGTTAGATAGAAAAGGGACAGAAATGATTGTTGGAGGTTCCTGGTTATAGATGTTTGAATAAAATTAGGGAGGGTGGTAAAAGAGGTGGGGGTGGCATTATTAATTAGAGAAATCTAACAGCTGCAGAAAGGCAGTTTGAGGAGGATCTGCCAACTGAGGTAGATGGGTTGATGTCAGAAATAGGAAAGTAGCAGTAACCTTGTTGGGAGTTGTCTATAGGCCCCCCAATAGCAGCAGAGATGTGGATGAACAGATTGGGAAACAGATTTTGGAAAGGTGCAGCAGTCACAGGGTAGTAGTCATGGGTGACTTCAACTTCCTAAATATTGAGTGGAAACTCTTTAGATCAAATAGTTTGGATGGGGTGGTGCTTGTGCAGTGTGTCCAGGAACATTTTCTAACGAAGTATGTAGCTTGTCCGACCAGAGGGAAGGCCATGTTGGTTTTGGTACTTGGTAATAAACCAGGGCAAGTGATAGATTTGTTAGTGGGGGAGCATTTGGAGATAGTGACCACAATTCTGTGACTTTCACTTTCGTATTGGAGAGGGATAGGTGCGTGCAACAGGGCAACGATAACAATTGAGGGATGGTAAATACAATGCTGTCAGACAAGAACAGAAGTGCATAAGTTGCGAACATAGGCTGTCAGGGAAAGACACAATTGAAACGTGGAACCTGTTCAATGAACAAATATTACGTGTCCTTGATATGTATGTACCTGTCAGGCAATGAAGAGATGGTCGACTGAGGGAACCATAGTTAACAAGAGAAGTTGAATACCTTGTTAGGAGGAAGAAGGACATAGAACATAAAACATAGAAAATACAGCACAGAACAGGCCCTTCGGCCCACGATGTTGTGCCGAACCTTTGTCCTAGATTAATCATAGATTATCATTGAATTTACAGTGCAGAAGGAGGCCATTCGGCCCCTTGAGTCTGCACCATCTCTTGGAAAGAGCACCCTACCCAAACTCAACACCTCCACCCAACACCAAGGGCAATTTGGGCATTAAGGGCAATTTATCATTGGCCAATTCACCTAACCCGCACATCTTTGGACTGTGGGAGGAAACCGGAGCACCCGGAGGAAACCCACGCAGACACGGGGAGGACGTGCACACTCCGCACAGACAATGACCCAAGCTGGAATCGAACCTGGGACCATGGATCTGTGAAGCAATTGTGCTATCCACAATGCTACCGTGCTGCCCTTAAGAACAAATAAATCTACACTATATCATTTTCCCGTAATCCATGTACCTATCCAACAGCTGCTTGAAGGTCCCTAATGTTTCCGACTCAACTACTTCCACAGGCAGTGCATTCCATGCCCCCACTACTCTCTGGGTAAAGAACCTACCTCTGATATCCCTCCTATATCTTCCACCTTTCACCTTAAATTTATGTCCCCTTGTAATGCTGTGTTCCACCTGGGGAAAAAGTCTCTGACTGTCTACTCTATCTATTCCCCTGATCATCTTATAAACCTCTATCAAGTCGCCCCTCATCCTTCTCCGCTCTAATGAGAAAAGGCCTAGCACCCTCAACCTTTCCTCGTAAGACCTACTCTCCATTCCAGGCAACATCCTGGTAAATCTTCTTTGCACCTTTTCCAGAGCTTCCACATCCTTCCTAAAATGAGGCGACCAGAACTGAACACAGTACTCCAAGGAGACTAATGTAAGGCTGAGGGAACAAGATTCAGACAGGGCGCTGGAGAGATACAAGATAGCCAGGAGGGAAGTGAAGAAAGGGATACGGAGAGCTACAAGAGGACATTAACAATCTTTGGCGAGTATGATCAAGGAACAACCCAAGGCCTTTTACACATATGTGAGAAATATGAGAATGACTAGAACGAGGGTAGGTCCAATCAAGTACTGTAGCGGGAGATTGTGTATTGAGTCTGAAGAGATTGGAGAGGTCTTGAACGAGTACATTTCTTCAGTATTTACAAATGAGAGGGTCCATATCGTTGGAGAGGACAGTATGAATCAGACTGGTAAGCTCGAGGAGAAACTTGCTATAAAGGAAGATGTGTTGGGCATTTTGAAAAACCTGAGGACAGACAAGTCCCCGGGCCTGAGGGGATAGATCCAGCGATTCTATGGGAAGCACGAGATGAAATTGCAGAGCCGTTGGCAATGATCTGTTCGTCCCAACTGTGAACAGGGGTGATACCAGAGGATTGGAGAGTGGCGAATGTCGTGCCCCTGTTCAAAAGAGGGAACAGGGATAAACCTGGGAATAACAGGCCAGTTAGTCTTACTTCGGTAGTAGGCAAGGTAATGGAAACGGTGCTGAGGGATAGGATTTCTGAGCATCTGGAAAGACACTGCTTGATTAGGGATAGTCAGCACGGATTTGTGAGGGATAGGTCTTGCCTTACAAGTCTTATTGAATTCTTTGAGGAGGTGACCAAGCATGTGGATGAAGGTAAAGCAGTGGATGTAGTGTACATGGATTTTAGTAAGGCATTTGATAAGGCTCCCCATGGTAGGCTTATGCAAAATGTAAGGAGGCATGAGATAGTGGGAAATTTGGCCAGTTGGATAACAAACTGGCGCACCGATAGAAGTCAGAGAGTAGTGGTGGATGGCAAATATTCAGCCTGGATCCCAGTTGCCAGTGGCGTACCGCAGGGATCAGTTCTGGGTCCTCTGCTGTTTGTGATTTTCATTAATGACTTGGATGAGGGAGGTGAATTATGGGTCTGGATATTTGCAGACGATACGAAGCTTGATGGGGTTGTGGTTATTGAGAATTGCTTTTGTCGGCTGCAAAGAGACATAGATAGGATGCAGAGCTGGGCTGAGAAGTGGCAGATGGTGCTTCCCCTGAAAAGTGCGAGGTTGTCCATTTTGGAAGGACAAATATGAATGCGGAATACAGGGTTAACGCTAGGGTTCTTGGCAATGTGGAGTAGCAGAGAGATCTTGGGGTCTATGTTCATACATCTTTGAAAGTTGCCACACAAGTGGATAGAGCTGTGAAGAAGGCCTATGGTGTGCTAGCGTTCATTAACACAGGGATTGAATTTAAGAGCCGTGAGGTGATGATGCAGCTGTACAAAACCTTGTTAAGGCCACATTTGGAGTATTGTGTGCAGTCCTGGTCGCCTCATTTTCGGAAGGATGTGGAAGCTTTGGAAAAAGGTGCAAAGGAGATTTACCAGGATGTTACCGGGAATGGAGAGTAGGTCTTAAGAGGAAATTTGAGGGTGCTCGGCATTTTCTCATTAGAACAGATAATGTTGAGGGGTGACTTGATAAGACGATCAGGGGAATAGATAGAGTAGGTAGTCAGAGACGTTTTCCCCGGGTAGACCAAACCATTACAAGGGGGTGTACATTTAAGGTGAAAGATATAGGGGGGATGTCAGAGGTAGGTTCTTTACTCAGAGTGTAGTGGGGACATGGAATGTACTGCCTGTAGCAGTAGTTGAGTCGGAAACATTCGGGACCTTCAAGCGGCTATTGGATAGGTACATGGATTACGGTAGAATGATGGGGTGTAGTTTAATTTGTTCTTAATCTGGGAAAAAAGTTCAGCACAACATCGTGGGCCGATGGGCCTGTTCTGTGTTGTATTTTCTATATTCTATTACATCACGCCTTCCTTCAGGTGTGCCTGATACACCACACGCTTATGCTAATGCACGTGGTATGTAGAGCCATTTCCCTGTGTACCTTGTACATCACCCCAGACATCAAAATAACTTGGTGTATCATCACGGTTCCCAGTTTTCTTGGACGATGTCCTCCTTCCCAATTACTTCGATGTTGCCGTCATTCCCGCTATTCAGTTAGCTTATCGTATTCCCCTGCCCATATATTTGGTAATAGTTCTTCCACACAACCTTTCCATTGTCGACATCTACCTTTCATGCTTTTCCTGCTTTTTATTCCCGTTTTGTTGTTTAAGGCACATCATAATCCCTCCCCAGCGTAGCTGTTTCAGCTGTTGAGACAGTTTTCCTGGTTAACTACATGGCTCCTGAATGTTCGTGATAATATTATCCATCTAACATTGCTGACTACTTCCCCTATGCTACTCTTCCTGCTTTATTGCACTCAATTGCATGATTTACCGGGTATATCAACCCCAGTGCACCTACAGAATCGTCTTCCACCCCTCCTGCATGATAGCTGTGATATCAGAAACCTTGCTCAAGGGTACCTGGTAATCACCTCCCACTCTGCCACTCCAGATGGCATAGATGCACGTCCCCATGCTGCAACAGACATATCGCCGGCTGCCCCACTGTAACTAGTGCATCAATACATCACACATGGTGAGGCTTATTTGTTTATTTTTGTTATTTTGCACCGCTGTCCAACAATTGTTGGCCATCTGTAAATACCCATTACATGGCGATGTGTTAATCTCTCTCTTCAGACACTTCAGCCAATGTGGTGTAGCTGCATCTACAGCTTTTACAAAGCGAGTTCTCTGATTTTGACAATACAATAGTGCACTGATACAAATGACATTTCAAATTATGCCGTATGGGCTTCTGAGATGGATTTGCATGTGGTGCACCTCCCTTGTAGCTGCGGGCCTTGTTCTTCACGGTGCTGGAGGCCGAGAGTGAGAGAGAAGGCTCTGCAGTCTCGACTGCACCCCTGCATCTTTCTGACAATATTTCTCAATATGTCCGCCCTTTGTCACAGCGTCATCGAACTCGAAACGTTAGCTCTTTTCTCTCCCTGCAGATGCTGCCAGACCTGCTGAGATTTTCCAGCATTTTCTCTTTCGTTTCATATTCCAGCATCCGCAGTAATTTGCTTTTATCCAGCGATGAACCTATCTCCTGATTTCCCCGGTCAAACCAGTACAAATAACACCCTTCCCACAGTCCTCTATATCTATTTGCTTTTATCCAGCGATGAACCTATCTCCTGATTTCCCCGGTCAAACCAGTACAAATAACACCCTTCCCACAGTCCTCTATATCTCTCCCTCCGCCGATTTTCCTGGAAGAACGCACCAACTCAGTCGTGTTGCCGTCCGATGTCTACACATATCCCCATGTACTTCATACATCAGCGTCATCTATGCTAGCATTTGTGTGGCAATTCCTCATTCACCCCACATGCCTACTGTATCTGCCCTCCTGTGAATGGTTGAACTGGTATAGGGCACTCACCTCTGCCCGTTGTAGCAATCAATATCCCAACATACCGTGTACATAGTCCACCCAGCCAATTCCCCGGTGCCCATGCTGTATCAAACATAGTCTACCTGGTACATGTACCCACTCCACGCTAATATATGCCGCCTCTAATGGCGTACGCACATTATTCACCAGTCCCCGATGTACATGTTCTCTCACCCCTCGCATTTCCCCTGGTATTCTTCCTACTTTCCTACCCAGAGCATCTATTATGTGGCACAACATAACTAACGTTACTGAAATATGTACTTCTTCCTCTGTATAAATTGATACATCAACTACACTGACTGATACAATTTTTGTACTTACATTTCTACCCATTTTGTGAGTTGCCAAACGCACGCTGCTCCTCAATGACCACAGGTCCCTTGCTATTCGTTGAACATTGAGATCGTCACCGGCCCCGCCATTATCACAGCAGCACGCGCCCATTGCAATGTTATAATGTTTGATTACGTTTTACTCATCGTAAGATTATCGTAAAAATCGGCATTCAAAGACATTTTTCAACTCATCTCTGAATTTGGTCTGCGTCACTGCATAAATACAAGTATTTGTGCAACAGCTCAGGAGCTGAAGCATGAATCCCATTTCTTGCACAAACCAATGTAGATACATCGCCTCATATCCCTGATAATACATTCGTGTCCTTATTGAAAAAAGCATAATCACCGACCATAAGATAATTAAATTGGCCGAGATGACAAAGAGTAAAATCATTGGTTTTCTTCGATTTGCCACCTCTGGGTCTCTGGTACTCTCTCCACAGCTGTGAGCTCGGAGTCTCTTGCGGTCTCTGTTGGACACTAAAAAGTGTCTGAGGGTGAAAACATTAAGCAGCATAATCAGGACAAATGGAACCCCAGGTGTTAAAATGTAATGAAGGAACTCAATTGTTCCCCAGACCACAGAAAGCATGTCCTTGATGGGTACATGACAAAACCAGGGTTGGTTTCCCCTCCAATACGGACCTGCCAGAATGAAATACCAGTAAATATCAATTGAACAGCTCAAAAAAGTAACTGTTCCCAGAACAACAGCCGCCGTTTTTTCAGGGCAGTACTTTTGTTTCAGCCTCTTGCAGCCAATGGCTACATATCGATCGAAAGTGAAAGTAACGGTTAACCAGACAGAACAGTCAGTGGCTGCATAAAGCAGGGCGGAGTGGATATTACACATGGGGATGTGAAGCACGAACTCAAATTGCTCCCGAAATACGATTGGTATGTGTCTCAATATGAGATCGAATATAACAACCGATAGATCCACCCCTGCCATGCCGATGAGGTAGTATGTGACACATTTGCAAAGGCCACATTTCCCTCGGGACAGGATCACCATTGCCACTACATTAACTCTGTGAAAGAGAAAAAAACATGATTTTTATGAATCAGGCTGGAAGCAAAATGATCGGTTTGCTGAAGTACCAATTGTAATGTCAAAGGGTGAAGATCATGCGGTGGATTGGAATAGTTTTACCTGAAGGAACAAACAGAAATGACCGTCATGCGGGTAAAGCGTGGCACATTACGCGGCAAAGGGGATGATGTTGAAAATGGCTGCCAAATACACATCATATTCCTCACCTCATTGTTTCCTTCCCTGGTTTGAAGGTTGCTAATCTCCAAACCGCTTCGTTGCCTTCTTCTTTTTGGGCTGTCCTTTAGAGTCGAGTATGATTTGCTTGCCTCCAGTGACTAGGATTCTGCTGTGGCGGAATAGTCCAGTGCTGGATCCAGACACTGTACCACAGGTTTGGCAGCTGGTGTTTAATGAGTTGGGTGGGTGGAATGCTCTGGATTCAGTTCTCTCCTTCCACTTTTTAAGCATGGCCTCTGTGTGCACCTCTCTGTGACACTCGTGGTGATTGGCGCATTTGTGGATGCTTCATCCTCGGCTTGTGGGTTGTAATATCGGCGATTACATGTGTCCATGGGATGTTACATTTATTTAGGGAGACCTTCTGAGTGTCTTTGTCGCGTTCCCTCTGAACTTGGAGCAATTGTTTGCTTTTGCAAAGCTTGGAGTAGAGCAATTGCTTAGGAAGTCTTCTGTCGGGCATATGGGCAATGTCAGGTACGCGAGTTGGATCTGAGGCCTTGGCCTTCGATGACGTTGTTCCCCTGGCGTCCGAAGAGTGTGCTTTCATACTGGTGTCGAAGCTGGATTTCATCATCGATATTTGCTCACGATGAGAAGAGGCTCCCGAGGTGTGGAGAATTACCCATATTATCTGGCGGTTCACAATGGATCACCGTGGTCGGAGCGGGCTGGCAGAGAAGCTTTGTTTTTCAGATGTTTAGTCTGAGGCCTATTCTCTCATAGGCCTTGGAGAAAACGGCGACAATGATTTGTAGTTCGGTCTCTGAGTGTGCACATACACAGGCGACGTGTGCGTACTGCCGCCCGATGACAAATGTTGTGGTGGCCTTCGCTCTGGCCTGGTGGCGTCGGAGGGTCAATATTTCACTCCTGTCCGGTAGGTTTGCTCCACTCCAGCGGGGAGCTTCCTAGCGATGGGGTTGAGGGCTGCTCAGAGGAAGATGGAGAATAGCGTGGCTGCGATGACGCATCAACTTTTGACCCCAGGTTGCACACTCAGGCCTAGGCATAGATGCTGAATATTGGTCCAGAGGCTTTTACCGCTGACACGTTGGGAAATGGCTCTACGTGTTCTACCACCTTACAGATTGAACCCTGGATAAACCTTTACTAAGAATCTGAACTTGCACCCAAATTGTATGTGAGGTTGAAGACATGCCCATTGAGGTTGTTGTTCAAATTAAAGAAATAACGTTTTGTTCTTTTTATCTGATTTGTTTTGCCTCAGTTGATGTTATTTGTCCACACCTTTCACTTCTGCTGTTGTAAATCACACTACTGTATTCTACCTTCTCCAACTCGCCTGCTAACACCTACATTTCTCATCCCAGTTCCAGCAATTGAGCTCCCCGTGTTATCCCCGGCAAACAATCAATCCTTTAATTATGGGTCCTTCCTTACTGCATAACATCTTCCTCAATCCAAATGCCATATCCATGCGCCAAGCGTTCCTAACCTATCTCTCCCTGGACCACACAGTCTCCAGTACCAAATAAAATAGCCGAGCTCACACATTTGCTGAAAAGTTAACGCCATCTCCACTGCCAGAACTGCAGCTCACTGCCTCTCCAGGGCTCCTAACTTGGCAACTCCAAGTTCCATTCCTCTCCAGCTCCGATTCCAGAGTGTTGGTTTGAATGTCACTGCCGGCGCCTTCGCTGCACCTTCCGCATTCCTTTCCACCAAGTACAGACTGCAGCTCCAGCTTTGTTCAGTTGCCACTAACGAGTTCTCCTAAAACTGGAACCTTTGCCAAAATTAGCTCCACTATGCCCCGCCCGAATTATCCCGAGGAACCTAATCCTGACGCCATCCGGTGTAACTTCAAAATAAGCAGATGAAGTTTATGATGAAGATGTTGGAGCATTACTTTGTCATATGGAGATCATGTCGTGCACATTTGATTGATTTTTTCGAGTCGCGGTATATTTAGCAAGGCAGTGCTGGTGATGTATTTCAGTGAGAGTTTGAACACGTTCTCGCAGGCGACTGTGATCAGCAAGGTATAAACACCTGGGATCCAGGGCAATTTGACTACGAGATACAAAATTGGCTCATTGGGCTTGGAACAGAGAGTGATGGGCGGACACTGTTTATACGACTGGAAGCCGTTAACCAGTCATCTACTTCAGGAATGAGCGCTTACTCCCCTACTCTTTGGAGTAAACATTAACGATGTACACCTGAAAGTTGGAAGTATAATCTGTAACATCGCAAATTCCAGGAAAATGTATGGTTTTACAAACAGCGAAGAGAAGGCCGTTAAATAAAGAACATTCAGAGTGGATCTTGAAAAACATACATCACGAAGAGGGCGGTGTAAATCTGGAACTCACCGCATGAAACTGTCGAGGCGGGAACTGTCACAACTTTCATGAA
This sequence comes from Scyliorhinus torazame, assembly GCF_047496885.1. NCBI lineage: Eukaryota > Metazoa > Chordata > Chondrichthyes > Carcharhiniformes > Scyliorhinidae > Scyliorhinus > Scyliorhinus torazame. The sequence goes on along the minus strand of NC_092726.1, from coordinate 137,153,749 downwards.
ACGATTCGATGAACACTTTAAACAGCATAATTTGCGAAGCTATGTCACAGGACCTGAGATGTTCATGAAGGCCGGCGCAGACACATTGGACTGAAGGGCCTCTTTTGTGCTTTCAAATGCTCCGACCTCGTGACTTGACCGGGGGACACAGCATAGCAGCACCAGCTTAGGCGATAGGGAATGTGGGCGGATTGCGACACAGGCACTAACATTTTGTATAAGCCTGATATTTTGAAAGATATAACGTGGGTGTTAAGACACGAGAGATTTAGAATATCAAGTCTAGAAGTAACAAATTTATTGCCGTGGTTTCAAACAACAAATGAGCTGAGACAGGGGAAAGTAAAGATGAGCGAACTTACAGAGCAGGAAATAGACGGAAATGGTGATAACCAGCTTACGTGGTGGAAGCTCATTTGGATGACAAATGGGACACCTAGAATCAGATTGTGTGATCCGCAGCTCGCTTTCAGACAGAGCGATGGAATGGATAGCTGGGGGACAGAGTGCCTGACGTTGGGTGAATGCGCTGCCTTTCGTTTTGAAGGCATGAACGTGTGCAGTTCTGGTCTCCTAGTTTGAGGAAGGACACTCTTGCTATTGTGGGTGTCCAGCCAAGGTTCACCAGACTAATTCTCGGGATGGCAGGACTGGCATATGAAGAAAGACTGGATCGACTGGGCTTGTACTCACTGGAGTTTAGAATAAAAAGAGGGGATATCATGGAAACATAAAATCCAGATGGAACTGGACAGAGAAGATGCGGGAAGAATGTTCCCGATGTTGGGGATCTCCAGAACTAGGGTTCTCAGCCTAGGAATCCGTGGTAAGCCATTCAGGATTGGAATGAGGATGAACATCCTCCCTCAGAGAATTGTGAACCTGTGGAATTCTCTGCGATGGAAAGCTGTTGGGGCCAGTTAATTGGAATCATTTAAGTGGGATCTGGATGTTGCCCTTGAGGATAAAGGAATCAAGGGGTATGGAGAGAAAGCAGGAGTGGGATACTGAATTTGCATGATCAGCCATGATCATACTGAATCGTGGTGCAGGCTTAAAGGACCGAATGGCCTAACCGGCACCTATTTTCTATGTTTAATACATGTGTGTCAAATACTGGGTACGATAGCTTAACATGCATCGTATTTGCAGAGAGCACATCTCTGCTCAAATGGTTCCATGGATGAGGGGTGGTGCAGTTACAAGGGCAGACTGCTGAATGTTGGAATGTTCGTCTTACGCAGAAAATATGAACAGATCATTTTGTAGAGGATTTAACATGATGAAGCATTTAGATTGTTTTAATGCAATGCTGAAATTATGGAGAGAGTCGTTAGCAGCATTAATGATTGATAGGATAGGGAATTTCATGTCAATTCTGGGACAAAGCGGCCACCTCAGCTACTGACCAGGAAAGGATTGGAATCACTGACCATGTGAACATAGATTGTGAGGAAAACTGAATCCAATGCATGCACTGTATCTAAAATCGAAGACAATAAAATAATGCAGTTAAACATCGTGCTTAACGTTTATAAACGGTAGAAGTACTTACTGGGTACAGCCACGATGGCGAGAAATGGATAGTAACCAGCCTGAATAACTTTCAGTATGCACTCGAACCGCCATGACGCCGCGCACCCTTTCGTAAAATGAAAATAGACAGAAAAGAGCCACGGATAAATCACTGTCGGCTGCTTTAACATTCCAAAGCTGATATATTCAAATTCACAGACATTTCTGTCACAGTCCAATGAATGTTACTCTGACTCTGATTCATTGCTGTAACATTCATTCTGTTATTCTCGGATTCTCACCCGATGTTGTAAAATACTCATCTGTTGGTTTCAGATTCTGATCTATCCCTCATTAATCAACATGTTTAAAGGAGTGGGTATCTCTCCAGTGACACAGTTGGGTTCCAGAGTGACCGACATTAATTCCAGTCACGGAACAAACAGGTTCAATTAACCACTTGCAATCCAGTGTGTACCATGATGAAGAGGAACAATGCGCCGTCCTGGGATCTATGGATTGCTGATAAAAGCAAAATGGGGAATAGTGGAAGGAGGAACTACAACATTTCAATCTAGATTGCTTGTGTGAGTTGTGACTGACTGTCGGCTTCACAATGGCTGCATTTATTGGTCTTTAGTAGATGAGTAAACACTGAATTCAGCCAGACCGCGTGGGTTACTGATGCTGAACATTCACGAGGTCTTGCTCAAATACAACTGCATTGCTTGCTTGGGGCAAATGCTTTAATACAAGTCAATCCTCACGAATATATGAATTGCAAAACATGTTCGATAAACATGATCAAGTTTTTGATGCAGAAGCTGAAATGGATGAGGAAGTCAGTGTCGTTCTTATGTGCATGTTCTTAGAAAGTCTGCACAACCAAGAGCGAATTGCCATGGAAAATGCCCAATGTTGACACACTCTCTGTGCTGACACTCGTCGTGGAAACCATTACACATAAGATGTCACAAGTTTCCTTTTGCCTCCAGTTTGACAGGATAGCGTGGAAAATTCGATCTACAGAGCATTCTTTCTCTCTGAACAGTACCCTTGAGATGGAGCTTTGCCTTTTAACTGTTGCGATCTCAACATAAAGTAGGTCGCTGTGATGGATGTGATGTAAAATAACTGTTTTAGAGATATTAGTGACTGTAATGTAGAGATAGGCCAGTCTCATTCTGGTGAGTTCACAGACAAAGGATTTCAGAACGCATGGCAAAGCAAAGGGGAGGAGTGTCCAGCAAAGGAGGAGAAAAGGATGCTGGGCCACAGGGGGCCAGAGGAAGGGATTGGAAGTGAGCCAATTAGGATGTATGGCCAGGTCAGGAGTGGTATAGGATGACCTATGGGAATCGTGTCTGTGAAACTTGCTGCCATTTGAATGTATTTGCAGAAATTCATTTTGTCTCCTTCTTCATTCGTTTTCCAAGGGTCTAGGAGATTAGTTATGTGTCCTGTGCCTCTGTGAAATGAATCAGACTAGCAAGTCAAATAAAATAACTAATGCTGTACCTGCAAATTCATCTCGACTTTTATTGAGGCCAGACTGACGGGTAAAGAAATTTTGATTTGTGATTTGGTGCCGGAAAGCCGGGATTTCTCAAGATGGTCATTGGCCAGCTGCAAATTCAGAATTAGACTGATTATGGACGGAGGGAGAGTTGAAAAAGGGGCCCACAATGTAAAGCTGGAAAATCACCGCACATTGATTGTCCCCATCTTCTGGTCGTCTGATTTGTCTGGTCACTCGCGGTTGGTACGGAAAGATCGTCTCGACGAAATCAAAGGTCAGTCTGGGGATTAGACAATTAAACTGATGGGATATCATAATTGATAGTTCAGTTTTGGGTTAATTGAGTTGTCGATGAATTGATGGGACATCGGGAGACGGTTCAGTTCTACGAGTGTATTGAATAACTGATGGGACCTCAGGATGAGGGTTCAGTTCAATGAGTGTTTTGAATCTATAGTTGATTAAGCTAAAATTGTGTCCTTGGACTGAAGTGGCGAGAAACGATAAAAGTTAAAACAAGCTGGTTTCTGCATGTTAGTTAAAGCAGAAGTCTCTCAAAGGGTTACAGCAGCTTGAGTTAACAGGCAGCCTGTGGTGTAATCGGATACCTTTCTTTCGAGTCAGTGAACTCCAGCAAAGTTACGTTTTGAATTAATTCAAGGAAACCAGTGGGTTTCTCCACCTCTTTGATAAAAGTTTATTTTTTTCGAAAGCAATTGCTTGAAATTGCCAGAATCTTAAGTTTTACTTACTTGAAATAATGTCAATCTCATTTTATTTGTGAATTAACAGAAACTTAAAGAAACTCACTGACACCATTTTAAAAATTGTAAATCTGGAGGTGACAGTTGACGTTGCTCCGGTATAAATCACAGCAGCTAACTGCTCGCTCATTGATAGCAGCCAGCATTTTGTGAATGTAAGAAAAACTTGTTGAAAGAAAATTGTTAAGATAAAGAATTAATTAAGTTGTAAAAGTTAGACAAATTGTGTTAAGCAAATCGTAAATTTAGTTCTGAGTTGAGATCAGAGCTAAGTTTGCAGGTTGCAGTAATTCAATTTGAATTTTCAAACATTTTAAGTTTTAAAAGAACACTGGTAGAACCTTTTCAATAATTTTGCCAAGGAGCAAAAATTGCCATTGGTCATAAATAAGCAAATAAAAAATAAAAAAATATAATAATAAAAAAGAAAGAGCCAAAGTATGAAAGCTAAAGAGTTAATCAGATTATGGAGACAATATTGTCAACATGAGAGGGATAAGATCATGTTATCAAGTTGGCAAGAAAATGCCCTTAAAATGTGAATTCCAATTAGTGAAGGGGGTAACAAAAAAAAACATTACAGGGCTTGAAAAACGAGTGTGCAGTCAAAAAAAACGCGCAAGTAAAGACAGGGAAGGCTCTGGTGAAACAAAAGATGGGCTACGTAGTTCAATGACTGGCCTTGAATTGACAGAATATGACGAATTGGACAATTTGACCACATCGGCTAGGATTCCGACTGCACCTGTAGCACAGTCTGCACTAATTCCAGAACCACCAGAGTATAATAATTTATATCCAGTCACTGCTCCCCAGATTCAAATTATGCCAGCCCCTCCAGCCCCTTTGGTACCATCTTCACTGTCTGAGAGAGAAAGGGGGCTCTGTTCCACAAGCCCAATTAACTCTAGGACCCGATCTCGGACAGCGAGAGAAGGACCTGATCCTATCCAGAAACAATCAAGCATACCACATAAATCCATTCAGACCGAGAAGGGGGAACAGAAAACTACGAGAACAAAGGGAGAAGAAAGAGATGGTTCTGAGGAGAAGGAGCTCCCTCTGGTGACGGGGAAGGACGTCGAAGTCTTGGAAGAGCCAGAGGAAATAGCTAGAGTACCCCCTGGTGAGACGCAGTGACAGTTGCCGATTTGGAAAATAACAAACCCTGACGCGGTGACCGCCGGGGCCCAGCCCACGATAGACGTTTATTTCCCATGGAGACCAGTGAGATGATGGCTATTATGGCTACAATCCCAGACATAAAAAAATCTCCTGCTGTTCTCGTGGATTACTTGAGAACTACCATCTCAATTTATCAAGCTGAATCTAGGGACCTCCGGGCCATAGTCCAGCAGGTTTTAACCCCAGCAGAGTACCGCAATCATCTTAATCACTTGGATTATGCTAGCCATGCCGCACTTCAGCAAGCCAATGCGTCGGACGACGATAGACGGACACAAATCCTGAATGCGTTGAATAGCACATTTCAAAAGCCCATAAATATTTCTGCTATCTTAGACCTCAAACCTAAAAAGATTGAAGAGTCGGAGGAATTTCTGGAACGTTTTAATGAAATCTACTGTGGGCAGTCAGGCGATTTGCCATATGATAATGGTCAGAATTCCCCTCAATATTGTGCTATGTTAATGCATTGCCTACCACCTTCCGTGGCTACTGCTGTGAAATGTAATAACATGCATTGGACAAAGAACGTCCCTTCCCAGATGGCAAGGGCAGTCAGATTTTATTGAAAGGAGGGTGTAGGCCAGGAAGGTGGCTCAGTTACAAAGATTAAGACTGAGTATGTAATGAAAAAGGATGATCTGAGACCCCAACAATCGGCAGAAACGGTAGCTTACCAGCTGGAGCCCCAATATTGTGACTTTGGGTGGGTGGATCAGCGAGGGGGAGGATATCAAACCCACCCAAAGGGACCCTCAGCTCCGTTTTATGGCCGACCGTATGCACCAACAGCTTTACAACGGCCGGCCCCTTTGAGGGGCCATTGGTCTCCATGGGAGAAGAGGACGGGGCAGATATAGAGGGAGCAATGCATGTTTTAATTGCGGCCGTGCAGATCACTGGCAATAGGAATGCCCCTTTAAAAGACAGGCAGCAGAAGGAGACTACCCGACCCAAAGGAGGGGGTACCCACCAAGGGGAGGACAGACGAGATACACTGACTTCTCTCAGGCAAACCCTTTCCCAACACAGGATTGACTAGCTAATTTAGTCATAAGGACTCTCCAATCGGACAGGGAACCTATTATCTCTCTGCAGATAGGATATCAACATCACTCATTTGTAAACGACACTGGAGCAGCCATGTCTTCTGTGCAATCAGAACTTCGACTGCCATTATCCGACCACACGCAGCAATTGTCGGGGTTCCAAGGACAGGTGTGTGAGTATCCTATTTCTGAACCTGTGACAGTCACTTACGAGAATATGTCTGCAGATCATCAGTCTGTGGTGACTACTGGATTGGACTGTAACTTGTTGGCCCGAGATTTACTGTGTATCTTCCAGCTACAGCTAGAGTGCGGAGACGAGGGGGTAACGGTCCAATCATGGAGGATGAGACAACAGTGCTGTATTTCTATCACCCCCCAGTGGTGGACATTAGATATTGAACATTCACTGCATCACGTTAACCTGGCTTATGACAGAACATACAAAACAGGGAGTTGGAGGACAAATACCTGCCATTAATTGGGACCGAATGGCCAGTCAAGGTTACAGCCACAGTCACGGATAAAGAAGGTACAGCCGATTTTGTTACAATATCACCACATTTATGGCCACAGTCAGCTTCGGTAAGCCCTCATATTACACGCCAGGTCCACGACCAGTACCATGCCAGGGATCTGGGACCTATGTTAAGGAGGTCAGTGGATCATTCAGATCCAACAGAGTACGCACTTCACGTCACGTCAGACGGCACTGCCATAAAACATTTTGAGGGCCGTGAAACGATTAACACTCGACTGCAGCCCCGTCTATAGACAAATTAATCCGAGAGCTGTTGCAACAGGGTATTTTGGTCTCTTGCCAATCAGAATGTAACACCCCCATACGTGCTGTGCCTAAACCAGCCAAGCCAGACCAGTACTGATTAGTACAGGATTTAGGTTCAATCAATGCCATCGCACAGCCGTTACATGCTCTCACTCTCCAACAGGATATTACGGTGTATAGCTCCCACTCGGTCATCGCACGACTGAGGCAACTGCTGACTCATCATCTTACCGCAGCTCGCCAGAATAGGTATGAGATATACCTTTTGAACAATCCACGTCTGACATTTAAACACTGCACCACTATCAATCCAGCCTGTTTTCGTAGTGGTCCCCCTGTCCATGAAGACGCACCTGGCCACGACTGTTTAGCCTTGATTCAGGAAACTACTACAAAATGGGACGATTTGAGTGATATTTCGTCAGAACAAACTGACATGATTATGTGTGGTCAAATAGCCCACCGGGGTTTAGTTAATGACTTACTGCAGGCCCGCCTTATGCCCACGCAGATTTCCGTCAGTAAATGCGCTGCCCACACAAACGGTCAGACCCCAGTTGACGTTGGTAATGAACAAGCAGATTGTGCAGCGCGGACAGCCGCGCAAATTCAGCAAGTGATGGTGCCTAAAATGTTAAGTCAGACTAAACGATCTACCATAAATATGTCTGCTTCTGACAAGTCAATGCCAACCATCCAAAACGTCATAAGGTTACAGGAGGACGCTCCTGAGAGTGATAAACAAATGTGGAAACGGTTAGGTTGTACATATGATTCTGTTTCCTCTTTATGGACCACACCAGCACATCAGACTTGTATGTCTGATGTACTGGCTTTATGGGTCATTGAATGTGTACACTTTGCAACTCATTGTGGGGCTCGGGGGACTAGTGATTTGTTGCTGGACACTTGGTGGCACCCTGAAATGCAGGGGTTGGCCCAGAGTATCAGTAATCGGTGTTTGATTTGTCAGCAATATAACACCGGCAAAGGTATCCCTTGTGGGATGGGGCAAATCCCGTTGCCCAGTGGTCCCTTTGAGACGCTACAAATGGATTACATTGAATTGGAAAGGTGTCAATGTTATAAATATGTTTAGGTCATTGTGGATGTGTTCAGCAGATGGGTTGAGGCGTATCCGACTACCGATAATAAAGCTGCTACTGTGGTTAAAGTTCTGATGCGGGAAATCATTCCCCGGTATATTATACCAGCTCAGTTGAGTTCTGATAACGGGCCTCATTTTCTTGGACAGATTAACCTGCCTCCCTTCCCCAGTGCTAGTTTACAGGCGTGGAGCATGATGGGGTGGCTGCGCACCGCCTGTGTGATCTACGGCCTCACCTCGCTTGGAGTGTTATTGGCGACGGACATGGAAAAGGGGAATATTATCTACATTTGTAACCCCAACCAATCTACAAGGACATTTGATTTATTCAAAGGTGATGTTCTTCGCTGCCCCCATATACGAGGACATGGTATCGACTCATGGAAGGTCATCAAAGTTAAGGAGAATGCAGGACTCATGAAGCAATTGCACCGGTCCCGGCGGTGGGAAGGGAATATTATATAGACATTGCCTTCTTTTTGGAGCACATGTCAATTTGATTTTGGATGTGTTAAGATTGGTGCGATAAAGGTAACATCAGGCCGTCAGGAGAGCGTAGGAAGAGGCTGGGAGAGAGAGCGGGGGGGGGGGGGGGGGGGGTGGACTAGAGAGGACGGGGCGTCTGACAAGGGAAGTACAGTTAGAACGTAGGTTCTCAGGAGATACACTTAATTTAGTTAAAGGCCAAACTGAGGAAAACCCGGGTAGTATGAATCTCTTTTACCAGATTTACCACCGCTTGTATGGCCAGGGAAGGTTGTCTGCTACCCGAACCCCGCAGCAGTGTCTAGGTTATTTTCTGTTTCACCGCTTTGGGGCACTCCCCAAACAGTGGATCATTGTCAGCGTTCCGAGCCACCGCCCGAGCAAGTCACTCTTCCTTACGATCCGGGTTCAGCACCACCGGCTATTTGCCTTCCCGTTCCTCGGGATAATTCCCACTCACAGTATGATAGGCTGCAACGGTGGAGGGCGTACATACCTAGACACTTCACTCCCAATAGAGATTCCCGGTCGTACGAGAATTGTTTCAGCAGTGAAGGGTACGGCTGTTTGCTGGGAGAGATGGAAACGAATATAACATGTCTGTTCCCCACCTGTACGGACAGGAGGTGTCATATCACCCAGGCGTCTGGCCAATGCGTTTGTTACAACACCACTTGCGTTCCATTGAACGCCGGCCTCCAGCTCCTTTGTGGCTGGGCGAATGTCTCTCATATCACTGTTGGGACTAGGGCTTTCCGCATTGGTAGGCGGCCCGAAATGGGTGTTCCAAAGCTGGATAAACTGGGGTACTGGGGGATCCCTGCGCAACCGATATACTGATTGTGATGCTAGCATGCACACGGAGCAAGGATACTCGCTAAATTTATGGATCGCATACGGGATCACCTGGACGGAATGCAGGATCCTGGCTCTTGGGGTAACTGGGGATTTGGAGGTTGGAAGGACTGGTTGATAAACATGGCCATGTAATTAGCAGTGGCTATTGGCTGCATCTTTGTGGGCCCAGCCATCCTTAAACGTGTGATGGGTAGAATGCGGGGTGCACTGGAACAGATCAACGCCCCTAAAATCTTGGCTGTCAAAATCCATGAGGGTGCAGCAGATGAACGGGGGCTACGCCAGGAATTGGAAATGCAGCGACGGATCTTTTTAGATGAGGGACCGTAGCTATGGATTGGATAGTTCGCTTACCATGGAATGGTAAAAGGAGGGAATGACGAATGTGATATAAAATAGTTACTTTAGAGATATTAGTTCCTGTAATGTAGAGATAGGCCAGTCACATTCTGGTGAGTTCACAGACAAAGGATTTCAGATTTCAGGGTGGTGAGGAGAACTTGTAAGGGCCCCTCCATCGCGGCTCCGAACCAATCCTAGTCCAATTTTTGACCATGACATAACTACCGGGCTGGACTGAATGTGAGCTAGGTACTGGGGTGGGGGGGGGGGCGGGGTGGAGCGGGGGGGGGGGGGGGGGGCTGGTGAGCCGCCATGGTGGGGTGTAGGGGGGGGAGGGGCGATTGCTGGTGAGCCACCATGGACCTCCTTGAGCACCTGAGTGAGGGCTAGAACATAGGTGGTCATCTCTTCAGTCATATGGTGAAACTGAACCAGTCTGGAAGCACGCAGGCCCCAGGGAGTTCTAAGAGGCCTGCCATAAAGAATCTCGGCAGGAGAGAGCCGGGCCGGTCCCGCAGGTGTAACCCGCAGCTGGAAGTGGGCAACGGGGAGCAACTTAAGCCATGTCAGTCCCGTGTCTGCTCTTAATTTAGCCAATTTAGTTTTGAGGGTCTGATTGTGTCTCTCAACCAACCCGGCCGCCTGCGGTCTGTAAGCACAGTGTCACTGCTGGCGTATGCCCAACTGGGAGCAAACTCCTTGTTAATTTGTCCAATAAAATGAGGCCCATTATCAGAACTTAACTGAGCTGGTATACCGTACCGGGGAATGATTTCCCGCATCAAAACTTTAACCACAGTAGCAGCTTTATTATCGGTAGTCGGATACGCCTCAACCCATCTGCTGAACACATCCACAATGACCAAAACATATTTATAACATTGACACCTTTCCAACTCAATGTAATCCATTTGTGGCGTCTCAAAGAGACCACTGGGCAACGGGGTTTGCACCATCCCACAAGAGATACCTTTGCCGGTGTTATATTGCTGACAAATCAAACACCGATTACTGATACTCTGGGCCAACCCCTGCATTTCAGGGTGCCACCAAGTGTCCAGCAACAAATCACTAGTCCCCCAAGCCCCACAATGAGTTGTAAAGTGTACACATTCGATGACCCATAAAGCCAATACATCAGGCATACAAGTCTGATGTGCTGGCGTGGTCCATAAAGAGGAAACAGAATCATATGAACAACCTAACCGTTTCCACATTTGTTTATCACTCTCAGGAGCGTCCTCCTGTAACCTTATGGCGTCTTGAATGGTTGGCATTGACTTGTCAGAAGCAGGCATATTGATAGTAGATCGTTTAGTCTGACTTAACATTTTAGGCACCATCACTTGCTGAATTTGCGCCGCTGTCCGCGCTGCACAATCTGCTCGTTCATTACCAACGTCAACTGGGGTCTTACCATTTGTGTGGGCAGCGCATTTAATAACGGAAATCTGCGTGGGCATAAGGAGGGCCTGCAGTAAGTCATTAACTAAACCCCGGTGGGATATTTCCGTGACCGCCAGGTAAGGAATCCCCTATTCTTCCAGAGATGTCCGAAATCATGAACTACCCCGAAAGCGTATCGGGAGTCAGTGTAAATATTTACCAGACGATCTACGCCAAGTATACATGCACGGGTAAGGGCAAAACGTTCGGCTTGTTGGGCAGAATAAGGGGTCTGGAAAGCTGCCGCTTCTAGGATCAGACCATCCTGTTCTACGATTGCGTAACCGGACAATCTCCGGCCAGTGGGGCTTACTAATGCACTGCCATCAACATACATAATCATGTCAGGTTGTTCCAACGGAATATCACTCAGACCTTCCCTTATTGTGGTAGTTTCCTGAATCAAGGCTAAACAGTCGTGACCAGGTGCGTCCTCATGGACAGGGGGACCGCTAAGAAAACAGGCTGGATTGATAGTGGTACAATATTTAAATGACAGACGTGGATTGTTCAAAAGGTATATCTCATACCTATTCTGATGAGCTGCGGTAAGATGCAGAGTCTGCAGTTGCCTCAATAGTGCGATGACCGATTGGGAGCTACAAACCGTAATATCCTGTTGGAGAGTTATCTTGGCAGCAGCCTGCAAACTATTGTATATCGCTGCCAAGATCTGGGTGCAAACAGGGCGGCCCAACGCCACTGGGTCGAGTTTGGAAGAGTAATGTGCTTGTTCCCATGTTGCTGGGTGAGTACCGCTGTTGAACATCCTTCCAGAACAGTACAGTATATCTGGAACGGTCGGTCGTACAATGGCCTCCCGAGGGCCGGTGCTTGTAACAAGGCCTGCTTCAGGCAACGGAAGGCCTCGAGTGCCTCGGTGGTGAGAGTAAAGTTCCCCCCTTCACTAGTGTAAGGCGGCAGCAACTTTGTATAGACAGCGATGTTTGGTATCCACTGCCGACAATAATTTACCATACCCAGCCAATGACGGACCTCCTTGGCTATTGTAGGGGCGGGCGGGGAATTGGCATATTGGTTCAATCCTACTGGGTTCGTGAGTTCTTTCTCTGGCTGTAAGTAAAACTTCTAAGAACTTAACCTTTCTCTGAGCCACCAAGACCTTTGATTGTGAGAAAACATAATCCAACGAGGATATTATCGTATTATTACGATAATAACTGGATCACATCATCCCTATTACTGGGCTCGTCAGGACATGCTACCAATATGTTATCTACATTGGAACCATGCTCCAATGTCAAGGCCTGGAGTTGGATCTGCAGGCATCTGGAGAAGAGCGTAGGTGAGTTGACGAACCCCTGATGCAGTCGGGTCCAGGTATACTGCTGTCCATTGTAAGTGAAGGCAAACAAATATTGGCTTTCAGTTGCAAGTGGGAAGGCAAAGAAGGCTTGCTGAATGTCTATTATGGTGAAGACCCGGGCTTGAGCTGGAATTTGAGGCAGAATGTGGGCAGTGTTAGGGACGAGAGCATGTAACGGCTGTACGATCGCATTGATTGAACGTAAATCCTGTACTAATCGGCACTGGTCTGGTTTGGCTGGTTTAGGCACAGCAAGTATGGGGGTGTTACATTCTGATTGGCAAGGGATCAACATACCCTGTTGCAACAGCTCTTGAATTAATTTGCCGAAAGACGGAGCAGCTTGGGATTTCAGGGGGTATTACCGAATGGAAGGCAGCTTTACATGGTCCTTAATCGTTACCTTAATTGGTGTAACATTTGTCTTTCCCACTTGTGATGGGTATTCCGCCCAGACCTGTGGATTGACACATTCCAAAACATCATGTCCCCAGTGATGCTGCAGTCGAGTGTTAATCGTTTCAGGGACCTCAAAATATTTTATGGAAGTGCCGTCGGGCGTGAATGAAGTGCGTACTCTTTTGGATCTGAATGATCCACTGCCCTCCTTACCATAGGCCCCAGATCCCTGGCATGGTACTGGTCGTGGACCTGATGTATAATATGAGGGCTTACCGAAGCTGATTGTGGCCATAAATGTGGTGGTATTGTAACAAAATCGGCTGTACCTTCTTTTCCCGTGACTGTGGCTGTATCTTTGACTGGCCATTCGGTCCCAATAAATGGCAGGTATTTGTCCTCCAACATCCTGTTTTGTCCAGTTCTGGCATAGGCCAGGGTAACGTGATGCAGTGAATGTTCAATGTCTAACGTCCACCACTGGGGGTGGGGGGGGCGGTGGGGGGGGGGGGGGGGGGGGGAGGTGATAGAAATATAGCACTGTTGTCTCATCCTCCATGATTGAACCGTTACCCCCACGGTTCCGTACTCTAGCTGTAGCTGGAAGATACACAGTAAATCTCGGGCCAACAAGTTACAGTCCAATCCAGTAGTCACTACAGACTGATGATCTGAAGACTTATTCTCGTAAGTGACTGTCACAGGTTCAGAAATAGGATACTCACACAGCTGTCCTTGGAACCCCGACAAATGCTGCGTGTGGTCGTATAGTGGTAGTCGAAGTTCTGATTGCACAGGAGACATGGCTGCTCCAGTGTCGATTACAAATGAGTGATGTTGATCTCCTATCTGCAGAGAGATAATAGGTTCCCTGTCCGATTGGAGAGTCCTTATGACTAAATTAGCTAGTTAATTCTGTGTTGGGAAAGGATTTGCCTTGGAGAGTCAGTGTATCTCGTCTGTCCTCCCCTTGGTGGGTACCCCCTCCTTTGGGTCGGGTAGTCTCCGTCTGCTGCCTGTCCTTTAAAGGGACATTCCTGTTGCCAGTGATCTGCACGGCCGCAATTAAAACATGCATTGCTCCCTCTATATCTACCCCGTCCTCTTCTCCCAGTAGACCAATGGCCCTTCAGAGGGGCCGGCGGTTGTAAAGCTGTTGGTGCTTACGGTGGGCCATAAAAAGGAGCTGAGGGTCCCTTTGGGTGGGTTTGATATCCTCCCCTTCCTGATTCACCCACCCAAAGTCACAATATTGGGGTTCCAGCTGGTGAGCTACCGTTTCTGCCGTTTGTTGAGGTCTCAGGTCATCCTTTTTCATTACATACTCAGTCTTAACCTTTGTAACTGAGCCTCCTTCCTGGCCTACACCATCCTTCCAATAAAATCTGACTGCCCTTGCCATCTGGGAAGGGTCGTTCTCTGTCCAATTCATGTTATTACATTTCACAGCCGTTGCCACGGAAGGTGGTAGGCAATGCGTTAACATAGCACAATATTGAGAGGAATTCTGACCATTTTGATATTGCAAGTCGCCTGACTGCCCACGGTAGATTTCATTATAACGTTCCAGAAATTCCTCTGGCTCTTCAATCGTCTTAGGTTTTAGGGCTAAGATAGCAGAAATATTTATGGGCTTTTGAAATTGCTATTCAACGCGTTCAGGATTTGTGTCCGTCTATCGTCGTCCAACACATGGGCTAGCTGAAGTGCGGCGTGGCTAGCATAATTCAAGTGATTAAGATAATTGCGGTACTCTGCTGGGGTTAAAACCTGCTGGACTAGGGCCCAGAGGTCCCTAGAATCAGCGTGATAAATTGAGATGGTAGTTCTCAGGGAATCCACAAAAGCAGCAGGAGTTTTTTTTCTATCTGGGATTGTAGCCATAATAGCCACCATCTCACTGGGTGTCCATGGGAAGTAAACGTCTATCGTGGGCTGCGCCCCGGCAGTCACCGCGTCAGGGTTTGGTATCTTCCTAATCGGCAACTGTCTCCGAGTCTCACCAGGGGGCACTCTAGCTATTTCCTCTGGTTTTTCCAAGACTTCGACGTCCTTCCCTGTCACTAGAGGGAGTTCTTTCTCTTCAAAATCATCTGTGGCATCTCCCTTTGTTCTCGAAATTTGCGGTTTCCCCTTGGTCTGAAGGAATTTAGGTGCTATGCTTAATTGTTTCTGGTTAGGATCAAGCCCTTCTCTCGTTGTCCGAGATCGGGCCCTAGAGCTAACTGGGCTTGTGGAACAGAGCTCCTCTTCCCCTACTGATCGTGAAGATGGTAAATCGGGACGCTATCAACCAAAAGGGCTGGAGTTACTGGCATGATTGGAATCTGGGGAGCAGTGACTGGATATAAGTTATTATACTCTGGTGGTTCTGGAATTAGTGCAGACAATGCTACAGGCGCAGTCGGAACTTTTGCTGACATTTTCAAATCATCGAATTGGTCATTTTCTGTCAACTCAAGGCCAGACATTGAACTACGGAGCCCATCTTTTGTTTGCCCCGAGCCCTTCCTGTCTTTACTTGCGCGTTTTTTGAATGCACAGTCCTTTTTCAAGACCTGTAATGTTTTTTGTTACCCTGTTCACTAATTGGAATTCCCATTTTAAGGGCATTGTCCTGCCAACTTAATAATATGATGTTATCTCTTTCCTCTTGACAATATTGTCTCCATAATCCAATTAATTCTTTTGCTTTCATACTTTGACTCTTTTTCCAGATGTGTCCCTGAATTTTCTTAATAACCTCTAGGTCTTTGGTGCCCCCTAGTGGCCATTCATCCCCAATTTTACTCCTTAACGTTGCTGACATTTTCCTGAAATCTTTTGCTTTATCCGGATACATATCGCATAATATTTGCAGTGGCATGCCTGGATCATTTGTGCTATCCAAGGAATTCCCCATAATCTCAACTAATCCTCAGAACTGCGTTTTTCGCCACTACAGTCCAAGGGTACAATTTTAGCTAAATCAGCTATAGATTTAAAACACTCACACATGGAATTGAATCATCTTCAGATTTAAAAACACTTATTGAACTGACCCTTCATCTGCTGAAGTCCCATCAGTCTTAAAAACACTTATACATGGAATTGAATCATCGCTTTAGATGTCCCATCAACCCAAAACCTAACCCAAGCCGAATCAACAATATGAAATCCCATCAATTAAATTTATAATCCCCAGACTGACCTTTGATTTCGTCGAGACGATCTTTCCGTACCAACCGCGAGTGACCAGACAAATCAGACGATAAGAAGAGGGGAAAAATCAATGCGTGGTCATTTTCCAGCTGTACATTGTGGGCCCCTTTTTCCCATCCTCCTGTTCATAATCAGTCTAATTCTGATTTCGCAGTTGTTCAGAACCGTCTTGAGAAATCCCGGGTTTCCGGGACAAATCCCAAATTTCTTTACCCGTCAGTCTGGCCTCAATAAAAGTCGAGATGGATTTGCAGGTACAGCATTAGTTATTTTATTTGACTTGCAAGTCGTTCTCAATTCACAGCAAGTACAAAGCACATCTTGCTTCGTACACCTCCGGAATCAAGTGAGTCATTAGGACAAAGGGATGTCTACTAATAACACAAATGGCATCAAGTTTCACATGCATGATTCCCATAGGTCGTCCTATACCCCTCCTGACCTATCCATACACTCTAATTGGCTCACTTCCAATCCCTTCCTCTGGCCCCTATTACCCAGCATCCCTTTCCCCTCCGTAGCTAGACACACCTCTTCCTTTGCTTTGCCATGCGTTCTGAAATCCTTTGTCTGTGAACTCACCAGGATGAGACTGGCCTATCTCTACATTACAGTAACTAATATCTCGAAAGTAACTATTTTATATCACATTCGTCAAGGACACGTCTACTGAGGTAGCATGGGCTAAGGTTAGAAACAGGAAAGGCGAGGCCACCCTGTTAGGGGTTTTCTGTGGGCCTCCGAAAAGTTCCAGAGATGTAGAAGAAAGGATTGCAAAGTTGATTCTGGATAGGAGAGAAAACAACAGAGTAGTTGTTCTGGGGGACTTTAACTTTCCAAATATTGACTGGAAACGCTACAGTTCGAGGACTTTAGACAGGTCCGTTTTTGTCCAAGGTGTGCAGGAGGGTTTCCTGACACAGTATGTAAATCGGCCAACGAGAGGCGAGGCCATACTGGAATTGGTACTGGGTAATGAACCAGGACAGGTGTTAGAATTGGAGGTAGGTGAGCACTTTGGTGATCGTGACCACAATTCCATTACGTTTACTTTAATGATGGAAAGGGATAGGTATATACCGCAGGGAAAGAGTTATATCTGGGGGGAAGGCAATTATGATACGATGAGGCAAGATATAGGATGCGTCGGAGGGAGAGGAAAACTGCAGGGGATGGGCACAATGGAAATGTGAAGCTTGCTCAAGGAACAGCCACTGCGTGTCCTTGATAAGTATGTACGTGTCAGGCAGGGAGGAAGTGGTCGAGCAAGGCAACCATGGTTTACTAAAGCAGTCGAAACACTTGTCAAGAGGAAGAAGGAGGCTTATGTAATGATGAAACATGAAGGTTCAGTTAAGGCGCTCGA
Source organism: Scyliorhinus torazame (assembly GCF_047496885.1). Taxonomy (NCBI): domain Eukaryota; kingdom Metazoa; phylum Chordata; class Chondrichthyes; order Carcharhiniformes; family Scyliorhinidae; genus Scyliorhinus; species Scyliorhinus torazame. Next base: position 137,136,397 of record NC_092726.1, on the reverse strand, counting down.
GAGTTACAAGTTAGCTAGGAAGGACCTAAAGGGAGAGCTAAGAAGAGCCAGCAGGGGACATGAGAAGTCTTTGGCAGCTAAGATCAAGGATACCCCGAAAGCTGTCTGTACATATGTCAGGAATACATGAATGACAAGGGTAAGAGTAAGGCCAGTCAAGGACAGTAGTGGGAAGTTGTGCTTGGAGTCCGAGGAGATAGGAGTGCTGCTAAATGAATATTTTTCGTCAGTATTCACACAGGAAAAGTACAATGTTGTCGAGGAGAATACTGAGATTCAGGCTACTAGACTAGAAGGGCTTGAAGTTCATAAGGAGGAGGAGATAGGACTTATGGAAATTGTGAAAATAGATATGTCCCCTGGGCCAGATGGGATTTATCCTAGCATTCGCTTGGAAGCTAGGGAGGAGATTGCTGAGCCTTTGGCTTTGATCTTTAAGTCATCTTTGTCTACAGGAATAGTGCCAGAATACTGGAGGATAGCCAATATTGTCCCCTTGTTCAAGAAGGAGCGTAGAGACAACCACGGTAACTATGACCAGTGAGCCTTACTTCTGTTGTGGGCAAAATCTTGGAAAGGTTTATAAGAGATAGGCTGTATAATCATCTGGAAAGGAATAATTTGATTAGAGATAGTCAGCACGGTTTTGTGAAGGGCAGGTCATGCCTCACAAACCTTATTGAGTTCTTTGAGAAGGTGACCAAACAGGTGGAAGAGGGTAAAGCAGTTGATGTGGTGTATATGGTTTTTAGTAAAGCGTTTAATAAGATTCCCCACGGTATGCTACTGCGGAAAATACGAAGGCATGGGATTCAGGGTGATTTAGCAGTTTGGATCAGAAATTGGCTAGCTGGAAGAAGACAAAGGCTGGTGGTTGATGGGAAATGTTCAGACTGGAGTCCAGTTACTAGTGGTGTACCACAACGATCTGTTTTGGGTCCACTGCTGTTTGTCATTTTAATAAATGACCTGGAGGAGACCGTAGAAAGATGAGTGAGTAAATTTGCATATGACACTAAAGTCGGTGGAGTTGTGGGCAGTGCGGAAGGATGTTACAAGTTACAGAGAAACATAGATAAGCTGCAGCGCTGGGCTGAGAGGTGGAAAATGGAGATTAATACAGAAAAGTGTGAGGTGATTCATTTTGGAAGGAAGAACAGGAAGGCAGGGTACTGGACTAATGGTAACATTCTTGGCAGAGTGGATGAGCAGAGAGATCTCGGTGTCCATGTACATAGAGCCCTGAAAGTTGCCACCCAGGTTGAGAGGGTTGTTAAGAAAGCGTACGGTGTATTAGCTTTTATTGGTAGAGGGAATAAGTTTCGGAGCCATGAGGTCATGTTGCAGCTGTACAAAACTCTGGTGCGGCCGCATTTGGAGTATTGCGTGCAATTCTGGTCGCCGCATTATAGGAAGGATGTGGAAGCATTGGAAAGGGTGCAGAGGAGATGTACCAGAATGTTGCCTGGTATGGAGGGAAGATCTTAAGATGAAAGGCTGAGGGACTTGAGGCTGTTTCGTTAGAGAGAAGAAGGTTAAGAGGTGACTTAATTGAGGCATAAAAGATGACCTGACGATTGGATAGGGTGGACAGTGAGAGCCCTTTTCATCGATAATTATGTCTAGCACGATGGGACATACCTTTAAATTGAGGAGAGATAGATATAAGACAGATGTCAGAGGTAGGTTCTTTCCTCACAGAGTAGTAAGGGCGTGGAATGCCAGGCCTGCAACAGTAGTGGACTCGCTAACCTAAGGGCATTCAAATGGTCATTGGATAGACATATGGACGATAAGGGAATAGTGTAGATGGGCTTTAGAATGGTTTCATAGGTCGGCGCAACATCGGGGGCCCAGGGGCCTGTACTGCGCTGTAATGTTCTATGTTCCATATTCGGGGTGAATACATTCTGTTGGAAAAATTGAGAGACTGTGAGCTTGAACGCAAGACCAACTTGGGCAGGCCCAAATGTAGGGTAGCCTGTATCCACTCGATTTAAACATTTGAGTTCATCAGAGTCAAGAGCTTTGAGGACATGTATGTGGGTCGAAGACAATGCCACGATGCATCGCTCTTGCTTCATATGCAGTGCTTGTAATTGCGTATACAATTCTGAATCATGTATCCTATGACAGAGACGAGAATTGGAAACAAATTAAAGGCTTACCACAGTAACTTCATTGAAGCCTACTTGTGACAATAAGCTATTATTATTTTTATTATTATTATTAAGTTTGTGAAACATTAGGTCCAAAAATCAGATAACGGTCACAGAAGATTTACAATATATTTACTTACTTCAAGATCCCAAAGTGAAAGGGGTTATCTGAACCTGTTTGTTCAGTGCCTTTAATTATGTCAGTCTCCTTGGATTCCTCGTGTCTCACTTGAGGGTTGCATAATTCATCTCACCCATTAATAAGAGACGATAGTTCGTTTGTTCACCTGTAGTGTGAGTGAGACGATCGCGCTCGACACCAACAGGGAGCAGAAGCTCGACAGTTAGTAAAGCAATGGACGTGTTTTTGGTATTCGCAGTAATCCATGAGATAGAAAAGATATACTATCCCATCCTGGCTTTTGTCGGGGTCTCTGGTATGTTGCTACCGTCAGCTATTAATTGTTTATATCCCGATTAATGTGAAACTGTATTTTTCCTATGATGGAGAAGCTTTCAATTAGGAGAAAGGGTAAGAGGAACTATAACTTAGGAGAGGTTACTGATCGAGGTGTTAAGATTCACAACAGAGGTAAAAAAGCCAACATAAGTGTACTTGACTTGAATGCTCGTAGTATTCGGAATAAGGTAAATGAATTGATGGCGCAAATCATCGTGAATGCCTATGATTTAGTGGCCATTTCTGAAATATGGTTCAAGGATGGTCACGACTGGGAGATAAATATCCGAGGGTCTCAAACTATTCGGAAGGACAGAGTGGATGGGAACAGTGTAGCTCTGTTATTTATGGATGACATCCGGGCAACAGTAAGCGATGACATCGGTGCTATGGAGGATAAGGTTGAATCCATTTGGGTGGAAATAAGGAATAGTAAGGCAAAAATGTCACTGATAGGAGTAGTCTATAGGCCACCAAATAATAACATTATGGTGGGGCAGGCAATTAACAAAGAAATAACTGATGCATGTAGAAATGGTACAGCAGTTATCATGTGGGATTTTATTTTACATGTCGATTGGTTTAACCAGGTCGGTCAAGGCAGCCTTCAGGAGGAGTTTATAGAATGTATCCGCGATAGTTTCCTAGAACAGTATGTAATGGAACCTACGAGGGAACAAGCGGTCCTAGATCTGGTCCTGTGTAATGAGACGGTATTGATTCAGGATCTCATAGTTAGGAATCCTCTCGGAAGGTGCGATTACAATATGGTGGAATTTAACATACAGATGGAGGTTGAGAAGGTAAAATCAAGCACTAGTGTTTTGTGCTTAAGCAAAGGAGATTACAATGGGGTGAGAGAAGAACTAGCTAAGGTAGACTGGGAGCAAAGACTTTATGGTGAAACTGTTGAGGACCAGTGGAGAACCTTCCAAGTGATTTTTCACAGTGCTCAGCAAAGGTTTATACCAACAAAAAGGAAGGACGGTAAAAAGAGGGAAAATTGACCGTGGATATCTAAGGAAATAAGGGAGAGTATCAAATTGAAGTAAAAAAACACACAAAGTAGCAAAGATCAGTGGGAGACTAGAGGACTGGGAAATCTTTAGGGGGCAACAGAAAGCTACTAAAAAAACTATAAAGAAGAGTAAGGTAGATTATGAGAGTAAACTTGCTCAGAATATAAAAACAGATAGTAAACGTTTCTACATATATATATATAAAAAAAGAGTGGCTAAGGTAAATATTGGTCCTTTAGAGGATGAGAAGGGAGATTTAATAATGGGAGATGAGGAAATGGCTGAGGAACTGAACAGGTTTTTTGGGTCGGTCTTCACAGTGGAAGACACAAATAACATGCCAGTGACTGATGGAAATGAGGCTATGACAGGTGAAGACGTTGAGAGGATTGTTATCCCCAAGGAGGTAGTGGTGGGCAAGCTGACGGGGCTAAAGGTAGACAAGTCTCCTGGACCTGATGGAATGCATCCCAGAGTGCTAAAAGAGATGGGTAGGAAATTGCAAATGCACGAGTGATAATTGACCAAAATTCACTAGACTCTGTGGTGGTCCGGGCGGATTGGAAATTACCAAACGTGACACCACTGTTTAAAAAGGGAGGTAGACAGAAAGCGGGTAATTATATGCCAGTGAGCTTAACTTCGTTAGTGGGGAAGATGCTGGAATCTATCATCAAGGAAGAAATAGCAAGGCATCTGGATGGAAATTGCCCCATTGGGCAGACGCAGCATGGTTTCATAAAGGGCAGGTCGTGACTAACTAATTTAGTGCAATTGTTTGAGGACATTAACAGTGCGGTAGATAACGGCGAGCCAATGGATGTGGTATATCTGGATTTACAAAAAGCCTTTGACAAGGTGCCACACAAAAGGTTGCTGCATAAGATAAAGATGCTTGGTGTTAAGGGGAAGGTAGTAGCATGGATAGATGATTGGTTAATTAATAGAAAGCAAAGAGTGGAGATTAATGGGTGTTTCTCTGGTTGGCAATCAGTAGCTAGTGGTGTCCCTCAGGGATCAGTGTTGGGCCCACAACTGTTCACAATTTACATAGATGATTTGGAATTGGGGACCAAGGGCAATGTGTCCAAGTTTGCGGCCGACACTAAGATAAGTGGTAAAGCAAAATGTGCGGAGGATACTGGAAGTCTGCAGAGGGATTTGAATAAGCTAAGTGAATGGGCTAGGGTCTGGCAGATGGAATACAATGTTGACAAATGTGAAGTTCTCCATTTTGGTAGGAATAACAGCAAAATGAATTCTTATTTAAATGATAAAATATTAAAACATGCTGCTGTGCAGTGAGTCCTGGGTGTGATGGTGCATGAGTCGCAAAAAGTTGGTTTACAGGTGCAACAGGTGATTAAGAAGGCAAATGGAATTTTGTCCTTCACTGCTAGAGGGATGGAGATAAAGACTAGGGAGGTTATGCTGCAATTGTGTACGGTGTTAATAAGGCCACACCTGGAGTATTGTGTTCAGTTTTGGTCTCCTTACTTGAGAAAGCACGTACTGGCACTGGACGGTATGCAGAGGAGACTCAGTAGGTTAATCCCAGAGCTGAACGGGTTGGATTACGAGGAGAGGTTGAGTAGACTGGGAATGTACTTGTTGGAATTTAGAAGGATGAGTGGGGATCTTATAGAAACATATACGATTATGAAGGGAATAGATAGGATAGATGCGGGGAGGTTGTTCCCACTGGCGGGTGAAAGCAGAACTAGGGGTATAGCCCCAAAATAACGGGAAGTAGATTTAGGACTGAGTTTAGGAGGAACTTCTTCACCCAAAGGGTTGTGGATCTATGGAATTCCTTGCCCAGTGAAGCAGTAGAGGCTCCTTCATTAAATGTTTTTAAGATAAAGATAGATAGTTTTTTTGAAGAATAAAGGGATTAAGGGTTATGGTGTTCGGGCCGGAAAGTGGAGCTGAGTCCACAAAAGATCAACCATGATCTCATTGAATGGTGGAGCAGGCTAGAGGGGCCAGATGGCCTACTCCTGCTCCTAGTTCGTATGTTCTTATGTTCTTTTCAAATGTATCCTCTTTCCTCGTGTGTGTCACAGAATATTCTACGATTTCCATATGCGACTCTCTCATATTCAAACTTTCATGTTCGGAGTGCATTCATTGGGCCAGTGTCTCTCCATTGGTTTCTATATGTGAGATGGTAAATGTTAGATCAGAAACTTCTATTCATTCCCCAAATAGACGAAACGGCTTGATGTTAACTAATTGAGAAATGCAAATCCCAAGATGTTTTATCAATGCAATGGTAAAACGGCTAGTTCAGGAAAAAATGCGAACCATCCGAGATGAATGGGGATCTTGTGTGCCGAATGTAGATGCTGTGGGAATGGTTTTAAATGATATTTTGTTTGCATGTCTAGAAAGGAAATGGATGATGCATACATAATGTTCCAGTAGGAACGCTGCGATATATTATACGGGATAATCATAAAGGCAGAGGAAGCCCACGAAGAATTCAAATACTTGAAAGGTAATAAATCTCCAGGGCCAGATGGATTGTTTCCGAGGCTACTGAAGAACAAATAACAAATAAATGTACAGCACAGGAACAGGCCCTTCGGCCCTCCAAGCCCGTGCCGACTGTGCTGCCCGACTAAACTACAATCTTCTACACTTCCTGGGTCCGTATCCCTCTATTGCCATCCTATTCATGTATTTGTCAAGATGTACCTTAACTGTCACTATCGTCCCTTCTTCCACCACCTCCTCCGGCAGCGAGTTCCAGGCACACACTACCCTCTGTGTAAAAAACTTGCCTCGTACATCTACTCTAAACCTTTCCCCTCTCACCCGAAACCTATGGCGCCTAGTAATTGACCCCTCTACCCTGGGGAAAAGCCTGGTCAGGAAGGTGGTCAGGATAGAGATAGCAGATGCTCTGAGGGTGAGTTTACAAACCGCACTAGAAACATGGGCGATACCTGAAGGCTGAAAAAAGCAAACTAGGCTCCATTGTTCAAAAAGGGATTAAAGAAAATGCGAAACAATTATAGGACAGAGAGTCTTAAGTGAGCCGTGGGCAAAATAGCAAAACCTATGCTGAGAGAGAAGATTAACTGTCACATCAAAAGGCATGGACGAGTTAAAGAAAGGTCTGAGAACATAGAACGTACAGTGCAGGAGGAGGCCATTTGGCCCATCGAGTCTGCACCGACTCACTTAAGCCCTCACTTCCATCCTGTCCCCATAACCCAATAACTCCTACAACCATTATTGGACACTAAGGGCATTTATCACGGCCAGTCCACCTAACCTGCACGTCTTTGGACTGTGGGAGGAAACCGGAGCACCCGGAGGAAACCCACGCACACACGGGGAGAACGTGCAGACTCCGCACAGACAGTGACCCAGCATGGAATCGAACCTGGGACCCTGGCGCTGTGAAGCCACAGTGCTAGCCACGTGTGCTACCGTGCTGCCCGCTTGCCTCACGAATTTGATCGAATTCTTTGAAGAAGTGACAAACCGGGTTGATGAAGTTAGTGCAGGAGATATGGTTACAAGGATTTTAGCAAGGCGTTTGACAAAGTCCCACATCACACCAGATTGAGCAATAACAGGTCTGTGATGCCTTTAGATGTCCGGGGCTGCACGCGTGCTACACTGAATGGATCAGCGTGTGTCTACCCTACATGGCAGGTTGGTTTTGAATGTGAAGGCTAATGGGATACAGGGCAACTTGGCTAACTGGTTAAAACGTTGGCTTCGTGACAAGATATAAAATGTATAGGTCGATGGCTGCCCTTTCAATTGGAAAATTGTTTCAAGTGGTGTCCAACAGGGCTCGGCGTTGAGACACTCACTGTATGTGTTATATATTAACGATATGGACGTGAACGGGGGTGGACGATTCGCAAATTACCAGATGACACAACGTTTGGCCGAGTGGTGGACAGTGTAGCAGGTAGCGATAATCTCCAGAATGATATAGATGGGTTCGAGGAGTCGATGATTAAGTGCCAGATGCTATTTAAAACCGAGAAGTGTGTGGTCACGCATTTGGAGATGTCAGATAGTTGTAGGGAGTACAGAATAAATGGAAAGTCAATAAAACGGGTATATGAAGTGCGAAATATTGGCGTAAAAGTACACAGGTTCACGAAGGCAGCAGTTGAAATACACACGATGCTGAAGAAATCATATGGAATGCCCGCCTTCATTGGTAGATGTATAGAATATTAAAGGAACGATTTTATACTGGAATTGCATAAAACACTCTGCAGACGCGGCCACAACTGGAATAGTGTGTGAGGTTCTGGTCGCCACATTATTAAGCTGGAGAGACTGCAGAGGACGTTTACACGAATGTTGCCAGGGATCGAAAATTGTAACCACGAGGAGAGATTCCATAGGTTATATTCCTTGAAACAGAGGGGACATAGATTCAAGATAAGTGGCAAAGGGTGCAGAGGGAACATGTAGAAAAACGTTTTTGCGGAGAGAGTAGTGGGAGTCTGGTAATTTGCTGCCGAGTTGGTGGTGGAGGCACGGAGACGAAATTCTTCGACAAGGTACCTGGATCTGCACCTTTAATACTCTAAGCTACAGAGCTACGGCGGGGCTCAGGATGGTGGGATTGGAAAGGGCACCTGGGTATCCTCAAACTGATATGGTCAATGTAGGCCGAATGGCTTCTCTCTTTGCGGTAACTTTTCTATGATTGTACGATTCTATAAAGACTTTGCTAATGACTTCTTGCTGCATTGACCATTTATATCAATAAATAATGTAGTGGGGGTGGATTTAAATTTGTAAGGCAGGGGTTGACTGAAGGGCATAGTTTTAGATCTCCCAGTGAGGGAAAACGAGAGACGATGAGGAATAGGGAAAGGAGTGACAACGCTTGAGTGCTGAAAGTGAACAAAGAAATCGTCGCCTTCGATAGGGCAATGAAACTGATAAGGGCAGGTTAACATTGTGTGTATGTACATGCACGGTGTATAGTGAAAAAAATTAGGAAAATATGAGCAGAAATTGATCTCACGGCATATGACATAGCAGCAATGACATAATTATGGCTCAAACCGGAACAAGGCTGGATACTTAACATCCCGAGTATAAAGGTTTTAGTAGGAAGAGGGTTGGTTAAAAAAGGAGGAGGTGCATCAGTCATGTTCAAAGATAGTATCATTGCTCTTGAACGTAATGCAGTTCCTGAATCAGAATATATATGGTTGGAGGTGAGAAACAGGAAGGGAGCGGCAACCATCTTTAGTATTTACAATAGACTTGCAAATGGACGGGAGAAAGGGAAACAGGGCATTTGTAGGCAGATTATAGAAACATTCAGGGTAAGTAGATTATGGAAACCTGCAGGGTAAGTAGGGTTCTGATTGTTGGGGATTTAAATAACGCTAAGATAGGCGGGGAAGCGGGTAGCTCGGTAGAGTATGAGGCACGGAAGGGGAGAAATTCCAGCATTGTGTGCAGGAGAACTTTCTGGAACAGTATATTTCCAGTACTACCAAATAGAAAGCTGTGCTGGATCTGTCCCTCTGAAATGAGGCAGGGCAGTTGGAGAACGTCAGAGTGGAGGAGCCGTTGGGAAGTAGCGGCCATGATATAATTCAATTCAACATTATATTGGAAAAGGATAAAAAAAACAGTCACTAATTAATATCCAAGACTGGAATGAAGCAAATATTATGGGTTTAAATGTTAAACTGGAACAGGTTGATTGGATACGCATTTTTTTGAATAAACCCGTGGATCAAAACGGGAGTCTTTCAAAGGAGAGATTAATAGATGTGCTCGCTAGCTACGTAACCAAAAATAAATAAATACGTGATATCCAAGCTGGAGTACCTTGGATGCTTAAGGATATTGATGATAAAATGAGGAAGACAAATGAGGCATATGATGTCTGCCAGAATAATAATAGCAGTAGAAATCTGGAAAAGACAACTCAAAATGAAAATGTGACGAGGTGACGCAGGCAATGCATGAAGGTAATGGATGTTGTACATTTAGACATTCAGAAAGTATTTGATACAGACCCACATGACAGGTTGATGAACAAATTAAAAAGGTTGGATTGATGGGTCCTTGGTAGCATGGATTAGAAGTTGGCTGAGATTGGAAATAGAGAGTCGGTATCGATGGCCATTTCACAGACTACAGCCGAGTTGAGGGTGGTGTTCCCCAGGTCGCAGTGTTTGGACCGCATCTTTTTTTGATTTACATAAATGATTCAGAAGTGTGTGTTGACGGCAAAACCTCTGCATTTGCAAATGCTGCTAAGCTAGGGATGATAGTTAATTGTGAGGTTGACGCTGAGCGACTTCAGAGAGACATTGATAAGTTGGCCAAATGGGCAGGTACCTGGCTGATGAACTTCAATGGAGCAAAATGTGAGGTAATCATTTTGGTCGAAAAACATGGTGCGAAAACGTAGTCTGAATGTTACAACTTTGAGGGCGTGCAGGTGCAGAGGAACCCCTGAGTTCAAAAATGAAAATCCTCTGAAAGTGACCAGGCATGTTGCTAATAAGGATTATAGCTTCCTTGTCGATACATTAAAACATCGGAGAAATTGGACTTGTTCCCTTTGGAGCAGAGACGATTAAGGGGCGACGTTATTGAGCTGTTCGAAATTCTGAACACCTTTGATAGGGTAAATGGTAGGGCAGCACGGTAGCATTGTGAATAGCACAATTGCTTCACAGCTCCAGAGCCCCAGGTTCGATTCCGGCTTGGGTCACTGTCTGTGCAGAGTCTACAAACCCTTCCCGTGTATGTGTGGGTTTCTTCCGGGTGCTCCGGGTTCCTCCCACAGTCCAAAGATGTGCAGGTTAGGTGGATTGGCCATGATAAATTGCCCTTCGTGTCCAAAATTGCCCTTCGTGTTGGGTGGGGTTACTGGGTTATGGGAATAGGGTGGAGGTGTTGACCTTGGGTGGGGTGCTCTTTCCAAGAGCCGGTGCAGACTCGATGGGCTGAATGGCCTCCCTCTGCACTGTAAATTCTATGAAAAGAAGAATATTTTATCTCCACCTGTTGGAATGTCAGTGACTCGGGTTAACAATTTCAATGTGGTCAGCTAGAGAGATCGGAGATAGATAAGGAAACACTTCTTTACTCAGAGTTGTTGGGGTTTGGAATGTGTTGCCTGGGACTGTGATGGAGGTGGATTCCATAGGACGTTTCAAATGAGAGCTGGGTATATATTTGAAAGTAATGAATTTACAGGGCGACAGAGATAGGGCTGGAGAATGGGACTACCCGGGTTGGTCTTTTGGCAGACGGTGCAGACACGATGGGCCGAATGGTCTCTGTCGATGTTGTAAATGACAAACAAACTACCAAAAAAATTATTATCCGATATATGGGTTAATTGTTTTGCAGGATACATCACTGACTAATGGGAACGCATCCGGCAGACATTTACAGTGAATTTTGAATTGTGATTCACCTCCAGCCAGCAGGTCGAAATTCTTCCTTCGCTTGCTCCTTAAGTTCATTTTCTGGGTGGTTTGGATAAATAATAGTCCGCACGTTGAGTCAGTAATGTTTACATATAACCCTAGACCATGGAACGGATTTCTGCTGTTACCTTTGACAAAATAATATTGCGGAGGTCGGAAAAGTCCACTGGAGAACATACCTATGTCTCTTACTCTCGCTGCCTCATTTAACACTGATTGTAACTAATTATGCCCAGTAGTCAGTTTAATTGAAAGTTATCAGTTATTGAGTGGAATTCACTGCATTAATACGAATTCTTGTCCGAGATCATCAGCTGTTCGGCTCTTTAGTTTGGAGCGAATTAATGTGTGTTGCGATGGTGCACGTAATATTGTCATCTTCTATGATTTTCCTGCTTCGAGTTATTTTCGCTGAGTATAAATACTTATTGAAATCTCACCTATTGCTACTTTATTACACGTCCTGGCTATTCCATTTAGCTTTAGACCTTCAATTTTCAACAATAGAGCCAACGATCAAGGTGAACTGGACTTCTCACGTTCAGTTATCATTCAGTTATCACAAAGATCCACCGCTTTTTCCGGAAATCAAAAAGAAATCGCCAACAATAACGAATTCGGAGAATGATAGAGATGTATGCTGGGCGAATGAGGAAAACAAACATCCATTTTGCTATTCATTCCCCTTCGGTGACATTTTGAACCCTGACAACATTCGTGTGAAACTCATATTTTCTTTCTCCAGAGCAATGCCGACCATCTATGATGTTGTGATCTGTGCACAAATTTCCATTTTTGGCAACGAGTGTGTTTTACAGATATGACATTGCATCATTCCTATCGTCTTTAATACCTCGTTCAATGATGGGAAACATTCCATCTGACGTGTTTGCCATCTTATATTCCAGTGCTATCACTTTCCTGGACCTTGGATTATGCATTCCAAATCCTTTACTCCTCTCAATATTCTCCCGTTTATCGAGCAATCACCGCACACGCATCAGCACTCAAATTGTACGGATTACATTCCATGTGTCAATTTTCCATCCACTCAACCAATTTGTCGATATAATTCTGGAGTCAACAGCTATCTTCTTCGCCAGAAACGGCATGGGCAAATTTGTATAATCTAGAAATGTTCCAACCATGCACCCCATATGCGATTGTAAATGATGAATGTATGGACAGACAGACAGCATGCGAGTACGGAATCCCATGGAACGCCGTTGGAAACAGATTGTCATTTCTATTTTTAAAATAAATAATTGAAACTTATTTTCTGTCAACTGACCGAAGTTTCGATCCAGGCCGCTGCCTCCCCTTGTAGCCCACGGGGATTCACTTTATAAAAAAATTAAGAGTACCCAATGCATTTTTTTCCAATTAAGGGGCATTTTAGCGTGGCCAATTGACCTGTCCTGCAGATCATTGGGTCGTGCGTCTGAAACACGGGGGAGGGGGGGGGGGGGGCTCTACTTGCAGCTGCAGCTTGTTTTAATGGTTAATTGGATTAAGCCAGTTTTCACAAGCTAGAGTCAGGCAGTATAAAGGTGAGCCATCGTCCAGTGCTGAATTTGACTGCACTGGAATGCAGAATTTGCGCTGCATTAGAGAGCTAAACAGAGAGTTTGGTGACTGAGCGAATTAGGTGAGGAGGATGCAAAGTGCTCCTTTCATTTCATTTCCGACATTTCCTCCAAGAGCGTGAAGGGAGCCGGGAGTTTACTGGGAGCTGCGTCGGAGGGCGGAGTTCCAGTTGGTTCAGAGGGCAAGTGCATTGTAAGGTAAGAATTGTGGGCTTTTTTTTCGGGGTGGGGGCAGCAAGCTGTACTTGTATCATTTAGCAGAATCACAAATTTTAGAGGGCTCACTTGGTTGAATAGCAGCAGTATATATATATATACATATATGTATATATATATATATATTTTAAGGGCCTAACGGGTGTTTAATCGTTTTTCCCCTTTAAATATCTGGGAATTCTGATCAGAGGGAATGCTGATAGGGCAGTTCAATGCTTCTCCTGTAGGATGTGGGTGGTGAGGGATACCACCGGTGACCCCGCTGACCACACCTGCGGGAAGTGCACCCAACTCCAGCTCCTTAGAGACCACGTCAGGGAAGTGGAGCTGGAGCTGAATGAACTTCGGGGGGGGGGGGGGGGGCAGAGGGGGTGATCGAGAGGAGTTACCGGAACGTAGCCACGCCCAAGTTTCAGGACAAAAGTCGCTGGGTTACAGTCAAGGGAAGGAAAAAGAACGGGCTGACAGTGCAGGGATCCCTCGTGACCGTTCCCCTTCAAAGTATGTATACAGTTTTGGTTGCTGATTGGGGGAGTAAACCTACGAGGGCAAGGCCCTAGCGTCCAAGTGTCTGTCGCTGAGCCTAGCGCTGTGGCTCAGAAGGGAAGGGGAATAGAAAAGCAATTGTGATAGGAGACTGAATGATTAGAGGAACGGACAGGATATTCTATGTTCGCGAACGAGACTCTCGAAAGGTGGGATCTTAACACGAAGGACGGGTTGCACCTAAACCGGAGAGGCAACAATATCCTGGGTGGGAGGTTTGCTAGAGCTCTTCGGAAGGGTATATACTAGTTTTGCAGAGGGATGGGATCCAGATCTGCGGATCAGAAAACAGAGTAGCAGGGGATCAGGCAGGAATAGTATGCAGCGAGTCTGTGAGGGAGGATAGACAGTTTATAGGGCAAAGTTGCACTCAGTGGAATGGGTTGAAAGTGTGCCTGTTTCAATGTAAGGAGTGTCAGCAATAAGGGAGATGAACTTAGGCCATGGAACATTATTTGTAAATACGATGTTGTGGCCATTACGGAGACATGGATTTCACAGGGGCAGTATTGGTTGCTCGGTGTTCCGGGGTTTAGATGTTTTAAAAAGAATAGGGAGAGAGTTAAAAGAGAAGGGGGAGTGGCACTGTTAATTAGGGAGTGCAGCGCAGCTGCAGAAAAGGAGTTCGTCGACGAGGATTTGTCCACTGAGTCAGTATGGGTGGAAGTCAGAAACATGAAAGGAGCAGTCACTTTGTTGGGAGGTTTCTATAGATCCCCCCCCCCCCCTCCCCGCCCTAAAAGCAGCAGAGAGATGGAGGAACAGATTGGGAGGCAGATCCTGGAATGGTGCAGAAGTAACAGAGTTGTTGTCACGGGTGACTTCAACTTCCCTAATATTGACTGGAACTTCCTTACTTCAAATGGTTTGGATGGAGCAGATTTTGCCAGGTGTGCACAGGAATGATTCCCGACTCAATATGTAGATAGGTGGACTAGGGGGGAGGCCATATTGGATTTGGTGCTTTGCAACGACCCAGGCGACGTGTCAGATGTCTCAGTGGAGAGCATTTCGGTGACAATGACCGCAACTTAACCTCTACCGTAGTCATGGCGAGGGATAAGAACAGACAATATGGGAAGGTATTCAATTAGGGGAGGGGAAATTATACTGCTATTAGACAGGAGCCGAGGAGCATAAATTAGGAGCAGTTGTTTCGAGAAAATGCACAAACGTTTTGTGCATTTGGTGATTGTTTAAGGAGCACATGCTGCGAGTGCTGGATAGTTTTGCCCCACTGAGACAAGGAAGGAATGGTAAGGTGAAGGAGTCTTGGATGATAGGGGATGTGCACCTTCTAGCCAAGAGGAAGAAGGAAGCCTACATAAGATTGAAGAAGCAAGGATCTGACTCTGCTCTAGAGGGTTACAAGGTAGTCAGGAAGGAACTGAAAAATGGACTTAGGAGAGCTAGAATGGGGCATGAAAGTGTCCTAGCGGGAAGGATTAGGGAGAATCCCAAGGCATTCGACACTTAGGGTGATCGGATTGAGAGTAGGGCCGATCAGGGATAAGGGAGGGAACTTGTGCCGAGAGTCTGTGTAGGTAGTGGAGGCCCTACATTAATATTTTGATTCAGTAATCACTAGAGAGAGGGAATTTGTTGCGTCTGAGAACCGTGTGAACCAGGTTAATAGACTCGAACAGGTTTATATTAAGAAGGAGGAAGTGCTGGAAATTTTGAAAAGCATCAGGATAGATAAGTCCCCTGGGCCTGACGGGGTTTACCCACGGTGACTACCGGAAGCGAGGGAGGATGTTGGAGATGGTCTTTGCGTCCTCAATGTCCACTGGAGTAGTGCCGGATGATTGGAGGGAGGCGAATGTTGTTCCCGTGTTCAAGAAATGGAATAAGGAATTCCAGGGGAATTACAGACCAGTCAGCCTTACGTCTGTGGTGAGGGAAATATTGGAAAGGATTCTAAGGGATACGATTTATGATTTTTTAGAAAAACATAGTTTGATTAAAGATAGTCAGCATGGCTTTGTGAGGGGAAGTTCATGCCTCACAAGCCTCATTGAAATATTCGAGAATGTGAAGAGACGCATAGATGATGATCCGGCAGTGGATGTGTTGTATATGGATTTCAGTAAGGCATTTGAGGATGTTCCCCATGGTAGACTCATTGAGAAGTTTAGGGGGCATGGGATAGAGGGAAATGTTGCTGTCGGGAGAGAGAATTGGCAGGCCAAAATAAGACAGCGAGTGGTAGTGGGTGGAACGTATTCCGCCTGGAGGTTGCTGACCCGTGGTGTCCCGCAGGGATCTGTTCTTGTACCTCTGCTCTTTGTGGTTTTTATAAATGACTTGGATGAGGAAGTGGAAGAGTGCATTAGTAATTTGCCGGTGTCACGAAGTTTGGTGGAGTTTTAGATAGTGTCGCGGGCTGTTGTAGGTCACAGCAGGACATGGACAAGAAGTAGAGCCGGGGTGAAAAGTGGCAGATGGAGTTCAGTGTCGATGAATGTGAAGTGATTCATTTTGGAAAGTCGAATTTGAATTCTGAATACAGGGTTAAAGGCAGGATTCTGGGAAGTGTGGTGGAACAGAGGGATCTTGGGGTTCACATATATGGATCCATCAACGTTACCAGCCTTGTTGATAGGATTGTTAAGAAAGCGTATGGTGTGTTGGCTTTCATTAACAGGGGGATTGTGTTTAAGAGCCGCGAGGTTTTGCTGCAGCTTAGGATCCTGGTTAGACCACACTTGGAATATTGGTAAGAGTTCTGGACTACTCATTATGGGAAGGATGTGGATGCTTTGGAGAGGGTGTAGGGAAGATTTACCAGGATGCCGCTTGGACTGTAGGGACTGTCTTATGAATAAAGGTTGAGGGAGCTAGGGATTTTCCAACTGGAGAGAAGAAGGAATGGAGGTACATGATAGAGGTAAACAAGGTGATGGGAGGCATGGATAGAGTTGATCCCCAGAGACTTTACACCAGGGCGGAAATGTCTGTCACTAGGGACATAGTTTACGATGAATGGAGGAAAGTATACGAGGAATGTCAGAGGTAGGTTCTTTACACAGAGAGTGGTGAGTGCGTGAAATGCACTGCCAGCGGAGGGGATGAAGTCAGAGTCATTAGGGACATTTCAGCGACTCCCGCCCAGATACACGGACAGCAGTACATTGAAGAGGTGTAGGTTAGGTTGATCTTAGATTAGGATAAATGGTCGGTACTACATCGTGGGCCGAAGGGCCTGTATTGTGCTGTACTATATGTTCTATATTCTAATGTGCAAACTGCAGACGGAGAGTGACCCAGAGACGGAACCTGGGACCTCTGCGCCGTGAAGCAGCAGTGCTCACCACTGCGCCACCGTTCTGCCCCTGGAGAGTCATATTTTATCCGGTTTCACATCTGTGACCTTTATGAAAATAGACATAGACAAAGTTCTCTACACCAGCCTCATCATACCTCGTGGTTACTTCCAGAATAAGATCGACTGAGTTGACATATTTCAATTTGGTTATCGCTGATAAACCCCTGCTTTCTCCGTGACAGTTTATCGTGTCTCTCATAATGAATTATAATTATATGCCCACCGAAGAAACCAGATTGAGCGGCCTGTAATCTTCTTGAGTTAGCGTGCTGGTGAATGAACGAGTAGGAAGTGAAATTGCAAGTCGAGTGGAGAACAAAACGATGATGTATCAACTACGTGACGGTAATTCACTGCGTTACTACCTGCAAAAATGTGCGATGTTACAATCTCCATATCTGAGATAGATCATGCTTTTATTGGAGCAAGTCATTAATTAGGCTCCTGGGTTATGCGCGCTGACGGATTGTGAAGTAATACATACTGTGGGGTTTTATTTTGTCTGCAGTTTCTAAAGAACCGAGAGGTGATCAGATTGCAGCACTGGATTTTGAAGGAGTTTGACTGGGTAGACAAGCAGAATTAATATTGCCTGAACGTATGTAGTCCACTTCAGAGAGTCAGGTACTCAAGTCAATAGTCAATTATTCATGTGTTAGATGCAATCACACTTCTGCACGAAAGGGTTGCGAACCTTTGGGACAATTGCCCCGAGAATTGATAGATTTTCCAACATTTAGTTTATTTAGAATTAGATAATTCCAGTCTCCATGCAAGAAAAATGGGAACTGGGCTTAAAGGTGAACTTCATTCCAAACAGCGATAGGATGGCGATAGAGGCTCCAAGGTCTAGACACTAATTATTTGCCGATCATTCTGTTTCTTATGTTCTGCCTCATCAATGTCTCATACTGCCTGGACGTGCAATCACGCATTCTCATATTTGGCTCACCGTTCCCATTGACTATTTTTCCTTTTTTGATCTTTCATCTGATGCTACTCATGCACTGCTATACCCAATTCTAAATTGTCAGCAGGATTAATTTACTCAGCTGCTCACCAGCTCTGCCACACTTGGAGCTTTAGAGTAATTTCGAATGAAATAGTTTAAAATTCTCACCCAGAATACATCTGCACGATACCATCTCATGACCGAGTTATGGCCGGGGACTGGCGAACAAGCAGTAATGATGCCGATAAGCATATTTACTGGGCACTTCTAATTCATATTTTGATGTAGATGTGTACTTCATTATTCATCTTGATTATCACGGATTTTTCACATTTTATTGACCCTTCCCATTTCCTTTTAAGACGTTGCAGGGAAGCTGGGTTAATCAGTTTGTTTATCAATACTGCACAAAGATTATATCAAAACGCTTTTCACGGGATGTACGGTAATTTCCATCAACGCACTCTCGGCAATCAAGAAATTGAACACACACTCGTTCTCCCCGCCTCGTTTGTTGACATTGTACATTGTCACTGTTTCTCTTAATTATATTATTTATCCTCACAGTTAACGTAGTGACGATTGTGATATTATCTCGGGGAAAATGTGGACTATCCAGTTCAACTACTTGCTACCTGGTGGCCATGGCAACGGCAGATCTATTGGTAGTTTTCCTGGACCTGATATTGAGGCAGATTCCAATTGCGTATCAGTTAATAAGTGTGAAGTTAATTCCAGTGTGCAACATTCACGCTGCTTTGCTTTATGCGGTTAGCGACTCCTCTGTCTGGTTCACCGTCGCTTTCACCTTTGATCGATTCATTGTCATTTGTTGTCAGAAGGTGAGAAGTGGATACTGCACCGAAAAAACGGCGGCCTGGGTCTTGGGAACAGTTGCGATTCTGAGCACTTTAAAGGACATCCCCTGGTATTTTATGCTGACAGCTTGGTACAGGCTGAACAACAGCCCATGGTTTTGTTACATGAGTACCAGAATTAAGATCTCACGGTTTTGGGGCGCCATTGAGTTAGTGCATAATATTCTGACGCCAGGACTCCCATTTGTTCTGATTTTACTCCTCAATGTTTTAACCGTCCGGCACATTTTAGTGAGCAGTAGAGCACGCAGAAGACTGCGAAATGCAAGCAATGTCAACAGTCACAAAGACCCAGAGATGGAGAGTCGAAGAAAATCCATAATTTTACTATTTGCGGTCTCCGGGAATTTCGTCGTCTTATGGTCCATATTCATGGCGTATTCTATGTGGTGGAGAATATTTAATATGGCGGATATTTATGGATTTATGCCCGTTTTTGTATTGGAAATAGGTTTCATGCTGCAGCTCCTAAGCTGCTGTACAAACACTTATATATATGCCGTCACACAGAGCAATTTCAGGAAGCAGTTGAAAAATGTGGTGTATATTCCTCTTTATAAAATAATACATTATATTAAATACTGAATATATAACTGATTAAAAAGATAATAATATTATGAACAGATTTCGACTTTTTTTTCAATTTTGATCGTAAGCTTTGATCTGAACCAACAACATACAGAGTCTGTCAACTCCAAATATGTCAATGGTTCCTCCGAATTTTACACAGAAAGACACCACCAGAAAGAAGTACAGAGTTAAACGGAATGCCACATTATAGCCAAAGAAAAGATGAGGTGGAGGATGTGAACCTAATAAATGCAGAATGAGTCACGAATAAGCCCAGTGACAGACACAATGCATTCAACACGTGAATTTCCTCTCGTGTGTGATTCATGCGAAAAGTGAAACATGTATTAGCTATGTGAGTTTTGTTTCATCCACCTTGTGTGTATCATATGCAACCAAATGATGATATGTTCTGTCGGTCTGGGCGCAGAGAAAGCTAACTTCTCATAACCCGTACCTGTTTATGCTTCAAAAGCGTGGAACACGCCTTATTGTTTGAATAATCTTAGCCAGAACCTTTCCCTCTTTAAATCAGGTAGCGCAGGTGTGGGTGGGGTTGAGGGGGTGGAGTACGGGAATGCTATTACACTTTAGATAACTCATTGACCTAAATCAAAGTTCCATCATACACGCAACCTCACAGGTAGCAGCACCCCCCACACGCACCCCCAACCCACAAAACCCTCTCCCCCCGACGGAGCACAACCACTTCACCAACATGTTAATTAAATGTCCAATGTATCGTTCATCTTTCAGCACAGAAGATATTCGGTGATGACAACAATACTTTACAAGCCTCACACTTCGAAATTCAATTCCAGGACCTCAGCAACATTAAGGAAGTCGTTACATTAACGATGAGTTGTTGCCGTTCAGAGCAATGTCCCAGAAGCAACCGTCAAGTGACATAGACAATCTGAATATCCTGCGTCTCTATTAAACCCTAACCTCCCTAACCTCCCAATTCAAATCAGGACAAATCACATTTTTCACGTTTTATTCGAAGAGTAAATATGGAGAGAAATGACTGGAGAGTGAGTCTGCGGGTGGGTCCGCAAGCTGAAAGAAATGGACAGACACATTCCCCCAATCCCCGAATATATTCAGTCGACTGAATTCAATGTTGCTGCGCGTTCCATTGGATTCTGGAAACCCCACTACTCTGTATGCCTCACACACAGGCGCCATGTATCCGGTGAGAACAGAGCTTTTCCAGAGCGACCATTTTCATGTCAGTCCAGCTCCACGATTGGGGATTCAGGCTGAATCAACTCCCCTTTGCGGCAACTGTGTCAAATCGGAGGAAAACAGGTTCTCTCTTACTCGTTCTCTGGGTTACTGGGTTATGGGGATAGGGTGGAGGTGTGGGCTTGGGTACGGTGCTCTCTCAAAGAGCCGGTGCAGACTCGATGGGCAGAATGGCCTCCTTTTAGCACAGGGCTAAATCGTTGGCTTTGAAAGCAGACCAAGGCAGCCAGCAGCACGGTTCAATTCCCGTAACAGCTTCCCCGAACAGGCACCGGAATTTGGCGATTAGGGGCTTTTCACAGTAACTTCATTTTAAGCCTACTTGTGACAATAAGCGATTTTCATTTCATTTCATTTCGGCAAAGTAAATTATACGATAGACAAGGGCCAGGCCTTAAGCACCTCAAAGAAGAGATAATCGAACCATCGCCCTTTTACATTAGAACAAAGAAAAGAGAACATAGAACAGTACAGAACAGAACAGGACCTTCGATGTTGTGCCGACCGTTTATACTAATCATAGAAACTACAGTGCAGAAGGCCCATCGAGTCTGCACTGGCTCTTTGAGAGTGCACCCTACCCAAGCCCACACCTCCACCCTATCCCCATATCCCAGTAACCCCACACAACACTCAGGGCAATTTTGGACACTAAGGGAAATTTAGCATGACCAATCCACCTAACCTGCACATCTTTGGACTGTGGGAGGAAACCGGAGCACCCGGAGAAAACCCATGCACACACGGGGAGAACGTGCAGACTCCGCACAGACAGTGACCCAAGCCGGAAATCGAACCTGGGACCCTGGAGCTGTGAAGCAATTGTGCTATCCACAATGCTACCGTGCTTCATAAGAACATAAGAGCATATGAACTAGGAGCAGGAGTAGGCCATCTGGCCCCTCGAGCTTGCTCCCCATTCAATGAGATCATGGCGGAACTTTTGTGGACTCAGCTCCACTTTCCGGCCCGAGCGCCATAACCCTTAATCCCTTTATTCTTCAAAAAACGATCTATCTTTATCTTAAAAACATTTAATGAAGGAGCCTCAACTGCTTCACTGGGCTATGAATTCCACAGATGCACACCAATTGGGTGAAGACGTTCCTCCTAAGCTCAGTCCTAAACTTACATCCCCTTATTTTGAGGCTATGCCCCCTCGTTCTGCTTTCACCCGCCAGTGGAAACAACCTGCCTGCATCTATCCTATCTATTCCCTTCATAATTTTATATGTTTCTATATGATCCCCCCTCAACCTTCTACATTCCAACGAATACAGTCCCAGTCTGCTCAACCACTCCTCGTAATCCAACCCGTTCAGCTGTGGGATTAATCTGGCGAATCTCCTCTGCACAGCCTCCAGTGCCAGTACGTCCTTTCTCAAGTAAGGACACCAAAACTGGACACAATACTCCAGGTGTGGCCTCACTAGCACCTTATACAATTGCAGCATAACCTCCCGAGTCTTAAACTACATCCCTCTAGCAATGAAGGACAAAATTCAATTTGCCTTCTTAATCACCTGTTCCACCTGGAAACCACCTTTTTGCGACTCATGGACTAGCACACTCAGGTCTCTCTGCACAGCAGCATGTTTTAATATTTTATCATTTAAATAATAATCGCTTTTTCTGTTATTCCTACCAAAATGGATAACCTCACATTTGTCAA
Source organism: Scyliorhinus torazame (assembly GCF_047496885.1). Classification (NCBI taxonomy): domain Eukaryota; kingdom Metazoa; phylum Chordata; class Chondrichthyes; order Carcharhiniformes; family Scyliorhinidae; genus Scyliorhinus; species Scyliorhinus torazame. Next base: position 137,114,309 of record NC_092726.1, on the reverse strand, counting down.
CATTGTATTCCATCTGCCAGACCCTAGCCCTGTCACTTAGCCTATCCAAATCCCTCTGCAGACTTACAGTTTTCTCTGCACTTTTTGCTTTACCACTCATCTTAGCGTCGTCTGCAAACCTGGACACATTGCCCTTGGTCCCCAACTCCCAATCATCTACGTCAATTGTGAACAATTGTGGGCCCAACACTAATCCCTGAGGGACACCACTAGCTACTGTGTGCCAACCAGAGAAACACCCATTAATCCCCACGATTTGTTTTATATTAATTCACCAATCCTCTATCCGTGCTACTTCTTTCCCCTTAATGCCATGCATCTTTATCTCATGCAGCAACCTTCTGTGTGGTACATTGTCAAAGGCTTTCTGGAAACCCAGATATCCCACGTCCATTGGCTCCCCGTTATCTATTGCACTGGTAACGTCCTCAGAAAATTCCACTAAATTGGTTCGGCACGACCCGCCTTTTATGAACACATGCTGCGTCTGCCCAATGGGACAATTCCCATCCAGATGCCTCGCTATTTCTTCCTTGATGATAGATTCCAGCACCTCCCCTACTACCGAAGTTAAGCTCACAGGCCTATAATTACCCGCTTTCTGCCTACCTCCTTTTTTAAACAGCGGTGTCACGTTTGCTATTTTCCAATCCGCCGGGACGACCCCAGAGTCTAGAGAATTTTGGTAAATTATCACTAGTGCATTTACAATTTCCCTAGCCATCTCTTTTAGCACTCTGGGATGCATTTCATCAGGTCCAGGAGACTTGTCTACCTTTAGCCCCATTAGCTTGCCCATCACTATCTCCTTAGTGATAACAATCCTCTCAAGGTCCTCACCTGTCATAGCCTCATTTCCATCAGTCACTGGCATGTTATTTGTGTCTTTCACTGTGAGGACCGACCCAAAAGACGTGTTCAGTTCCTCAGCCATTTCCTTATCCCCCATTATTAAATCTCCCTTTTCATCCTCTAAAGGACCAATATTTATCTTAGCCACTCTTTTTTGTTTTACATATTTGTAGAAAGATTTATTATCTGTTTTTATATTCTGGGCAAGTTTACTCTCATGATCTATCTTACTCTTCTTTATAGCCTTTTTCGTAGCTTTCTGTTGCCCCATAAAGATTTCCCAGTCCTCTAGTCTCCCACTAATCTTTGCTACTTTATATGCTTTTTCCTTCAATTTGATACTCTCCCTTACTTCCTTAGATATCCACGGTCGATTTCCCCTCCTTCTACCGTCCTTCCTATTTGTTGGCATAAACCTTTGCTGAGCACTGTGAAACATCGCTTGGAAGGTTCTCCACTGTTCCTCAACTGTTTCGCCATAAAGTCTTTGCTTCCAGTCTACCTTAGCTAGTTCTTCTCTCATCCCATTGTAATCACATTTGTTTAAGCACAAAACACTAGTGTTGGATTTCACCTTCTCGCCCTCCATCTGTATTTTAATTTCCACCATCTTGTGATCGCTCCTTCATAGAGAATCCCGAACTATGAGATCCTGAATCAATCCTGTCTCATTACACAGGACCAGATCTCGGACCGCTTGTTCCCTCGTAGGTCCCATTACATACTGTTGTAGGAAACAATCGCGGACACTTTCTATAAACTCCTCTTCAAGGTTGCCTTGACCGACCTTAACCGGAAAGGGTGTGCGGAATCAGTATGTAAGCGTGTCCATGGACGACCAGGTTATTTCCAAGGATCGAGGCCGACTGTGGTTGGCAATGGTTTGTGGTTCCTGGCAGAAATCACCCTGGTTCACCAGTTGCTCAACATCATTATTGATGCTGAGCCACCATGTGTAGCACCTGGCCAACATTCCCACGTTTGTGCGGCCAGATAATGCGCTGTATAACTCCTGCAGCATCCGCTGACTTGCTGGTGGTGCAACCACCACCCACGGAGCCCAGTGGAAGAATTTGACCTCACAACTGAGTTTATCTTTTCTGATGCAGTAGGGCCTAAGGTGGTCGACCTATAAATCATGAACTGACCAATTTCCAGTAATAATCCTGGTACTCGGGGCAGCACGGTGTTGCAGTGGTTTGCATTGCTGCCTCACGGCGCCGAGGTCCCAGGTTCGATCCCGGCTCTGGGTCACTGTCCATGTGGAGTTTGCACATTCTCCCCGTGCTTGCGTGGGTTTAGCCCCCACGACCCAAATATGTGCAGAGTAGGTAAATTGGCAACGCTAAATGGCCCCTTAATTGGAAAAATATCATTGGGTGCTCTAAATTTAAAAAAAATAATAATGATCCTGGTTCTCTGTACCTAACAGTATTGATCAGCCAATCTTCACAGCCCGCTTCTATCCTCCTCTGATCTCTACCTGTACTCCTCACGATTTACCACCGCACTGATTTTCGTATCGTTTGCGAACTTACTGATCAACCCTCCGAGAACCAGATCTAAAGATTTGATATAACCCACAAACAGAATGAGCCCCACATTAATAACTGAGTGACACGGCTGGACACAGGCTTCCGTTCAGAAAAAATGCCTCAACCATCCCCCTCTGCTTCCTGTCACTCAACTAACTCAGGATCCACTTTTTAAATTTACTTGGTTCCCATGGCGCCCTACCTTCTCTTTCAGTCCCCATGTGGAACCTTATCAAAAGTCTTACTTAAGTCCAAATGGAATATGTCAAATTTGTTTATCTGGCAAACTCTTCGAAAACGTCAGTCAAGTTGTTCAGCCATGACCTCGCCTTCATAAAACGATGCTTACTGTTCTTAATTATACCCGCTCTCCAAATGCGGATTCATTCTGACTCTCATAATTATTTGCAATGGCTTCGCAACTACTGAGGTTAGACTGATCGGCTGGCAGTTTCCTGCTTCATCTCTTCCTCCCTTCTTTAATAATGATACCACACTCGTTATCCTCCAGGACCTCCCCGGTGGCCAGAGAGGTGCTGAAAATTATAATGGCAGCACCTTGACCCAGGGGTTAGCACTGCTGCCTCACGACGCTGAGGTCACAAGTCGATCACGGCTCTGGGTCACTGTCCGTGTGGAGTTTGCACAATCTCCAGGTGTTTGCGTGCGTTTCGCCCCCACAACCCAAGTATGTGCAGGGTAGGTGGATAGGCAACGCTAAATTGCCCTTTAATTGGAAAAAATGAATTGTGTACTCTCAATTTTTATTTAAAAAAGGAATTGAAAATTATTGTCAGTGCTCCTGCTATTTACTCCCTTGCCTCTTTCAACAGCCTGAGATGAAGTCCATCTGGACCTGGAGAATTGTCTAAATTTAAGCCTGCCAGGCCACGCTGAACTCTCTCTCTCTCCACGTTAATATCTTTAATTTTATGACAGTCCTTCTCCCTGAATTCTATGTCCACACTGTCTCTCTCACGAGTGAACATGAACACAAAGTATTTCTTTTAGAACTCCGGCTCCAGACACAAATTAGCACTGTGATGTTTAATGCACATTATTTCATCACTATATATATTTTGTCCTTAATATACTTGGAAAACAACTTCGGATTTTCCTTTATTTCACCAACCAAGTTCCTTTCATGACCGCTTTCTGTTCTCCTAATTTCCTTTATAAGTTCCCTCTTCCACATTCTGTACACCTCTGGCACATCTGCTGTTGGATCCTTCGATGTCTGTCACAGTCCTCCCTTTTTTTCGACTGATCCAATACTGTCTATCCTTCGAAATAACGGGTTCACTGAATTTACTTGTCTCGCTCTTTCGCTGATTGTAAAAAGATTGGCCCTGAACATCTCGATTTCCTTCCTGAATGCGTCCCACTGTTCCGTCACAGAGTAACTTCAAAGTGTCATCTCCCAGTCCACTCTGGGCAAATCATATCCGACCTTATTAAAATCTGCCTTCCCGCAGTTTACAACTTTGATTTCAAGTCAATCCTTGTCCACAACAATCTTGAATCTAATGTAGTTACGATCAGTGTCTGCAAAATTCTCTATTTGCCTGGCTTTCTTCCGTGAAATTATGTGTTGTTGGACGTTCTACTTGCTTAATATCGTTTCCTGCATGCATTGTTAGAAATCCACTCCAATTAAATCTTTCACTCTATGACCACGCCGGTTAATTTTTGGGAAGTTTAAAGTTCCCGCTATCGCGACCCATTACTTTTACACTTCTCTGACATTTGCCAACATATCTGCTCTTCTATATTTCTTGGACTATTAGGGGCCAATAGAACACTCCCAGCACTGTGAGTGCGCCATTATTGCTTTTAGGCACGACCGATATGACTTCAGTTGACGAGCCTACTAAGATTCCCTGCTCAAAATATCGACCTCTCCTCCTCTTTTACCTCCTTCTCCATCTCGCATGATTCTGTATCCTGGAATATTCAGCTGTTCAGCCTGTACCTATCTCAACCAAATCTCAGTGACATCACTGCCGTCATACCACATTTGGGGCATCACGGTAGCACACGTGGATAGCACTGTAGCTTCACAGCGCCAGGGTCCCAGGTTCGATTTCCGGCCGGGTCACTTCTGTGCGGAGTCTGCACGTTCTACCCGTGTCTGCGTGGGTTTCCTCCGTGTGCTCCGGTTTCCTACCAGTTCAAAGACGTGCAGGTGAGGTGGATTGGCCATGATAAATTGCACTTAGTGTTCAAAAAAAAAGGTTAGCAGGGGTTATTGGTTTACGGGGAGAGGGTGGAAGTGAGGGCTTAAGTGGGTTAATTGGATAGGTTCAGAATCGATGGGCCGAATGGCCTCCTTCTGCACTGTATCTTCTATATTCTATGATTATACCGTCAGGTTTCAAATCACTGACAGTAAAATAAAAATACTATTCTACCTTGACAAAGCCCATTGGGACTTAACAATCTCTGCCGCCTTGACTCACATGAGCTTTCTTATAATTTTGGATGTACATCTGTCTCTGCTGAACCTCTCAGGGGCCCAGTCCGTTGACAAGTTAGTTGAATTCCTCCCCAACTGCGCTATCAACCATCTATAACAGCAGTAACAAATCTCCCTCCAAGGACACTTGTCACATTGGTTTACGGGGATGAGGTGGAAGTGAGGGCTTAAGTGGGTCGGTGCAGACTCGAAAGGCCGAATGACCTCCTTCTGCACTGTATGTTACATTATATACCGCATGCCTGTTCCCCTTACAATTGAATCCCCGAGCACTATAGTCCTGCCATTCTTCCCCCTCCCCTCGGGTGCAGCAGACACACCCAGGCTGCGGCTGCTTTCCACCTGACAGTATCTAAAACGTATATCTGTGGGAAAGATGGTTGGCACAGTGAACATCTGCACTACCTGCCTTCCTCTACTCTATCTCGTGGTCACCCTTTCTGCCTTTCAATCCCCATCTGTTGTGTGCCCACCTCACTGCACGGCTATTCATGAGTTGCCCAGCATCACGGGTGCTTCACAGTGAATCCACGCTCTGCTCCAGCTGATAATGATGGGCAGCACAGTAGCACAGTTGTTAGCACAGTTGGTTCATAGCTCCAGGGTCCCAGCTCCAATTCCCAGCGGTGTCACTCTCTGTGCGGAGTCGGCATGCTCTCCCCGTGTCTGCGTGGGGCTCCTCCGGGGGCTCCAGTTTCCTCCCACAGTCCAAAGATGTGCGGGTTAGGTGATTTGGCCATGCTAAATTGCCCTTAGTGTTCAAAAAATGCTAAGTGGGAGTTACTGGGTTATGTGAATACTGTAGACACGTGGGCTTCAGTAGGGTGCTCTTTGTAAGGGCCGGTGCAGACTCGATGATCCGAAAGGCCTCCTGATGCAGTGTAAATTCTATGATTATATGATTCCAGTTCTGAAATGCGGTTATCCAGTAGCCGCAGTTGGACACACTTCATGTACACGTGGTCACCAGAGACAACTGTATCTTCCACGATTCACCACATAGTACAGGAGGAGCCTATAACGGATGACAGCTCCCCTGCCATGACTACCTCAGGCCCTTTGTTTGCTCTTTTTTAACAGAAAATTATGTTCATATCAGACTATCATTAACTTACCTCCCTTACGCGAATGTTATTTCCCTAACCCTACTGTGTTCAGTTGTGTTGCTTTATTATAATGGCCCTGACTTGCAATAATTTGGGCTGTTTCTCAGTTCATCTCGCCTTCCAGTAGGTCACATATTTTAATCTCCAGACTGCTTCACTGTGACGCTGATTGCGAGGTCACTGAGAACAAGAATCTGACCTTGACATCAAGGCAGAAACTGACTGCTTATTGGATCAAGAAATATTACAGTCACTGGGATTCAGGGGAAAGCTCTTCTCTGGTTGGTCATACTTGGCACAAATGAAGATAACTCTGCTGGTTGGAGGTCAAGCACCTCAACTCCCGGACATCACTGCATCAGTTCCTTAGGGTAGTGCGCTAGGCCCAGCCATCTACAACTGCATCATCAATAACCTCCCTTCCATCATCAGGACAGAAGTGGGATGATTTTTCGGATGACTGCACAATGTTCAGCACCACTCACGACACCTCAGATAATGGAGCAGTCCATGTCCAAATGCAGTAAGACCTGGAAAAGATCCAAGCTTGCACTGATAGGTGGCAAGTTACATTCGCACCACGCAAGTACCAGACACGTTCGGTAAACGTGTCTAACCGTCGCTCCTTGCTTTCCAACAGCATTACCATCGCTGAATCCCCCACAAACAACATCTGGAATTAACAAAGAACAAACAAAGAAAAAAGAAATGTACAGCATAGGAACAGGCCCTTCGGCCCTCCAAGCCCGTGCCGACCATGCTGCCAGACTAAACTACAATCTTCTACACTTCCTGGGTCCGTATCCTTATATTCCCATCCTATTCATATATTTGTCAAGATGCCCCTTAAATGTCCCTATCGTCCCTGCTTCCACTACCTCCTTTGGTAGCGAGTTCCAGGCACCCACTACCCTCTGCGTAAAAAACTTGCCTCGTACATCTACTCTAAACCTTGCCCCTCTCACCTTAAACCTATGCCCCTTAGTAATTGATCCCTCTACCCTGGGGAAAAGCCTCTGACTATCCACTCTGTTTATGCCCCTCATAATTTTGTATGCCTCTATCAGGTCTCCCCTCAACCTCCTTCGTTCCAGTGAGAACAAACCTAGTTTATTCAACCGCTCCTCATAGCTAATGCCCTCCATACCAGGCAACATTCTGGTAAATCTCTTCTGCACCCTCTCTAAAGCCTCCACATCCTTCTGGTAGTGTGGCGACCAGAATTGAACACTATACTCCAAGTGTGGCCTAACTAAGGTTCGATACAGCTGCAACATGATTTGCCAATTCTTATACTAAATGCCATGGTCAATGAAGGCAAGCATGCCATATGCCTTCTTGACTACCTTCTCCACCTGTGTTGCCCCTTTCAATGACCTGTGGACCTGTACTCCTAGATCTCTTTGACTTTCAACACTCTTGAGGGTTCTACCATTCACTGTATATTCCCTACCTGCATTAGACCTTCCAAAATGCATGTATCCTCCGACAGTCCTCATCGCTATCCGCAATTCCACCAACCTTTGCGTCGTCTGCAAACTTACGAATCAGACCAGTTACATTTTCCTCCAAATCATTTATATATACTACAAAGAGCAAAGGTCCCAGCACTGATCCCTGTGGAACACCACTGGTCACAGCCCTCGAATTATAAAAGCATCCCTCCATTGCTACTCTCTGCCTTCTATGGCCTAGCCAGTTCTGTATCCACCTTGCCAGCTCACCCCTGATCCCGTGTGACTTCACCTTTTGTACTAGTCGACCATGAGGGACCTTGTCAAAGGCCTTACTGAAGTCCATATAGACAACATCTACTGCCCTACCTGCATCAATCATCTTAGTGACCTCCTCGAAAAACTCTATCAAGTTAGTGAGACACGACCTCCCCTTCACAAAACCGTGCTGCCTCTCACTAATACGGCCATTTGCTTCCAAATGGGAGTAGATCCTGTCTCGAAGAATTCACTCCAGTAATTTCCCTACCACTGAAGAAAGGCTCACCGGCCTGTAGTTCCCGGGATTATCCTTGCTACCCTTCTTAAACAGAGGAACAACACTGGCTATTCTCCAGTCCTCCGGGATATCCCCTGAAGACAGCGAGGATCCAAAGATTTCTGTCAAGGCCTCAGCAATTTCCTCTCTAGCCTCCTTCAGTATTCTGGGGTAAATCCCATCAGGCCCTGGGGACTTATCTACCTTAATACGTTTTAAGACACCCAACACCTCGTCTTTGTGGATCACAATGTGACCCAGGCTATCTACACCCCCTTCTCCAGACTCAACATCTACCAATTCCTTCTCTTTGGTGAATACTGATGCAAAGTATTCATTTAGTACCTCGCCCATTTCCTCTGGCTCCACACATAGATTCCCTTGCCAATCCTGCAGTGGGCCAACCCTTTCCCTGGCTACCCTCTTGCTTTTTATGTACATGTAAAAAGCCTTGGGATTTTCCTTAACCCTATTTGCCAATGACTTTTCGTGACCCCTTCTAGCCCTCCTGACTCCTTGCTTAAGTTCCTTCCTACTTTCCTTATATTCCACGCAGGCTTCGTCTGTTCCCAGCCTTTTAGCCCTGACAAATGCCTCCTTTTTCTTTTTGCCGAGGCCTACAATATCACTCGTCATCCAAGGTTCCCGAAAATTGCCGTATTTATCTTTCTTCCTCACAGGAACATGCCGGTCCTGTATTCCTTTCAACTGCCACTTGAAAGCCTCCCACATGTCAGATGTTGATTTGCCCTCAAACATCCGCCCCCAGTCTATGTTCTTCAGTTCCCGCCTAATATTGTTATAATTAGCCTTCCCCCAATTTAGCACATTCATCCTCGGACCACTCTTATCCTTGTCCACCAGTACTTTAAAACTTACTGAATTGTGGTCACTGTTACCGAAATGCTCCCCGACTGAAACATCTACCACCTGGCCGGGCTCATTCCCCAATACCAGGTCCAGCACCGCCCCTTCCCTCGTTGGACTGTCTAAATATTGTTTTAAGAAGACCTCCTGGATGCTCCTTACAAACTCCGCCCCGTCTAAGCCCCTGGCACTGTGAGTCCCAGTCAATATTGGGGAAGTTGAAGTCTCCCATCACCACAACCCTGTTGTTTTTACTCTTTTCCAAAATCTGCCTAACTATCTGCGCCTCTATCTCCCCCTCGCTGTTGGGAGGCCTGTAGTATACCCCCAACATTGTGACTGCACCCTTCTTATTCCTGATCTCTACCCATATAGCCTCACTGCCCTCTGTGGCGTCCTCTCGCAGTACAGCTGTGATATTCTCCCGAACAAGTAGCACAACTCCGCCTCCCCTTTTACATCCCCCTCTATCACGCCTGAAACATCTAAATCCTGGAACGTTTAGCTGCCAATCCTGCCCTTCCCTCAACCAGGTCTCTGTAATGGCAACAGCATCATAGTTCCAAGTACTAATCAAAGCTCTAAGTTCATCTGCCTTACCCGTAATGCTCCTTGCATTAAAACATATGCACTTCAGGCCACCAGACCCGCCATGTTCAGCAACTTCTCCCTGTCTGCTCTGCCTCAGAGCCACACTGTCCCTATTCCCTAGTTCTCCCTCAATGCTCTCACCCTCTGACCTATTGCTCCCGTGCCCACCTCCCTGCCATACTAGTTTAAACCCTCCCGTGTGACACTAGCAAACCTCGCGGCCAGGATATTTATGCCTCTCCGGTTTAGATGCAACCCGTCCTTCTTATACAGGTCACACCTGCCCCGGAAGAGCTACCAGGTGTCCAGATAATGGAAACCCTCCCTCCTACACCAGCTGTTTAGCCACGTGTTTAGCTGCTCTATCTTCCTATTTCTAGCCTCACTGGCACGTGGCACAGGGAGTAATCCCGAGATTACAACCCTCGAGGTCCTGTCTTTTAACCTTCTGCCTAGCTCCCGGAACTCCTGCTGCAGGACCTCATGCCCCTTCCTGCCTATGTCGTTAGTACCAATATGTACAACGACCTCTGCCTGTTTGCCCTCCCCCTTCAGAATGCCCTCTACCCGTTCGGAGACATCCTGGACCCTGTCACCAGGGAGGCTACATACCATCCTGGAGTCTCTTTCACGTCCACAGAAGCGCCTATCTGTGTCCCTGACTATAGATTCCCCTATTACTATTACTCTTCTGCGCTTTGACCCTCCCTTCTGAACATCAGAGCCAGTCGTGGTGCCACTGCTCTGGCTGCTGCTGTTTTCCCCTGATAGGCTATCCCCCCGACAGTATCCAAAGGGGTGTATCTGTTCGAGAAGGGGACAACCACAGGGGATTCCTGCACTGACTGCCTGCCCTTTCTGGTGGTCACCCATTTCTCTGCCTGCACCTTTGGTGTGACCACATTTACATAACTGCGATCTATGACGCTTTCCGCCACCTGCATGCTCCTAAGTGCATCCAATTGCTGCTCCAACCGAACCATGCGGTCTGTGAGGAGCCCCAGTTGGGTGCACTTTCTGCAGATGAAGCCATCCGGGACGCTGGAAGCCTCGCGGACCTGCCACATGTCACAGTCAGAGCACAGCACCCCTCTAACTGACATTGCGTCAATTAATTAAAATTAAAATTAATTTAAAAAAAAAAAATTAAAATATATTTTTTTAAATTTCAAAGTTACTGTCAACTATCTGTTTCCTAGCACTAGATTTCTAATAGAAATGCGATAGCTAACTATAGTACTCTCCGATCTCTGGCTTAGATATCCCTCTAAATTATAATTAAGTTATTATGTTTAATTAGTTACCAAATACTCAATTTTTTTTAAAATTTAGTGTAGAATCCCAACCAGCCACTCTGGCCACAGCTTTTCTGTGATGTCACTTCAGTTTCCGCCCGACCCACACAATTTGAAAAAGGTATAAAAGTAAAAATGAGTAAAAATCACTTACTTACCTTCTTACCTTCTGAGTGTCTTAGATGTTCTCAGGTTCTCTCGCTGACAGAGACTGCTCCTCCACCTCCGAACCTTGACCTGCACAATGCTAATAATATAATAATAATATAATATGGCACTTACCTCACACCAATGGGTCTTATTATTAGGTTGGAGGAGGAGGGAGGGTGGGAGACACTACACGTGTAGTGTATCGGGTTTCCTCTCCACCAGAATTTATCGGTTGGGGGGTGGGGGGGGGGGGCGGGGGGACGACTTCCAAGAGGGAATGCACAACATTGATCAGAAACTGAACTGGACTAGCCACGTTAATGTTATTGGTACCAGATAAGACCTATGGCTCGGAATCCTACGTCGAGGAACTTACCAACTGACACACACCGCCAACCCTCCTCCCCCCCCCCCCCCCCGCCCCCCCAGGCACCGCGTCACAAAGCTTGTCCACAAGGCACAAGTCAGAAGTGTAATGAAATAATCTCCACTTGCGGGATGAGAGCAGCTCCAACAACACTCAGGAAGCTCGATACCATCCAGGACAAAGCAGCCCGCTTGAATAACACCGCTTCCACAATCATTTAAAGTCCACCACCGGCCAACAGTGGCAGGCAAGTGTACCATCCACAAGATGCACTGCTGTAACTCACCAAGGTTCCTCAGACAGCAGCTTACAATCCCACAACGATCAGATAGAAGGTCAAGAACAGCAGACACCTGGGGACTCCATCACCTGGAGATTCTCCTCCAAGTCACTCACTACCCTGGCTTTGAAATATATCGCTTTTCCTTCAATGTCCCTGGGACAAAATGATGGCACTCCCTCCCCCAGCAAGGTGCGTGTACATGCAACTCAGGGACTGCAGCGTTTCCAAAAGGTAGCTCACCATTACTTTGTGTCAGCCAACTAGGGATGAGCAAAAAATGTTGGCCAATCCAGCGAAACCCACATACTGTCAACAATTTTTTTAAAAAAACAACACTCTTGTATATAATGTTGCCCAGTTTATTCCTCAACAGTCTAAAATCATGTGACGCTTGAGGAATAAATCTGTCACAATTGTGTTACTAGTTTTGTTAGCATAAACTATATGGAGAGTAAAGTTACCCATTGTTACTATCGCACACTTGTTACCTGCATCTCGAATGTTCTGTTTCATCCCATATCCTCTCTTCCTACTACTGCTTGGGTCTACAGACAACCCCCACTCATATTTTCCACTCCTTGTTGCCATTTGGTTCCAACAAGACTGATTGCACTTCTAGATGTTCTGAGCCAATATTCTCTCTCACTATGTTGCTCTGATATTGTCTTCAGCTAACAACACCATCCCGACTCATTTTCTTTATTTATGCAAAGCCTGAACCTCTCACTCAACTGATCACATCCCTCCGTGACATTGTTCCTATGACTTCCCCACACTCTCTCCATTTCCCCCAAAGGTTTCTGTTTGCTGACGTTGAATAACAATAGCTGAAACACCGCCTGGCAATCCATACTCTGCCTGTCCCAAACCCGCATTCTCGGCAAACGCAAACATCGGGAAAGGCGATTGTCGGAGAATCAGTCGTGACGTTTGTGGTCTCAAAAATCGGCAAACAGGCGCCATGGCCGACGAGGGAGAGAGGAGGTAGGGCATGCAGGGCCGCGACGTTGGGCTGGGAAGTCTGCCACAGGCAAGATTGGCAGGTGGGGGACTTCTATCAGACACGGGAGCCTCAGCCGATGGTGACAGGATGGGACCGGGGTATCCAGACATTGATCGACATTGCCGCGGGCTGGGAGGCAGCAACATTGTAACTCACCCCACTAACACGGTTGTGCGGCCTGACACAGACTGCATGGTTGCACCGACACCACAATCCTGCATCACATCCTTCACTCACCAGCTCCAACCCTCCATCCCTCTACCCACATCCCTCACCATCCATCGTGCTAACTTCCCCCCCCCCCCCCCCATACCCCACCGCAAACTGCTTCCACTCTCTGGATGGGCACCACGTCGCTCACACAAGCGCAGCACCCTCAGTAGCTCCTTCACCCCTGCAGCCCCTGCAGTAGCCTCAGTAGACCACTGGTATCGTAGCGGCAGCCAATGGTACTCCTGGGAGCAAGGACGCTTGCCAGTACCAGAGGCCCCCACAGCGCCGGGCAACAATGGCACTATGCGAGCGGAGGGCAGACTGTCAGACGGAATGGCAGGGGGTGGGTGCGGAGAACGGGGGAGAGGCCATGCGCGGCAATGTCTGCAATGCAGATCGGGAGCTTTTGGGCCTGGTTTGCCACGGGGATATGTACTATTCTAACATTTCTTACTTCCGTCTTAATCATGCGTTGTACTTCGGAAACTTGCCAGGAATGGTCGCCTTCATTATAGTCACCAGAGCCGCTTCGCGTGCACTGAGGCTGCTCGGGGAGAATCCTGCCGCAGCAGCGCCTGCCCCCGATCAACAGGAGCCAGCCAGTGAGGGAGGAGAGCAAGCGCCCAACTGGCCGAATAGGAGGAGGGAACAAGCGCCGCATGTGTCATCGCGTGTACCTGCAGTGCCTGTAATTCTAGGACCTGCTCGACTGGGGACGCTGTTGAAAACTCCGGCGGAGCATGAGGAAAGTGTGACATATCTGACAGATCATTGCGCACCTGGCACTGCCTGGAAATGGGGAGGGTTAAAGGGCAGCATGATTTACACAGTGGTTAGATCTGTCTGGAACCTCTCAGAGCTCAGTGTCCAGATCAGCCGCGCTGATCCGGAGGCCCTATATGACCAGTCGGCACATTGCATCCATTTCAATGTGAACTGAGCCCTCCACTATGCCCGGGCAGCGGAGTTCGCCACCATCGTGATCGCCGGCATGCATGTGTCCTACAAGCACCGGCATCGACAGGCCAATCTTCACAACAAAAGGGGTGCCACTCGCTGAACGTGCTGCTGGTGTGGGACCATCACAAGCACAACATGCACGGCTGCGCCAGATACCCGGGCAGTGAGCACGTTGCATTCATCCAGGCAGACCCGACGTTTCCTGACCTTTTCAAGGCGCTCCCCCGACTGCTGGGTTAGCTCCTGGGTGACGGGGATATCCTCTGCGGCTGTAGCTGATGACGCATAATAGGAGGCCACAACAATGAGACCCACTACAATGACGTCCACGCAGCACCATGAACGTCATTGAGCGGACGTCAGTTCCTGAAGATGCAGTTCTGTTGCATGATCGCTCTGGAGGGGCCCTGTAGCATTGCGCTATTTGAATAGCCCACATCGGGTGGTCAGCTGCATCCTCCAGTACATAGCACAGCAGTGGGGCGACCTGCTGGAGGAGGAGGATGAACGCCATGAACTACGATGAGGATGATGTGGAGCAAGATGAGGATGGTCGGATATGGGATCTGGGAAGGCACAGGGGCCGGGCAACGTGTGCGGCTGGGCTGACGCGCACGTGATGCTGTAATCTCCTCTTCATTGACCGACTCGGTGTCCTAGCCAGCGGCATGGACACACCATATCATCGCCACAGCCCCTTGTTAACAGGCTCGAGTTCTCAGTTGTTTCCCCGTCCTCCTCTTCAGCTGTAAGACTGGAAAGACTGACTGGTCTCCCCTTCCTGTTCCGGTATAACAGACTCGAGGAACTCAATTGCCTCATCCTACAACTGTTCTGGTATACTACTCCTCCTCCTCCTGTTGTGGTGTCACAGGCTCGAGGGACTGAATGGCCTACTCCCATACTGTTCTGGAGTAAAACATTGGAGGATTGAGGACACCTGTTCCTCCAACTCTTCTGTCTTATTTGACTTGTGGATTCAATGCCCTCGACCTTACGCTCTGATGTAACAAACTCGACGGACTGAATTGCCGTCTCCTCATCCTCTTCTGGTGCAATAGATTGGAGGGCCTCAATCGACCTTCTTCAGATCAGGTTTAACACGGTGGAGGGTCTGAATGGCTTTCTCCCGTACTGGTCTGGAGTGACAGACTCTAGGTACTGAATGGCCTCTAACTCCCATAAGTGTTCCACCGTAACAGGCTCGACGGACTGATTGGCCACATACTTCTCTTTTTTTGTGCAATCGACTCAAAGGACTGAATGGCTTCCCACTCCTCTACTTGTGTAATAGACTCTAGGGGCTGAATGGCCTCCTCCTGCTCTGGTGTAACAGACTCGATGGACTGAATGGCCTCCTACTGCTCTGGTGTAACAGACTCGATGGACTGAATGGCCTCCTCCTGCTCTGGTGTAACAGACTCGATGGACTGAATGGCCTCCTCCTGCTCTGGTGTAACAGACTCGATGGACTGAATGGCCTCCTCCTGCTCTGGTGTAATAGACTCGAGGTGCTGAATGGCCTCCTCCTGCTCTGGTGTAACAGACTCGATGGACTGAATGGCCTCCTCCTGCTCTGGTGTAATAGACTCGAGGGGCTGAATGACCTCCTCCTGCTCTGGTGTAATAGACTCGAGGGGCTGAATGGCCTCCTCCCACACTGTTGCCGTGTAACAATGTGGAGGATTGTTCTCTCCGGCTGATGTGCTGTGTTCAGTGTGTCAGTGTCAGTGTCGTTGTCACCGCTTCCAGCTCCCACTGGCTAACAGTCTAACTATTGCAGCAGGAGGTGTGAGCCTGGGAGCCTCTCCCGTCAGTGCGGCGTCTCCTCATCAATAAATCCCGTTTAGTAGATCCCAGTGGTGACTTTCCTAAACTGGACATCTCCCAGACCCAGGCTGAGTTACAGAGGAGTCGGAGGAGGGCTTGCACTCTGACATGTGCATTGCTGTCCCAGTGACATGTGGTTACGACACGGTATCCTCGAGCCAGACCACAGCTACAGGAGAATAATCACACTGCCTTGTGGGAGTCTCGGGAGGTAAGCGAGAGTGATTAAATTCCTGACAGAAAGTCCGGAGCGAATTCCTGTCGGTGGCCATTTGATATCTTTCAGGTAGCTTTCTGACAAGCTCTGCATCAGAGCTGGTACCAAACAGCACTGATTTCGCCCTTTCCTGTGAACAATACTAGCTATGGCCAGAGAGAGATACTGATGCTTGGGCTACTCAGATTCTCCAGACTATTTACCCAGGTGTTGTTAACTTTGGTTGACTCTTAAATGTTGCTCTGTTGTGTCTTTACTTAATTTGCTCTGTTTCGATAACCTTTGCTCTGAGTCGCCAGGTATCTTTATGATCCAGTCACGAGGTTCAGGTTCAAGTGCTGATCAATAACTCAATACACCAGTTCGTAAGTTTCAAATCAAAACACATTTATTATACACAGTCAATCACTACTCATGCATAAACTCTACTTACTAGACTATCTCTATCACTAAAGACCTAAACTTAACTTCGGAACTGGCCCACCAGGTCAGGCCTTTCGTTCGATTCTGAGTTCTGCAGGCTTCAAAGCTGGTATAGACTGATGGCGGGGTGCGCCTGTCGCGTAGCGTGCGTTGACTGGAGACTTACTTATTTGATGCGGCGGCTAGGCAGGTCGCTGTCAAGGGTTGTTTCGAGCTGCTGAGTGACCCTGCCAAGAAGGACGATTTGAACTTGGGGACTCTATTTTATAGTCCCCAGTGGCTTCGTGCCGTTCGGGGCGGACCCCGTACCTGGTTCCAAGTGACTGGACTGCGTTCTGATCACCTGGCTCGATTTCTCCAATACTGGAGCTGGTCCCTGATCGCTGGGTGGTTCCTAAGAGTTCGTTAGCCTTTCTTTGTCTTGGCTCCTGCTGGCGCCGAGGAGTCTGGCTTGGCCTTGTTTACCTTACATTTTCCAATTGTTCCCGGGGATCGCTAATTAATATGCAGACGGTTGTTACTTTCAGTGCTGTCTGGGTTTCTGCAAGTTCTAATACGCAGGAAACTTTGCGCCTGCATGTTTCTCCTGCGTTGGCTGAATTTCCCTGCATCCTTTGCGGATCTCCATTTTAAGTCGGGAAGTGGCCAACCCAGGTGGCTACACAGGCCTGTACCCTGGAGAGGTCACTCCAGCTCTGTGGTTCCCGATGGCACAACACAGCAAGAAGCATGTGTCGGTTAAAAACACTGGCACAATTGGCACAGAGCCAGAACACCAGGGGTTGCCGTTGCCAGTGGGAGAATGTATCAGCTACCGTCCATAGTCCCCAATCCTTCAGCTCATGGCGGCCTACATGTTTCAATTGATTACTGAAGCTCAGGAAGCCTCTCTTAACAGACAGGTTGTTAATCTGTGCACCAGGCAAGACAAACTCTACAAAAACATCACTAGCTGAAATACGGACCCTGTGTCCTGGCCTGACCAATTACCTTCTGCAGGTTGTTGATGTATACAAGACAGCTGCTGATAATATATTTACAAGGCTCAATTTGGTCATTACTGAATCTAAGAAACATGAGCCGGACAATGCGTATCCCGTAAAGGGAAACACGACACATTCTCGTGACAGCGGAAAATCCTAAGGTAACAAATGGGAATTCAGCCGGTTTCACTGCAAAACAAATTACTCGAATCGGGATGAGTGAACCTCCATAGAAATCTCATAGCGATTTCTAAATCGTCACTTGTAATCAAGACAGAGTCCAGTTATCCTGATCTGTATCTATGTCGCAACAATTACACCCAGATGTGAAGGATCAATGCTGAGATACATTTAATGCCACTACCAGAAGAATTCCCAGCTCTTATTGACTGGACTGTCTCGGGATCTTCACCCCAAGTGTGGGTATCCGCGACACAACTTGGCAACGTGCACAGTGCAGCGGGGAATCAGTAAGATGTTCGTAAGTTGACAGCGGTTGCTGGAGTTCGGCCGTTACAGTGGAGAATCCGTGAGGAAAGGCTACGTCTAAACCAGGTCATGCCACACGGTATCCTGGAGACATCTCAGATCACTCCCCACACCCCAGCTGGACATCATTACCAGGCACAGATTCCTCAGCAGTGCCCTCGTCACCTGTAGCTATTACAGCGCTCACTGTGATACTGACCACTCCCTGGTGTGGAGCAAGGTCAGGCTTCAGCCAAGGAAACTCTAAGAAGTACCTCATCCTCCAGTCAGCACTTATCATTCCATGGAGTCCGAAAGGACGACGGTCATCCCCAAGAGTCTTTCTGACAATGCCGAAGGACAGAGTCTGGTGTCAAAGTGGGATTATGTACACAACACCATTTATAACTCTACCCTCATTGCGTACTGGAAACGAGGTCCGAGGAATGCTGACAGATTTCAGTAATGTTGAACTGAAATGGGACCAGTTACTATAACCAAGAGGAGCGGCCCTATTAACCAAAAACACGACCCCAGCAAATTGCAGATATTTTTTCAGCGCGGGAGGAGAGGACTGCGAGATTTAAAAAGCGCGGGAGGAGAGAGCCGGGACAGCGAAAACAGCGCGGGAGGAGAGAGAGCCGGGACAGCGAAAACAGCGCGGGAAGAGAGAGAGCCGGGACAGCGAAAACAGCGCGGGAGGAGAGAGAGCCAAGACAGCGAAAACAGCGCGGGAGGTGAGTGAGCCGGGACAGCGAAAACAGCGCGAGAGCAGAGAGAGCCGGGACATTGAAAACAGCGCGGGAGGAGAGAGAGCCGGGACAGTGAAAACAGAGCGGGAGGAGAGAGAGCCGGGGCAGTGAAAATAGCGCGGGAGGTGAGTGAGCCGGGACATTGAAAACAGCGCGAGAGCAGAGAGAGCCGGGACAGTGAAAACAGCGCGGGAGGAGACTGAGCCGGGACATTGAAAACAGCGCGAGAGGAGAGAGAGCCGGGACAGTGAAAACAGCGCGGGAGCTGAGTGAGCCAGGACACTGAAAACAGCGCGGGAGCTGAGTGAGCCGGGACAGTGAAAACAGCGCGGGAGGAGAGAGCCGGGACAGTGAAAACAGCGCGGGAGGTGAGTGAGCCGGGACAGCGAAAACAGCGCGGGAGGTGAGTGAGCCGGGACGGTGAAAACAGCGCGAGAGGTGAGTGAGCCGGGACAGCGAAAACAGCGCGAGGGGTGAGGGAGCCGGGACATTGAAAACAGCGCGGGAGGAGAGAGAGCGGGGACATTGAAAACAGCGCGAGAGGAGAGAGAGCCGGGACAGGGAAAACAGCGCGGGAGGAGAGAGAGCCGGGACAGTAAAAACAGCGCGGGAGGAGAGAGAGCCGGGACATTGAAAACAGCGCGGGAGGAGAGAGAGCCGGGACAGTGAAAACAGCGCGGGAGGAGAGAGAGAGCCGGGGATTGAAAACAGCGCGGGAGGAGAGAGCCGGGACAGTGAAAACAGCGCGGGAAGAGAGAGAGAGCCGGGACAGCGAAAACAGCGCGGGAGGTGAGTGAGCCGGGACAGCGAAAACAGCGCGGGAGGTGAGAGAACAGGGACATTGAAAACAGCGCGGGAGGAGAGAGAACCGGGACAGTGAAAACAGCGCGGGAGGAGAGAGAGCCGGGACAGTGAAAACAGCGCGGGAGGAGAGAGAGAGCCGGGGATTGAAAACAGCGCGGGAGGAGAGAGAGCCGGGACAGTGAAAACAGCGCGGGAGGAGAGAGAGCCGGGACAGTGAAAACAGCGCGAGAGCAGAGAGAGCCGGGACATTGAAAACAGCGCGGGAGGAGAGAGAGCCGGGACAGTGAAAACAGAGCGGGAGGAGAGAGAGCCGGGACAGTGAAAACAGCGCGGGAGGAGAGAGAGCCGGGACATTGAAAACAGCGCGGGAGGTGAGTGAGCCGGGACATTGAAAATAGCGCTGGAGGGGAGAGAGCCGGGACATTGAAAACAGAGCGGGAGGAGAGAGAGCCGGGACAGTGAAAACAGCGCGGGAGGAGAGAGAGCCGGGACAGTGAAAACAGCGCGGGAGGTGAGTGAGCCGGGACAGCGAAAACAGCGCGAGAGGAGAGAGAGCCGGGACAGTGAAAACAGCGCGAGGAGGTGAGTGAGCCGGGACAGCGAAAACAGCGCGGGAGGAGAGAGAGCCGGGACAGTGAAAACAGCGCGGGAGGTGAGTGAGCCGGGACAGCGAAAACAGCGCGGGAGGAGAGAGAGCCGGGACAGTGAAAACAGCGCGGGAGGTGAGTGAGCCGGGACAGCGAAAACAGCGCGAGAGCAGAGAGAGCCGGGACATTGAAAACAGCGCCGGAGGAGAGAGAGCCGGGACAGTGAAAACAGAGCGGGAGGAGAGAGAGCCGGGACAGTGAAAACAGCGCGAGAGGTGAGTGAGCCGGGACATTGAAAACAGCGCGAGAGCAGTGAGAGCCGGGACAGGGAAAACAGCGCGGGAGGAGAGAGAGCCAGGACATTGAAAACAGCGCGGGAGCTGAGTGAGCCAGGACAGTGAAAACAGCGCGGGAGGAGAGAGAGCCGGGACAGTGAAAACAGCGCGAGAGGAGAGAGAGCCGGGACAGTGAAAACAGCGCGGGAGGAGAGAGAGCCGGGACAGTGAAAACAGCGCGGGAGGAGAGAGAGCCAGGACATTGAAAACAGCGCGGGAGCTGAGTGAGCCGGGACAGTGAAAACAGCGCGAGAGGTGAGAGAGCCGGGACAGTGAAAACAGCGCGGGAGGAGAGAGTGAGCCGGGACATTGAAAACAGCGCGAGAGCAGAGAGAGCCGGGACAGTGAAAACAGCGCGGGAGGAGAGAGAGCCGGGACAGTGAAAACAGCGCGGGAGGAGAGAGAGCCGGGACAGTGAAAACAGCGCGGGAGGTGAGTGAGCCGGGACAGCGAAAACAGCGCGAGGGGTGAGTGAGCCGGGACAGTGAAAACAGCGCGGGAGGTGAGTGAGCCGGGACAGTGAAAACAGCGCGGGAGGAGAGAGAGCCGGGACAGTGAAAACAGCGCGGGAGGAGAGAGAACCGGGACAGTGAAAACAGCGCGAGAGCAGAGAGAACCGGGACATTGAAAACAGCGCGGGAGGTGAGTGAGCCGGGACAGTGAAAACAGCGCGGGAGCTGAGTGTGCCCGGACAGTGAAAACAGCGCGGGAGGAGAGAGAGCCGGGACAGCGAAAACAGCGCGGGAGGAGAGACAGCCGGGACAGCGAAAACAGCGCGGGAGGAGATAGAGCCGGGACAGTGAAAACAGCGCGGGAGGAGAGAGAGCCGGGACAGTGAAAACAGCGCGGGAGGAGAGAGAGAGCCGGGGATTGAAAACAGCGCGGGAGGAGAGAGCCGGGACAGTGAAAACAGCGCGGGAGGAGAGAGAGAGCCGGGACAGCGAAAACAGCGCGGGAGGTGAGTGAGCCGGGACAGCGAAAACAGCGCGGGAGGTGAGAGAACCGGGATATTGAAAACAGCGCGGGAGGAGAGAGAACCGGGACAGTTAAAACAGCGCGGGAGGAGAGAGAGCCGGGACAGTGAAAACAGCGCGGGAGGGGAGAGAGAGCCGGGGATTGAAAACAGCGCGGGAGGAGAGAGAGCCGGGACAGTGAAAACAGCGCGGGAGGAGAGAGAGCCGGGACAGTGAAAACAGCGCGAGAGCAGAGAGAGCCGGGACATTGAAAACAGCGCGGGAGGAGAGAGAGCCGGGACAGTGAAAACAGAGCGGGAGGAGAGAGAGCCGGGACAGTGAAAACAGCGCGGGAGGAGAGAGAGCCGGGACATTGAAAGCAGCGCGGGAGGAGAGAGCCGGGACATTGAAAACAGCGCGGGAGGTGACTGAGCCGGGACATTGAAAACAGCGCTGGAGGGGAGAGAGCCGGGACATTGAAAACAGAGCGGGAGGAGAGAGAGCCGGGACAGTGAAAACAGCGCGGGAGGAGAGAGAGCCGGGACAGTGAAAACAGCGCGGGAGGTGAGTGAGCCTGGACAGCGAAAACAGCGCGAGAGGAGAGAGAGCCGGGACAGTGAAAACAGCGCGGGGAGGTGAGTGAGCCGGGACAGCGAAAACAGCGCGGGAGGAGAGAGAGCCGGGACAGTGAAAACAGCGCGGGAGGTGAGTGAGCCGGGACAGCGAAAACAGCGCGGGAGGAGAGAGAGAGCCGGGACAGTGAAAACAGCGCGGGAGGTGAGTGAGCCGGGACAGCGAAAACAGCGCGAGAGCAGAGAGAGCCGGGACATTGAAAACAGCGCGGGAGGAGAGAGAGCCGGGACAGTGAAAACAGAGCGGGAGGAGAGAGAGCCGGGACAGTGAAAACAGCGCGAGAGGTGAGTGAGCCGGGACATTGAAAACAGCGCGAGAGCAGTGAGAGCCGGGACAGGGAAAACAGCGCGGGAGGAGAGAGAGCCAGGACATTGAAAACAGCGCGGGAGCTGAGTGAGCCAGGACAGTGAAAACAGCGCGGGAGGAGAGAGAGCTGGGACAGTGAAAACAGCGCGGGAGGAGAGAGTGAGCCGGGACATTGAAAACAGCGCGAGAGCAGAGAGAGCCGGGACAGTGAAAACAGCGCGGGAGGAGAGAGAGCCAGGACAGTGAAAACAGCGCGGGAGGAGAGAGAGCCGGGACAGTGAAAACAGCGCGGGAGGTGAGTGAGCCGGGACAGCGAAAACAGCGCGAGGGGTGAGTGAGCCGGGACAGTGAAAACAGCGCGGGAGGTGAGTGAGCCGGGACAGTGAAAACAGCGCGGGAGGAGAGAGAGCCGGGACAGTGAAAACAGCGCGGGAGGAGAGAGAACCGGGACAGTGAAAACAGCGCGAGAGCAGAGAGAGCCGGGACATTGAAAACAGCGCGGGAGGTGAGTGAGCCGGGACAGTGAAAACAGCGCGGGAGCTGAGTGTGCCGGGACAGTGAAAACAGCGCGGGAGGAGAGAGAGCCGGGACAGCGAAAACAGCGCGGGAGGAGAGACAGCCGGGACAGCGAAAACAGCGCGGGAGGAGATAGAGCCGGGACAGTGAAAACAGCGCGGGAGGAGAGAGAGCCGGGACAGCGAAAACAGCGCGGGAGGAGAGACAGCCGGGACAGTGAAAACAGCGCGGGAGGAGAGAGAGCCGGGACAGCGAAAACAGCGCGGGAGGAGAGACAGCCGGGACAGCGAAAACAGCGCGGGAGGAGATAGAGCCGGGACAGTGAAAACAGCGCGGGAGGAGAGAGAGCCGGGACAGCGAAAACAGCGCGGGAGGAGAGACAGCCGGGACAGTGAAAACAGCGCGGGAGGAGATAGAGCCGGGACAGTGAAAACAGCGCGGGAGGAGAGAGAGCCCGGACAGTGAAAACAGCGCGGGAGGAGAGAGCCGGGAGATTTAGAAAGCGCGGGAGGAGAGATCCGGGACAGTGCTGGGAGAGGTTAGTGCACAAAAGGTGTGGCAGGAATGCCTTTAGACACGGAGTGCTGATTGGAACAGAGTGCAACTGAGATTAGGTGAGTGACTGAGTTCGGGTGAGAGGCGAGAGAGGGCTGTGTTTTTGTTGGTGTTCGGGTTTATCCTTGAGGTTATATACAAAACATTTTTAAAAAAATTATTATTTAAATTAATTAACTAATTGAATATGGCTGGACAGGTGATGTGCTGTTGCTGTATGATGATGGAACTGGTGGATCCCATTGAGACCGCCAGTGACCACATCTGCAGCAAGTGTTGGCTGCTCGAGGAACTTCGGCTCAGAATTGATGAGCTGCAGACCGAGCTGCACACACTGCGGCACATCAGGGAGGGGGCAAATTACCTGGATGCTTTGTTTCAGGCGGCAGTCACACCCGGTAGAATAAGTACTGTTAATTCGGACAGTGCTCAGGGACAGAATGGTGTGACTGCAAGGGAGGCAGGTAGAGAGATCCTGAGTTTAGGAGTTGAGGAGCCTCAGCTCTTGACCTTGTCGAACAGATATGAGGTACTTGCTCCCTGTGTGAATGAGGAAGAGGGCTGTAGGGAGGATGCGTTGACTGACCACTGCACCGTGGTCCAGGAAGCCATTCAAGAGGAGGAAGCAAGAAGACAAGTGGTAGTTGTAGGAGATTCTATAATTAGGGAAATTGATGGCATCCTTTGTAAGCCAGATCGAGAGTCCCGCATGGTGTGTTGCCTGCCCGGTGCCAGGGTGAGGGACATCTCTGATCGGCTTGAAAGGATTTTGGAGAGGGAGGGTGAGGATCCAGTTGTTGTGGTCCACGTTGGGACTAACAACATAGGTAAGGTTAGGAAAGCGGACCTGATTGGAGATTATCAAACACTAGGGACTAAATTAATGAACAGGTCCTCCAGGGTTATAATCTCTGGATTACTACCCGAGCCACATGCCAATTGGGATAGGGTTGAGAAAATTAGGGAAGTTAACACGTGGCTAAAGGAGTGGTGCGGGAAAGAGGGATTCCATTTCATGGGGCATTGGCATCAGTACTGGGGCAGGAGGGAATTGTACCATTGGGACGGTCTTCACCTGAACCATTCTGGGACCAGTGTTCTAGCGAATAGGATAAATAGGTTGGTCACATAGACTTTAAACTAGCAAGTTGTGGGGGGGGGGGGGGGGGGGGAAGTGTAAAGCTATGGACAGTAAAATGGTTAATGGAGATCAAGGCAGCAGTTTACGTGACAAGTTATTATGTAGAGATATGGGTTCAAAGACAATGAAAATTAGGAGAAAGGGTAAGAGGAAAAATAATTTCTTTGAGAAGGTGACTGAACAGGTAGATGAGGGTAGAGCAGTTGATGTGGTGTATATGGATTTCAGCAAAGCGTTTGATAAGGTTCCCCACGGTAGGCTATTGCAGAAAATACGGAGGCTGGGGATTGAGGGTGATTTAGAGATGTGGATCAGAAATTGGCTAGCTGAAAGAAGACAGAGGGTGGTGGTTGATGGGAAATGTTCAGAATGGAGTACAGTCACAAGTGGAGTACCACAAGGATCTGTTCTGGGGCCGTTGCTGTTTGTTATTTTTATCAATGACCTAGAGGAAGGTGCAGAAGGGTGGGTGAGTAAATTTGCAGATGATACTAAAGTCGGTGGTGTTGTCGATAGTGTGGAAGGATGTAGCAGGTTACAGAGGGATATAGATAAGCTGCAGAGCTGGGCTGAGTGGTGGCAAATGGAGTTTAATGTAGAGAAGTGTGCGGTGATTCACTTTGGAAGGAATAACAGGAATGCAGAATATTTGGCTAATGGTAAAGTTCTTGAAAGTGTGGATGATTCGAGGGATCTAGGTGTCCATGTACATAGACCCCTGAAAGTTGCCACCCAGGTTGATAGGGTTGTGAAGAAGGCCTATGGAGTGTTGGCCTTTATTGGTAGAGGGATTGAGTTCCGGAGTCGGGAGGTCATGTTGCAGCTGTACAGAACTCTGGTACGGCCGCATTTGAAGTATTGCATACAGTTCTGGTCACCGCATTACAGGAAGGATGTGGAGGCTTTGGAGCGGGTGCAGAGGAGATTTACCAGAATGTTGCCTGGTATGGAGGGAAAATCTTATGAGGAAAGGCTGATGGATTGAGGTTGTTTTCGTTGGAGAGAAGAAGGTTAAGAGGAGACTTAATAGAGGCATACAAAATGATCAGGGGGTTGGATAGGGTGGACAGTGAGAGCCTTCTCCCGCGAATGGAAATGGCTGGCACGAGGGGACATAACTTTAAACTGAGGGGTAATAGATATAGGACAGAGGTCAGAGGTAGGTTCTTTACGCAAAGAGTAGTGAGGCCATGGAATGCCCTACCTGCTACAGTAGTGAACTCGCCAACATTGAGGGCATTTAAAAGTTTATTGGATAAACATATGGATGATAATGGCATAGTGTAGGTTAGATGGCTTTTGTTTCGGTGCAACATCGTGGGCCGAAGGGCCGGTACTGCGCTGTATTGTTCTATGTTCTATGTTCTAATTTGCGAAAATGTCCTGATCAAGGTGTTAGGATTCATAACAAAGATATAAAAAACAGCATAAGTGTACTTTACCTGAAGTCTCATAGTATACGAAATAAGGTAAATGAGTTGATGGTGCAAATCATCGTGAATGACTATGATTTAGTGGCCATTACTGAAACATGGTTAAAAGTTGGTCACGACTGGGAGTTAAATATCCAAGGCTATCAGACTATACGAAAGGACAGAGTGGATGGTAAGGGAGGTCGTGTAGCTCTGTTATTTGAGGATGGCATGCGGGCAATAGTAAGGGATGATATTGGTTCAATGGACGACAAGGCTGAATCAATTTGGGTGGAAATCAAGAATAGTAAGGCGAAAAGGTCACTGATAGGAGTAGTCTATAGGCCACCAAATAGCAACAGGATGGTACGGCAGGCAATAAGCAAAGAAATAACGGATGCATGTAGAAATGGTACAGCGGTTATCATGGGAGATTTTAATCTGCATATCGATTGGTTTAACCAGGTTGGTAAAGGCAGCCTTGAGGAGGAGTTTATAGAATGTGCCCGGGATAATTTCCTGGAACAGTACGGAATGGAACCGACAAGGGAACAAGCGGTCCTAGATCTGGTCTTGTGTAATGAGGGAGGATTGATTAATGATCTCATAGTTCGGGATCCTCTTGGAAGGAGCGACCACAATATGGTGGAATTTAAAATACAGTTGGAGGATGACAAGGTCAAATCAAACACTAGTGTTTTGTGCTTAAACAAAGGCGATTACAATGGGATGAGAGAAGAACTAGCTAAGGTAGACTGGGAGCAAAGACTTCATGGTGAAGCAGTTGAGGAACAGTGGAGAACCCTCCGAGCGATCTTTCACAGTGTTCAGAAAAGGTTCATACCGACAAAAAAGAAAGACGGTAGAAAGAGGAAAAATCGACCGTGGATATCTAAGGAGGTGAGAGAGAGTATCAAATTGAAGGAAAAAACATACAAAGTGGCAAAAATTAGTGGGAGACTAGAGGACTGGGATGACTTTAGGGGACAACAGAAAGCTACTAAAAAAGCTATAAAGAAGAGTAAGGTAGACTATGAAAGTAGACTGGCTCAGAACATAAAAGCAGATAGTAAAAGCTTCTGCAAATATATAAGCCAAAAAAGAGTGGCTAAGGTAAATCTTCGTCCTTTGGAAGATGAGAAGGGAGATTTAATAATAGGACACGGGGAAATGGCTGAGGAGCTGAACAGGTTTTTTGGGTCAGTCGTCACAGTGGAGGACACAAATAACATGCCAGTGACTGATGGAAATAAAGATATGATCGGTGAGGACCTTGAGATGATTGTAATCACTAAGCAGGCAGTATTGGGCAAGCTAATGGGGCTAAAGGTAGACAAGTCTCCTGATGGGATGCATCCCAGAGTGTTAAAAGAGATGGCTAGGGAAATTGTAAACGCACTAGTGATAATTTATCAAAATTCACTAGACTCTGGGGTGGTCCCAGAGGAGTGGAAAGTAGCAAACGTGAAACTACTGTTTAAAAAAGGAGTTCGGCAGAAAGCGGGTAATTAGAGGTCGGTAAGCTTAACTTCGGTTGTAGGGAAAATGCTGGAATCTATCATTAAGGAGGAAATAGCTGGGCACCTGGAGGGAAATTGGCCCATTGGGTAGACGCAGCATGGGTTCACAAAGGGTAGGTCATGTCTGACTAATTTGGTCGAACTTTTTGAGGACGTTACCAGTGCAGTAGATAACGGGGAGCCAATGGATGTGGTATATCTGGATTTCCAGAAAGATTTTGACAAGGTGCCACACAAAAGGTTGCTGCATAAACTAAAGATGCATGGCATTGAGGGCAAAATGGTAGCATGGGTAGAGGATTGATTAACTAACAGAAAGCAGAGTGTGGGGATAAATGGGTGTTTCTCTGGTTGGCAACCTGTAACTAGTGCGGTCCCTCAAGGATCAGTGTTGGGCCCGCAGTTGTTCACATTTTACATGATGATTTGGAGTTGGGGACCAAGTGCAATGTGTCAAAGTTTGCAGACGACACTAAGATGGGTGTTAAAGCAAAAACTGCAGATGATACCAGAGGTCTGCAGAAGGATTTGGATAGGTTAGGTGAATGGGCTAGGGTCTGGCAGATGAAATTCAATGTTCCCAAGTGTGAGGCGATCCATTTTGGGAGGAATAACAGCAGAATGGATTATTATTTAAACGGTAAGATGTTAAAACATGCTGCTGTGCAGAGGGACCTGGGTGTACTGGTGCACGAGTCGCAAAAAGTTGGTGTGCAGGTGCAACAGGTGATTAAGAAGGCTGATTGAATTTTGTCTTTCGTTGCTAGAGGGATGGAGTTCAAGACTAGGGAGGTTATGCTGCAAATGTATAGGGTGTTGGTGAGGCCGCATCTGGAGTATTGTGTTCAGTTTTGGTCTCCGTACCTGAGAAAGGGCATATTGGCACTGGAGGGAGTGCTGAGGAGATTCACTAGGTTGATCCCAAAGTTGAAGGGATTAGATTATGACGAGAGGTTGAGTAGACTGGGCATGTACTCATTGGAGTTTAGAAGGATGCGGGGGGATCTTATTGAAACATATAAAATTATGAAGGGAATAGATCGGATAGATGTGGGCAGGTTGATTCCACTGGTCGGGGAAAGCAGAACTAGGGGGCAACGCCTCAAAATAAGGGGAAATACATTTAGGACGGAGTTTAGGAGGAACTTGTTCACCCAGAGGGTTGTGAATCTCTGGAATTCCATGCCCAGTGAAGCAGTTGAGGCTCCTTCTTTAAACGTTTTTAAGAAAAAGATAGACATCTTTCTAAAGAATAAAGGGATTCGGGGATATGGTGTACGGGGCGGAGAGTGGAGCTGAGTCCACAAAGATCAGCCATGATCTCATTAAATGGCGGAGCAGGCTCGAGGGGCCAGGTGGCCTACTCCTGTTCCTAGTTCTTATGGTCTTTTGTTCAGAGCTATGAAAATGAAGTCTCAGCAAATTACTTCGCAATGCACCAATCAATACTCGTTAAAACATCGCAACAAAGGGCAGCACAGTTTTGTAGTGGTTAGCAATGCTACCTCACGGTGCCGAGGTACCAGGTTCGATCTCGGCTCAGGGTCCCTGTCCGAGTGGAGTATGAACATTCTTCCCGTGTTTGCGTGGTTTCGCCCCCACAAACCAAAGGATGTGCAGGGCAGGTGGATTGGCCAGGCCAAATTGCCCCTTAATTGGAAAAAAGTGAATTGGGTACTCTAAAATCTAAAAGAAGAAAGGAACGAAAAACCTTCCCAACAACAACAGATATGCTGCGGAATCCTTTGGGTTTATAGAGATGTGTGAGCGAATCAAGGACCATATGGGTCAAACTGTAACTAATCAGCCCTTTGAATAGATCATCATCATTGAACGGAGCAATCAGATTTATTGGTGAGTGCAGAACTACCTCAAACACGGCGAACGTTGTGACTGAAGACCCTCTCATCGCCCTGCCATACTTCCCTCTAAAGGGGTTGGTGGGCATCATTGTGCTCAAAAGGACCATTGGCCATCTTTCCAATGGGAAATCACAGGATATGATGGAATTCCATCCGAGCTCATCAACAGTGGAATTCCAGAATTACTGCGGCATTTCAAATCACATTGGTGTCGCTGTTTGGAGGAAAGATTGATGATTCAAGACGCCAGTGATGTAAACATGGTCACTGTGTTCAAAAAAAAGCAGATGGCACCGACTGGAACAATTACCAAGACATCTTATGGTCAGCTTACACTTTGTGGGCCGAAGGGCCTGTTTCTGTGCCGCGTGACTCTGTGATTCTCGCCATGACTCTATCTCCTTTTTCGTTATTGTGGGGGTAGGTCTTTGCTCGGTTAATCTGACCAGATGGCCTATCCTGATATCACACATCTACCCTGAGTCTAAGTGCGGACTCAGAGTTGGCAGATGGATAGTTATATAGATGCGCAGAAGAAAGGAGCAGGAGGAGGCCTTCTGGCTCGTCGAGCCAGCTCCACCATTCATCACGATCATCGCAGGTCATCTAACTCACCAGCCCAATCCTGCTTTCTCCCCATAACCTTTGAGCCCATTCGCCCCAAGTGCTATATCGAGCCACCTTTTGAATATATTCAATGGCTAAAACTGCGCACAATATTTTAGGTGTGGGCTCATCATGGCCCTGTATTACTGCAACAACTGATCCCTGTTCCTGTACTCGAAACCTCTCGCAATGAAGGCCAACATACCATTTGCCTTCTTTGCCGGCTACGGCACCTGCATGCTTACCTTCAGCAACTTGTGCACAAGGACGCCCAGGTTCCTCTGCACACTACTCTCTCCCAATTTACAACAATTCAGGTAGGAATCTGCCTTCCTGTTTTTGCTTCCAAAGTGAATAAGCTCACATTTATGCAGATTATACTGCATCTTTCATTGATTTGCTCATGCCCCCGACCTGTCCAGATCATGCTGTAGGATCCCTGCATCCTCGTCACAATTCACCCTCCCACCTAACTTGGTATCATTTGCAAACTTTGAGATGTTACAATTTGTTCCCTCATCCAAAGCATTAATAAGTTTTGTGCATAGCTGGGGTCCAAACACCTATCCCTGTGGCACCCTACTAGTTTGCGCCTTCCAATTTGAAAATGACCCATTAATGCCGACTCTTTGTTTCCAGCCTGCCAACCAGTTGTCTATCCACCTTCAAAGACTTTCCAAAATCCCATGCGCTTTAATCCAGCACAATAATCTGACGTCGGATTTTGTCAAACGTCTTCTGAAAGCGCAAATATACCACATCGACTGGCTCCCCCTTATGAACTGTAGTAGTTACATCTTCAAAGAATTCCAACAGATTTATCAAGCATGCTTTCCCCTTCATAAATCCATGCTGACTCTGACTGATCCTGCCACTGCTTTCTAAATGTGTCGCTATGAAGTCCTTGCGAACGGATTCAAGAAGTTTTCCCACTCCCGATGTTAGGATTCCTGGTCTATTTCCATGTTTTTTCTCCAGGTCATTTTTTGAATATTGGGCTGACGTGAGCTACTCTCCAATCTGCTGGGAGAGATCAAGAGTATATTGAATCCCGGAAATTGACCTCCAATGCACTCAGCAGTTACAGAGCCACCTCCTTAAGCACTCTTGGATGCGTATTATCAGACCTTGGGATTGATCCGCCTTCAATACCATCAATTTTCCCAGCACCATTTCTCTACTAATATTGATCTCCCTCAGTTCTTCACTCTCACTAAACCTTTAATTTTCCAGCATTTCCGGATATCTGATTTGTGTCCTCTTTTGTGAAGACAGAACCAAAGTATGTATTCAATTGCTCAGCCATGTATTTTGCGCTTATTATACATTCCACTGCTTCTGTCGAGGGCCGACACTTGTCTTTACGAATCTTTTTCTCTTCAAGTATCTATAGAAACTCTTAGATGTGTTCCCTGCAAGCTCATTTTATTACTGTAATTTCCCCTTCTTCATCAATTCCTTGATCATTCCTTGCTGATTTCTAAACAATTCCCAATCCTCAGACCTATTATTTTACTTGGCCAATCTATATGCTTCTTCCTAGGATCGGAAGCTCTTTCTAATTTCCAGCATTTCGCTTTTGTGCCAGACAGGAGTAAACAGTTGCTGCAGTTTCTCCATGCTTCCCTCGAATGTTTTCCATTGTCTAGCCACTGTAATCCCTTTGAGGAACTCTACCCAATCTATCAAGGCCTACTCAGGCCTCATAACGTCATTGTTCCGTTTTTTAAGATTCAGGACTCTAGTCTCCGAATCGACTACTTCACTATCCATCTTGATAAATGTTTTTATCATATTATCGTTGCTCATCCCCAAGGGGTCTCGTACAGCCAGATTGGCAATGACTCCCTTCTCGTTTTCCTGCACTCAGTCGAAGATGGCCTGCTCTCGAGGTGGTTCCTTCACATATTGGTCAAGAAACCATCCCATATACACTCCCGGAATTTCTCGTCAGCGGCATTGTGGCTAATTTGATTTGCCCAGTCTATATGCAAATGAAAATCGCCCATGAATACTGATCGTCCCTTGATACATGCATCTCTAATTTCGTGTTTTATGCCATTCCTAACATCACCACTGCAGTTTGGGCGTCTATATAGACACCCGCTGATGTTATTTGCCCCTTGGCATTTCTCAACTCCACACATGTAGACACCAAATCGTCAGAGCTAATATCCTTTCTCACTATTGTGTCAATTTCCTCTTTAAAGAGCAGTGCCACGTCACCATGTTTTTTTTAATGCCTCTCCTTTCTAAATACTGAATACCCTGGAACATTCAGTTCCCATCCCTGCTCACCCAACAGCCATGTGCCGATATGGTTTCCTCACGTCGACAGTTACAGGGGAATTTCCGTCATCAGCACAGAGCTCTCCACATTGTGTCCATAGACCTCGCCAAAGCCTTCGACTTTGTTAGCAGAGTCAGACTCTTTAAACTCCTGCGGGAAAAAGTCTTCCGCCTGGACACTTGGCGTCAGTTCTTCTTTCCACAGGGACTTACACAATTTCGTCAGTGACAATGCAGCATCGCCGGAGACTTCCACCACCAGGAACGGGGTAAGTCAGGGCTGTGACTTGGAGCTCACTCTCCGTCACATATTGTTCTACATGCTGCTATTGTACACGTTTGACAAGTCAAATGACGTTATCCACCCATATGACAGAGCCGACAACAATCTATTCAACCTAGGAACACTGCACAGCAAGATCAAAGTGTGTCACGTCCCTGTTAATGAGTTTTGGTTTGCTGATGACACTGCACTGACATCACATACTGAAATTCACTTACTATACATGTAAATCGATTCAGCTGGGACGGCAGGGAGTAAGGATTGGCAGTCTGATAGACTGTAAATAAGGCTGAAAATTGATCCTGATTGGAGATGGTACTGAGAAATGAATCACTTTTTGAGCAGTGTGATTGGAACAAGAAGTCAGGACGTTTGCGAAAAAAGCACAGGACAATAAGGAATGTCTTGGAGACAGAAATGAGTGTGTGTGTGTGTGTGTGTGTTGTATTTAAACCTCACCACTATTCTTAGAATTCTTAGGTTTTCCCTTTGCTAGATAAGTAAAGTAGACCTTTGTAATAAACCACTGTTTCAGATTTAAACTTTAAGCTACTTTATTTTTTCTTTTAAAAGATAAAATCACTGTCTTTACAGAAAAGTAAAAAGATCTTGCTTCTGGATTCTCCTGGTTGGTTGATCAGACCTTCCAGGGCCTCCTCGACAATCTCTCCTTTATCTGTTGGCCTCCTCCCGGTTGTTCTGCGGTTCTGCTCGGCTTTCGTCTCCTGTCAGTCCCATGTACCGAAATCACCCTGCAGGCTGAGAGTGAGTGCCTGGCTGGGGGCGATCTAGGATATATATCACCTTTAAAACAACTTTGCTGTTACATGACATTATTCTAAAGTGTTTTCTTCTGCTCCTGATCGCAATACTTTTCTGTCCATGTGATTCCACACCAAGTCCTCATAATATCATGAGAGGGCCTTCGTGTAACCCTGACCTTGGTCTGCCGGCTTACTGGAAGGGAGGTTTCCTTGTTAATTATTCTGGGGCATTCCAGCTTTTCATTCCCTTATCTTTTCAAAATATTGTATTTTCTTGTATTGTTAAATGTTTCAAATTATTCAAAATTGAGATTCTGACAATTCCAATCAATTGCTCGCTAAAGGGTTCTACTAAAGGGTATAAAACTCATTCTCTTTATTTAACTTAAAACTTAATTTTTGACACGAATATCTTGAACTAAAGATATTAATTTGCAGCATGAACTGCTTCCTTATCTCAAGGCCTGTGTGATAATGGCTGTCTGCTTTCCAAAGAACCTTTGTCTGCAGTTAAGCCTTCGAGCGCCTGCTGCTATTTCGTTTTAGCATTTCATTACATTTACTTTAATGGGATCTTTTCTGTTACTCTGCTTTTTCTCATGTTTCTTGGGAATTTTTTCCATCAGACCTTCATGTTTCAAATTACATCTTTGCATTTTTCTGAACGCCCCCTCTTGGCATTTGAAACATGACCCTATTCTTCTTTAATTCTCTTCCCCTTAATCATTTCTTACTGTCTTACATCCCAGATCATTATTGTCCATATGTTCATGTCCTGTTTAAAAACGACGTTCAAATTAATCCATTGCTCTTTCCAGTGTCGACAAACATGTTGTCCTTAATTCAATCACCGTTAACCATACTGGTGGTTGTCCAGAAAGGTAACACAATAGCTAATCCCGTGTGTCCTAACACCTCCAAAGCATTTTACCATCTTGGGGTGGCAGCACCGTAGACGCTTTCTCGTGTCCCTTAGAAACAGCACGCCACTCAGTCCATCAGTAACCAAAAAGGTATTTTGTCTATCACTGACAGTCTAGTGTCCAATTCTCTCTCCATCCAAAGTGCTTTCCGTATTTCATTAGTATCGTGAATCACTATATCATGAATCATCCACTTTTTCCCTTGCCTCATTGCTTTAAAAGGTTTTACCACTCTTGCTTCTTGCCCTAACTTTCTCTCATTGACTTCTATCATCATTCTGAACCAATTACGTCTGACACCCTTTGGAGTACAAAAGATGATAACTGTTTGCCATGTTTCCTTCAGATCCCTTTTTTCCGTTAACAATTCCCTTATAATATGCAGCGTATATTTGCCATTAAAACATTTGCTACATAACTAGCGGAGAGCGGTTACAACCCTGCCTCTATTACATATACAGGTACATTTAATACATTCATTATTACACGGTAGAACCCAATGAATCCCTCTCTCCATACTTCGACCCATCACCTTGTCCTTTTCCAGACAAACCTCGAGTTCCGCCTGTTTTCAAATACAAAGCCAACAAAATAAGTCTCATCTTAACATTGTGTTCATTTCTTAACCCCAGGAGTAGCACGTGTGTTATATCATGAAACATTTTTAGCAATTATCACAATCTTAACAATAGTCAAAATAATATAATAGTGACACACTCCTTATAGGCTTTATTCAAGTGCTTTATAAAACTCTGCATTTGTTTACAAAACATGCAAAATACCCATGGTATGTTAACAACATCATTGTTATTCGTGACCTTGTGATCAGGTACGTTTTTAACACACACACTAAACTAACTATCAAAAGTATACTTTTATTTACTCCCTTTTATTAAAATATTCACACAGTTTAGAAATATCCTTACCCCATGTAATTGCCAATCAATTTCTGGACCGTCACACACACCTTCATCTACATCATCACTGAAATTCTCGTGCTGGTCCATGTTATGCTAAGTCTTGCCACCTGTCGTACGCAACCCTGTTAGATTTTGTTTTGCTGCAATTGTCTAGAAACTTAGCAACTTCCATTCACAAATCACACGCTGTCTTTATCATGACTTATAGCTTAGTAATATTTCATGCTATTCAGACCCTAACCCAATTGCATTTACATACTTATTTGTCTAACATTCCTTCCTAATCAATTAATCACCTCCCGATCCAAACTGTCCTAACTCCCTCTGGTTATTAAAAAATAAACATAGTGATACTTTCCCCTTCTCTCCCTGTCTATTATATAATAGTCTTTAATAACATACACAACATTTCTTTCTTAGTAATTACAGTTCTTTAATGCAAAATTGTATGCTGCATTGGTTATAATATAAACAGTTAGTTAGAAAAAGAAAGTTTTGATACAAAGTTCCCGTTGCGCCATCAAGCTGCTATTGCTAAATGTTCTTAAGCTATTGTCATTAAGCATGTTGGTGCCTCGTCAGTCGCCATTATCCGCCGAGACACTTAATAATTTCACTGCGTAGCATGTGTCCCATTGAGACTGCAGATCATCCATCCCTTGATGTCATGGACACACGTCCAGCCAATGATGTGTGACCGGATGTCTCACTGCTCGGTGATAATTTGATATCTCAAATCTCTTAGATATTTAGCCAGTTTTATCATTTTTTTCTTTCCGCCGAGCGATTTTTTTGCAACATTTGCAACATAAGTTTTGACATAATTTTAAAATTCCCAATTTCCACAGCAATGCTGCAACTATTATTCCCCCTGCTATTGATACAAACAAGTACCAATTGTTTAGAATCCAGGTTAACATAGTCCAAAACCATGTAAATGGACTTGCTATAACTTTAATTGCTATTTTAACTGTTTCCATAATTTTTAAACCTACATCTACCAAATCTTTTCCCAAATTACTCCAGCTGGGGTAGTAGGGGAGATGTTCTATTCCTGACACACAAGTGTTAACTGTTTTAGTTGAGCTTTTCCTATTCCAAGTTCCTCCCTTACACCATTCTTCTTCCTTGAAATCTTTCCATCCTTCCATTAACATTTCGTTGTCGTCTACCTGACACACTATTCCTGACCCTACGTTTCTATCCAAATACGAAGTGGCTATTCCATCTTCCTGTTTGCTCGACTCATATCTGGCTGTTACTTGTTTCATCAGATTTGGCCCTGTTTCAGGCTGTTCCCTTTTTAAACAGACTGGTTTTGCCTGACTACTGCCTTTCATCCTCGTCATATTTCCCCATGTACATCGCTCAAATTCAATCTTCTTGTTAGGTTCTCTCCATTTACAAAATATTCCTACAAATTTGTATCCTTTTTTGGTTTTTGCCCACGGGATTGAAACAGCGGCCCTATATCCTGTGTCCACAGCCCTTGATGCAATTTTAATTTCTCTGTTCCAGCGGTATCTCCGTCTTGATAGTCTCACTCTTAATGGTGTCGCTAGTTTTAATCAATTATTTGATATAGATGTCACCAAACCATTTTGCTAATATCAATGTATATTCAGGCGTCCACGTTGTTGGTTTTTCTACTATTTTAATCAGTTCTCCTTCAATAAATCCAATAAATGTATAGGCTTTGCCTAGACTTCCTTCATAGGTCTCAAGTTGACGAAATCCTCCTGCTACTCTTTGTCTCACTCGATACCTTTCCATTATTTCTTTGTGCAACTGCTCAGTACAGTTGTATTTTCTTTCAGAAGCATCGCAAGTCGTTGCCCTTTCTGAGAGACTACTACCGACACATTGTTCTTTACGCGGTCCATTCTCCTTCAGCATCTTCTGAATGGGTGGCCAAACCCTTCCATCCGTTAGTAACACCTTTCTTTTGTCTACCATGCCATAATTCCATTATTTTTCTCATCATCCCTTTTTCTATCTCCTTAACTTTATCCATGTCCACGTTCCATCCTTCACTATAAAATATTCCTACTCTACTTACTTTTAATTTCTCTCTGCTGCCAATAATTCCTTCTATCCTTGCTGTTTGTCCGGGAGTTTTTTGGTCCCAATCTATAGCTAACCCCCATTCCTCTCTTAATGTACCCATGGAAATGAAATCTTCAGTGCTATTTTTACTTTTCTCTTATCCTCTGGTCTGATTACCAACCACACTGGTTCTCTTGTTAACATGGGAGCAGAGGCAATGCCATGTAATCCGTTCCTCCACATCTCCTTTAAATCTGTCCACCAGGTTTTCATCTGGTTATCTGAACGTTTATCAAAGAACAAAGAACAAAGAACAAAGAAATGTACAGCACAGGAACAGGCCCTTCGGCCCTCCAAGCCCGTGCCGACCATACTGCCCGACTAAACTACAATCTTCTACACTTCCTGGGTCCGTATCCTTCTATTCCCATCCTATTCATATATTTGTCAAGATGCCCCTTAAATGTCCCTATCGTCCCTGCCTCCACTACCTCCTCCGGTAGTGAGTTCCAGGCACCCACTACCCTCTGCGTAAAAAACTTGCCTCGTACATCTACTCTAAACTTTGCCCCTCTCACCTTAAACCTATGCCCCCTAGTAATTGACCCCTCTACCCTGGGGAAAAGCCTCTGACTATCCACTCTGTCTATGCCCCTCATAATTTTGTATACCTCTATCAGGTCGCCCCTCAACCTCCTTCGTTCCAGTGAGAACAAACCGAGTTTATTCAATCGCTCCTCATAGCTTATGCCCTCCATACCAGGCAACATTCTGGTAAATCTCTTCTGCACCCTCTCTAAAGCCTCCACATCCTTCTGGTAGTGTGGCGACCAGAATTGAACACTATACTCCAAGTGTGGCCTAACTAAGGTTCTATACAGCTGCAACATGACTTGCCAATTCTTATACTCAATGCCCCGGCCAATGAAGGCAAGCATGCCGTATGCCTTCTTGACTACCTTCTCCACCTGTGTAGCCCCTTTCAGTGATCTGTGGACCTGTACTCCTAGATCTCTTTGACTTTCAATACTCTTGAGGGTTCTACCATTCACTGTATATTCCCTACCTGCATTAGCCCTTCCAAAATGCATTACCTCACATTTGCCCAGGTGTGCATTATTATTATTATTATTATTATTGTTTTTGTTATGAGGATAAGGACTATTTAAGCCAAATAGTTGTGTGACTTCATCTTCGCTTATTACTTCATAACATGTCCCCCGATCTATTAATGTTACATTCCTTGTTATAGTGACTTCGTTCCGGCCTTCTAATCTATCCATTATTTCCTTTACCTATACCTGTTCTGGGCATGTTTTCACTTTAGTTAACTCAATTCTTCCTTCCTTCACCCATACATCACTAATGTTCCACCCTGTGAGATTATTTTTAAATTCACGTAAACTTCCCTTTATTGGTGGTTTCTGGCATTTCTTCCATCTATTTTGTTTCATTCTCCTATCTGTGGTTTTGTTGTGCAATGTATTTCCTTTCTTAACTTGCCCTTTCTCGGGGTCCCATTGAGTATCATTCGTTTTACCCGAATGCTGTCGAAAAATCTTTAACCGGTCTGATAGGTTTAGTACGTACCCAAGACTGCTTGTCAGCGCTCCCCACACTCTACTGGCCATGTTGTTACTGACACTGTTGCTTGATTCTAACATACTGCTGTTGAGCCCCACCTTCTGCATGTCCTGGAAATCAATAATTTCTTCCGTTATATTTAAACACTTGTTCATTCTTATTTTTATTATATGTTATATGTGATTCAATCTGGTGTCTATTTTTCCATTACCATTACTTCACTTGATTTTCCCATGGTGATTAGCCAGACCAATATTCCCAAACTAACTACTGTAACCCCTGTTAATATTGTCGCCCCTCATTTTAACCAATCACGCCTACTCCTAGTCCTAGCTTCATCCGTTCCTTCTTCAAACTTGATCCTTATTTTGCTCTTGAGTGTAGTCCTCATTCTCCGTCCAAACAAATGAATCTGTATTATTTTTTCTATCTGCAAAATCAAAAGAACAGGCCAAGGTTGGAGAGGGCCATATTTCTTAGTTTGTATCTTTCTATTCTTGTTTGGATTTTCCAGAAGTGCCGTCTCCAGGACTTCCGGATTTTCTTTGCCACCATCTCTTTCTTTTTTCTTTCTTAACTGGTTTCTTTTTCTGATCATTTACGTACATCATACGATTAAGGCCTGTTAAGCCTCCTCCTTCTATCATTGCCCCCCTGAGTGAGATTCGAAGAATCTCAAATTCCTCCTCTTTTGCTCTCTCAGTGGTCCAATCAGGTCGAAACTTACCCTGATACATTTCGGATATTGCTGCTGCTCCAGACGCCATGCGTCTATAATTCAACTGTATATTCACCTAAATTATGAATGATCTTGTCTTTACCTTTGACAGCTTCACTGATTACTTTCCCCGTGGTTTTAGTTGGTAGTTTAACCCAAACTTCCTCGGTGTCATCAATTGGTTTTAATATCCTAATTTTTCCAAACCTATTTTTATTAAATCTTTCCCTGCCATCAGATTTCCATTTCCTGATACTGCAAGTAATTCTCCTAATCTAACTTCTGGTCTGACATCTTTATTCCCTAAAGCTCCTTTTACAATGCATTTAAAATTCTAAACATCATGTTCCCTACTCGTGACTGTCTTGTGAATTTTCGGCACTAGGACCCTGGTGAAGCTGTGCCGTGTCAATTTCAACGTGTTAGTTTTAAAGTCATTTCCTGCACCGAGCTCTGACTGCTCGCGAGTAAAACTTCTCTTTGTGTTTATGCTAAGACCAATTTAGTTCTGAACATACTAATTTACCACCTTATAATACTGATCACATTTCTACCTGCCGTTTATAACTTATAATAAATTTGAAACTCGTTAAAAATACAACATTTTAAAACTAGAAACACCAAAGTAAATTCACAAATCCTTATCAAACACACATACACTCATTCACCACTGAAATCTCCACTCAAACGAAAGGAATTCAAAGCATTCTACTTTCATTCCTCCCAACAAACTGCAAATAAAAGATTGAATTTGCAAAGAAAACTCAATATAGCGGACAATGGTCTCCATTCTTCAGTCTCCTAACCTAACTTCTGTCCTGTGCTGACCCAAACTCGAGCAGCTGCTTGGTTCTGTTTGTCTCGGCTCACAATTAGTGGTATCGCTTGATTTTCATTTGCAAATTTACAAAGTGTTTTAAGGATCCCGATTGGATCTCTTTGTTGCAGGGCTTTAGGTATTTGAACAAAAATTGAGACCCCTCCCTTCTGATAAGTCTCTCTTATCCAGGAGTATTTTGCCTCTTTTAATCTTTTCCACTCTCGCCTCATTATATCATTTCTCTCGTCCGTACTCCAGGGCAAGAGGATAAGTTTAGTTGCTATTTTTTGGATTTCTAACTTCTGCTCCTGGTTATCCCTTTCAGTTGCAATCTGAATTTTAGGACAAGTACCCTTTCTGGGCCCTACCCAAGGCTAACTAAGGCACTTTCTTCCTGTTTTAGTTAAGGGTCGATTGGTTATTAGTTCTCTAATGGATTCTAGGCGTCCCTATTCCTCGAGGATTTCCTCCCAATCTGCCTTACTTTAAGGGTGATTTATTTTTTGGCCTCCTTTTACCAGTAATGGATGCAAGATTTTTAGTGCTGTCACTAAGATGTCTCGCAGACTTTTACTCAGGGTCAGTATCTTCTAGTCTTCTGATCTTCACACCCAACCTGAGTTTTCAGTCCCCTCGGTCCACAGAGTATCCTTCCAAAAGTCAATCACACATGACTTTCCGAACTAAACTCGGTAGGTAAAGCTCACTTCACACATAGACCAAAAACGTCTAATATTCCACCCCTTGTACCGGTTAGAAATTTCTAGTATTCTAACCGTTATCTGGAAACTAGAAACTTCTAATATTCTAGCCCCCACTCTGCTCAACTAGAAACTTCTAATATTCTAGCCCCCACTCTGCTCAACGAGAAACTTTTAATATTCTAGCCGCCACTCTGCTTAACTAGAAACTTCTAATATTCTAGCCTCTCTTTACGTAGAAACTTCTGATATTCTAGCCCCCATTCTGCTCAACTAGAAACTTCTAATATTCTAGCCCCCACTCTGCTTAAATAGAAACTTCTAATATTCTAGCCCCCACTTTGCGAAACGAGAAACTTCTAATATTCTAGCCTCGCTTTACGTAGAAAGTTCTAATATTCTAGACCTCCACGCCGGGTACCATGGAGTAATTCAAAACAACCCGCTGGGTTCTGATGTCCCACAAACATTCAACTTTCAAAATGAACCACGTTTGGGCACCATGTATTGAAACCTCACCACGATTCTTAGAATTCTTAGGTTTCCCCTTTACGGAACAAGGGTCAAGAGATTCTAAATGGTGGGCAGGGATTCACACTCCCCGACTCCTACACAGACGTAAGCAGGTGCTATTCAGGTCAAACTATTGTTTCAAGTTATTCCACGGATAAACCGTATCTTTGTAGAATAATTTTATCTACTTACCACCTAGTAGCCTCGATCCTGGGTCCCGCGTTGCTTGATATGTAAAGTAGACTTTTGTAATAAACCACTGTTTCAGGTTTCAACTTTAAGCTATTTTATTTTTTCTTTTGAAAGATAAAATCACTGTCTTTACAGAAAAAAAAAGATCGCTTCTGGATTCTCCTGGTCGGTTGATCAGACCTTCCCGGGCCTCCTCGACAATCTCTCCTTTATCTGTTGGTCCCCTCCCGGTTGTTCTGCGGTTCTGCTCGACTTTCGTCTCCTGTCAGTCCCATGTACCGAAATCACCCTGCAGGCTGATAATGAGTGCCTGGCTGTGGGCGATCTTGGATATATAACACCTTTAAAACAGCTTTGCTGATTACATGATATTGTTCTAAAGTATTTTCTTCTGCTCCTGATCGCAATACTTTTTCTGCCCATGTGATTCCACATCAAGTCCTCATAATATCATGAGAGGCCCTTCGTTTAAACCTGACCTTGGTCTGCCAGTTTACTGGAAGGGAGGTTTCCTTGTTAATTATTCGGGGGCATTCCAGCCTTTCATTCCCTTATCTTTTGAAAGCATTGTATTTTCTTGTATTTTTAAATGTTTCAAATTATTCAAAATTAAGATTCTGACAATTCCAATCAATTGCTTTCTAAACCAATTAACTTGTATTAAAGGGTATAAAACTAATTCTCTTTATTTAACTTAATACTTAATTTTTTATAAGAATTTGTTGATCTAAAGATATTAATTTGCAGCATGAACTGCTTCCTGATCTCAAGGCCTGTGTGATAATGGCTGTCTGCTTTCTAAAGAACCTTTGTCTGCAGTTAACCCTTCGAGCGCCTTCTGCTGTTTCATTTTAGCATTGCATTACATTTACTTTTATGGGATCTTTTCGCATGTTTCTTGGTTTATTTTTCCATCACATCTTCATGTTTCAAATGACATCTTTTCATTTTTCTCAACAGTGTGTATGTGAGTGTGTGAATATTTGGATATGTCTGCGTGGTTCTGAGCATGTGTGTGCGAATGTGTGTGCATTGGTATGTATGTGAGTGTGATTGCGGCTGTGTGTGTGCGTGTGGTAATCTGTGTGTGTGCGTTGGTAATCTGTGTGTGTGTCCGGTTGTGCGCAAGAAAATATGTGTTTATGCTTCTGTATGTGGGTGATTTTATGTGGTTGCTGGTCTGTGAGTTCCTGTGTGTGTGTTGGAGAGAGACAGAGTGTTTTTGTGGAGGTATATGTGTGGAGGTGTGTTTGGATGTGTGTGAGCGTATGTGGGTGAATGTGTGTGCGTGCGTATGTCGGTGTGCAATTGAGTGTGTGTGGCTATGTGTTACTGTCCTTGAAGCCTGTGTGAGAAGGTAAGTATGGGTCCATAAAATAATAATATTAATAATCGCTTATTGTCACAAATAGACATCAATGAAGTTACTGTGAAAAGCCCCTAGTCGCCACATTCCCGCGCCTG
Organism: Scyliorhinus torazame; assembly: GCF_047496885.1. NCBI lineage: Eukaryota > Metazoa > Chordata > Chondrichthyes > Carcharhiniformes > Scyliorhinidae > Scyliorhinus > Scyliorhinus torazame. Next base: position 137,071,499 of record NC_092726.1, on the reverse strand, counting down.
TTCGCAGAGGCCGGTACAGAATTGAACCCGCGCTGCTGGCATTGTGCTGCATTCCAAGCCAGCTGTAATATAAACAGCGCGGGTTCAATACCAGTACCGGGAATATGTGCGTCTGAGAGCTGGAATCTGAGTGTGGGTGGGTATATCTTTTTAAGAGTGACTGTGTGGGTATGTGTATGAGAGCGCGTGTGCGTGTGTGAGAGAGAGAGTATGTTTTTTGGGCAGGATGTGTGTGGCTGTGTTTGGATCTGTGTGAGTGCATGTGGGTGAGTATGTGTGTATTTATATGTGTGTGTGAATGTGTGGATCTGTGGGGGAATGTGTGGTTGAGGGTTTGAGTGAGGCGGTGTGTGTGGGTCGGGATGCGCGTGTGAGAATGAGGATCTGAGCATGTCTGGATAAGTATGTATGTATCTGAGTGTGAGGTTGTGTGTGGGCACGTGTGTGATGCTGCGCTCGTGTGAGAGTGAGTATGTGTGAGTGTGAGCATGCGTGTGTCTGTCTGTGGGAGGATGTGTATGCGTGTGAGCGTGCAATTCATTTTTTTCATAACCGTAGAGTCCCCAAATCATTTATTCAATTCAGGGACAATTTAGCATGGCCAATCCACCTATCCTTCACATCTTGTGGGTTGTGGAGGAGTAACCCACACAAACACGGGGAGAATGTGCTACACCATACGGACAGTGACACAGAGCCGGATCGAATCAGGAACCCCGGCACCGTGAGGCAGCAGGGCTAACCCACTGCGCCACCGTGGTGCCCGAGCGTGTTTTTCAGAGTGTGTGTGTGGTTGTCTTGAGTATGTGGGCGTATGTGAGTATATGAGTTTCTGTGCGTCTGGGCATGTGTGTGTCATTTGCGTATGGGTGAATGTGAGTTCCTGTGAGTCTCCGTGTGTTTGTGAATTTGTGTAGGGGTGCGTGTCTCTGTGCATGTGTTTGTCTCAGTGTCTCGATGTGTGTGGCTCTGGGCGCGTGGGTGCTAGTGTGGGTGTGCTTATGTTTGTGTGTATGTTCATGAGCTGTGTGTGTGCATGTGGGTGTGTTTGTGTGTGACAGTATGTGTGTGTAGATGCATTTCGTGTGAATGTGCTTATGAGTGTGCGTGCGTCTATGTGGGTGCGTTTGTGGGTGTGAAAGTGGGTGAGTGTGTTTATGGGTGTGGGTCTGTATGCCTGATTGTGTTCAAGTGTGTGTCTGGGTGTGTGTCAGTAAGTGGGTGCCTGTGAATGTGCATGTGAGTGTGTGTGAGCGTGTGGTTTTGTAGGAGAGTATTTAGTAGGGATTGTGTAACTATATGTGTATGAGTGCGTGTATCCGTGTGAGAGTGATTATCTAAGTGTGTGTGACTATGTGTGTGTATTTATATGTGTGTGAGAGAGTGTTTATGGGTGTGTATGACAATTTCGTTTGTGGCTTTCTGCCTCTGGGACTGTGTGTATGCGTGTGGGAGTTTGTGCGTGTGGGAGTTTGTGTGCGTGTCAGAGTGCGTGTGGGTATCTTGCATTGTGGCCCTTGGTGTGTGTGGATGCGTGTGGGTGTGTGAGGATGCGTTTGTTTGTGTGGTTGTGTGTGGGGGGTTTTGCGTGTGGGTGGACGTGGATGAGTGTGAGTGAATGTGCGTGTATATGTGCGCGTGTCATTGTGTACGTGTAAGTGTTTGTGGCGAAGTGTGAAGGGCCTGTGAGCATATGTGTGTGGGTATGTCTGTTTCTCAGTATGAGCGTATTCGTGTGTATATGCTAGGTATGTGTGAGGGTGTATTTGAGTGGGTTTGTGTGGGTGGGTTGTGCAGGTATGTGCGTGTGCATGTCAGGGCTTGCGTATGTATTCTGTGTGTGTGGGTGAGTGTTTGCGTGTGTGCACGTACATTTATACGTGCATTGCGTCTGTGTGTGTGTGTTTAGGTGAGTGTGTGGATATATGTGCGTGGATCCCTGGGTGCGTATGTGTATGTGTGCATGTGTGTGTTGGGGAGTGTGCGTGTGTGTTTGTATATGTGTGCTTGTGCGAGTGGGGGAGTGTGTGTGTCTGTGAATGTGTCTGTCTGCGTGTGTGTGGTTGCGCATTTGTGTGAGTGAGAGAGTTTGTGAGTCTTTGTGGCGGATGCGGGTGTGTGAGTGAGAGCTCATGTCTATATGTGTATGCGTCTGCCTGCATAGGTGTGGGCGTGTGTGTCTGTTTGATTGCATGCGTGATTGCATTTCTGTATCTCATGAGTGAGCGCCTTTTATGTTTCCAGGTGCATGTGCGTGTGTTTGTGTCTCTTAGTTGTTCTGTCTGTTTGTCTGTGACTGAGTGCTTGAGTCAGTGTTGCCATATGTCTTGAGTGTTGTATATTTGTGTGTCTGTGAGTGTGTGCATTTGTGTCTTTGTTAACATTTGTCTGTGAGTGTTGTGTATTTGTGTCCCTGTGTCTGTAAGTGGGTATATTTATCTCATTATGTATCTCTGAGTGTGTGTATTTCTGTCTCAATGTATGAGAGTGTGTGTTCATTTGCGTCTCTGTTTCTCTCTGTGTGTGAATGTATGTGTCTCTGAGCCTGAGTGTGTGTAATAGTGTTTCTGTCAAATGATTATGTTTATCAGTCTCTGTGTATTTGTGAATGTGTTTGTATGTGTCTTTGCAAGTGTGTCTCTGAGTCCGTACTTGTATCCGTGAGTGCGTTTATTTGTGACTCTGTGATTGTGAGTGTGTGTTATGGGTCTCGACTGTGCCCTTGTGTCTCTGTGTCTGTGAGTGTGTGTAGTTGTGTCTCTGTGTGCGCGTGTGTATTTGTGTTTCTGAATCTCTGTGAGTTTGTGTATTTATTTCCCTGTGCCTATGAGTGTTTTTTGTGTCACTGTGTCTGTGAGTGTGTGTATTTATTTCCCTGTGTCTGTGAGTGTGTGTAGTTGTGTCTCTGTGTGTGTGAGTGTGTATTTTTGTGTCTCTGAATGTCTGTGAGTGTGTGTATTTATTTCCCTGTGTCTGTGAGTGTGTGTAGTTGTGTCTCTGTGTGTGTGAGTGTGCATATTTGTGTCTCTGAATGTCTGTGAGTGTGTGTATTTATTTCCCTGTGTCTGTGAGTGTGTTTCTGTGTCACTGTGTGTCTGTGAGTGTGTGTAGTTGTGTTTCTGTGTGTGAGAGTGTGTATATTTGTGTCTCTGAATGTCTGTGAGTGTGTGTATTTATTTCCCTGTGTTTGTGAGTGTGTGTAGTTGTGTCTATCTGTGTGTGAGTGTGTATATTTGTGTCTCTGAATGTCTGTGAGTGTGTGTATTTATTTCCCTGTGTCTGTGAGTGTGTTTTTGTGTCACTGTGTGTCTGTGAGTGTGTGTAGTTGTGTCTCTGTGTGTGTGCGTGTGTATAATTGTGTCTCTGAATGTATGTGAGTGTGTGTATTTATTTCCCTGTGTCTGTGAGTGTGTTTTTGTGTCACTGTGTGTCTGTGAGTGTGTGTAGTTGTGGCTCTGTGTGTGAGTGTGTATTTGTGTCACTGTGTGTCTGTGAGTGTGTGTAGTTGTGTCTCTGTGTGTGAGTGTGTGCATTTGTGTCTTTGTTAACATTTGTCTGTGAGTGTTGTGTATTTGTGTCCCTGTGTCTGTAAGTGGGTATATTTACCTCATTATGTTTCTCTGAGTGTGTGTATTTCTGTCTCAATGTATGAGAGTGTGTGTTCATTTGCGTCTGTTTCTCTCTGTGTGTGAATGTATGTGTCTCTGAGTCTGAGTGTGTATAATAGTGTTTCTGTCAAATGATTATGTTTATCAGTCTCTGTGTATTTGTGAATATGTTTGTATGTGTCTTTACAAGTGTGTCGCTGAGTTCCCTAGTTGTACCCGTGAGTGCAGTTTTTTGTGACTCTGTGATTGTGAGTATGTGTTATGGTCTCGACTGTGCCCTTGTGTCTCTGTGTCTGTGAGTGTGTGTAGTTGTGTCTCTGTGTGCGCGTGTGTATTTGTGTTTCTGAATCTCTGTGAGTTTGTGTATGTATTTCCCTGTGCCTGTGAGTGTTTTTTGTGTCACTGTGTGTTTGTGAGTGTGTGTATTTATTTCCCTGTGTCTGTGAGTGGTTGTGTCTGTGTGTGTGTGTGAGTGTGTATATTTGTGTCTCTGAATGTCTGTGAGTGTGTGTATTTATTTCCCTGTGTCTGTGAGTGTGTTTTTGTGTAACTGTGTGTCTGTGAGTGTCTGTATGTGTGTGTATCTATTTGTGTATTAATTTGTGTGTATATTCTTGTCTTTGTCAGCACTATCTCCGTCAACCTGGTAATGTCTCCCCCAGCCTGAAGTATAATTTCATTGTTTATTTCCCTTCCTTTCACTGAACCTCCTCACAATTGTGATCCTGAAGAGAAAGAACTGTGGACTGTCCGAATGTGTCTCTTGGTACCTGGTGGCCATGGCAGTGGGGGATCTGCTGGTCGTTATACTCGACCTGATATTGAGACACATTCCTATTGTTTATGCTGGAAGTTTTCAGTTCCTGTGGGACATCCCCGTGTGTAATAGTCACGCCGTCCTGCTTTATGCAGCCACCGACTGTTCTGTCTGGTTCACTGTCACTTTCACATTTGATCGTTTTGTGGCCATTTGTTGTCCGAAACTGAAAAGTAAATATTGCAGTGGCAAAACGGCGGCTGTGGTTCTTGGAACAGTGACTGTGCTGAGCTGTTTGAAGAACATTTTCTGGTATTTTATGTTCAGAGGTGACTATCGGCTGGGGAACAACCCATGGTTTTGTGAAGCCACAATGGATGTTCAGTACTCTCCGGTCTGGGGAACAATCGAATTCTTTCACTACATTCTAACCCCGTGTGTTCCATTTGTCCTGGTTCTGCTGTTCAATGTTTTCACTGTCAGACACATTGTTGTGAGCAGCAGGGTCCGCAGGAGACTACGGGCTCTCAGCAGTGGGGAGAGTCCCAGAGACCCAGAAATGGAGAGTCGTAGGAAATCCGTAATTTTACTGTTTATTATCTCGGCCAATTTCATCCTGTTATGGTCAGTGATAATGATTTATTCTATATGGAGCCGGATGGCTTTTCTGGGGTATAAATCTATAACTTTAGATTATTACGTTATGGCATTGGGCTTCATGTTGCAGCACCTGAGCTGCTGCACAAACACTGCGATTAATGCCGTGACACAGACGCAGTTCAGACAGCAGTTGACGAATGTGCTGAAATTACCCTTTAATCCAATTCTTCAATTCATTAAATCCTGAGAAGAAAACACACACACACGGCATCCCTCTCCCCCACCCCACTTGCGGTGGAACTGGCCATCAACAGCCAGCCTCACCCTGATTTGCCATCCTGCATGACCAGGGGAATCAGTGGGAGGGGGGGGGGCATTTTGCGTTACAAGGGGAGAAGGGCATGACCATGTTGGTTGCCGTGGAGTCGGTCGAGGTCCACCTTGCATTGCGGGGGAGATAGTCGGCGCCCATCCTGCATTGCCGGAGAGACAGTCGGAAGTCATCTTGCGTTGCCGGAGAGTTGGTCGTCGGTATCTTGCATTTTCTGTGCGTGTGGGAGGCACGGCCAGGTGTGCGTGGCCAAGGGATGACTCCGAGAGGAGTAGCAGCCGACGCAGCGAGAACTGTAGCGGGCCTGCCGGCGGGAGAGGAGAAGGAAGAGGGGGAACAGCAACAGCCACAATGGGGAAAAGACTGGAAGATATCTCAAAAAATATATATCCACTGACAGAAATAGTATTTTGATGTTTCCAAACATATTCACACAGCCAAGTTTGTGAAATGAAGATAATTCCCTTCTCAGCAATTTCATGAAATTGAAAAACAACGAAAACATTTAGAATGTGTCAGTGAATGAGAGAGTTTCAGCAAAGGTTCCACGAACTCTCATTCTGAATAGGATTAACTTCTGATAACTGCCCCCACATTTACAAATTGCAGCCTGAGATCATGCCCTCCACTCAAAGAGTTTACCTGATAAACGGTGGGTTGTGGGTGGGTGAGGGGTGATGGACGCAGTTCACCAACAGTGTCCTTGATAAATGGGTGTTGGTGGGATGAGAGAGAGAGTTCGGCGACAGTGTCCCTGAGAAAAGGGGGTTGGGAGAATGAGTTGAGGGATAGAGTTCAACGACAGTGTCCCTGATCGACGGTGGTTGGAGAAAGAAGAACAGCAATCACCGACAGTGTCCCTGATAAAGTGGGGGGGGGGGGTTTGCGGGCGGAGGGGAGTGTATTACGGACAGAATTCACCGACAGTGTACCTGTGATATGTTCTTGATTTATAGATTCATTGATTAATTCATGGGTTTGGGTACTAATTGAATGCATGGGTGAAAATGTGAAATGATTTTCCAAGACAATTATTGTGGCAACACAGTTATTGTTTCAACTATTGAACATTGGTGTCATGTCTGTAGGAGTATAGACATTGTTTCACAGAATGTTCCATGTGAATAATTGACTGGTGCATAATGTGACAATGATCGTTTCTGAAAAATTAAACGACATGTTTTTAGGGAACTTAGTAACAAAATACATCAATTCAATTCGTTACATCAAGGTCTGTGTACAGCAGCGGCGTGAAAAACTTATTCTCATGGTATTACCCTCAACTAACCTTGATAGTCATCTGGCAATCATAATAATTTGCCAATGTTTGATCAATAAATCATCCTCTAGGTAGAGATGTCCATTTGAACGAATCAGGAGGTTTCAACTGGCAATTGGAAGCCAATGAGAGTAAATGAGCGATTAGAGCTCAGATGTTGATTTCCTTAAAAGTAAGACCTCGTGGTCGAGGTTTTATGCCGAATTTGTGCCTTCCCGAATCTTTGAAACATCTATAGATTAATTTTGTTGAAAAGTGATTTATTTATACTTTTTTTTGCGTTAATATTTTGTGCTTTTCGCTATATTCTGACCAGTTTCTGCATTATTTGATCTATGTTTTTATTCAGTTGCTTTTTGTATTTCTGAATCAGCAGAATGGCACATTATTCAAAGCATCGCCCGTTTTTCCCAAGTTCGACAGGTAGCCAATACATTCAGGCGGAAAAAAAATCATTGTCTGAGTGATAACGAAGGCTCAGTGGTGGAGGTCTCCATGTTACCCATTAACTAACTTTTCAGGGTGGTAACAACCAATTTACCATCGGGACCTGAATCCTCCGCCTATAAATCTACCACCACCTTTTCTGAAAACTGATCAATATGTTTCACAAGTCATCACCCTGAGGGCCAGGAAATGGGACACATTATTTTCATGTAAGTAGGGCATACACATATACTCTAGTGCTAATAGAGGATTATCTTGTTTCCTCCCCACCGACAGGCCTGTACAATTTACTGCTGATGGGAATTCCACAGACCAATGGTACGAAGAAGATGTTGCTCATTTTACTTCCTATAATGGTGCTTATTTTGTTTGTATCTACAGAGCCTCGCCTTGGCTCTTACGTATTTGGACAATGTTCTGTGGGTTGTGTGACAACTACTATTCGTCATTCACCTTGCCCTTCATAAACGGGTGGTGGGTGGGGGGAATGACGGTGAGTGTTCACAGACACTGTTCGTAACAAACGGGTCGGGGTGAACTGAGGGACAGAATTCAGCAACAATGTCCCTGATGAACGGGGGGGGGGGTGAGGGACAGAGTTCACCAAAGTGTCCCTGATAAACGGGGGGGGGGGGGGGGGGGAATCAGAGCTCACCGAAAGTGTCCCTGATAAACGGGGGGGGGGGGTGATGAAGGATAGAGTTCACCGACAATGTCCATGATAAGCAGGGGGAGGGAGGAATGAAGGACAGAATTCACCGACAGTGTCCCTGATAAAACGTGGGTTGGGGGCATGAGGGGCAAATTTCACCGACAGTGTTCCTGATAAACTGGGGCGTCGGTATGGGGGAATGGGGGGGGGGGGGGGGTCAAAATCCAGCTGCAGTGTCCCCCCCCCCCCTCGTAAATGCGCTGCGGGTGGGCTAAAGAACATGAATCCTCTGCCAATGGACCGTAACCTCCTGCTGGTGTTGAGAATCCATGTGCGATAATTATAAAAATAAACTGTAAGCAGTCACCTGCGCTGTGACGCTGTGTCCAACCTTCCTTTCCATGCGGCAGCGTAGGGCCTCCAGCTCCCGGTCTGCGCAGCTCCAGCGCGGGGCAGGAGGGGGACAGCCCCGCCCCTTTAGGACGCAGCCAGTTTGGGAACGCCCAAGGAGGGCAGTCATTGAAACAATAGATTTAAATTGAGAGTAACAGCTAACTATTTGTCAGTATTTAAAAGATATATAGACCTTTCAAATCATGTTGTTCATCATTCTTTCTTGTAAACAGACATTAAGAATGTTGTTGATTTTTTTAAAGTAATTTTTATGACTAAAGGTGATTATTTATACACGAACATAGATTTAACTATTTGTTTTAAACCTGTTAAACTATTTCAATCTGCGGAACAATATTATTTAACTTTACTAGTTGCATGCTTAGAAACGAGTGAATGTTTTCATTTAGATTTGGTCAAGCGTTTTTAAACGTGCCCCGCGGCTTTTTACTCAAACTTCCCTGGCAATATCTAACTGTTTGTTCATTAGTGTTTATCGAATCATTGCAGTGCGGAAGAAGGCCATTTCATCCATTGGGACTTCTGTCCAATTCCAGCCTTTTGCGACTGGCTGTGTGCAGTTTGCATGTTCTCCCGTGTCTACGTGGGTTTCCTCCCGGTGCTCTGATTTCCTCCCACAGGTGCGGTGGATTGGTCAAGCTAAGTTTCCCATAATGTCCAGGAATGCGCAGGTTAGGTTCCTGGAATAGGGTGAGTGGGTGGTCCCAGGTTAGGTACACTTGGAGAGGGTTGGTGTATACCTGATGGAGCAAATGGCCTCATTTTGCAGTGTAGGAATACTATGGTTCCATTCTGTGGTTCCCGGAACCGCCAGTCACAGGAGAATGTGCAAACACTGCACAATCGCCCAAGGTTCAAATTAAACACGGGTCCCTCGGTGCTGTGTGGCCGCAGTGCTAATCAGTGTGCCACCTTGTTAAATATGTTTCTATCTTGTTTACTGTATTATATTTTAACTAATAATCATCTCAATTAAATGTGTGGTTCAGATGTGTCAGCATGCAAACTTCAATGCAAAACATTTATTAACAACAATAATGTTGTAATACAAAGGTTTAACTCCAGTTAACCCTTAGCTTGAGGTTTAACTTCATCAGCTGAATAATTCGATTAAGTACCTTAACTTCTACAAATTTCTTGCAATAAAGCACATTTACTCACTGAAACACAAAACGTTGTATATTTTTGGCAGGGAGGGAAGGAAGGGGAGGTAGTGAAGAGGGGAGGGAGGGGGAAGGGGAGAAAATGAGGTCGGAAAGAGAGCTCGAAGCGTGGTTAAAGTGAGGGAGGGAAGGGGAGAGTTTTGACATTTCACTTGTTAATTTCCAAGCTCAACATCCGAAACAGCAGCTGCTGAGGCGCAGAGGACAGGCACCCCCCCCCCTCCTCTGACATCATTTCGGGATGTTCTTTGGCAGTGCACTCTTGGGAGTGGGTGATTGGTTCGCTGCAATACCTGTTAGACAAATAGTTCACATTAGCTTACCGAAGGCTTGCTTGTATCAACTAAGTCATAAAACTGTGTTAAATCAGTTAAAATGGGCGCCATGGTGTCACAGTGGTTGGCACTGTTGCATCGCAGCGACAGGAACCCCGTTTCAATTTTGACTTTGTATGACTGACTGTGCACAGTTTCCACATTCTCACCATGTTTGCATGCGTTTCCTCCGGATGCTCCGGTTTCCGTCAACAGTTAAAATATATGTGGCTTGGGTGGCTTGACCATGCTAAATTGCCCCTTAGTGACCAGAGATGTATATGATAGGTTAATGGGTTATTGGGCAACGGCAGGCATATGGACTTGAGTGGAGTGCTCTTTCAAATGGAAGTTGCGGACTCGATGGGCCGAATGGCCACCTTTTGCACTGTAGGTATTCAATAATTCGGCGATTCTAAATAATTAAGATTCTAAGTAATGAAAATTCCTGGAATGAAGAACTTGTCGTATGAGGAACGTTTGAGAACTCTGGGTCTGTACTCGTTGGTGCTTAGAAGGATGAAGGTGGATCCTATTGAAACATACAAGATACTGCAAGGCCAGGAGAGAGTGGACGTGGAGAGGATGTGTCCACTTAGAGGAAAACTAGAACCAGAGGACACCATCGCAGACTAAAGGGACGATTCTTAAATACAGAGATGAGAAGGAATTTCTTCAGCCAGAGGGTGGTGAATCTGTGCAACACTTTGCTGCAGAAGGTTGTTCTGAGTGTCTTTAAGATAGACGTAGATAGTTCTTGATTAATATGGGCATCAGGGGTTATGTGGAGAAGGCAGGAGAATGGGGTGAGAAAATATCAGCCATGATTGAATGGCAGAGCAGACTCGATGGGGCAAGTGGCCTAATTCTGCTCCAACGCCTTATTGTCTATGGTCTTATAAGATTCTAAAGATTAACATTTCATCAGGAAGGTACATAAGCAACACAGGTTAAAATGCATTGAAACATCCACATGTACTTTAACGTTGAATCAGCTTGGAGGACATGAGTGCCACCATAGTGTCCATGAACACGGTCTTTGCTCGTGTCTTAGGTGGACAATCGTATCCGTTACCGAGTGATCACCACATCCAATATAGATCCTTAAATGGAATTAACGTACTTATTCCAAAACAAAGTTTAAAGAAAATAATTATTCATCTTCTGTGACATCGATACATATATACACACAAATACACACATATATATATATATATATTCCTTACGTTGTATTTGCATTTTAACAAATATAAAAACGCTAAGCACCATCTATTTAAAACATTAACCAACCCTAAAATTGCCTGCCGATGTCTCCTGCCTCTGCTAGACTGACGAAGTTCCGTGCAAAGCAAAAGGTTTAAAAACTCACCTGAGTACCGGGTTAGTGGACCAAGTTAGCGCTGTGGCGGCATTTTGCGTTCAAAAAGAACAAAGAACAAGACAACACAGGAACAGGCCCTTCGGCGCTCCAAGCCTGCGCCGATCACGTGTCATATACATAGATATATAGATACATACATGGTAGGAGCAGGAGGAGGCATTATGGTCCTTCGAGCCGACTCCGCATTCATCACGATCATGGCTGATCATCCCACTCAATAGCTTAATCCTGCATTCTCCCCATAGCCTTTGATCCCATTCTCCCCAAGTTATATATCCAGCCGCCTCTTGTATATATTCAACCATTTAGCATCAACAACATCCTTTGGCAATTAATTCCACTGGCTCACCACTCTTTGTGCGAAGAAATGTCTCCTTCTCTCTTTCCGAAATGGTTTACCATGAACCCTCAGACTGTGACCCCTGGTTCGGGACACACCAATCCTTGGTAACATCTTCCCTGCATCTACCGTGTCTAGTCCTGTTAGAATTTTATAAGTCTCTATAAGATCCCCCCTCATTCTTCTGAACTCCAGCGAGAACAATCCCAAACTACTCAATCTCTCCTCATATGACAGTCCCGCCATCCTTGGAATCAATCTGGGAAACATTATCTGCGCTGCCTCGAGAGCAAGAACATCCTTCCTCATAGCAGGAGATAATACCTGCACACAAGACTCCAGGTGCGGCCTCACCAATCGCAGCAACACATCCTTGCTTCTATACTCGAAACCTCTCGCAATGAAGGTCAACAGACCATTCGCCTTTTTAACGCCTGCAGCACCCGCACGCTTACCTTCAGCGAATGGTGCACAGGGACACCCAGGTCCCGCTGCACACCCCCCTCTCCAAATTTACAACCATTCATGTAGTAATCTGCCTCCTGTTTTTGCTTCCAAAGTGTATAGCCTCACATTTATCCAAATTATACTGCATCTGTCATTGCTTTGCCCACTCGCTCAACCTGCCCAGAGAACGCTGTAGGATCCCTGCATCCTCGTCACAATTCACTCTCCCACCTAACTTTGTATCATCTGCAAACACAGATGTTACATTTTGTTCCCTCATTCAAATCATTAATATATATTGTGAATAGCTGAGGTCCCAGCACCGATCCCTGTGGTATCCAACTTATTACTGCCTGCCAATTTGAAAATGATCCATTAATCGCTACTTTTTGTTCCCTCTCTGCCAACCAGTTTTCTAGCCACCTGAATACGTTTCCCCCAAATCCATGCCCTTTCATTTTGCACAACAATATCTTATGCCTTTTAATAGTCCAAATATACAACATCGACGAGCGACACCTTGTCAACTGCACTGGTTACATCTTCCAATAATTCCAACAAATTTGTCAAGCATGATGTTCCCTTCATAAATCCATGCTGACTGTGAGTGATCCTGCCACTGATTTGTCCTTGTTCCGCTATAAAGGCCTTCATAATGGATTCGAACATTTTCCTCACTCTCGATGTTAGGCTTACTGTACTATAATTCCCTGCATTCTCGCCACCTTCCTTTTTGAATATCAGAGAGACGTTAGCTACCCTCCCATCCGCAGGGACAGTTCCAGATTTATGGTATCCCGGAAGATGACCACCAATGCATCCACTATTTCCAGAGCCACCTCCATAAGTACTCTGGGATGCAGATTCTCAGGCCCTGGGGATTTATCCGCCGTCAGTCCTGTCAATTTTCCCAGCACCATTTGTCTACTAATGCCGATCTCCTTCAGCTCTTCCCTCTCAATGAACCTTGCATTCTACAATATTTCTGGTATCTCATGTGTGTCCACTTTGTGAAGACAGAACCAAAGTATGTATTCAATTGCCCACTCATTTCTTTGTCCCTTATTGTGCATTCCCCTGTTCCTGTCTGCAGGGGGCCTACATGTCTATTGACGAATCTCTTTCTCTTCACATATCCACAGAACGTCTTCGTATCAATCTTCGTGTTCCCTGCAAGCTTCCTTTCGTACAGTACTTTCCCCTTCTTGATCCATCCCTTCGTCATTCTTTGCTGAATTATAAACTGCTCCCAATCCTCAGACCTATTATTTTTCTTGGCCAATCTGTATTCTTCTTCCTTGGATCGGATACTATTTCTGATTTCCTTTGTAAACCATGGATTGGTCCTCTTACCTCCTTTGCTTTTGTGCCAGAAAGGGATGAAGAGTTGCTATAATTCCCCCTTGCGTTCCTTGAATGTTTGCCATTGCCTATCCACTGTCATCCCTTTAAGTAGCTCTCCCCAATTTATCAAGGCTAACTCAAGCCTCGTCTTCATAGTTCCCTTCATTAAGATTCAACCACCTAATCTCCGAATCAACTGCTTCACTCACAATCCTGATTAAAAATTATAACATGTTATGGTTGCTCATCCCCAAAGAGTCTCGGACAGCCAGATTGGCAACAGTTCCCTTCTCATTACACAGTACGCAATCTAAGATGGCCTGCTCTCTACTTGGCTCCTCCACATATTGGTCAAGAAGAGAATCCCGTATACACTCCAGGAATTCCTCCTCCACGGACTTGTGGCTATTTTGATTTGCCCAATCTATGTGAAGATTAAAATCACCCATGATCACCGATATTCCCTTGTTCTATGGATATCTAATTGTTTGCTCACTGAAATTCCCAACCTCAGCACTGCAGTTGGGGGGTCTATATATGACACCCACTAATGTTTTTTATGCGTTGGTATTTCTCAACTCTACCCATACAGATTACACGTTGTCAGAGCTAATATCGTTTCTCACGACTGTGTTAATTTCCTCTTTAACCAGCACCAGATTTGATGGGATCTACCCCGGAATACAGAAGGAAGCTGGAGAGGAAATTGCTGAGGCCTTGACACAAATCTTTGGATCCTCGCTGTCTTCAGGGGATGTCCCGGAGGACTGGAGAATAGCCAATGTTGTTCCTCTGTTTAAGAAGGGTAGCAAGGATAAGCCCGGGAACTACAGGCCGGTGAGCATTACTTCAGTGGTAGGGAAATTATTGGAGAGAATTCTTCGAGGCAGGATCTACTCCCATTTGGAAGCAAATGGACGTATTAGTGAGAGGCAGCACGGTTTTGTGAAGGGAAGGTCGTGTCTCACTAACTTGATAGAGTTTTTCGAGGAGGTCACTAAGATGATTGATGCAGGTAGGGCAGTGGATGTTGTCTATATGGACTTCAGTAAGGCCTTTGACAAGGTACCTCATGGTAGATTAGTACAAAAGGTGAAGTCACACGGGATCAGGGGTGAGCTGGCAAGGTGGATACAGAACTGGCTAGGCCATAGAAGGCAGAGAGTAGCAATGGAAGGATGCTTTTCTAATAGGAGGGCTGTGACCACTGGTGTTCCACAGGGATCAGTGCTGGGACCTTTGCTCTTTGTAGTATATATAAATTATTTGGCGGAAAATGTAACTGGTCTGATTAGTAAGTTTGCAGACGACACAAAGGTTGGTGCAATTGCGGATAGCGATGAGGACTGTCGGAGGATACAGCAGGATTTAGATTGTCTGGAGACTTGGGCGGAGAGATGGCAGATGGAGTTTAATCCGCACAAATGTGAGGTAATGCATTTTGGGAGGTCTAATGCAGGTAGGGAATATACAGTGAATGGTAGAACCCTCAAGAGTATTGAAAGTCAAAGAGATCTAGGAGTACAGGTCCACAGGTCATTGAAAGCGGCAACACAGGTGGAGAAGATAGTCAAGAAGGCTTACGTCATGCTTGCCTTCATTGGCCGGGGCATTGAGTATAAGAATTGGCAAGTCATGTTGCAGCTGTATAGAACCTTAGTTAGGCCAAACTTGGAGTATAGTGTTCAATTCTGGTCGCCACACTACCAGAAGGATGTGGAGGCTTTAGACAGGGTGCAGAAGAGATTTATCAGAAGGATATGGAGGGCATTATCTATGAGGAGAGGTTGAATAAACTCGGTTTGTTCTCACTGGAACGAAGGAGGTTGAGGGAGACCTGATAGAGGTCTACAAAATGATGAGGGGCATAGACAGAGTGGATAGTCAGAGGCTTTTCCCCAGAGTAGAGGGGTCAATTACTAGGGGGCATAGGTTTAAGGTGAGAGGGGCAAGGTTTTGAGTCGATGTACGAGGCAAGTTTTTTACGCAGAGGGTAGTGGGTGCCTGGAACTCGCTACCGGAGGAGGAAGTGAAAGCAGGGACGATAGTGACATTTAAGGGGCATCTTGACAAATACATGAATAGGATGGGAATAGAGGGATACGGACCCAGGAAGAGTAGAAGATTGTAGTTTAGTCGGGCAGCATGGTCGGCACGGGCTTGGAGGGCCGAAGGGCCTGTTCCTGTGCTGTACATTTCTTTGTTCTTTGTTTCTTTGTTTGAAAACTATTAAAATATTGCAAGTGGAAGGAATGCAAGTACACTTAGTGGAAGGGGACTTTATAAATGCCCAAGGGGATGTGCAGGTAAATCTTTGCCACAGAAATGGGAAATTAGGAGCAGGAATATCAGGCATATTAGCTCATAAATACAACCCGGAGCTACAGCAAAAAATTGATGAGGAGGTAACCGAGAGAAGATAATTAGAGGAAGGGGCAGCGAGTGCCACGCTTCTGAGCCACGGGACAATGATGGTACGTGTGGTATCATTAGACAATTCTGAACAAATGTATAACACGATAGACGAGCATGTAATAAATCAAGGAAATGTGGAAGGAGTCCTGAGACATAGTGAAGGAAAATATGTTGATATGACAGTGTTGGGAGGTGGAATATTCAAAAATGACTCAAAGGAATCATAGAGAGCAATAGCAAAGGCATGTGCAATGACCCCTCCGGTTAGGGCAGGTCCCGAAAAAAGGATTTAGAACATAGAACATATAACATTACAGCGCAGTACAGGCCCTTCGGCCCTCGATGTTGCGCCGACCAGTGAAACCACTCTAAAGCCCAACAACACTATTCCCTTATCGTCCATATGTCTATCCAATGACCATGTTAATGCCCTTAGTGTTGGCGAGTCCACTATTGTTACAGGCAGGGCATTCCACGCTCTTACTACTCTCTGAGTAAAGAACCTACCTCTGACATCTGTCTTATATCTATGTCCCCTCAATTTAAAGCTATGTTCCCTCGTGCTAGTCATCACCATCCGAGGGAAAAGGCTCTCACTGTCCACCTATCCAGTCCTCTGATCATCTTGTATGCCTCAATTAAGTCACCTCTTAACCTTTTTCTCTCTAACGAAAACAGCCTCAAGTCCCCCAGCCTTTCCTCATAAGATCTTCCCTCCATACCAGGCAACATTCTGTAAATCTCATCTGCACCCTTTCCAATGCTTCCACATCCTTCCTATTCTGCCATGACCAGAATTACACGCAATACTCCAAATGCGGCCGCACCAGAGATTTGTACAGCTGCAACATGACCTCATAGCTCCGAAACGCAATCCCTCTACCAATTAAAGCTAACACACCGTACGCCTTCTTAACAACCCTCTCAACCTGGGTGGCAACTCTCAGGGATCTATGTACATGGACACCGAGATCTCTCGGCTCATCCACTCTGCCAAGAATCTTACCATTAGCCCAGTACTCTGTCTTCCTGTTATTCCTTCCAAAATGAATCACCTCACACTTCATAGAATTTGCAGAGCAACAGGAGGCCATTTGGCCCCTCGAGTCTGCAACAGCTCTTGGAAAGAGCACCCTACCCAAGGTCAACACCGCCACCTTATCCCCATAACCCAGTAACCCCACCCAACACTAAGGGCAATTTTGGACCCTAAGGGTAATTTATCAGGCCAATCCACCTAACCTGCACATCTTTGGACTGTGGGAGGAAACCGAAGCACCCGGAGGAAACCCACGCACACACGGGGAGGATGTGCAGACTCCGCACAGACAGTGACCCAAGCCGGAATCGAACCTGGGATCCTGGAGCTGTGAAGCAATTGTGCTATCCACAAGGCTACCGTGCTGCATTAAACTCCATGCAAAGCCAATTTTTCTGCATTAAAATCCATTTGCCACCCCTCAGCCCAGTGCTGCAGCTTATCTATGTCTCTCTGTAACTTGTAACATCCTTCCGCACTGTCCACAACTCCACCGACTTTCGTGTCATCTGCAAATTTACTCACCCATCCTTCTACAGGTCATTTATAAAAATGACAAACAGCAGAGGCCCCAAAACAGATCCTTGTGGTACACCACTAATAGCCGGACTCCAGGCTGAACATTTCCCATCAACCACCACCCTTTGTCGTCTTCCAGCGAGCGAATTTCTGATCCAAACTGCGAAATCTTCCTGACTCCCATGCCTCCGTATTTTCTGCAGTAGCCTACCGTGGGGAACATATCAAACGCTTTACTGAAATGCATATACACCACATCAACTGCTTTATCCTCATCCAACTGTTTGGTCACCTTCTCAAAGAACTCAATAAGGTTTGTGAGGCACGACCTACCGTTCACAAAACCGTGTTGACTATCTCTAATTAAATAATTTCTTTCCAGATGATTATACATCCTATCTCTTATAAACCATTCCAAGACTTTGCCCACAACAGAGGCAAGGCTCACTGGTCTATACTTGCCGTGGTTGCCTCTACTCCCCTTCTTGAACAAGGGGACAACATTTGCTAGCCTCCAGTCTTCTGGCACTATTCCTGTAGACAAAGATGACTTAAAGATCAAAGCCAAAGGCTCAGCAATCTCCTCCCTAGCTTCCCAGAGAATCCTAGGATAAATACCATCCGGCCCAGGGGACTTATCTATTTTCACACTTTCCAGAATTGCTAACATCTCCTCCTTATGAAACTCAAGCCCTTCTAGTCTAGTAGCCTGAATCTCAGTATTCTCCTCGACAAATTGTCTTTTTGCTGTGTGAATACTGACGAAAAATATTCATTTGGCACCTCTGTTATCTCCTCGCACTCCACGCACAACTTCCCGCTACTGTCCTTGACTGGCCCTACTCTTATCCTTATCATTCTTTTATTCCTGACATAGCTGAAGAAAGCTTCAGGGTTATCCTTGATCCTACCTGCCAAATACGTTTCATGTCCCCCCCGGCTCTTCTTAGCTCTCGCTTTAGGTCCTTCCTAGCTAACATGTAACTCTCGAGCGCTCTAACTGAACCTTCATGTCTCATCTTTACATAAGCCTCCTTCTTACTCTTGACAAGTGTTTCGACTGCTTTAGTAAACCACGGTTCCCTCGCTCGACCACTTCCTCCCTGCCTGACAGGTACATACTTATCAAGGTCACGCAATAGCTGTTCCTTGAACAAGCTCCACATTTTCATTGTGCGCATCTCCTGCAGTTTTCCTCTCCATCCGATGCATTCTAAGTCTCGCCTCATCGCATCATAATTGCCTTTCCACCAGATACAACTCTTGCTCTGCGGTAAAAACATATCCCTTTCCATCACTAAAGTAAACGTAATCGAATTGTGGTCACTATCACCAAAGAGCTCACCGACCTCCAAATCTATCACCAGTCCTAGTTCATTACCCAATACCAAATCCAATATGGCCTCGCCTCTCGTTGGCATATCTACATACTGTGTCAGGATACCCACCTGCACACATTGGACAAAAACGGTCCCATCTAAAGTACTCGAACTATAGCGTTTCCAGTCAATATTTGGAAAGTTACAGTCCCCCATAACAACTACCCTGTTGCTTTCGCTCCTCTCCAGAATCATCTTTGCAATCCTTTCCTCTACATCTCTGGAACTTTTCGGTTGCCAATAGAAAACCCCGAACAGGGTGACCTCTCCTTTCCTGTTTCTAACCTCAGTCCATACTACCTCAGTAGATGAGTCCTCATCAGACGTCCTTTCTACCACCGTAATTCTGTCCGAGACTAACAATGCCACCCCACCCCTCTTTTACCACCTTCCGTGAGCTTACTGAAATATCTAAACCCCGGCACCTGCAACAACCATTCCTCTCCCTGCTCTATCCATGTGTCCGAAATGTCCACAACATCGAAGTCCCAGGTACCAGCCCATTCCGCAAGTTCACCCACCTTATTCCCGATGCTCCTGGCATTGAAGAAGACACACTTTAAACCACCTTCCTGCCTGCCGGTACACTCCTGCAACTTTGAAACCTTACCCATGACCTGACTACTCTCAACCTCCTGTATACTGGAGCTACAATTCAGGTTCCCCATCCCCTGCTGAACTAGTTTAAACCCTCCCGAAGAGCATGAGCAAATCCCCTCCCCCAGGGTATTTGCACCCCTCTGGTCCAGGTGTAGACCACCCCGTTTGTAGAGGTCCCACCGACCCAAGAATAAGCCCCAATTATCCAGAAATCTGAAACCCTCACTCCTGCTCATCCCTGTAGCCACGTGTTCAACTCCTCTCTCTCCCTATTCCTCGACTCGCTTGCACGTGGCACGGATAACAACGCAGAGATAATAACTCTGTTTGTCCTAAATCTAAGTTTCCACCCAAGCTCCCTGAATTCCTGCCTTACATCCCTATCCCTTTTCCTACCTATCTCGTTGGTAACTATCTGGACCACGACTTGGGGCTGCCCCCCCCCCTTAAGGATTCCGAAAACACAATCAGAGACAGATTGAAGGTGATGTTTGTGTGCGAACCGGTGCTTGCTACCCCAGACTTGTATAGATCATTTAAAATGCCACAGATGGAAGTGATAGAGAAGCCAATGGAGAGCTTTTCGAAAGGGAATTAACTGCATGCCAGAAAGGTACTCCTCAAATCCAACATTGTCCTTCAGCACTTTGAATTATCTATCGAACATGACAATAGACAAAGCTTAGTTTGTGCAGGCGATACAAATATGACCTTGTCAAAGGCTTTGCTAAAGTCCATGTAGACAACGTCTACTGCAATGCCCTCATCTACCTTCTTGGTCACCCCCTCAAAACACTCAATCAAATTTGTGAGAAATGATTTTCCACGCACAAAGCCATGCTGACTGCCCCGAATCAGTCCTTGCCTCTCTAAATGCTTGTAGATCCTGTCTCTCAGATTACCTTCTAGCAACTTACCTACTAAAGACGTTAGGCTCACCGGTCTGTAGTTCCCAGGCTTTTCCCTGCTGCCCTTCTTAAACAAGGGCACAGCATTCGCTACTCTCCAATCTTTAGGCACCTCACCTCTGGCTGCCGATGACTCAAATATCTCTGTTAGGGGATTCGCAATTTCCTCCCCAGCCTCCCACAACATCCTGGGATGCATTTCATCAGGTCCCGGGGATTTATCTACCTTGATGCGCTTTAAGACTTCCAGCACCTCCTCCTCTGTAATGTGCACACTTCTCAAGACATCACTATTTATTTCCCTTAGTTTCCTAACATCCATGCCTTTCTCCACCGTGAATACCGATGAGAAATATTCATTCAGGATCTCATCCAACTCTTGTGGCTCTGCACAGAGATGTCCTTGTTGATCCTTAAGAGGCCCTGCACTGTCCCTAGTTACTCTTTTCCCCTTTATGTATCTGTATAAGCTCTTTGGATTCTCCTTTGCATTATTTGCCAAAGCAATTTCATGTCCCCTTTTTGCCCTCATGATTTCCCTCTTAACTCTATTTCGACAATCTCTATACTCTTCAAGGGATCCACTTGATCCCAGTTGTTTATGTACGTCATATGCCTCCTTCTTCTTTTTGACCAGAGTCTCAATATCTCGAGTCATCCAGGGTTCCCTACTTCTACCAGCCTTGCCCTTCACTCTAAAGTGAATGTGCTTGCCCGGAACCCTGGTTAACACATTTTAAAAAGCCTCCCATTTACCAGCCGTCCCTTTGCCTGCCAACAGTCTCCCCTAATCTACCTCTGAAAGTTCCTGTCTGATACCATCAAAATTGGCCTTGCCCCAATTAAGAATTTTAACTCTTGGGCCAGACCTATCATTCTCCATAGCTGTCTTAAAACTAATGGAGTTATGGTCACTTTTCCCAAAGTGATCCCTCACTAACACTTCTGTCACTTGCCCTTCCTTATTTCCCAAGACGAGGTCAAGTTTTGTCCCCTCTCTAGTCGGTCCATCCACATACTGAATAAGAAATTCCTCCTGAATACACTCAACACATTTCCCTCCATCCAAGCCCCTAAAGCTATGGCTGTCCCAGTCAATGTTGGGAAAGTTAAAGTTCCCTACTATTACCACCCTATTTTTCTTGCAGCTATCTGTAATCTCCTTACATATTTGCTCCTCAATTTCCCGCTGTCTATTTGGGGGCCTGTAGTACAGTCAATGTGTTCTCTTCCTTCTTATTTTTCAGTTCCACCCATATAGACTCAGTGGGCGAACCCTCGGATATATCCCCTCTAAGTACTGCCGTGATGTTCTCCCTAATCAAAAACGCCACTCCCCCACCTCTCTTACCTCCTGTTCTATCCTTTCTATAGTATCTGTACCCCCGGGACATTGAGCTGCCAGTCCTGCCCCTCCCTTAGCCATGTTTCAGTCATAGATATAAAATCCCAGTCCCATGTGCCCATCCATGCCCTGAGTTAATCCGCTTTGCCTGTCAGGCTCCTTGCATTGAAATAAATTCAGTTTAATGTAGACTCTCCTTGTTCTCTGCCCTGCTTTATCTGGTAATGCTTTACACACTCTCCCTTCCTGCCTTTATTTCCGTCCCCACTGACTTCCTACATCGGTTCCCATCTCCCTGCCACATTAGTTTAAACCCTCCCCAACTGCACTAGCAAACAGCACCCCCCCCCCCCCCCCGAGACCATTGGTTCCTGTGCCACTCAGATGCAGACCGTCCGATTTGTACTGGTCCCACCTCCCCCAGAACCGGTTCCAATGTCCCAGGAATTTGAAACCCTCCCTCTAGCACCATATCTCAAGCCACGTATTCATCCTAGCTATCCTGTCATATTATTAAACTAGAGAGAATGCAGAAAAGATTTACTAGGATGTTACTGGGACTTGATGGTTTGAGTTATAAGGAGAAGCTGGATAGACTGGGACTTTTTTCCCTGGAGCGTAGGAGGCTTAGGGGTGATCTTATAGAGGTCTATAAAATAATGAGGGGCATAGATAATGTAGATAGTCAACATATTTTCCCAAAGGTAGGGGAGTCTAAAACTAGAGGGCATAGGTTTAAGGTGAGAGGGGAGAGATTCAGAAGGGCCCAGAGGAGCAATGTCTTCACTCAGAGGGTAGTGAGTGTCTGGAATGTGCTGCCAGAGGTAGTAGAGGCGGGTACAATTGTGTCTTTTAAAAAGCATTTAGATAGTTCCATGGGTAAGATGGGTATAGAGGGTTATGGGCAACTGGACTAGCTTAATGGTAAAAACTGGGCGGCATGGACTGGTTGGGCCGAAGGGCCTGTTTCCATGCTGTAAACTTCTATGATTCTATGATAGTGCACGTTCGTTTGCAGACAAATGTATTGTCCGGAATACAGGATTATACAGATGGAGCATATTATTACAACAGTGCAATGTTATAATTGAACACATTCCGGAAAGGATAATTTAATTGTAGATGCTTTGTACGCATTTAAGGCCTTACTAGTTATCAATATAGAGACTAGCAAGAAAACGTAAATTATTTGGATGGATTAGGTGGATATGTGTTTTTGATACATCTTTTGCATACCACACAAGGATTCATTCGAGTGATCATTCTTGTGAATCTCCTCCCGACCATTTCCAAAGCCAGCACATCCTTCCTTAGATATGGGCCGTAAACTGCTCACAGTACTCCAAATAGGCTCTGGCCAGAGTATTATATAGCCTGAAAAGTACATCCCTGGCCTTGTATTCTAGCCTTCTCGACATGAATGCTAACATCACATTTGTCTTCCTAACTGCTGACCAAACCTGCACGTTAATCTTAAGACAATCATGAACAAGAACTCCAAAGTCCCTTTGTGCTTCTGATTTCCTAAGGATTTCCCCAATCAGAAAATAGTTTATGCCTCCATTGCTCCTCCAAAATGCATAACCTCACATTTTTCCACATTGTATTCAATCTGCCACTTATTTGCCCACTCTCCCAGAAGATCCAATTACTTCTGCAGAACCCTTGCTTCCTCAATACGAACTGCCCCTCTACAGATTTGTGAATCATCTGCCAAGTTAGCAACAGTGCCTTCAGTTCCTTCTTCCAGATCATTAATCTATATTGTGAAAGTTTGTGGTCTCAGTACAGTCCGCTGCGGCACATCATTAGTCACCAACTGCACTCATTGAAAATACCCCTTTATCCCCACTCGTTATTCCAGTAAGTAAATTCTCTATCCATGTCAGAATCTTACACTTAACCACATGGGCTCTTAACTCTTTTACAGTCTCCTATGCAGCATCTTGTCCAAGGCCTTATGGACATCTAAATACATCACGTCTACTAGCTCTGCTTTCTTTAACGTCCTTGTTACCTCCTCATAGAACTCCAACAGATGTATAAGACATGATCTCCCTTTGAAAATTCGCTGCTGAATCAATCCTATTTGACCATGTACTTCCAAGTACTCGCCGATTTCATTTTTAACAATGGGCTCTAAAATCTAGCCAATGACTGAAGTCAGGCTAACCGGCATATAGTTTTCCGTCTTCTCCCTGCCTCCCTTCTTAAACAGCGGTGTTACATTAGCCACTTTTCAGTCCCCAGAGACTCTTCCTGACTCCAGAGATTCCTGAAAGATCACCACCAATGCCTCCATAATCTCCTCAGCTATCGCTTTTAGCACCCTGGGGTGTGGCCCATCCGGTCCAGGTGATTTATCCACATTCTTACCTTTCAGTTTCCCCAGAATCTTCTCCTTGGTGATTGCCGCTGCACTCACCTCTGCCCCCTCATTTTCCTGGAGCTCTGGCATTCCACTGGTGTCTTCAAACGTGAAGACTGGTGCAAAGTAACCATTCAGTTTCTCTGCCATTCCTTGGTCTCCTATTATTATTTCTCCAGCCACATTGTCTAGTGGTCTAATGTCTATTTTTGCCTCTATCTTTCCTTTTATATATTGGAAAAAAGCTCTTCACATTTTATTTTATGTTACTATCTAGCTTGCACTCATGTTTCGTGATCTCCCACCTTATTGCCCTTTTAGTTCTCGGCTGCTCGCTTTTAAATGCTTCCCAATCCTCTGGCTTCCCACTAATCCCTCCACTTTTTATGCTTTTTAATTTGCTTTTATGCTGTCCTTGGCTTCCCTCGTCAACCATGGATGCTTTGCCCTTCGCTTTGCATGTTTCCTCCTCCTTGGGGTGAATTTTTGTGGCGCCTCGAATAACACCCAAAAATGTGGAAAGTGAAATGGCCCAAAAATGTCAGTGTTCTTCCCGGTAACAGTTAGTGATTGTACTAACCCCACTGGAATACTTTTCAATGTCCTAAGGCTTTTCAGTTTTAATGCTGCTAGCACAGTGATAAGAGCCTGCCAACTCCCTACAGAACAGCTGCTTTGTATTTCTGAACTAACAAGAAAACCATTGCCGGCTGTAAAAACAAAGACCAGAACTTTGTAATACATTCTAGAAAAGCTGGGCGTACTGTATACTTGATACGACAGAGTCCCTGAATGAGGGAAGCTACAGAGAAGAAATTTACGGTCTACCAACAGAAAGTGTAACCTTAAAGCTTGCTGAGTAGGGAGGCGTGTTAAAATCTATCATCTGAAACAACGAATAGCTTTCATTTTATTGTAATTGTGCCCCTTTCAACCCATCTCTGTTTGAATCCAGTGTGTGTGTAGAGCTTGGTGGCAAGTTAAAGTAGGATATTAGGAATTAGATAATAGTTAACCAGTTGTATTCGCTGCACATTTCATTATATTTCTCCTTTTAAATAAACAGTAATTGTGTTAACATTTATAAACCTAGTGATTTGATTTATTGGGCAGCCAAGGGCGAACGACTTTGAGAATGAATTACTGGTAAGTTTACTTGTGTAGTGTCTCCGGGTCAAGTGGGGCGATAATTGCTCTGGGTGTGAGAACAACATGCAAGTAATTCTTTGAGGCCGCGACTTCAGAGGAGATTGGTCAATGGATACAGGTGGTCACAAGTTGGTATGCGTAAATATCTATCAAGGCAATTTATACATAAATGATTCGTTTGACTGATTGATCAAACTAATAAGTGTTATTCTGTTTTAGTTTTTCAAATGCATGAACATTTAAAATTCTAAATTGATGCAGTAATATTTACAGTATTTGATGTAAAAACATAACAGTGAGAAAACGCATTTTTCACAAACACATTCTACATCAAGCTTTCACGTGTTTCTTGCAAGTGAATTAATGAATTAAATGCCGACCAACGTAAGTATAGAATCATAGAATACCTACAGTGCAGAAGGATGTCAATCGGCCCATCAAGTAGTCACCGACCCTTCGAATGACCACTCTATCCATTAAAACTCCCTCGTCCACGCCCTTCACCGACCCTTCGAATGACCACTCTATCCATTAAAACTCCCTCGTCCACGCCCTCCTATCCTCGTAAACCAGAACCTGTGCCGCAAGGGGCAAGACAGCATTGCCAATCCACCTAACCTACACATTTTTGGAGTGTGGGAGAAAACCAAAGAACTCGGAGGAAACCCATTCAGAAATGGGAGAAGGCAAAACCTCCACACAGACAGAGGCCTTCACAAATGTACACAGATTTCAATGGAAACAGAATTTGTACATTAACTAAATAGACACTGTAAACCAATATTAGAACTGTGGTTAGTCGCAACCCGCGCTGAAATCAAGTGGTAAAAGCAACCGAAAACTTATGTTTTAATTTCAATTAACCATCTCCTTCCCCCAGTGGAGCCCACTGTTCTCACCATACTCCAGCTTATAAAACAGAGAACGATACAGCGCAGTACAGGCCCTTCGGCCCACGATGTTGCACCGAAACAAAAGCTATCTAACCTACACTATGCCATTATCATCCATATGCTTACCCAATAAACTTTTAAATGCCCTCAATGTTGGCGAGTTCACTACTGTTGCAGGTAGGGTATTCCACGGCCTCACGACTCTTTGCATAAAGAACCTACCTCTGACCTCTGTCCTATATCTATTGCCCCTCAGTTTAAAGCTATGTCCCCTCGTGCCAGCCATTTCCATCCGCGGGAGAAGGTTCTCACTGTCCACCCTATCTAACCCCCTGATCATTTTGTATGCCTCTATTAAGTCTCCTCTTAACCTTCTTCTCTCCACCGAAAACAACCTCAAGTCCATCAGCCTTTCCTCATAAGATTTTTCCTCCATACCAGGCAACATCCTGGTAAATCTCCTCTGCACTCGCTCCAAAGCCTCCACGTCCTTCCTATAATGCGGGAACCAGAACTGTACGCAATACTCCAAATGCGGCCGTATCAGAGTTTTGTACATCTGCAACATGACCTCCTGATTCCGGAACTCAATCCCTCTACCAATAAAGGCCAACACTCCATAGGCCTTCTTCACAACCCTATCAACCTGGGTGGCAACTTTCAGGGATCTATGTATATGGACACCTAGATCCCGCTGCTCATCCACACTTCCAAGAACTTTGCCATTCGCCAAATATTCCGCATTCCTGTTATTCCTTCCAAAGTGAATCACCTCACACTTCTCTACATTAAACTCCATTTGCCACCTCTCAGCCCAGCTCTGCAGTTTATCTCTGTCCCTCTGTAACCTGCTACATCCTTCCACACTGTCGACAACACCACCGACTTTAGCGTTGTCTGCAAATTTACTCACCCACCCTTCTGCGCCTTCCTCTAGGTCATTGATAAAACTGACAAACAGCAACGGCCCCAGAACAGATACTTGTGGTACTCCACTTGTAACTGAACTCCATTCTGAACATTTCTCATCAACCACCACCCTCTGACTTCTTTCAGCTAGCCAATTTCTGATCCACATCTCTAAATCACCCTCAATCCCCAGCCTCCGTATTTTCTGCAGTAGCCTACCGTGGGAAACCTTATCAAACGCTTTACTGAAATCCATATACACCACATCAACTGCTCTACCTGTTCAGTCACCTTCTCAAATAACTCGATAAGGTTTGTGAGGCATGACCTATCCTTTACAAAGCCATGCTGACTATCCCTGATCATATTATTCCTCTCTAGATGATTATAAATCTTGTCTCTTATAATCCCCTCCAAGACTTTACCCACTGCAGACGTGAGTCTCACCGGTCTATAGTTGCCGGGGTTGTCTCTGCTACCCTTTTCGAACGAAGGGACCACATTTGCTATCCTCCAGTCCTCTGGCACTATTCCTGTAGCCAATGATGACATAAAAATCAAAGCCAAAGGTCCAGCAATCTCTTCCCTGGCCTCCCAGAGAATCCTAGGATAAATCCCATCAGGCCCCGGGGATTTATCTATTTTCAGCCTGTCCAGAATTGCCAACACCTCTTCCCTACGTACCTCAATGCCATCTATTCTATTAGCCTGGGGGTCAGCATTCTCCTCCACAACATTATCTTTTTCCTGAGTGAATACTGACGAAAAATATTCATTTAGTATCTCGCCTATCTCTTCAGACTCCACACACAATTTCCCATCCCTGTCCTTGACTGGTCCTACTCTTACCCTAATCATTCGCTTATTCCTGACGTACCTATAGAAAGCTTTTAGGTTTTCCTTGATCCTACCTGCCAAATACTTCTCATGTCCCCTCCTTGCTCGTCTTAGCTCTCTCTTTAGATCCTTCCTCGCTACCTTGAAACTATCCATCGCCCCCAACTGAAACGTAACACCTCATCATCACACAGACCTCCTTCATCCTCTTAACAAGAGATTCCACTTCTTTGGTAAACCACGGTTCCCTCGCTCTACGCCTTCCTCCCTGCCTGATCGGTACGTACTTATCAAGAACACGCAGTAGCTGATCCTTGAACAAGCTCCACTTATCCAGTGTGCCCAACACTTGTAGCCTATTTCTCCAACCTATCCCCCCCAAGTCACGTCTAATGGCATCATAATTGCCCTTCCCCCAGCTATATCTCTTGCCCTGCGGTGTATACTTATCCCTTTCCATCACTAACATAAACGTCACCGAATTGTGGTCACTGTCCCCAAAGTGCTCTCCTACCTCCAAATCCAACACCTGGCCAGGTTCACTACCCAAAACCAAATCCAACGTGGCCTCGCCTCTTGTTGGCCTGTCAACATATTGTGTCAGGAAACCCTCCTGCACACACTGTACAAAAAACGACCCATCTAATGTACTCGAACTATATCTTTTCCAGTCAATATTTGGAAAGTTAAAGCCTCTCATAATAACTACCCTGTTACTATCGCTCTTATCCAGGATCATCCTCGCCATCCTTTCCTCTACATCCATATAACTATTTGGAGGCCTATAGAAAACTCCCAACAGGGTGACCTCTCCTTTCCTGTTTCTAACCTCAGCCCATACTACCTCGGAAGATGAGTCCCCATCTAGCATCCTCTCCGCCACCGTAATACTGCTCTTGACTAGCAGCGCCACACCTCCCCCTCTTTTGTCTCCTTCTCTGAGCTTACTAAAACACCTAAACCCCGGAACCTGCAACATCCATTCCTGTCCCTGCTCTATCCATGTCTCCGAAATGGCCACAATATCGAGGTCCCAGGTATCAACCCATGCTGCCAGTTCCCCTACCTTATTTCGTACATTCCTGGCATTGAAGTAGACACACTTCAAACCACCTACCTGAACACTGGACCCCTCCTGCGACGTCAAATCTGTGCTCCTGACTTCTATACTCTCATTCTCCCGTACCCTAAAACTACAATCCAGGTTCCCATGCCCCTACTGCATTAGTTTAACCCCCCCCCCCAAAGAGCACTAACAAATCTCCCCCCCCAGGACTTTTGTGCCCCTCAGGTTCAGATGTAGACCATCCTGTCTGTAGAGGTCCCACCTTCCCCAGAAAGTGCCCCAGTTATCCAGAAATCTGAATCCCTCCCGCCTGCACCATCCCTGTCGCCACGTGTTTAATTGCTCTCTCTCCCTATTCCTCATCTCATTATCACGTGGCACGGGCAACAACCCAGAGATAACAACTCTGTTTGTTCTCGTTCTGAGCTTCCATCCTAGCTCCCTGAAAGCCTGCCTGACATCCTTGTCCCCTTTCCTACCTATGTCGTTAGTGCCAATGTGGACCACAACTTGGGGCTGCTCCCCCTCCCCCTTAAGGACCCGGAAAACACGATCCGAGACATCACGTACCCTTGCACCTGGGAGGCAACATACCAAACGTGAGTCTCTCACGCTCCCACAAAATCTCCTATCTGTGCCCCTGACTATCGAGTCCACAGTTACTAATGCTCTGCTCCTCTCCCCTTCCCTTCTGAGCAACAGGGACAGACTCCGTGCCAGAGGCCCGTACCCCATGGCTTACCCCTGGTAAGTCGTCCCCCCACAAGTATCCAAAGCGGTATACGTGTTACACAGGGGACCGACCGCAGGGGATCCCTGCACTGACTTCTTCTTCCCAGTCCCTCTAACAGTTACCATCTATCTCCAATCTTTGTTGTAACTAATTCCCTGAAGCAGCTATCCATGACCCCCCTCTGCCTCACGAATGATCCGAAGTTCTTCCAATTCCAGCTCCAGTTCCCTTACTCGGTCTTGGAGGAGCTGGAGATGGCAGCACTTCCCGCAGGTAAAATCAGCAGTGAAACTAACGGCATCCGTCACCTCAAACATCCTGCAGGAGGAAAGTTGCACTCCCTTCCCTGCCTTCCCTCTAACTTTCAACCAGGATCTGGCTAACAACTAAATTAAAAAATAATAATAATATAATATGGCACTTACCTCACACCAATGGGTTTTATTATTAGGTAGAGGAGGAGGGCGGGTGGGAGACTCTACACGTGTAGTGTCTCGGGTTTCCTCTCCACCAGAATTTATTGGTGAGGGACTTCCCAGAAGTCCGCGGGTCGAACTTCCTGTTCCCGCCTTAAAAAATAAACTTTTTAAAAAAAAGCTTCCACAAGAATGTTCCCGAAGACTACTGTCAAGAATAAACATCTGAGATTTTATTTGAACAATGCTTTCCCTCAACTTTTTCAGCAAATTTCCACGTCCAGAATTTCCAACCTTACTTGCTGTATGCATTTATCTTTAGCAACCACTTGCTTCCAAACTGCCCCACAACCTATTAGGTATCCAGCCACCAATGGCTTCACAATTCTTTTAACAATTGCCTCACAGACTGTGATATTATTAATGTGCTCCTTCCATTGAGCCTCCTTTATACATGGTTTCGTCAAGTAGAAGCTCTTAAAAAAATCTATTTTTGCATTGTTCGGTATTGGAAATGTGGAATGGATCTAAGTGAATTAATTTTGTATTTCGGCGACTCTAGTTGTGTTCATGCTAAAAAGGAATCATAGGAAAGGAATAGAACCGGACGATCAACGGCCATGATTTTGGAGATAATTGCAATGCTGGAGACGAAGGATATCGCAGCACTGTCCCTGGAAAAATGTATTTGTCTGAAGTAAGACACATATAAAATATAAAAATATTTGAAAGCCTTGACATGATACCAACCAGTGTCAATTTTGTAGATGCATACAATTGAGAGTAATTTGCCCAGACATACCATAATGGAGCCGGGATTGAACCCAGCAACTCAGCGCCGGAGGCAGCAGTGCTAACGAGTGCACCACCGTGCCGCCCAGTTGTGTCAGAATGTTAAGGTTGCCTGTGGAAAACGACGAAGAACAGCATAAAGTAAAAGCAAATAACTGAGTATACACAACCATCAATCAGGTAAAATTGCAGCTAAGACGAATAGAAAAGAGTTTTACAGGGAAATATAAAGCTGAACAATGTTTTAACCTCATAGAATGGGTAACGCTGTGTTTGTTTCCATCTTTATTGTGTTATATACCGGGAAATTGGGTTTCTGAGAGAAATACGGATTGGAAAGTGAGGAGTAAGTGACTAATAATGGGTCCAGGCTGCCCAGTGGTAGGATTTACGAGAACAGAGAATGGCAGCCGGTAGATAATACAATGCTTCAAACCAGGACGATGATGTTAAATTACCTGCAATAGAAATTAGGTAAATAACTATGTTACATAGTTTTATCCTTGAACTTGTGCTTTCGGGTGACTAAACATGCACAGATGAATGATCTGCTTGCTTAATGTGCTCTGCAATAATAAAGTATGTAAAAAGAAAGACTGTATTTGTTCAACAGCCTCTAAGTAATTGCCTCAGGGATGCACTCTGGAAATCATTGGGGATTTGATCAATTATAAATAAACCGAACGTTATCTTCATTGTCTTATTGTTCGGGTTGGATCGATCACCTCAAGTACCATCAGGATTCTGCAACACACGAAAATGGGACGGAGATTGATTGTTCAGATTGAGGCCATGTACTTCCCTGTTCTCGTAGCAGTTGGTGTGCCTGGTAAGTAATTTTCTTAATGTCTTATGGATATATTATATCAATTAAATATATTCCTACAGTTACCCATGCCTGAATAATTCAATTCATCGATGTACAAGACAGTTTCACGCCTTTGCTTGAAAATGATCTCGATGATGTTGTTATATTTTCCGCTTGGGGTTCATAGATTCTCACGCCTGCCATTAATGTTGATTTTCACTTAAACCTTCTCCATCTCATTTCTGCTGCTGCCTCCTTTCCTGCGTTACGTTTTACCATCAAAAGTTCTGCAACACGCTTTCAATGTTCTTGCTCTTCAGTTACAAACTCCAACACAATACATTCCAGTTGTAGTTTGTTTCAGGTAAACGTTTGAACTATGGTTTTGTTGCTCTCCGTTCATCGGATCATTGATATATACGTCTATCGCATCCCATTTTATGCTGGGCGTTATCTGAAATATCACCAGCTTGTCTCTTTATCGTTCAGTCCGTCAATGGATATGAAGCAGTGATTCATTTTTTATTTGCTGTGCCTTCCTTCCTGCCCACTTTTGTTAATCTATGATTTACTTCTTCTAACATGTTTAGCCTTTGTATTCCATGTCTTCTTCAGTGGTCCAGTGGTTTTGTAGTTTACCTTGTGTAGTTTTAATTCTTCTTTGTTCCTGTTTTTCTAATCTTGATCGATTACAAACTTGTGTTTTTTTTTTACCTCCGGCGAAATGTATTTGCTATGTTGTTCGACATTCTTTGAAGGCCGGGAATTATCTACAGAATGGCGACCTAAATATTTCCACATGATATGGAACATTAGCATTTCTGAATATTAAGGAGAGATGAACATCACAGAAAGCACAATAATTCAATCTTGGTGTGCACTCAGCAGTCATTTCACTGCTACTCCATGTATTCTAACTTAGTTCCTTTTATTATATGCTATTATTCACAGTGAATTTGGTGGCGATTCTAATCCTGTCTCGTGGAAATTGTGGGCTCTCCAAGTGTGTTACTCGCTATATGTTGGCCATGGCGATGGCGGACCTCATGGTGGTTACCTGTAATGTTCTATTACATCGCATTGCGGGAATATATTGGTGGAACACTTTTCTGCTCTACACATCTGTTTGTAGATTTATTATTTTCCTCTCATCCGCTGCCATCGACACTTCCGTCTGGTTAACCGTCGCTTTCACTTTTGACCGTTTCGTGGCGATTTGCTGTCAAAAGCTGAAAACAAAATATTGCACTGGGAAAACCGCGGCTATAGTTACAGCGACACTTAACCTGTTTTTCTGCTTAAAGAACATTCCTTGGCCATTCGTTTATATACGTTACCGTCAAATGGACAGCATAGCAACAGGGTGCTATCTCTTTTCACGGTTTTATACTCGAGTGCCATGGATAGCATTTTCTTGGATTGGACAGTTGCTAACTCCATTAATTCCATTCATTTTGATTACTCTTTTCAATGCCCTCACAATCAGGCACATTGTTGTGGCCAGTCGCGCCCGAAGGAACCTCAGGAGCAACGCTAATGATAAGCATCGAAGGGACCCTGAGCTGGAGAACCGCAGGAAATCGATAGTTTTACTGTTCGCCATTTCCAATAGTTTTATCTTTCTCTGGATGGTGACTATTGTATATTTTCTATATTATAGAATTTTAAGTCTGTTTAATTTCAGATTATATAAGTTCGCAGTAACGTTCCAAGAGGTTGGTGTGATGCTGCAGCTCCTGAGCTCCTGCACAAATACAGCCATTTATATGATGACGCAGAGAAAGTTTAGAAAAGAAGTGACTGATGCGCTCAAATATCCTTTTGCCCACATTGGGACATTATATTTTTGAGGAGAAGCGTGGAAACTAAACGTACCTGTTCCAAAGTATCCAATAACTTATTGATTAACATTATGACCGAACTTAAGGTCATAGGTCATAGTAGGTAAATTGTTGGAGAGAATTCTCATTGACAGATTTATCCCCATTTGGAGACAAATGGACTCAGAAGCGATAGACAACATGGTTTTGTAAAGGTAAGGTCGTGCCTCACTAACTTGTCGAGTTTTTTGAGGAGGTGGCAAAGATGATAGATGAGGGGTAGGACGGTGGATATTGTTTACATGGGCTTCAGTAAATCCTTTGAACATAGTACCTCATGGCAGACTTGTACAAAAGGTGAAGTCACACGGCATCAAAGGTGAGTTGGTAAGATGGATACAGAACTAGTTCGGCCACAGAAGGCAAAGGGTAGCAGTAGAAGCGTGTATTTTTATGCATGGGAAATTGTGACGACTGTGTTCCACAGGGATCTGTGCGTCGGCCTCTTTTGTTTGTAGTGTACGTAAACGATTTGGAGTAAAATGTACCCCGTCTGATTAGTAAGTTCGTGGAAGACCCCAAGGTTGGTGGAGTGGCAGAGAGTGTTGAGAATTTTCAGAAGATACAGAAGGACATAAATAGCTTGGAAGCTTGGTAAGAAAAATCGCAGACGGAGTTTAATGCGGACAAATGTGAGGTCATGCATTATGGTAGGTCTAAAATAGAGGGCACATTTACCGTAAATGTTAAACTCTTAGGAAAATAGAAGTCATAGAGATCTGGGTGTGGAAGTCCACAAATCTATGAAGGTGGCAACACAAGTGGACAGAGTAATCAAAAAGCTGATGGAGGGCGGCATGTGGCGCAGTGGATAGCACTGGGACTGCGGCGCTGAGGACTTAGGTTCGCATCCCGGCCCTGGGTCACTGTCTGTGTGGAGTTTGCACATTCCCCACATGTCTGCGTGGGTTTCACCCCCACAATCCAAAGATGTGCAGGTTACGTAGATTGGCCAACACTAAATTGCCCCTTAATTGGAAAAAATAAAATAATTGGGTACACTAAATTTATAAAGAAAGAAAGCAAATGGAATGCGTGTGTTCATTGGACGGGATATCGATCATTAAAACTGGCAAGTCATGCTGCAGTTGTACATAAGCTTGGTAAGGCCACACTTGGAATATTGCGCACAATTCTGGTCACACTACCAGAAGGATGTGGAGGCTTTGAAGAGGGTGCAGAGGAGGTTTATCAGGATGTTGCCTTGTCTGGAGGGTGTTGGCTTGTGGACATGCTGAATAGACTCCGACAGTTTTCAGTAGAAAGACGGAGGTTCACAGGAGACCTATTAGAGGTCTACAAAACTATGACGGGCATGAATAGAGTGGATAGGTTTAAGGTCCATGGGGGAAAGTTCGGAGAAGTGCGAGGCAGTTTTTTTGTGCAGAGGGTGGTGAATGCGTGGAATGCGTTGACAGGGAAAGTTGTGGAAGCACATACAGTAACGGCGTTCAAAAGGCAGCGTGATAGGATATATAAATATATGGATAGGATGGGTATAGAGGGATAACGCGCAAGGAAGTGCTGAGGGTTTTGGCAAAGGTTGGTATCATGACCGGTACAGGCTTCAAGGGCAAAAGAGCTTGTTCCTGTGCTGTAATGGTCTTTGATCTTTGTTCTTTGTCCTTAAAGAGGCACTCACTATCGGTGCAATGATATTTACTGTATAATGCATAATGTATATGTAATAATTCATGTATCTATTCAAGCAAAAAACTAAATTCATCAGCAAGCTCTGTAAATTGAAATGAAACAATGAGGAACACATTTGTAAAATCTTACTCTTTTATTGATATGGGCTGTGATTTAGTGACTAATAATTTCTGACCACCTCTGCAATGGGAAATTAACGTCGCCTACAATATGTGTCTGCTAAACCATTTTGGGAAAGTATTTACTGAGCCGCTTATCTAACTACGTCATTTTATTCCCTGCGATGTTCCAAAACATTCAATATCCATATGTAACAGTAAATTCTCATATCTATGAACATTGAATGAAAACTCATCTTATAAATAATGGACGCTTGTATTATGAAATATTTGTCAAATGTGATTTCATAGGGCATGCACCGGTTTATTATGCGTTGATTGTCTTCATGTGCAACTCGAACTTCATCCCGATTATCCTCATTTGAATCTGCTGTCACAACGATCTGTTACCCATTCAGGCACATACTGGAGCAGAAAAGCCGAAATAAATAATTTGTTTTCGCTATTCTTTTCGGTTGCAGCGTGACTGGGAAATATTCCTTTCCCAGACCTGAGTGGTGTTACAAGTACGATTTCAACACTTAAGGTGCTGCCTATTTTCTATTCTTACCACTTTACCTCAATTACATGTTGAATATTCGTCTTTTATTAGAATAATAGCACCACTGCAGTGCCATTCGGCCCATGTAGCCTGCACAGACCTCCCAGAGAGCACCCCACCTAGGCCCACGTCATCCTCCGAACCAAGCAATCGCACCTAACCTTCCGGACACTAATGGGAATTTTAGCATGGCCAATCCATCTAACCTGCACAGCTTTGGACTGTGGGATGAAACGGGAACACCTGAAGGAAATCCGTGCAGACACAGGGAGAACATGCAAACTGCAGACATAAGTCACCCAAGTTTGGAATTGATCACTGTTCCACTGTGCCGCTCTGGTCAGTTACGTTACTCATTTCGTAACATATTCCAATAAATAAATGCTTTTAGATATCCATGATAGAGTAATAGTGTGCAATACATGCAACCTTCAGAAATTTGTGCAGTGAAATTTATCTACATTCTCGATAATAATATCTGTGGTAGACGCCTGCAAATTAAACATATTGTGAGACTAATTTGCAGACAATGAGTGGCGTCAGGGAGGATGAGCTTTATCTGGATTGGTTGCAACAGATGCCAGATTTTCCCCTTTGTTAAATTGAACGAGGTTTATAGCGCTCAGCCAGAGAATGGTTTGACTACCAAACGGCAATAAATGGGACTTTTATGCAGTGATAGAACTGGATCATCCTTCGTATTTGAACAATAGCTATCAGCTTCTTAATTAATCTGTAGACGCGATGAAGAAATGTAGATCACATGCACATGCTTCATGCAACTATACCGTGCAGAAAATGGGGCAGGTTAAGAAGAATGTGACAGTGAGAGGGATACCACATTATGTTTGGATATTTTTACCTGCAGCCGTGACCAGCAGTTTGGGAGTATCGTGTTGTCTCTGTGGTGTACTCGCGGCTGGACAGACACCTCATTGGGAGGAGGAGCATTCAGATGCTTCGGATCTTGTCAAACAATCAATATAGGGAAATAGTCACTTAACAGAGGTATAGAAGTTCAAAGAGTGCAGTCGTGCGAATGAAATACTGCAGTGATCTGGGTGGAATACGCAGAGGTGGGCAGGAAGTGAACCCGAGTTTAACAGTGGACAGACACAGAACATCAGTGATAATCAATCAGGGCAGCACTGTAGCACTATTGGCTAGCTCAATGGCTTCACAGCGCCAGGGTCACAGGTTCGATTCCTCGCTGGCTCACTGTCTGTGCGGAGTCTGCACGTTCTCCCCGTGTCTGCCTGGGTTTCCTCCGGATGCTTCGGTTTCCTCCCACAGTCCAAAGACTAGGTTAGGTGGATTGGCCATGCTAAATTGTCCTTAGACTCCAAAATGTTTTGGAGGAGTTATTGGATTACGGCGATAGGCTGGAGGTGAGGGCTAAAGTGGGTTGGTGCAGACTCGCCTCCTTCTGCACTGTGTGCTCTATGTTCTATAATTAAATTTGCACCAAATGGGACTTTTTGTTTTTCCATCTCTCAGCGGAAAACACAAATTTCAACTCAATCAGAGAATGCCTCTTGCCACAACAATGGGTAAATAGTTTATATGTTATCACAATTAGATCGACATATTTACAACGGCAACAATGCTGTGAAATAAATATTTAAATTCAAACTTCAAACGTCAGATGGATGTAAAAGGCAGAAAATGCGATACCGGCTAATTGCAGAATGTTTCACTAATTACCTCTTATCCTTCAGGCACGGAGTTAGACCTAAACATCTCGGCTTACACACGCGCGAGCCGACGTTATATGCACTTTTGGCCTCATTGGACCGTACCTACCATACGTCCCACCATTCTGTAACCTTGTTTTCTACCAACAAGTATCTGATGACATTATCATCCAAACATTTCGCAAAGTCTCCTTTGACCTTTCGATTTGATAATGGATCATGACCAAGACATTGGCTAAGCTGAGATTCGTTGATCCAACTGATGGTGAATTGAAAGCTGTCGCCCCCAATTATCGGCTAGCACAAACAGCCTGTAATTCTGTCCTTATCGGTTAGCTCACTGTAAGGCCCCAGTCAGTTTCACAGCAGCCTTGAAATCTGAACTCGGTCATTTTACTTTTCTAACAACTGATGGCATAATACCCGATCGTAGATTTACAGACTATTTTAAAGTATTGGTATGAGAAAATTACAATTCAAGTTATACTCAAGTGTGTGACAGTAGTCACAATGTATAATGTGACATTCTAATACTGTCCCATTATAGTTCAGTAAATAAATAGTATTAGATAATAACGATCTTACAAAGTTATACCATTCTAAACTACTCACATACTGTTACAGTGTCGATGAGAAATCAAAGGATAATATCATTGTTTTTGTCCCGCGTTTAAGATAGGTAGCATACAATGGGCAGATGCGATTCTCCAGCCCCCTGCGCCCCCATCCCCCCCCCCCCCCCCCCCCCCCAGCAAGCATCTGTAAGCACAATTATTACTGGTACTGCAAGCAGGGCGCGGGTCTGCGATCTATGGGTTTTATTTCCTGGCCCAAAGACACCGTTAGTGAAGCAGACGCACTGAAGGTTTATCCACAAGGTCATGAGTTATTTCTTGGAATGCGCAGGGCAGATCAGGAGCAAAGCTCTCTGAACTGCATATGTCTATTTCTGTAGTGTTCAAAATGGAGCCTGTTCTACTCTGAACAACCCAAAGTAGAGGAGATTTAGATTCCAAATACTTCACGGTTACCTACAGTATAATGCCTTTGCAAAAGCATTTGAATACCAGTTTTTAAGATGCATACTTCTGATCTATGGAATAATCTGGCAAATGAAGCGAAACGAGAACAACAGAAGATCAAACACGAAAGGAGTGAGAGGAGAGCTGTGTCAGGTTGACTTGCTTAGTCGGCGAAAAAGGAAAAAAATGCATAATTTTAGGAGACCGGACCAAACCCTACGATATGGGCCGCGCAGTAGCACAGTGATTACCACTGTTGCTTCACAGTGCCAGGGTCCCAGGTTCGATTCCTGGCGTTGGTCAATGTCTGTGTGGAGTCTTCATGTTCTCCGTATGTCTGCGTGGGTTTCCTCCGGGTGCGCCGGTTTCCTCCCACAAGTCCCGAAAGACATACTGTGAGGTGATTTGGACATTCTGATTTCTCCCTCTTTGTCCGGACAGGCGCCAAAATGTGGCGAGTTGGGGCTTTTCACAGTAACTTCATTGCAAGCCTGCTTCTGACAATAAAGATTACAAACAACCTTTTGCTTTCCATCCCATCAAATCTTCAGCGTATCATTTGAATGAATACAATCTGTGTTCATTCGTCTGACGACAATGGATATAGACATAAACTTCTATTCCAATGCTTTCCAAACTAGGCGTCGGAACCCGCGGATGATACTGAATGGTTTAACATAGGTCGTCAAAAGGTCACCAAAATGATCTCAAATACCGTCTGACCATCTCTCTCGTTTTCTCTCTGGGTAAATTCTCACTGGGTTACAGTGTATGACCGCGGGAGGCTGATTAAGAAGCCGGTGCCGTGGACATCGTTGTCTCTCTGCACCAAGATGTAGTTGGGCACTTTGCAGTCATAGACCTCTAAAATTCTCTTTGGGTGGCATTTCCTGCTACTGTGCTGAACGTGAGGATCTGTATTATTTCTTGAGTTCAGTGTGGTATTATTTCTTGATTTCAGGGTATCGCTGGCAAAACCCGTGTATATTTTATCATTCTCTCACTCTTCCACCCCTACAAGCCTCTATGTCCACTCCTTCCATTTCCGAATTGTCTCTCCACACCGGCGCTCTTGTCCTTAAAGGACACATCTTTTTTTGATCACGTTTTGAGTGTACTTTCCCATCTGAGGTCGAGTTCGGTTTTGAACGCCAGGACATGACGTTGTTAAAACTGTGCAATACTAAGCCTATTAATCTTCCCAGCGCTTGAACGCAATTTTCCAAATGAGAGCAATGGGTGTGAAGAAATAAAATTGTCAAATAATTCTGCGTCACACCCTTTAGCAATGTATGAGGGAAGAGGTCTCGTTTAAGGTGAAACAGCTGCCCAATTTACAAATTTACATTCAATAATACAGAAGTGCCAACAATGCGTGTGACTTTTTAACCGTAATTATGGAAAACATTTTGAGAATGTGGTGTGGGTCGCTATTCTATCAAAGTGGGTCGCTCGAAAAAAAGATAGAAAAACACTGTCCGATTCAATTCTTCGTAATCGAGGTCTTTCAACGTGGGAATGCTAACTGAACTGCTTTCGATAGATATTTGTTTTCAAATAAACAAAGCCAATCAGTACAAATACTTGAGATCCTGTCTCCAATGGCTTGTATATTTGTATTGGCACTTCCATACTTTTCTAGGCGCCTTGCAATAATCGCCAACATTCCATTTGATTCCGAATCTCTTGGTGTTCCTGCATGCTAAATGTTCATGATTGATCAACCAGTTTACGCATTTGCCTTGCGACCGTTCTCTGCAACCCTCACCATTCAACCAGTATAGTGCTGATCTGTTTTTCCTGCCAACGCGGATGAGTTCATGGTTTTACACATTACTCTCTATTTTTTTTCTCACTCAATTTTTTTATCTATAACCAACTGGAGACACCTTACTCCACGTTTGTATTTTGTTCCCTTTCTTGTTGTTATTGGCAAATGTATCTGCCATGCATTCGGTGCCGTTTTTCAAGTATTTGATATCGACACTCAATGCTCTGAGCCACCGCAGTGCATCCTGTGCAATCGCAAGATGACAGATTGTCCTGTCGAAAAATGCCAAATAACCCCACAAAATATTGGCTGCTTCCTAACCAGCGCTTCGGGCATGATGTTGCATCGCCCTTGTTGCTGTATTATTATTCCGGGCAGCATTAATTTATGTACCGCCATACTGTATCAAATATCATTTCGACTTCAGAATCGCCAATTTAAAACATGTTTGTTACTTACACAAAGGGCCCTGATAAAATTGATACCCGCGATTTTCCTTGAATCAAATACAACATGGATCGAGCCTTATTCCATTATGGTATTCTAAATATTTTACTATAACCTCCTTAATGAAGGAAGATGACAATATTCATACGATAGGCCTTCGACTAACTGGCCTATCGTATCCTTCTTTTCGTCCATTTTTTGCATAAACACATTTGCCTTTTTTTCAATCTTCTGCGACATTTATGGAACATATGGCATGCTGGACGATAACGGTCCATGCATCTATTACTGGACATGGTATTCGGGAATGAGCCTGGCCAGGTGGTGGAAGTTTCAGTCGAGGAGAATTTCGGGAACAGGGACCACAATTCAGTAAGTTTTAAAGTGCTGGTGGACAAGGATAGAGTGGTCCTAGGGTGAATGTGCTAAATTGGGGGAAGGATAATTACAACAATATTAGGCGGGAACTGAAGAACCTAGATTGAGGGCGGATGTTTGAGGGCAAATCAACATCTGACATGTGGGAGGCTTTCAAGTGTCAGTTGAAAGGAATTCAGGAAGCGCATGTTCCTGTGAGGAAGAAGGATAAATACGGCAATTTTCGCGAACCTTGGATAACGAGAGATATTGTAGGCCCCTTCAAAAAGAAAAAGGAGACATTTGTCAGGGCTAAAAGGCTGGGAACAGACGTAGCCTGTGTGGAATATGAGGAAAGTAGGAAGGAACGTAAGCTAGGAGTCAGGAGGGCTAGAAGGGGGTCACGAAATGTCATTGGCAAATAGGGTTAAGGAAAATCCCAAGGCTTTTTACACGAACATAAAAAGCAAGAGGGTAGCCAGGGAAACATAGAACATAGAACGATACAGCGCAGTACAGGCCCTTCGGCCCACGATGTTGCACCGAAACAAAAGCCATCTAACCTACACTATGCCATTATCATCCATATGCTTATCCAATAAACTTTTAAATGCCCTCAATGTTGGCGAGTTCACTACTGTAGCAGGTAGGGCATTCCACGGCCTCACTACTCTTTGCGTAAAGAACCTACCTCTGATCTCTGTCCTATATCTATTACCCCTCAGTTTAAAGCTATGTCCCCTCGTGCCAGCCATTTCCATCCGCGGGAGAAGGCTCTCACTGTCCACCCTATCTAACCCCCTGATCATTTTGTATGCCTCGATTAAGTCTCCTCTTGGCCTTCTCTCCAATGAAAACAACCTCAAGTCCATCAGCCTTTCCTCATAAGATTTTCCCTCCATACCAGGCAACATCCTGGTAAATCTCCTCTGCACCCGCTCCAAAGCCTCCACGTCCTTCCTATAATGCGGAGACCAGAACTGTACGCAATACTCCAAATGCGGCCGTACCAGAGTTCTGTACAGCTGCAACATGACCTCCTGACTCCGGAACTCAATCCCTCTACCAATAAAGGCCAACACTCCATAGGCCTTCTTCACAACCCTATCAACCTGGGTGGCAACTTTCAGGGATCTATGTACATGGACACCTAGATCCCTCTGCTCATCCACACTTCCAAGAACTTTACCATTAGCCAAATATTCCACATTCCTGTTATTCCTTCCAAAGTGAATCACCTCACACTTCTCTACATTAAACTCCATTTGCCACCTCTCAGCCCAGCTCTGCAGCTTATCTATATCCCTCTGTAACCTGCTACATCCTTCCACACTATCGACAACACCAACGACTTTACCATCGCCTGCAAATTTACTCACCCACCCTTCTGCGCCTTCCTCTAGGTCATTGATAAAAATGAAAAACAGCAACGGCCCCAGAACAGATCCTTGTGGTACTCCACTTGTGACTGTACTCCATTCTGAACATTTCCCAATCAACCACCACCCTCTGTCTTCTTTGAGCTAGCCAATTTCTGATCCACATCTCTAAATCACCCTCAATCACCAGCCTCCGTATTTTCTGCAATAGCCTACCGTGGGGAACCTTATCAAACGCTTTGCTGAAATCCATATACACCACATCAACTGCTCTACCCTCGACTATCTGTTCAGTCACCTTCTCAAAGAACTCGATAAGGTTTGTGAGGCATGACCTACCCTTCACAAAGCCATGCTGACTATCCCTGATCATATTTTTCCTATCTAGATGATTATAAATCTTGTCTCTTATAATCCCCTCCAAGACTTT
The DNA here is from genome assembly GCF_047496885.1 of Scyliorhinus torazame. Taxonomy (NCBI): domain Eukaryota; kingdom Metazoa; phylum Chordata; class Chondrichthyes; order Carcharhiniformes; family Scyliorhinidae; genus Scyliorhinus; species Scyliorhinus torazame. Next base: position 137,028,953 of record NC_092726.1, on the reverse strand, counting down.
ACCCACTACAGGCGTGTTGCTCACCGGTCTATAGTTGCAGGGGTTGTCTCTGCTCCCCTTTTTGAACAATGGGACCACATTTGCTATCCTCCAGTCCTCTGGCACAATTCCTGTAGCCAATGATGACATAAAAATCAAAGCCAAAGGTCCAGCAATCTCTTCCCTGGCCTCCCAGAGAATCCTAGGATAAATCCCATCAGGACCCGGGGACTTATCTATTTTCAGCCTGTCCAGAATTGCCAACACCTCTTCCTTACGTACCTCAATGCCATCTAATCTATTAGCCTGGGTCTCAGCATTCTCCTCCACAACATTATCTTTTTCCTGAGTGAATACTGACGAAAAATATTCATTTAGTATCTCGCCTTTCTCTTCAGACTCCAGACGCAACTTCCCATCCCTGTCCTTGACTGGTCCTAATCTTTCCCTGGTCATTCGCTTATTCCTGACATACCTATAGAAAGCTTTTGGGTTTTCCTTGATCCTACCTGCCAAATACTTCTCATGTCCCCTCCTTGCTCGTCTTAGCTCTCTCTTTAGATCCTTCCTCGCTACCTTGAAACTATCCATCGCCCCAACTGAAACGTCACACCTCATCTTCACATAGGCCTCCTTCTTCTTCTTAACAAGAGATTCCACTTCTTTGGTAAAACACGGTTCCCTCGCTCGACGCCTTCCTCCCTGCCTGACCGGTACATACTTATCAAGAATACGCAGTAGCTGATCCTTAAACAAGGTCCATTTATCCACTGTGCCCAACACTTGCAGCATACTTCTCCACCTTATCCCCCCCCACCCCCCCCACCCCCCCCCACCCCCCCCCACCCCCAAGTCAGGTCTAATGACATCATAATTGCCCTTCCCCCAGCTATGACTCTTGCCCTCCGGTGTATACTTATCCCTTTCCATCATTAACGTAAACGTCACCGAATTGTGGTCACTGTCCCCAAAGTGGCCTCCTACCTCCAAATCCAACACCTGGCCTGGTTCATTACCCAAAACCAAATCCAACGTGGCCTCGCCTCTTGTTGGCCTGTCAACATATTGTGTCAGGAAACCCTCCTGCACACACTGTTCATAAAACGACGTACTCGAACTATATCTTTTCCAGTCAATATTTGGAAAGTTAAAGTCTCCCATAATAACTACCCTGTTATTTCCGCTCTTATCCAGGATCATCCTCGCCCTCCTTTCCCCTACATCCCTAGAACTATTTGGAGGCCTATAGAAGACTCCCAACAGTGTGACCTCTCTTTCATGTTTCTAACCTCAGCCCATACTACCTCGGAAGATGAGTCCCCATCTAGCATCCTCTCCGCCAACGTAATACTGCTCTTGATTAGCAGCGCCACACCTCCCCCTCTTTTGCCTCGTTCTCTGAGCTTTCTAAAACACCTAAACCACAGAACCTGCAACATCCATTCCTATCCCTGCTCTATCCATGTCTCCGAAATGGCCACAACATCGAAGTCCCAGATACCAACCCATGCTGCCAGTTCCCCTACCTTATTTCGTATTCTCCTGGCATTGAAGTAGACACACTTCAAACCACCTACCTGACCATTTACCCCCTCCTGCGACGTCAAATCTGTGCTCCTGACCTCTATACTCTCATTCTCCCTTACCCTAAAACTGCAATCCAGGTTCCCATGCCCCTGCTGCATTAGCTTAACCCCCCCCCCCAAAGAGCACTAACAAATCTCCCCCCCCCCCCCCCCCCCGCGCAGGATATTTGTGCCCCTCATGTTCAGATGTAGACCATCCTGTCTGTAGAGGTCCCACCTTCCCCAGAAAGAGCCCCAGTTATCCAGAAATCTGAATCCCTCCCGCCTGCACCATCCCTGTAGCCACGTGTTTAATTGCTCTCTCTCCCTATTCCTCATCTGACTATCACGTGGCACGGGCAACAACCCAGAGATAACAACTCTGTTTGTTCTAGTTCTGAGCTTCCATCCTAGCTCCCTGAAAGCCTGCCTGACATCCTTGTCCCCTTTCCTACCTATGTCGTTAGTGCCAATCTGGACCACGACTTGGGGCTGCTCCCCCTCCCCCTAAGGACCCGGAAAACACGATCCGAGACATCACGTACCCTTGCACCTGGGAGGCAACATACCAAACGTGAGTCTCTCACGCTCCCAAAAAATCTCCTATCTGTGCCCCTGACTATCGAGTCCCCAATTACTAATGCTCTGCTCCTCTCCCCCGTTCCCTTCAGAGCAACAGGGACAGACTCCGTGCCAGAGGCCCGTACCCCATGGCTTACCCCTGGTAAGTCCCCCCCCCCCCACAAGTATCCAAAGCGGTATACTTGTTTCTCAGGGGAACGACCGCAGGGGATCCCTGCACTGACTGCTTCTTCCCAGTCCCTCTTACAGTTACCCATCTATCTCCAATCTTTGGTGTAACTAATTCCCTGAAGCTGCTATCTATGACCCCTTCTGCCTCCCGAATGATCCGAAGTTCTTCCAACTCCAGCTCCAGTTCCCTAACTCGGTCTTGGAGGAGCTGGAGAAGGCAGCACTTCCTGCAGGTAAAATCAGCAGGGACACTAACGGCATCCCACACCTCAAACATCCTGCAGGAGGAACATTGCACGCCCTTCCCTGCCATCCCTCTAATTTTCTACCAAGAACTGGCTAACAACTAAATTAATTTTTTTTAAAAATAATAATAATAATAAAATATGGTACTTCCTCACACCAATGGGTTTTATTATTAGGTTCGAGGAGGAGGGCGGGTGGGAGATACTACACGTGTAGTGTTTCGGGTTTTTTCTCCACCAGAATTTATTGGTGAGGGTCTTCCCAGAAGTCCGCGTGACGAACTTCCTGTTCCCGCCTTAAACACTAAAATTAAAAAAAAAACAGCAAAGAGGGAACGAAAACGGGACCAGGTAAGTGTTTACCGCTGAAATTGACTAGCCGGCTCCTGGGAAGGTCTCCCAGAAATCACTAACGCACCGCTCCCGCTGAAATCGTCTGGCCTGCTCCTGCAAAGACAAGTGTTTTTTAAAGGGGAGACTTACCTCCCAGAAATCACTTGCGTACTGCTCCCGCTGAAATTGACTAGCCTGCTCCGCTCCACTGAAATCAGTGTTGGCCCACTGAAGGATAGACAAGGGAATCTATGTGTGGAGCCAGAGGAAATGGGCGAGGTACTAAATAAGTACTTTGCATCAGAATTCACCAAAGGGAAGGAATTGGTAGATGTTGAGTCTGGAGAAGGGTGTGTAGATAGCCTGGGTCACATTGAGATCCAAAAAGACGAAGTGTTGGGTGTCTTAAAAAATATTAAGGTAGATAAGTCCGCAGGGCCTGATGGGATCTACCCCAGAATACTGAAGGAGGCTGGAGAGGAAATTGCTGAGGACTTGACAGAAATCTTTGGATTCTCACTGTATTCAGGTGATGTCACGGAGGACTGGAGAATAGCCAATGTTGTTCCTCTGTTTAAGAAGGGTAGCAAGGATAATCCAGGGAAGTACAGGCCGGTGAGCCTCGCTTCAGTGGCATGGAAATTACTGGAGAGAATTCTTCGAGACAGCATCTACTCCCATTTGGAAGCAAATGGACGTATTAGTGAGAGGCTGCATGGTTTTGTAAAGGGGAGGTCTTGTCTCACTAACTTAATAGAGTTTTTCGAGGAGGTCACTAAGATGATTGATGCAGGTAGGGCAGTGGATGTTGTCTGTATGGACTTCAGTAAGTCCTTTGACAAGGTCCCTCATGGTAGACTAGTACAAAAGGTGAAGTCACACGGGATCAGGGGTGAGCTGGAAAGGTGGATACAGAACTGGCTAGGCCATAGAAGGCAGAGAGTAGCAATGGAAGGATGCTTTTCTAATTGGAGGGCTGTGACCAGTGGTGTTCCGCAGGGACCATATGCAGCTGTTCTATTTGTGAACCACTGACTACCACTTCTGTTATCCTTTAATCCTGAGCCGATTTCTGACCTAATATCCACCCCATCATTAACCATGTCCACTGTCACCTCCAGAATATCGTCCTCTGGATCACAACAGCTGTCAATGTGATTTTCTGACTACTATTCCAAATCTCTGCTGAACTGCCTCTCAGTTACACAGCTGTAGAATCAAATCTGACCTGAAACTCTGCTGTCCATGTCCCAAACACTTGACCGAATCTAATTCACTCATCATCCTTGTCCTCACTGACCTCTAACGCCGGCCGCTCTGTCAAATCATTAATTTTCTCACAGATCTGATTAAATTCCTCCATGACATTCTCCGTCCAATTGTCCAACGCTCATGTCATTACCCAGAACGTTTTTGCCAGCTCAAGTATAAAAAGAGCCTGATAGCACGCAACCCCTCAAATTCCCCGTTCCTAATCTCCAAACCATATCAGTCTCTGACACTAGCTTTCACTGACACAGCCCCTGTTGTCCCTGTTCTGTGAAAATCTCGAGCAATAAACCTGGAGCGAATTTCTCCAGCGGAGTGTCTGTCATCTATCAGGCAGCTTTCTCACAAGCCCAGCAGCAGAGCTGGTAACAAACAGCACTGATTCCTCCCTTTCCTGTGAACAACAGTAGCAATGGCCAGAGAGAGATCCTGATGCTTGGACAACTCAGGTTCACGAAATTATTTACCCAGGCCTGTAACCTGGAGAGAAGATCCAGCTTTGTGTTTCCCGATGGCACAACACAGGAAGAAGCAGATATCGGTTATAAACTCTCACTCGATTGCCACAGCGCTCGAACACCAGGGGTTGCTGTCGACAGTGGACGAAAGCATCAGGTTTCAGTGAATAGCCACCGTCCATAGTCGCCAGTCCGTTAACTGCTGTCTCACCGCGGCCTCCTGTTTCCATTGGATCATTGAAGCTCAGCTTCAATGGGATTCTCTCTTAACAGGCAGGTTGTTCAGCTGTACACCAGGCAAGGCAAACTTCGCAAAGACAATCAGCAGTCTTTCACATCACAAGCTGGATCATATTGACCCTGTGTCCTGGCCTGACCAATAACCTTCTGCACGTTGATGGTATACACCAGACAGCTCTGATCGAAAATGAATTTACGCGGCTCAGTGTGGACATTACAGAACTGTAAGAAACTGGACCCGCTCAATATGGATCCTGTATAGAGAAACACAACACATTCTTGCGACAGGAAAATCCAAGAGGAAACAAATGAGAATGGAGCCGGTCTCACAGTAAAAAAACACACTTCAATCGTGATGACTCAACTCCAAGAAGAAAGCTCATCCTCGGGTCAACACTGATCATCCAATGAGTCCAAAAGGAGTCAGGAGTTCCTCAACATCCTGGATCAGGCTAGTTCATCCAAGATCATAGAGTGGTGTCAAAGTGGGACTATCTACACAACATCATCTATAACTCTGCAGTCGCTGAGTCCTGGAAATAGATCAGAGGAATGCTGATTGGTTTAAGGATTATCGAACTGAAATTGAGCTAGTTACTCTCACCAGGAGGAGAGCTCCCATTAACTAAAAGTACATACCTGACAAAATAGAGATGTTCTCAGTTTTGCCAGATCTCAGCAGATTGCTCAGCAATGTACCAATCAATACTGGTTAAAACTCTGCAACAGCATGCTGCTGAATCCGAGGCTGTCAGGGGGATGGATGAAGGAACCAAGAATGCATTGGGTCAAACAGTAACTAATCAGCCCCATTGAAGAGATAGACATATATGATCATCATTGAACGCAGCAACCAGCTGGATTGGTGAGTGGAGGACGACCTCAAACATGGAGAGCGTTGTCACTGAGAGCCACCCAGCTCCATTCTAGACTTTAACGTAGGAGCTGGACAGTGAGACCACCATGATTAAGATGAGTCATCTGACCATGGAATACCCAGGGAGTATGCAATTCTTTCTGAAATCAATAACAGTGGAAATCCAGCATCATTGAGGAATCTCTGTTGGAGGAAAGATCGGTGATATATCCGTGTACAAAAACAAAGGAGATGGCACTCACTGGACAATTAATCAAGACATCTGATGGTCAGCATAGACATTTTGGGCCGAAGGGCCTGTTTCTGTGATGTGTGACACTATATCTCTCTCTGTGGCTCTTTGTCCTTGTTTGGTATTCTGGGAAAGCTCTTTGCTCGTGACTAGCTTGCCGAACCTGGTATCACACATCTGCCCTAAGTCTCAATGTGTACTCTGGAAGAAGCTCCACAGAATGAACAACATCTTCCTGTTCCGCAATAACAGACTGGAGGGTATGAATGGTTACTGATGTTTCCGTGTAAGAAACCCCAAAGGTTCAACACCATCCTGTTGTTCCGCAGTAACAGCTTCAAGGGGCTGAATGTTCTTCACCTTTTCATGATGAGGATGTTCTTTGTTGATACTTGTGAGGTCTCAATTTTAATGTCCACTTAACAGCCCCGATATTGTCCAGACAATACGGACACGGACTGCTTCAGTATCTGCGTCACAAACGGTACCGAACATTGTGCAGTCATCAGTGAACATCAACCCTTCTGTCCTTAGATATAAGGAAGATCATGTATGAAGAAACGGAAGATGGCTGCGCCGAGGATACCTCCTGAGGAACACATGGAGTTATGTCCTGGAGCTGAGATTATTAACCTCCAAGAGTCATAACCATCCTCCCTTCTAACAGGTATGACTCCAACCAGCAGAGGGTTTTCCTCATTCCCAATGATTCCAGTTTTGCTCGGGCTTCTTCATTCCACACTCGATCAAATGCTGCTATGATGTCACCTCCCTTCTACTTCATGTTCTGCGTGTTTGAACAAAGGCTGTGACGAGGTCAGTGGCCTTGGCACAACTGAAACTGAGCGTCTGTGAGCCGGTTACTGCTCAGTAAGTGCCGCTTCATTGCACAGCTGTTGAGCCGTTCCATCATATCGCTAATGATCGGCAGCAGACAGATGGGGCGGTAATTAACCAGTTGGGTCTGTGTGTGCGGCCGTTTCTGTTTGTATGTTTTTTTGGTAACAGGTGTGTTTTGGTATGGGTGTTAATATGTATGTGTGAGTGTATGTGGTTGCACTTGTGAGTTTGCGTATGTGGGTGTGTGTGTGCAGCGGGGGGGGGGTCGTGTGTGAATGTGTGTGGGTGGCTGTGAGGGTGTCCTGTGCATTTTTCTGTGTGTTTGTGGGTAAGTATGGCTGCTTGTCTCGTTCTCGGTTTGAGCATGTGGTGTGTGGGTGAGTAAGCGTGTGGGTGGGTGGGGTGTGTATGTGGGTATCTGTGGGAGCATATATGTATGTCTGACTGTTTGTTTGTCTGTTCCTGAATTTATGGGTGTGTATGTGAATGATTTAGTGTTCGGTATGGGTGAGCGTGTGGTTCTGTATGTCTGTGAGTGTTTGGGTGTGGGCGTATGTGTGTCTGTGTTTATACCTAGGTGTGTTGGTCAGTGTGTATGTGCAAATATGTGGAAATGTACATGTGTGTATATGGGTGGATGTGTCTTGTGTGCATGAGAGGTTAAGTGCGTGACTGGGTGTGTGTGGGTATTTGTGGATACATTCAGGGTGTGGGCATCTAAGTGTTGTTATGGGCCAGGGTTTAGAGAACCCCAAAGTGTATCATGCAGTCCACCTGACCCACAACTTTGAATGGATTGTGGTTATGGCGAGCACACAGGCCCACTTTGCAGGGGTGATGCAACAGAAATCTACAGTACTTTTCAATTAAAACACTGTTTATTTATGAAACCAGGTCACACTTTATAAATCCACAGTCAACATCATAACAACTATCAACACAAAAAATCCATCCTCCAAATCCTCCTCCTCTAAACAAAACAAAAGACTGTGTGGGGAGTTGGTGAGGTAAGCTGTCCTTTCCCTTTCCTCTCTCCACCATCCCACAACCTCTAAGCTGCGGGAAGTGTGAAAATCAGGTAAGCTTTTTTTTCTCTCTCTGCAATTGTCAAGTGGATAAATGGAAGGGATGGCAGAGAGGGCAGTGCAATGTTCCTCCTGCAGGATGGTCGCAGTGAGGGCCACCGTCAGAGGCACTGATGAGTTCACCTGCGGGAATTGCACCAATTTGCAGCTCCCCAAAGACTGGAGAACTCGGAACTGGAGCTGGAGCTGAATGAAATGAGGATCATTAGGGAGGCAGAGTCCGTTACAAATAGATGCTACTCCTAAGAATGAAGGTAGCTGGCTGACGTTTAAAAGAAGGGGAAAGAAGCAGTCAGTGCAGGGATCCCCTGCGGTTGTTCCCCTCAGGTATAGCATTTTGGATACTATTGCGGGGGGCGGGGGCACCAGAGGTAAGCCATGGTGACCAGGTCTAGCACTGTGTCTGTCCCTGTGGCTCCGAAGGGAAGAGGGAGAACAGGAGAACATTAGTTATTGGAGACTCTTTAGTTACAGCGACAGATAGGCGGTTCTGTGCCAACGATAGAGGCTCACGGTTGGTGTGTTGCCTCCCGGGTGCGAAGTTCCGTGACGTCTCCGGTCGTGTTTTCAGGATCCTTAAGGGGGAGGGGGATCAGCCACAAGTCGTGGTACACATCGGTACCAACGACACAGGTAGGAAAAGGGTCGGGGATGTAAAACAGTAAGTCAGGGAGCTCGGGTGGAAGCTGAGAGCCAGGACAGACCATGTTGTCATCTCTGGTTTGCTGCCAGTGCCACGTGCTAGCGAGGTGAGGAGTAGGGAGTGCGTGCAGTTAAACACCGACTGCAGGGATGGTAAAGGAGGGAGGGTTTGAGTCCTGCAACGTCCATTAACCTGATGACCTTCCATGAGTCGATATCATGCTGCACTAGAGTCGAACCATGCTCCAATGTCAAGGCCTGGAGTTGGGTCTGCAGATATCTGGAGAAGAGCGTAGGTGAGTTGACGAACCCCTGTGGCAGTCGGGTCCAGGTATACTACTGTCCATTGTAAGTGAAGGCAAACAAATATTGACTTTCAGATGCAAGAGGGAGGGCAAAGAAGGCGTGCTGAAGGTCAGTTCATAGGGCTAGAACATAGGTGGCCATTTCTTCAGTCATATGGTGAAACTGAACCAGTCTGGGAACATGCAGGCTCCAGGGAGTTCTATGGGACCTGCCATAAAGGATCTCGGCAGGAGAGAGCCGGGCCGGTCCCGCAGGTGTAACTCGCAGCTGGAAGAGGACAACGGGGAGCAACTTAAGCCATGTCAGTCCCGTGTCTGCTTTTAATTTAGCACATTTAGTTTTGAGGGTCTGATTGTGTCTCTCAACCAACCCGGCCGCCGGTCTGTGCGCACAGCGTAACTGCTGGCGTATGCCCAACTGGGAGCAGAACACCTTGTTAATCTGTCCGATAAAATGAGGCCCGTTATCAGAACCTAACTGAGCTGGTATACCGTACCGGGCAATGATTTCCCGCCTCAGAACTTTAACCACAGTAGCAGCTTTATTATCGGTAGTCTTATACGCCTCAACCCATCTGCTGGACACATCCACAATGACCAAAACATATTTATAACATTGACAACATTGACACATTTCCAACTCAATGTAATCCATTTGGAGCGTCTCAAAGGGACCATTGGGCAACGGGGTTTGCCCCGTACCACAAGGGATACCTTTGTCGGTGTTATATTGCTGACAGATCAAACGCCGATTATTGATACTCTGGGCCAACCCCTGCATTTTAGGGTGCCACCAAGTGTCCAGCAACAAATCACTAGTCCCCCGAGCCCCACAATGAGTTGCAAAGTGTACATATTCGATGACCCATAAAGCCAGTACATCAGACATACAAGTCTGATGTACTGGCGTGGTCCATAAAGAGGTAACAGAATCATATGTAGAACCTAACCGTTTCCACATGTGTTTATCACTCTCAGGAGCGTCCTCCTGTAACCTTATGACGTCTTGGATGGTTGGCATTGGCTTGTCAGAAGCAGACATATTTATAGTAGATCGTTTAGTCTGACTTAACATTTTAGGCACCATCACTTGCTGAATTTGTGCGGCTGTCCGCGCTGCACAATCTGCTTGTTCATTACCAACGTCAACTGGGGTCTTACCATTTGTGTGGGCAGCGCATTTAATGATGGAAATCTGCGCGGGCATAAGGAGGGCCTGCAGTAAGTCATTAACTAAACCCCGGTGGGATATTTCCGTGCCTGCCGAGGTAAGGAATCCCCTATTCTTCCAGAGCTGTCCGAAGTCATGAACTACCCCGAAGGCGTATCGGGAGTCAGTATAAATATTTACCCTACGATTTGCCCCAAGAATACATGCACGGGTAAGGGCAAAACGTTCGGCTTGTTGGGCTGAATAAGGGGTCTGAAAAGCGGCCGCTTCTAGGATCAGACCATCCTGATCTACGATTGCGTAACCGGACAGTCTCCGACCAATGGGGCTTATTAATGCATTGCCATCAACATACATAATCATGTCAGGTTTTTCTAATGGAATCTCACTCAGATCGTCCCTTAGTGTGGTAGTTTCCTGAATCAAGGCTAAACAGTCGTGGCCAGGTGCGATTTCATGGACAGGCGGACCGCTAAGAAAACAGGCTGGATTGATAGTGGTACAGTACTTAGATGTCAGAAGTGGATTGTTCAAAAGGTATATTTCATACCTATTCTGCCGAGCTGCGTAAGATGCTGAGCCTGCAGTTGCCCCAGTAGTGGGAGCTATATAACGTAATATCCTGTTGGAGAGTTATATTGGTCGCAGCCTGCAAACTTTTGTATATCGCTGCCAAGATCTGGGTGCAAACAGTGTGGCCCAACGCTACTGGATCAAGTTTGGAAGAGCAATTTGCTACGGGACATTGCTTGTTCCCATGTTGCTGGGTGAGTACCGCTGTTGAACATCCTTCCAGAACAGTACAGTATATCTGGAACGGTCGGTCGCACAAGGGCCTCCCGAGGGCCGGTGCTTGTAACAAGGCCTGCTTCAGGCAACGGAAGGCTTCGAGTGCCTCGGTGGTGAGAGTAAAATTCCCCCCTTCACTAGTGTAAGGCGTCAGCAGCTTTGTATAGACAGCGATGTTTGGTATTCACTGTCGACAATAATTCACCATACCCAGCCAATGACGGACCTCCTTGGCTATGGCAGGGGCCGGGAATTGGCGTATTGGTTCAATCCGACTGGGTTCGAGATTTCTTTCTGTGGCTGTAAGTAAAACTCCTAAGGACTTGACCTTTGTCTGAGCCACCAGGACCTTTGATTGTGAAACAACGTAACCCAACGAGGATAGGTGGTTTAATAACTGGATCACATCATCCCTGTTACTGGGCTCGTCAGGAATCGGAACCAATATGTCATCTACATACTGCACTAGAGCGGAAGCATGCTCAAATGTCAAGGCCTGGAGTTGGGGCTGCAGATATCTGGAGAAGAGCGGAGGTGAGTTAACGAACCCCTGTGGCAGTCGGGTCCAGGTATACTACTGTTCATTGTAAGTGAAGGCAAACAAATATTGGCTTTCAGATGCGAGAGGGAGGGCAAAGAAGGCGTGCTGAAGGTCAATTATGGCGATGACCCGGGCTTGAGCTGGAATTTGAGCCAGTATGTGGGCAGGGTTAGGGACGAGAGCATGTAACGGCTGTGCGATGGCATTGATTGAACGTAAATCCTGTACTAATCGGTACTGGTTTGCTTTGGCTGGTTTAGGCACAGAAAGTATGGGGGTGTTACATTCTGATTGGCAAGGGACCAAAATACCCTGTTGCAACAGCTCTCGGGTTAATTTGTCTATAGACGGGGCAGCTTGGGGTTTCAGGGGGTATTGCCGAATGGAAGGCAGCTTTACATGGTCTTTAATCGTTACCTTAATAGGTGAAACATTTGGCTTTCCTACTTGTGATGGGTATTCCGCCCTGACCTGTGGATGGACATATTCAAGACCGCCACGTCCCCGGTGATGCTGTAGTCGAGTGTTAATCGTTTCAGGGATCTCAAAATATTTTATGGAAGTGCCGTCTGGCGTGACATGAAATGCCTACTCTGTTGGATCTGAATGGTCCACTGCCCTCCTTACCATAGGCCCCAGATCCTTGGCATGGTACTGTTCGTGGACCTGACGTGTAATATGAGGGCCTACAGAAGCTGACTGTGGCCATAAATGTGGAGGTATTGTAACCAAATCGGCTGTACCTTCTTTTCCCGTGACTGTGGCTGTAACCTTGGCTGGTCATTCGGTCCCAATTAACGGCCGGTATTTGTCCTCCAACTCCCTGTTTTGTCGGTTCTCTCATAGGCCAGGGTAACGTGATGCTGTGAATGTTCAATGTCTAACGTCCACCACTGGTGGGTGATAGAAATATAGCACTGTTGTTTTATCCTTCATGATTGAACCGTTACCCCTTCGTCTCCGCACTCTAGCTGCAGCTGGAAGATACACAGTAAATCTCGGGCCAACAAGTTACAGTCTAATCCAGTAGACACCACAAACTGATGATCCGCAGACTTATTCTCGTAAGTGACTGTCACAGGTTCAGAAATAGGATACTCACACACCTGTCCTTGGAACCCCGACTATTGCTGCGTGTGGTCGGATAGTGGTAGTCGAAGTTCTGATTGCATCGAAGACAGCTGCTCCAGTGTCGATTACAAATGGTTGGTGTTGATCTCCTATCTGCAGTGAAATAATAGGTTCCCTGTCCGATTGGAGAGTCCTTATGACTAAATTAGCTAGTCAATCCTGTGTTGGGAAAGGGTTTGCCTGGGAGAAGTCAGTGTCTCTCGGCTGTGCTACCCTTGGTGGGTACGCCCTCCTTTGGGTCGGGTTGTCTCCTTCTGCTGCCCGTCTTTTAAAGGGGCATTCCTGTTACCAGTGATCTGCACGGCCGCAATTAAACATGCATTGTTCCCTCTATATCTGTCCCGTCCTCTTTTCCCAGTAGACCAATGACCATTCAGTGGGGGCGGCAGTTGTGATGCTCTTCGTGCATACGGTGGGCCATAGAGGAGCTGAGGGTCCATTTGGGTGGGTTTGATATCCTAACCCATGCTGATCCACCCACCCTAGGTCACAATATTGGGGTTCCAGCTGGTAAGCCACCGTTTCTGCCGCTGGTTGGTGTCTCAGATCATCCTTTTTCATTGTATACTCCGTCTTAATCTTTGGAACGGAGCCTCCTTCCTGGCCTACACCCTCCTTCCAATGAAATCTGACTGCCCTGGCCATCTGAGAAGGGTCATTCTCTGTCCAATTCATGTTACGACATTTCACGGCAGTAGCCACGGAATGTGGGAGGCAATGCATTAACATAGCACAATATTGAGGGGAATTCTGACCATTTTGATATGGCAAGTCGCATGACTGCCCACGCTAGATTTCATTAAAACGTTCCAGAAATTCCTCTGTCTCTTCAGTCTTTTTAGGTTTGACAGCAGAAATGTTTATGGGCTTTTGAAATGTGACATTCAACGCATTTAGAATTTGTGCCCATCTATCATCGTCCAAAGCATGGCCTTGCTGAAGTGCGGCGTGGCTAGCAGAATTCAAGTGATTGAGATGATTGCGGTACTCTGTTGGGGTTAAAACCTCTGGACTAGGGCCCAGAGGTCCCTTGAATCAGCTTGATAAACTGAGATGGTAGTTCTCAGATAATCCACGAAATCAGCAGGAGATTTCCTCCTGTCTGGGATTGCAGCCAGAATAGCCATCATCTCACTGGGTCTCCATGGGAAATAAACGTCTATCGTGGGCTGGGCGGCCGCCGTTACAGCGTCAGGTTTTAGTATTTTCCGAATCGGCAACTATCTCAAAGTCTCACTAGGGGGCGCTCTAGCCGTTTCTTCTGGCTCTTCAAAGACTTCGACGTCCTTCCATGCCACTAGGGGGAGCTCCAGCTCCTCAGAACTATTCCCACCCTCTTTGGTTATTCTCATACTTTTCTGTCCTACCATATCGGTCTGAAGGGATCCAGTTGGTATGCGTGATTGTTTCTGGATAGCATCAGGCCCCTCTCTCACTGTCCGAGATCGGTTCCTAAAGCTAACTGTGCTTGTTGAACAGAGCTCTCCTTGTCTAACAGACAGTGAAGATGCTGTAATCGGACCCAAGCTATCAACCGAAGGGGCTGGAGAGGCTGGCATGATTTGAATCTGGGGAGCAGTGACTGGATATAAATGATGATACCCTGGTGGTTCCGGAAATAGTGCAGACAATGCTATGGTGCAGTCGGCACTCTACCCGACATGGTCCAATTTTCGAAGTCCTCATCTGCTTCTGTCAATGCAAGGCCAGCCATTGAACTACGTAGCCCATTTTTTTTCCGAGTCGACCCTCTCTTCACTTGCGCGTTTTTTTCAATGCACACTCCTTTTTCAAGATCTCCAGAGTTTTCTGGTTCCCCTATTCACTAATTGGAATTCCCATTTTAACGGCATTTTCTTGCCAACTTGATAACATGATCTTATCTCTTTCCTCTTGACAATATTGTCTCCATAATCCAATTAATTATTTTGCTTTCATACTTTGGCTCTTTTTCCAGATTTTCCCCTGAACTTTCTTAATGATGTCCAGGTCCTTAGTGCCCCCTAGTGGCCATTCGTCACCCAATTTCTTCCTTAAGGTTGCCGACATTTTCCATAATCTCTCGCTTTATCTCGATAAATATCACATAATATTTGCAATGGCGTGCCTGGATCATTCGTGTTATCCAAGCAATTCCCCATAATCTCAAACTAGTCCTCAAGACTGCGTTTTTTCGCCACTATAGTCCAAGGATACAATTTTAGCTCAATCAACTGTAGTTTCCAAAACACTCACACGTGGAAGTAAATCAATTCCAAAACACACACACCTGGAATTAAACCATCAGCCGATGTCCCATCATCTCCAAAACTACACACATATGGAATTAAACCATCAATTTCAATGTCTCATCAATCCCAAAACTACACACATATGGAATTAAACCATCAACTTCGATGTCCCATCAATCCCAAAACTACACACATATGGAATAAAACCATCAATTTTGATGTTGCATCAATTCCAAAACTAACCCAAACCCAACCATCAATTATGAAATCCTATCAGTTAAATTTTCTAATCACCAGACAGAACTTTGATTTCGTCTAGACGATCTTTCCGTACCAACCGTGAGTGACCAGACCAATCAGACCATAAGAAGAGGGGGAAATCAATGCGCGGTCATTTTCCAGCTACACATTGTGGGCCCTTTTCCACTTTCCTTGTCCAAAATCAGTCTAATTCTGATTTCGCAGTTGGCCGGTAACCGTCTTGAGAAATCCCGGGTTTCGGCACCAAATGACAAATGTTGAATTATTTACCCGTCAGTCTGGCCTCAATAAAACTCGAGATGGATTTGTAGGCCTAGTATTATTTACTTTTAAACAACTTGCAAGTCTGACTTGCTTCACAAAAACCCAGAACACAAGCTGCCTCCAGGGTCTTCCGAATCGAGTGCTATTGGAGACAAAGGAATCTCTACAAATACATTCAAATTGCATCAAGTTTCATATACACGATTCCCATACGTCATCCTATACCCCTCCTGACCTGGCCATACATCCTAATTGGCTCACTTCTCATTCCTTAACCCTGGCCTCTTGTTACCCAGCATCCTTTTCTCCTCCACTACCAGACACCCCTCCCCCTTCCTTGCCATGCTTTCTGAAATCCTTTGTCTGCGAACTCACGAGAATTAGACCGGCCTACATATACATTACTGTAACTAATATATTTAGACTAACTATTTTATATCACATTCGTCAGGAACAAAAAAAATCAAAGGAAACACTCTTTGTAAGGTCAATGAATCGACAGCACAAATAGATGCAAATGGGTATGATTTGGAAGGGATCACCTAGAAATGATTAGAACAAAGAAAAATATGGCACAGGAACAGGCCATTTAGCACTCTGGTTCTGTACCGGTCATGATACCAACGTTTACCAAAACCCTCAGTATTTATTTGTGCCATATCCCTCTTTCCCCATCCTATCCATGTTTTTGCAAGTTGACTTTTGAACGCCGTTAATGTTTTTGCTTTCATAACCTCCCCTGACAAGGAGTTCCAGGCACTCACCGCCATCTGAGTAAACCACTTACGTCGCACATGTCCGCTACACTTTGCCCTACGGACGCCCATGGTGCCTGACCCGTCCACCATGGGAAAGAGTGCCTTCCCATCCACTCTATCGGTGCCCCTCATAATACTGTCGAACTCTATCAGGTCACCCCTCAACCTCCGTCTTTCTAATGAAAACAGTCTATTCAGCATATCCGAATAGCTAAGACCGTCCAGACCAGGACAAATCCTGGTAAACCTCCTCTGCACCCTGTCCAAAGCCTCCACATCTTTCTGTAATGTGGATTCCAGAATTGTGCGCAATGTTCCAAGTGCGGCCTGACCATGGTTCTATATATGACTTGCTCGTTTTAATACTAAATGCCACGTCCAGTGAAGGCAATCATTCCGTATGATTTCTTCACGACATTGTCCACTTGTGTTGCCACTTTTAGAGATCTGTGGATCTGTATGCCCAGATCTCTCTGACTTTCTATATTCCTAAGAGTTTTGCTATTTACTGTATATTGCCACTCTATGTTAGACCTACCAAAATGCAGTAATTCGCATTTATCCTGATTAAAATCCCTATCCAAGTCTCCAATCTATATACGTCCTGTTGTATTTTCTGAAAATCCTCAACACTCTCTGCCACTCCAACAAACTTGGTGTCATCCACAAACTTACTAATCAAACCAGCTAAAATTTCGTCCAAATTGTTCATATATACTCTAAACAACAGAGGCCCCAGCACAGTTCCCTGCGAAACATCGCGGGTCATTGCCTTCTGTTCAGAAAAACAACCCTTTCACTGCTACCTTCTGCCGTCCGTGACCGAGCCAGTTCGGTATCCATCTTATCATCTCACCTCAGATCCCGTGTGACTTCACCTTTTGTAACAGTCTGCCATGAGGCACTTGGTCATAGAATCATAGAGTCATAGAATTTTACAGCATGGAAACAGGCCCTTCGGCCCAACCAGTCCATGCCGCCGAGTTTTTACCATTAAGCTAGTCCCAGTTGCCCGCACTTGGCCCATAACCCTCTATACCCATCTTACCCATGTGACTATCTAATTGGTTTTTAAAAGACACAATTGTACCCGCCTCTACTACGACCTCTGGCAGCCCATTCCAGACACTCACTTCCCTCTGAGTGAAGAAATTGCCCCTCTGGGCCCTTCTGAATCTCTCCCCTCTCACCTTAAATCTATGCCCTCTAGTTTTAGACTCCCCTACCTTTGGGAAAAGATGTTGACTATCTACCTTATCTATGCCCCTCATTATTTTATAGACCTCTATAAAATCACCCCGAAGCCTCCTACGCTCCAGGGAAAAAAGTCCCAGTCTATCCAGCCTCTCCTTATAACTCAAACCATCAAATCCCGGCAACATCCTAGTAAATCTTTTCTGCACTCTTTCTAGTTTAATAATATCCTTTCTATAATAAGGTGACCAGAACTGCACACAGTATTCCAAGTGTGGCCGTACCAATGTCTTGTACAACTTCAACAAGACGTCCCAACTCCTGTATTCAATGTTCTGACCAATGAAACCAAGCATGCCGAATGCCTTCTTCACCACCCTGTCCACCTGCGACTCCACCTTCAAGGAGCTATGAACCTGTACGCCTAGATCTCTTTGTTCTATAACTCTCCCCAACGCCTTACCATTAACTGAGTAGGTCCTGGCCTGATTCGATCTGCCAAAATGCGTCACCTCACATTTATCTAAATTAAACTCCACCTGCCATTCGCCGGCCCACTGGCCTAATTGATCAAGATCCCGTTGCAATCCTAGATAACCTCCTTCACTATCCACTGTGCCACCAATCTTGGTGTCATCTGCAAACTTACTAACCATGCCTCCTAAATTCTCATCCAAATCATTAATATAAATCACAAATAACAGTGGACCCAGCACCGATCCCTGAGGCACACCACTGGTCACAGGCCTCCAGTTTGAAAAACAACCCTCTACAACCACCGTCTGCCTTCTGTCGTCCAGCCAATTTTGAATCCAATTGGCAACCTCACCCTGGATCCCGTGAGCTTTAACCTTCTGCAACAACCTACCATGCAGTACCTTGTCAAAGGCTTTGCTAAAGCCCTTGTAGACAACGTCTACTGCACTGCCCTCATCTACCTTCTTGGTCACCCCCTCAAAAAAACTCAATCAAATTTGTGAGACATGATTTTCCACGCACAAAGCCATGCTGACTGCCCCAAATCAGTCCTTGCCTCTCTAAATGCTTGTAGATCCTGTCTCTCAGAATACCTTCTAGCAACTTACCTACTACAAACGTTAGGCTCACCGGTCTGTAGTTCCCAGCCTTTTCCCTGCTGCCCTTCTTAAACAAGGGCACAACATTCGCCACTCTCCAATCTTCAGGCACCTCACCTGTGGCTGCCGATGATTCAAATATCTTTGTTAGTGGACCCGCAATTTCCTCCCTAGCCTCCCACAACATCCTGGGATACATTTCATCAGGTCCCGGGGATTTATCTACCTTGATGCGCTTTAAGACTTCCAGCACCTCCTCCTCTGTAATATGCACAACAAAGAACAAAGAACAAAGAAATGTACAGCACAGGAACAGGCCCTTCGGCCCTCCAAGCCCGTGCCGACCATGCTGCCCGACTAAACTACAATCTTCTACACTTCCTGGGTCCGTATCCTTCTATTCCGATCCTATTCATATATTTGTCAAGATGCTCCTTAAATGTCCCTATCGCCCCTGCTTCCACTACCTCCTCCGGTAGCGAGTTCCAGGCACCCACTGCCCTCTGCGTAAAAAAACTTGCCTCGTACATCTACTCTAAACGTTGCCACTCTCACCTTAAACCTATGCCCCCTAGTAATTGACCCCTCTACCCTGGGGGAAAGCCTCTGACAATCCACTCTGTCTATGCCCCTCATAATTTTGTATACCTCTATCAGGTCTCCCCTCAACCTCCTTCGTTCCAGTGAGAACAAACCGAGTTTATTCAATCGCTCCTCATAGCTAATGCCCTCCATACCTGGCAACATTCTGGTAAATCTCTTCTGCACCCTTTCTAAAGCCTCCACATCCTTCTGGTAGTGTGGCGACCAGAATTGAACACTATACTCGAAGTGTGGCCTAACTAAGGTTCTATACAGCTGCAACATGACTTGCCAATGCCCCGGCCAATGAAGGCAAGCATGACGTATGCCTTCTTGACTACCTTCTCCACCTGTGTTGCCCCTTTCAATGACCTGTGGACCTGTACTCCTAGATCTCTTTGACTTTCAATACTCTTGAGGGTTCTACCATTCACTGTATATTCCCCACCTGCATTAGACCTTCCAAAATGCATTACCTCACATTTGTCCGGATTAAACTCCATCTGCCATCTCTCCGCCCAAGTCTCCAGACAATCTAAATCCTGCTGTATCCTCCGACAGTCCTCATCACTATCCGCAATTCCACCAACCTTTGTGTCGTCTGCAAACTTACTAATCAGACCAGTTACATTTTCCTCCAAATCATTTATATATACTACAAAGAGCAAAGGTCCCAGCACTGATCCCCGTGGAACACCACTGGTCACAGCCCTCCAATTAGAAAAGCATCCCCCCATTGCTACTCTCTGCCTTCTATGGCCTAGACAGTTCTGTATCCACCTTGCCAGCTCACCCCTGATCTCGTGTGACTTCACCTTTTGTACTAGTCTACCATGAGGGACCTTGTCAAAGGCCTTACTGAAGTCCATATAGACAACATCTACTGCCCTACCTGCATCAATCATCTTAGTGACCTCCTCGAAAAACTCTATCAAGTTATTGAGACACGACCTCCCCTTCACAAAACCGTGCTGCCTCTCACTAATACGTCCATTTGCTTCCAAATGGGAGTAGATCCTGTCTCGAAGAATTCTCTCCAGTAATTTCCCTACCACTGAAGTAAGGCTCACCGGCCTGTAGTTCCCGGGATTATCCTTGCTACCCTTCTTAATCAGAGGAACAACATTGGCTATTCTGCAGTCCTCCGGGACATCCCCTGAAGACAGCGAGGATCCAAAGATTTCTGTCAAGGCCTCAGTAATTTCCTCTCCAGCCTCCTTCAGTATTCTGGGGTAGATCCCATCAGGCCCTGGGGACTTATCTACCTTAATATTTTTTAAAACGCCCAACACCTCGTCTTTTTGGATCACAATGTGACCCAGGCTATCTACACCCACTTCTCCAGACTCAACATCTACCAATTCCTTCTCTTTGGTGAATACTGATGCAAAGTATTCATTTAGTACCTCGCCCATTTCCTCTGGCTCCACACATAGATTCCCTTGCCTATCCTTCAGTGGGCCAACCCTTTCCCTGGCTACCCTCTTGCTTTTTATGTACGTGTAAAAAGCCTTGGGATTTTCCTTAACCCTATTTGCCAATGACTTTTCATGACCCCTTCTAGCCCTCCTGACTCCTTGCTTAAGTTCCTTCCTACTTTCCTTATAATCCACGCAGGCTTCGTCTGTTCCCAGCCTTTTAGCCCTGACAAATGCCTCCTTTTTCTTTTTGACGAGGCCTACAATATCACTCGTCATCCAAGGTTCCCGACAATTGCCGTATTTATCTTTCTTCCTCACAGGAACATGCCGGTCCTGTATTCCTTTCAACTGCCACTTGAAAGCCTCCCACTTGTCAGATGTTGATTTGCCCTCAAACATTCGCCCCCAATCTATGTTCTTCAGTTCCCGCCTAATATTGTTATAATTAGCCTTCCCCCAACTTAGCACATTCATCCTCGGACCACTCTTATCATTGTCCACCAGTACTTTAAAACTTACTGAATTGTGGTCACTTTTACCGAAATGCTCCCCTACTGAAACATCTACCACCTGGCCGGGCTTATTCCACAATACCAGGTCCAGTACCGCCTCTTCCCTAGTTGGACTGTCTACATATTGTTTTAAGAAGCCCTCCTGGATGCTCCTTACAAACTCCGCCCCGTCTAAGCCCCTGGCACTAAGTGAGTCCCAGTCAATATTGGGGAAGTTGAAGTCTCCCATCACCACAACCCTGTTGTTTTTACTCTTTTCCAAAATCTGTCTACCTATCTGCTCCTCTATCTCCCGCTGGCTGTTGGGAGGCCTGTAGTATACCCCCAACATTGTGACTGCACCCTTCTTATTCCTGATCTCTACCCATATAGCCTCACTGCCCTCTGAGGTGTCCTCTCGCAGTACAGCTGTGATATTCTCCCGAACAAGTAGCGCAACTCCGCCTCCCCTTTTACATCCCCCTCTATCCCGCCTGAAACATCTAAATCCTGGAACGTTTAGCTGCCAATCCTGCCCTTCCCTCAACCAGGTCTCTGTAATGGCAACAACATCATAGTTCCAAGTACTAATCCAAGCTCTAAGTTCATCAGCCTTACCCGTAATGCTCCTTGCATTAAAACATATGCACTTCAGGCCACCAGACCCGCTGTGTTCAGCAACCTCTCCCAGTCTGCTCTGCCTCAGAGCCACACTGTCCCTATTCCCTAGTTCTCCCTCAATGCTCTCACCTTCTGACCTATTGCTCCCGTGCCCACCCCCCTGCTATACTAGTTTAAAGCCTCCCGTGTGACACTAGCAAACCTCGCGGCCAGGGTATTTATGCCTCTCCGGGTTAGATGCAACCCGTCCTTCTTATACAGGTCACACCTGCCCCGGAAGAGCTCCCAGTGGTCCAGATAATGGAAACCCTCCCTCCTACACCAGCTGTTTAGCCACGTGATTATCTGCTCTATCTTCCTATTTCTAGCCTCACTGGCAAGTGGCACAGGGAGTAATCCCGAGATTACAACCCTCGAGGTCCAGTCTTTTAACTTTCTGCCTAGCTCCCTGAACTCCTGCTGCACGACCTCATGCCCCTTCCTGCCTATGTCGTTAGTACCAATATGTACAACGACCTCTGCCTGTTTGCACTCCCCCTTCATGATTCCCTCTACCCGTTCGGAAACATCTGGACCCTGGCACCAGGGAGGCAACATACCATCCTGGAGTCTCTTTCACGTCCACAGAAGCGCCTATCTGTGCCCCTGACTATAGAGTCCCCTATTACGATTACTATTCTGCGCTTTGACCCTCCCTTCTGAACATCAGAGCCAGCCGTGGTGCCACTGCTCTGGCTGCTGCTGTTTTCCACATACTTCTCAATAAATCACTATTTATTTCCCTTAGTTTCCTAACATTCATGCCTTTCTCCACCGTGAATACCGATGAGAAATATTCATTCAGGATCTCACCCAACTCATTAGGCTCTGCACATAGATGTCCTTGTTGATCCTTAAGAGGCCCTACTCTGTCCCTAGCTTCTCTTTTCCCCTCTATGTATCTGTAGAATCTCTTTGGATTCTCCCTTGCATTATTTGCCAAAGCAATTTCATGTCCCCTTTTTGCCCTCCTGATTTCCCTCTTAACTCTATTTCGACAATCTCTATACTCTTCAAAGGATCCACTTGATCCCAGTTGCTTATGTACGTCATATGCCTCCTTCTTCTTTTTGACCAGAGTCTCAATATCTCGAGTCATCCAGGGTTCCCTACTTCTACCAGCCTTGCCCTTCACTCTAAAGGGAATGTGCTTACCCTGCACCCTGGTTAACACATTTTTAAAAGCCTCCCATTTACCAGCCGTCCATTTGCCTGCCAACAGTATCCCCCAATCTACCTCTGCAAGTTCATGTCTGATACCATCAAAATTGGCCTTGCCCCAATTAAGAATTTTAACTCTTGGTCCAGACCTATCATTCTCCATAGCTATCTTAAAACTAATGGAGTTATGGTCACTTGTCCCAAAGTGATCCCTCACTAGCACTTCTGTCACTTGCCCTTCCTTATTTCCCAATACGAGGTCCAGTTTTGCCCCCTCTCTAGTCGGTCCATCCACATACTGAATGAGAAATTCCTCCTGAATACACTCAAGAAATTTCCCCCACCCAAGCCCCTAATGCTATGGCTGTCCCAGTCAATGTTGGGAAAGTTAAAGTCCCCTACTACTACCACCCTATTATTCTTGCAGCTATCTGTAATCTCCTTACATATTTGCTCCTCAATTTCCCGCTGACTATTTGGGGGCCTGTAGTACAGTCCTACCAAGGTGATCTCTCCCTTCTTATTTTTCGGGTCCACCCATATAGACTCAGTGGGCGAACCCTCGGATATATCCCCTCTAAGTACTGCCGTGATGTTCTCCCTAATCAAAAACGCCACTCCCCCTCCTCTCTTACCTCCTGTTCTATCCATTCTATAGCATCTGTACCCCGGAACATTGAGCTGCCAGTCCTGCCCCTCCCTTAGCAATGTTTCAGTCATAGCTATAATATCCCAGTCCCATGTGCCCGTCCATGCCCTGAGTTCATCCGCTTTGCCCGTCAGGCCCCTTGCATTGAAATAAATGCAGTTTAATGTAGACCTTCCTTGCTCTCTGCCCTGCTTTCTCTCGTCATGCTTTACACACTCTCCCTTCCTGCCTTTTGTTTCTGTCCCCACTGACTTCCTACATCGGTTCCCATCCCCCTGGCACATTAGTTGAAACCCTTCCCAATTGCACTAGCAAACACCCCCCCCGAGAACATTGGTTCCGGTCCCACCCAGATGCTGACCGTCCCATTTGTACAGGTCCCACCTGGGACCTCGGCATCTTGAGGCGGTAATGCTAATCACTGCGCCACCGTGCTGTCCTTTGTCAAAGGTTTTACTGTAATCCATGAAAACAACATGCACCGCCCTCCCCTCATCAATCATCTTTGTCTCCTCCTCAAAAATACTGGACCAAGTTAGTGAGGCACGAAGTCCCCGTCACAAAACCATGCTGTCTATCGCAAATGAGCCCATTTCTTACCAAATGGGGATCAATTCTCTCTCTGAAAATACAGTAGAAATGATTTTTTAAAATAAATTTAAAGTGCCCAATATATTTTTTACAATTAATCGGCATTTTAGCATGGCCATCCACCTACCCTGCAATCATTTGGTTTTCGGGGCGAAACCCACTTAACACGAGACGTATGTGCGAACTCCACACAGACAGTGGCCCAGGGCCGGCATCGAACCTGGGACCTCGGCATCTTGAGGCGGTAATGCTAATCACTGCGCCACCGTGCTGTCGTTTTTTCAAAGGATTTACTGTAATCCATGAAATCAACATCCCTCATAAATCATCTTTGTCACCTCCTCAGAAATACTGGACCAAGTTAGTGAGGCACGAAGTCCCCGTCACAAAACCATGCTGTTTATCGCAAATGAGCCCATTTCTTACCAAATGGGGATCAATTCTCTCTCTGAAAATACAGTAGAAAAATTACCTACTGCCGTCGCGAGGCTCACCGGCCTATAAACTCCTGGATTATCGCTACTGCCTTTCTTAAACTGTGATACCTTGTCAGCTGTTCTCCGGTCCTGTGGTATCCTACCTGTGGCCAATGAGGACACAAAGATGTCAGTTAAGGCCCTAGCAATTTCCTCCCTTGCTTCCCTCAGTTTTCTGGCGTAAGCCCCATCCGGCCAAGGAGGCGTATCGTCATTAATATATTTTAAAACACCCAATTCGTCCTCCTTTTTAATTAGAACATGACTCAGACGATCCACACACCCGACACAAGAATCGTCTTCCACAAAGTCCTTTTCTTTGGTGAACACTGATGAAAAGTACTCACTTAGTACCCTTCACGTCCTCTGGTTCAACATATAGATACCCCCACTCACCTTAAGTGGTCCAATTCTTTCGCTGGTCACCCTCTTGTTTTTTACGTACGAATAAGGTACTTTGGGATTTACCTTAATCTTCCTGCCAAGGAGATTCATGGTCCTTCCACAGCCATCCTAATTTTCCTCTTAATCACCTTCCTACTTTCTTTACACTCCTCTATAAAGCATCGAGGTTTTCATCACAAAAAATTCCCTTCAGCCAATAGCGTCTGTGTCCTGTACAAAGCAACCACCCAAGAATGTTATTGGATTCGGTGCGATGTTTCATACAATCATAGAATTTACTGTGCAGAAAGAGGCCATTCGGCACATCGAGTCTGCACCGGCCTTGGAAAGAGCACGCTATCCAGTACCACGCCTTCACCCTTGCCCCGTAACCCAGTAACCCCACCATACAATTTTGGACATTATGGGCAACTTAGAATGGCCAATACACCTAACCTGCACATCTTTGAACTGTGGGAGGAAAGCGCAGCTTCCGGAGAATAAAATCCATGCTGACATGGGGAGAACGTCAAGACTCCGCACTGACAGTGGCCCAAGCCGGGAATCGAACCTGGGCCTGGAGCTGTGAAAGAACAGTACTGACCACTGTATACCATGCCGACCTAATATTTGAACCGGATCAACAATCGTTCTGTCAAATTAACGGTTTTCTCTCCATCCAGCTGCAGAATTTCACTGTTTATTTTGCTTGCCTCCAGCTACTGTACAACGATTGTGACCCTGACACAGCGGAAGTGTGGGCTCTCCAGATGTGTCACTCGCTATCTGCTGGCCATGGCAGCAGCAGATCTACTGGTCATGATTATCGATCTAATATTCAGACACATCCGGATTGTTTACTGGGAGCGTTTTTATTTCCTGTGGTTTATCCCTGTGTGTAATATCCATGCTGTTTTTCTTTATGCAGCTACGGATTGTTCTGTCTGGTTTACTGTGGTTTTCACCGTTGATCGATTTGTGGCCATTTGTTGCCAGAAGCTGAAGAATAAATATTGCACTGAGAAAGTGGCTGCTGTGATTCTCTGAACCGTGGCTGTGCTGAGCTGTTTGAAATTTTCTTTTTGATATTTCATGTTGTCAGACTCGTACTCTATTACAAACAAACCCATCTTTTGTATTATAACATTCTCCACTCAATAATCTCCTATTTGGAAAGCCATCGAGTTTCTGCATCACATTGTGGCCCCGTGTGTCCCACGCGTCCTGATTCCGTTGGTTAATGTTGCAGCCATCAGACACATAGTAGTGAGCAGTAAAGCCCGCAGCCGACTTCGGGAAAACAATGCTGCGAAGAGTTCCAGAGACCCAGAGATAGAGAGTCGAACAAAATCAATCATATTGCTGTTCGTTATCTCGTTGGATTTCATCCTGTTGTGGACAGTTTTAATCGTTTATTCTACATGGAGACGGACATGTTATTTATAAGATGATTCTGCGTGGATGAGTGATATTGTTCTGGAAATTGGCTTCATGTTGCAGCTCCTGAGCTGCTGCAGAAACACGTGTATTTATGCCGTGACCCAAAGCATTTTCAGGGAGCAGTTGATGAATGTACTAATATATCCATTTGTTTCGATTATAGAATCATAGAATCATAGAAGTTTACAGCATGGAAACAGGCCCTTCGGCCCAACCAGTCCATGCCGCCCAGTTTTTACCATTAAGCTAGTCCCAGTTGCCCGCACTTGGCCCATAACCCTCTATACCCATCTTACCCATGTAACTATCTAAATGCTTTTTGAAAGACACAATTGTACCCGCCTCTACTACTACCTCTGGCAGCCCATTCCAGACACTCACTACCCTCTGAGTGAAGAAATTGACCCTCTGGGCCCTTCTGAATCTCTCCCCTCGATTTTTCGATGTATTCAGAGATGTGCAGAAATGAATGATTGACAATTTGGAGCAATTAATTTCTTGTTTCAATTTTCCCATCGGAGTCTTTGGGAGACAGCGGACCGAAAGTACTCCCATGGGAAAAAGCGGTGGGGAGGGGGGCGCACTGTCACTCTCCCAACATTAGCACGGTGGATCCTATGACTCTGGTGTCAGAGAGATTGGAGGAGACTGTGGCTTTCGCTGAACAGCAAAACATGTTACTCCTATCGTGACAGCTATGGTAAAAGTCAGGGAAAGTGGTAATTACTTACAATGATAATGAGGGGCAGGGTCTGCTACACCGGGGACGGAGCGGACGTTCGAGGCCCCTCTGTTAGCTGAGGGGTTGGCGGATACTCTGATTAGGGTAACAGAGCCACGAGGCACTCATGCTCTGGTAGCGGAGCTATCTTTACTTAATGGTGGATACCGTGCCTTCTTCAACCTTCCAATTCTGATGTCAGCAATCTCCCTCGCCTGCGGTCAAATTTTCGAGTGCAGGTGAAGGTGAAATCTTCCCCATTGACCCGAACCCTATCATCGCCAGGAACTTTAAATAGCTCGGGATGTCATTACAGGTACTGTCTGAATTTTCTGACACACCAAATCGCTGGGGGAGCGGGAGATGTCACAGGCAAATTGTAGTATGAGGATGTCTGCAATCCACTCAACGAGAGGTTTTTAAAACACACAGACAGACCGGAAACGTACACTCAGCGGTAAATGCGGGTGGGAATGATCTGTCGCTGCCACAGTAGAGAGCCGTGTATCCTCTCAATCCAGTGTCAGAGCGAATGGCGGAGCTGTGGCCACACCAGGAGAAGATGAGTCGTTTACACAGTGCCGAGAGCCAAGTTGTGATTTGTCAGTGACACTTCAGCAGCGATTTTATATAGCATGAACAAACGTTGAGTGAGGGTGAAACATTTTGTGGATATAAAATACAAAGTGCAGAAAGAAGGGGTAGAAAATAGAACATAGAACATACAGCTGCATAGCACAGTACATGCCCATCGGCCCACGATGTTGTGCCGAACTAGTCTGAAACTAAGATCAAATCAACATACTGCCAATCATTCTAGTGCGCGCCATGTGCCTATCTAATAACCACATCAAATTTCGTAAAGTGTCCGACTCCACTGCCATAGCTGGGAGGGCATTCGCCGCCCCAATCACTCTCTTAATAAATAACCTACCTCTGGCATCCCTCCTATATCTTCCACCATGAACCTTATAGTTATACTCCCTTGTTACAGCTACATCCACCCGAGGAAAAAGTCGGGTTGTGCCGAACTAGTCTGAAACTAAGATCAAATCAACATACTGCCAATCATTCTAGTGCGCGCCATGTGCCTATCTAATAACCACATCAAATTTCGTAAAGTGTCCGACTCCACTGCCATAGCTGGGAGGGCATTCGCCGCCCCAATCACTCTCTTAATAAATAACCTACCTCTGGCATCCCTCCTATATCTTCCACCATGAACCTTATAGTTGTACTCCCTTGTTACAGCTACATCCACCCGAGGAAAAAGTCGGGTTGTGCCGAACTAGTCTGAAACTAAGATCAAATCAACATACTGCCAATCATTCTAGTGCGCGCCATGTGCCTATCTAATAACCACATCAAATTTCGTAAAGTGTCCGACTCCACTGCCATAGCTGGGAGGGCATTCGCCGCCCCAATCACTCTCTTAATAAATAACCTACCTCTGGCATCCCTCCTATATCTTCCACCATGAACCTTATAGTTGTACTCCCTTGTTACAGCTACATCCACCCGAGGAAAAAGTCGCAGAACGTCCAATCTATCTATACCTCTCATCATCTTACACACCTCAATCAAGTCACCTCTCATCCTCCTTCGCTCCAATGAGAAAAGCCATAGCTCTCTCAACCTTTCCTCATAAGACCTACCCTCCAATCCAGGCAGCATCCTGGTAAATCTCCTTTGCACCCTTTCCAATACTTGCAGATCCTTCCTATAATGAGGTGAACAGAACTGCACACAATGCTACAAATGTGGTTTAACCAATGTCTTGTACAGTTGCAGCAAAACCTCACGGCTCTTAAACTCATTCCCCCTGTTAATAAATGCAAATGCACTGTCGGCTTTCTTGACGGCTCTATCCACTTGGGTGGAAACATTCCGAGGTCTATGGACATGAATTTCGAGATCTCCCTGCTCCTCCACATTCTTCAGAAGCCTGCCGTTAACCCTCTATGGCCTCTCCCCGGTGTAATCACTTCCACTCCTCACTACTGTACTGGAATGTCATCCAGGATGTTTTGAGCTCAAGTCCTGGTGTATAACTTGAACGTACAGCCCTCTGGCAAAGAGAAGAAGGCCGTGGCGTCAAGTCGATCTCCAGGTAGAACATTCCATGCACATAGATTGACATCGTTGCCAGGGCCTCGGGCAAAGGGTTCTGTGTACAAACCTTGCCACAATTTACTTAAAATGTAGCACATGGTAAAATGAGTCAAAAAAATGAGGGGCTGGCTTAGCACAGGGCTAAATCGCTGGCTTTGAAAGCAAATCAAGGCAGGCCAGCAGCACGGTTCAATTCCCATACCAGCCTCCCCTAACAGGAGCCGGAATGTGGCGACTAGGGGCTTTTCACAGTAACTTCATTTGAAGCCTACTTGTGACGATAAGCGATTTTCATTCATTCAAAAAAAGATCCTGTAGATGTTTACACTTGTGATTGATCATGACGTCAATCCGATCGCAAAACTGCTTCAATTAGTTACACACAAGTGTATACGATGATTCCCGGAATAAAACGCCTTGACAAATAAAGAACAGATCAAGTGCACTGATTGTGATCTTACACTAGCTTGAGTCGGTTTTGCCAGCTTTATCCGGCGGAATTAACCGGATTAAGAATTTTACATGTAAATTACATCAAACGCTAATTGTCCAGTGACGATGTTCAATGTGGTGTATTAAACATCACCAAGGAAGCTGGTACATTATTGGAATAATGAGTGTGGCTCTGCTCTGCTCATTGCGCGTGTTTCAGGCGGATCTTCAAATTTCACTCAGGATTTTGGGTGTCCAGGCACCGACAGTCAGTTCTATTGTTGGCTCCTGACTGTGGCAGCAATTATTGAAGAGAACTACTAACCAAGAGATAACAGTTTATTCCAGTTGTGTCATTGAGACAGGAAAAATTGTTAAAATAGTTTAATAAAGTCAGAATTATTACCTCGATACTATTGTATGGAGGTTCGGCTTTATCTTTTCATTCATGATCGAGTTTGAAATGGTAACAGCTCTCTCCTTTCCTCTCTTCTTTATAATGCTGAAAGAGACACAGAGGAACTGGAAGACAGAAGAATCATAGAGTTGAGGATGAGAGTGGGGAGGAGAATGAGAGACAGAAGAGAGCAGATCAATTCCAGACCAACTCTAAGAGGGCCGCAGAGATCAATGCAATCAATCAAACTTTCTGATATCAAACATGACTGGAAATCGCTGAGAATGATCTGTTCTATTCCGCAGGATAATGAATGTCATCAGCAACCACCATGTGTTCTGCTGACACATGTCACAGAGCAATTTCAGCCTCTGTTCCCTGACATCATCTTCTGAAAGCTGATAGAAAACGGAATATTTTTTCGAGTTGTATTTTCTGGAGACATATTAATGACCACATATGAACTACAAAACATCAAACATCTTATTTACACCAAGAAATACTCACCATTGATCCATGACCTCTGAACGACATCAGATCCTTGCTGTTTTCGTGACTGATAGATGATAATTCCGGCCACGTTGGGAAACTCGTACATACATTAGAACAAAACATAACACTATTTTCCATGCGCGGGTATGTACATTTCCTTCCAATTCATGGATGTCACGATTTTCTTCCTTTGTTTCACGACACACTTGTGTGTGGGAGGGACGCAATGTGACAGTTTTGGTATGTTTCAAATAGGGTCATGACAGTTTGCATGTAAAGTGTGAACCTTGATGATATCCAACATACTTTGAGAAGTTCTTACTGGGCGAATAGATGATGTTCCACTGTATCGGCTATCACCGTTGTGCTGTTGGCTCTTGAGGGAAATGCTTTGACCCATTTGTTGAAAGTAGCAATGACTGCTGGCATATTGTTTTGTAACCTCCTCCCTCCCACCACTCAACATAGCACAAGTTCATCCGCAAAATAAATTTGGAAATTCGACCAGGGCCCCTCCATGCGCCTGGAATATCTGAGATCTCCTTTATGATCGTCAATGTCCTTCCCGGCACATATCAAACACTTTTCAATATAATGCTTTATATATTTATCAAACCATGCCTCCAACATAAGTTTTTCATTCTTTCCACAGTTCTTGCTGTTCTTTCTCGATCCCATTCCTCAATAAATTGATTAATTACCCAGTTACAATCTATGGTTGGCAACACGTATCTTTCCACCTCGAATACCTTGGCGGTCCCTGATGTTTAATTTGTTTTTCGACGTCTTCAATGATGACGAGAATTAGTTCGAATGGGTTTCAAAACAAATTGTTCCTTTGGAATTGAATAAGACCCTCACTTCGAATCTGACGCACCGGGGCAGCAAACTGGCCTCTTGCTTAGCAAACAAACCTGCATTTCAATTGCCTGCCAGCGAGGGTCTATGGCGAATCTTTACATGAATTACCCCATATTGTTCTTCGGCGTTCGACAAAAAGTCATTCAGTTCATTAGAAACATACATGCTATCTGAAAAAATAGCATGCAGTTGCGGGGGTGGGGGGTGTTCCGAGTAGGAGACTGCAAATGTTACTGCTGTTCACCAGGCACTCTGAGCGCTCATGGGGTAGGTTCAATGTTCTTGCCTCTAACACCTGCCCTTGACTGTTTACCATATGATTACCTCATTCGAAATTCCCTCACTCCATCCTCAATCGAGGATCCCTCTATTAGATGTGTTAGTGGGTGTTTGTGTCTGTCTGTTGCCCTCTGGTTTCTACCGGGCTATTGGGCACTACCCCTACCTCCCTGTTTTATTTTGGCAGATTTAGTCCACTGGGACAGGGTGCTGCCACACACTGACAGTCCAGCGCTTCCCCGCTATTACTGATTTCTGCAAGGAAAGTGAGTGTAATACGTCTGTTAACAGGAATGTTCTTCCTTTGTAACGTTAACATTCATCGGGCTTTGTGATCCTGACTAAGAATTCCATCTCTTATGCATCCGCCCAAAAATAATTAATGGAGGGGAGACGGTACTGCTGAAATAGTGAGTGGATTAGTGCTAATATCATGGGTAATCAATTGGACTGCCCAGGAAGCTGCCAGTATGTGGCATTCAAATGTGGAAAATGTCTGTTGTGTCGGACATATGAGT
The DNA here is from genome assembly GCF_047496885.1 of Scyliorhinus torazame. Taxonomy (NCBI): domain Eukaryota; kingdom Metazoa; phylum Chordata; class Chondrichthyes; order Carcharhiniformes; family Scyliorhinidae; genus Scyliorhinus; species Scyliorhinus torazame. Next base: position 136,997,047 of record NC_092726.1, on the reverse strand, counting down.
CAGAGATACTAGCGTCCATCGCCGCAACCGGAATGTCAAAAGGTAATTCTGGATTCGGTTTGTATGGCTGGCGCCTGAGTCAATGTATTTTTAGTTCACGAATGGCCTATGTGAACAGTTCAGTCCCCATCCAAGGGGAGTTCTTTTTTATTAGATCTGATAACGGTGAAGCTTTTTGTTCCAAAACTGTCCATGTGGTTTCAGCAATATCGTAACAATCCTAAAAACGAATTGTAAGAATTTTAAATCGAGGGTAACGGGAATTGGCAGGTGGTCTAAAGCCTTTTCCTTTCCATCTCTCGATTCGTCCAGGTCACCATAGCGCCTTAGTTGGAGACCCGTCTTCTCATAATACAAGCGTTTTGGGTTAACGTTCTGTCCCAGGATGGCGAGCAGGCCTAGCAAATCATCGAGGATATCTCAGTGTTCCTCTCTCGGCATATCTTGGAGAATAAGGGGAATTTGTATTGGGGTTCCTTTCATAAGGAAACTGACCAATATCTATTACTGATATCTAAAACAGTAACATTTCGTGCTTGCGTTTGTCGTTATATTAATATCTCGGGACTGCTCACCACCGTGGGGCAGGCCAAAGCGGTTGCTTGCTTCAATATTCGGTAGTCGATACTTAGGGGCCAAGTTGCATCCGGCATCTTTACTGACCAGATAGGTGAATCATTTGCTGAGACTACGGGAAGTAGGACTCCCTGCCCCACTTATCCGGTAATTACTTACGGCACATTTTCTTCTGACAGCGTGGGGAACGCATATTATTTCTGAGGTTGATTCCAGCCCCTCTATAGCAACCTCTAGAACATAGAACATTACAGCGCAGTACAGGCCCTTCGGCGTTTAATGTTGCGCTGACTTGTGAAACCACTCTAAAGCCTATCTACACTATTCCCTTATCATCCATATCTTTATCCAATGACCATTTAAATGCCCTTAATGTTGGCCAGTGCACTACTGATGCAGGCAGGGCATTCCACGCCCTTACTACTCTCTGAGTAAAGAACCTACCTCTGACCTCTGTCCTATATCTATTGTCCCTCAATTTAAAGCTATGTCCCCTCGTGCTAGCCATCACCATCCGAGGAAAAGGGCTCTCACTGTCCACCCTATCTAATCCTCTGATCATCTTGTATGCCTCAATTATGTCACCTCTTAACCTTCTTCTCTCTAACGAAAACAGACTTACGGTCCTCAGCCTTTCCTCATAAGATCTTCGCTCCATATCAGGCAACATCCTGGTAAATCTACTCTGCAACCTTCCCAATCCTTCCACATCCTTCCTATAATGCGGCGACCAGAAGTGCACGCAATACTCCAAATGCGGCCGCACGAGAGCTTTGTACAGCTGCAACATAACCTCATGGCTCCGAAACTCAATCCCTCTACCAATAAAAGCTATCACACCGTACGCCTTCTTAACAATCCTCTCAACCTGGGTGGCAACTTTCAGGGATCTATCTACATGGAACGAAGTCTTACAACACCAGGTTAAAGTCCAACAGGTTTGTTTCGATGTCACTAGCTTTCAGAGCGCTGCTCCTTCCTCAGGTGAATAAAGAGGTCTGTTCCAGAAACACATATATAGACAAATTCACACCGCTTGAGACAATTCACACCTCTTTAACCTGGGGTCACCCCATCTCTGGATCTGTAAAGATTTAATCACCTGCTAATGCTCGCATTCCTAGCATTGTTTGGCATCTTTGAATTTGTCTATATATGTGTTTCTGGAACAGACCTCTTCATTCACCTGAGGAAGGAGCAGCGCTAGTGACATCGAAACAAACCTGTTGGACTTTAACCTGGTGTTGTAAGACTTCGTACTGTGCTCACCCCAGTCCAACGCCGGCATGTCCACATCATATCTACATGGACACCGAGATCTGTCTGCTCATCCACACTACCAAGGATTTTACCATTAGCCCAGTACTCTGTCTTCCTGTTACTCCTTCCAAAATCAATTACCTCACCCTTTTCTGCATTAAACTCCAATTGCCACCTCTCAGCCGAGCTCTGCAGCTTATCTATGTCCCTCTGAAACCTGCACCAACCTTCCGCACTGTCCACAACTCACCGATTTTAGTGTAATCTGCAAATTTACTGAGCTATCCTTCTACGCCCTCCTCCAGGTCATTTATAAAAATGACAAACAGCAGGGGCCCCAAAACAGATCCTTGTGGTACATCACTAGTAACTGAACTCCAGGCTGAACATTTCCCATCAACCACCACCCTCTGACAATATGCCGCTATCAGATTTGAGTTGGGCTGAAACCGGCTCTCGAATCCAGAGTTCATGTTGCACTAATGGACCCCCTGACATGTTGTCTTTCTGAACGCACAGTTTGCACACGGTACACATTTGGTCCAAGCATTTTCACACACAGATCGGGGATGATGTCTTTAACTCTCCATCAATTGGTCAAGCAATACAATTTGCTATGTCAAAGGATGAACTAAACGTTTACATTCGCTCGAAGCCTAGGATGTGTTCCGTCCTCGGGAAGAATCAGTCAAGATAGCAGAATGGAAAATCAATATGACTTCCAGTTTAAACTCTACAGGGTCAGTTTCTCCACCTTGTCACATGTGGCCGTTGAAACCGCTCAACATGATTTCCCTTTGATTGCGCCATTCAATTCGGGGTGAGCTGCTGGGGTTAAATGTGGTCGTGACCTCCAGTATCACTCGCATTTGACTGGATGCCTCCTCCCCGACCGCTCCCTAGCAGGCGACCTGTATTCTCACATTTGACGCTGCAGAACCACTCTGCAAAGGCCTGACACCGTCATTGATTACACAGCGGAGCGGGGGTAGGTGAGTCAGGAGCATGCGCCCCTGAAAACGACAGAGATTATTCTTTCCTGCATATTGGTGCATCCGAGCTCCGCCAGGCTCGTCCGATGGTTGGAGAGTTTTCTCTGCACCTGGTGCATAATGTTTAGGTTCGCAAGATTCTCGGAAAGTAGTGACAGAGTGGGTCACAATTATAACACCGGCCGGTTGACGCTCGTCTTGGTCTGGTCGGTAGCGCGGGATGTGCCCTGTTTCTGGGTTCACCATGTCTCTTATCTGGAACGGGTCTCTCGTGATAAGGAGGGGAATGTAGCTTCATTCGTATCTATCTGTGCCCACCGTCATTTTCCCAGATTGCCCAGTGTCCCTGAGTTCGAGCAACAGCATTTTGCCATTTGGGGGGATTCCCGTGGCCTGAGTTTCCCATCGTTGTGCTCGGATTAAACGGTGGAGGATCCATGTCGCAGTGTGTGTTGAATCGGGAGGATCAACAGATTCCCAAGCTTTTTGGCCACCTTGGGCTGCATGTGAGACGAACGCATTAATCAATCTGGTATCATTTGTGGTGCACATGTCTTGTCAGAACAAATAATTTTGTTTAGACTTTTGATCTCTCGAAACTCATCACAGTTTTGATAACAGAGATTGCTACAATTATTCTCCTTTCGTGTTCATCTTGTTCAATGTACAAACCTCAATTCCTCGGCGTCACTCTGATATTCAGGGCTGATTGTTTGATTTTAGTCAATGTCTGATGCAAATCCTGTCTCATTGAAAATAGTTAACTGCACCTGCTTTTTCACTGCTCTGGTTGTTATTATTCCCTGAAGGACATTAGTGAACCAGCTGGGTTTTTACAACAATCGAAAATGGTTTCATGGTCATCGTTCAGAATTTATTCCTTGATATTTATTGGATTCAATCTCTCCAAATGCCCTGGTTGCATTCAAACACAAGACCCCAGAACAATACCCTGGGTCCCTGAATTACGACTAACTGCTTTTTTCAGATAATGGTAATCGGATCAGGCACCGTGGACCCAAATTGTTTCCCTTGGGGGATTCCACTTTCTTTAAAACGAGACTCCTTTCAAGGTGCGCTTCCATTGTCTCTTCGACAGCATCGCTTTGGCAACTGAAAGAGATCAGCGGCTCCAGAGGGTGCGAGGGGAGAGATTGAAATCTGACATTCACAAGCTGGCATGTTACAACAATGGCTGTGAATGTGAGAACAATGGATTGGAATGATACAACAATGTTTCCGAATCTGACAACAGTGGGTAGGAATGTTCCATCAATGGGTGAGAATCTGAAAACAATCGTAGTTGATCATAATCTGAGAACAAAATACTGGAATGTTCCAACAGTAAACAGGGGTTTATTCGCCGCGCTTTACCAACTTTCTACATTGTATAAATGGATGTCATTGGAAAAACGGATCTTTTGGACACTCCAAGTTATTCAGGCGGGTTACTATCCCTTCCTTGCTGGTTTCGGTGTCCCTGGTAAGAAACTTTATGTCTTTATTGCTCCAATCCATTGTTAACCACGGTATTTTGCTGTCATTTATATTTGGATGTGAAAATGCATTTTGTCAAGTTCAATCTGAAACACCTTTACCTCTCCGTCAATGTAACTTCACTGACCTGTCCAATGTCTGAGCCTTAAGAAAAGATAGTTCACAATCTCTGCAATTGCTTTCACGTTGAGGTGATTCCCGTACCCACATCATCTCCAGTACCAAATCTCTATTATATCACCTGCAAAATATCACTTCCCCAATTCTATCTTCGAAAACTCCTCACATATTGTCAACAAGTCTCTTTATTACAGTAGGACTCGAGAGCTCCAATGTAATAAGCGAAACACTTCAGATTACCAAACATTGCAGCGCACAGAACATCCATGCCTCTGTAATTTGAACTGCAAATCACAGAACATCAGTTCAATCACCATTCTGATGCATGATGTGGACATGCCGCCGTTGGACTGGGGCGGGCACAGAAGAAATCTTACACCAGAGTAAAGTCCAACAGGTTTGTCTCGAATCACTAGCTTTCGGAGCGCAGTTCCTTCCTCTGGTCCTTCCTCACCTGATGAAGGAGCTGTGGGCCGAAAGATAGTGATTCGAAACAAACATAGAACATAGAACAATACAGCGCAGTACAGGCCCTTCGGCCCACGATGTTGCACCGAAACAAAAGCCATCTAACCTACACTATACCATTATCATCCATATGTTTATCCAACAAACTTTTAAATGCCCTTAATGTTGGCGAGTTCACTACTGTAGCAGGTAGGGCATTCCACGGCCTCACCGGTTGGACTTTAACCTGGTGTTGTAAGACTTCATTCTGATGCAAGCAGACGCACATGTATTCCCTTTCGCGCTGCTCATTGACTTTTTCCATATTTCTGTAACATCTATCCACTGACGGCTGTTCCTAATCCCTTTTTGAAGTTAATGTACAGATATATGTATCTCTTCTTTGTCGCAATCTCTGGCGCTCTCTGTCACCAGGAGCCTGCGCTGAGACTATTACGTGATGGACGATAATGCTTTCAAGCTGGGTAAAAAACAGTGAGTTCAAGTGGTGAGTTCCAACTGGTTAAAAGGGGGTTACTAGTAATTAAACTGACCTTCAATTGAAAGCTACATCAGCCCTCAAATCGTGTAATTGAAAGCTACTCGTTTGGCGAGTTGAATTCCTGAAACAGGATGCGGCTGAGTTACACTCGACTGTATCTGTTGGATTGTGCAACTGGTTTAATTCTGTTTGCAGAGCATTGGATTTTGAGGCCACCAAACAGGGAAGCCAGTCAGTATTGTTTGTCTGCACTGTGAGTGCTACTTGGCAGGACGAGTGTGCTTTATAGTTGGGTGGAAAATACGGAGTTGGGTGAAATTGGCAGACGGTGAAACGGAAATATCGGACGCAGAGCTGAGCAGGAAATTATCGAACAGACCCTGGCAATGTAGAGGGGTGTCATGATTCACTGACAGTGTTCCGACTTGGGGGACGGGGTAGGGGGAGGGGGTGTGAAGAGTTTTATCACAGGAAGATGTGATTTTCTTGGCGAATAAGGAATCTGTCCAAATTTTAAAATCCATTTTACATTTCCTGGTATAAATTGTGTTCATATTGAGGTAATGGGGGAGTATGAAAAATGTTTTAAAAGTGATAAAAATTAAAATATAATTTAAAAACCTACAGCTTCAGGGGCGCGTGGTGTGTTCTTCCGGCATCATGTAACAGCTGATGGGCCCCATTGTGGTTCCTAGTGACCACATCTGTAGTAAGTGTTGGTTGCTCGAGGAACTGCGGCTCAGGTTTGATGAGTTGGATTCTGAGCTTCAGACGTTGCGACAGATCAGGGAGGGGGAGAGATACCGAGACGCTGTGTTTCAGGAGGCAGACACATCACCTAGGCACACTACCTTGAATTCAGCCAGCGGTCAGGGACAGACAGGAGCGTGTGGCTGCTATTGTGGCAGGTCGAAAGTATCGAACTTCAGGCACGTAGGTGTCTCAGCTCTTGACTTTGTCCAACAGATACGAGATACTTGCTCAATTGTTGATGGGAACAAGGACTGTAGGGAGGATGAGTTAGCTGACCACTGTTCCGTGGTATTGGAGTCCAAAGATGTGCAGGTTAGCTGGATTGGCCATGATAAATTGCCCTTAGAACCAACATTGTCCTTAGTGTTGGGTGGGGTTACTGGGTTATGGGGATAGGGTGGAGGTGTTGACCTTGGGTAGGGTGCTCTGTCCAAGAGCCGGTGCAGACTAGATGGGCCGACTGGCCTCCTTCTGCACTGTAAATTCTATGATGATTCAAGCGGGTAAGCAAAAAGACAAGTGGTAGCAGTAGTGGATTCAATGATTAGGGAGACAAAGAGCATCATTTATAAGCAGGACCAACAGTTTCACATGGTATGTTGGCTACCCGGTGGCAGGGCGAGGGACATCTCTAACTGGCGTGAAGTTATATTGGAGTGGGAGGGGGATGATCCAGTTTTAGTGGCCCACATTGGGACAGACAACATAGTAAAGACAAGGAAAGAGGACCTCTTTGTGAATGATCATGAACTAAGCACAAAAGAATCGAACAGGTCCTCAAGGATTATAATCTCTGGATTACTACCCGAGGCATCTGCAAACGGGCACAGGAATGAGAAAATTAGGGAGGTAAACACGCGGCTAAACGAGCGGTGCTGGTGGCGTGCCATTTCATGCGGCACTGGCATCAGTATGTTGACAAGACGGATATGTTCCGTTGGATGGCGTCCACCTGAATTGGACTGGGAACATTGTTCCCGCGGGAAGGAGAAAATAGGGTGGTCACAAGGACTTTCAACTAGCAAATAGGGAGAAGGGAATGGTAAAACTACAAGATGTATAATGGTTAATGAGAACCAGAACAGCAGGTCAGCATGTGATGAGGAGGTAGAGATTAATAGAATAACAGTCGGGGCTAGTCTATCCGCTGCGAAGGCGGAAGGACACGGGGAAAAAGTGTAAGGTGACTGGGGGAGTGAAATTTGTGGATGAGGCACATTGTTACCAGAGATTAATGAAGGAGGTCAGAATGTGTGAAAAGCATAGAGCGCAAGAAAATCGTCCAAGCGAAAGACAAAGCAGTCGGACATATTTGGAAAACGTGTACCTCACTACACGCAGTTTTCGGAATAAGGTCAATGAGCTGACAGCATAAATAGATACAAAAGGGTATGATTTGGCGGGGAAAACTGAAACATGGTTGCAGGAGGATCGTGACTGGGAGTTAAATGTCCACGGGTACTCAGTATTCCGAAAGGACAGACAGAATGGAACAGGAGGTGGTGTTGCTGTATTGGATAAAGATGACATCACGGTTGTATTTAGAAATACTATTGGTACAAATGGACAAGATGCTTATTTGATTTGGGAGGAAACAAAACATAATCAAAGGAAACACTCTTTGTAAGGTCAATCAATCGACAGCACAATTGGATACAAATGGGTATCATTTGGAAGGGGTCACCTAGAAATGATTAGAACAAAGAACAAAGAACAATACGGCACAGGAACAGGCCATTCGGCCCTCGAAGCCTGTACCGGTCATGATATCGACATTTACCAAAACACTCTGTACTTCCTTGTGCCCTATCCCTCTATGCCCATCCTATCAATGTTTTTGAAAGTTGCCTTTTGAACGCCGTTAATGTATTTGCTTTCAAAACGTCCCCGGACAACGCGTTCCAGGCACTCACCACCATCTGCGTAAAAATCCTGCTTCGCACATATCCTCTGAACGTTGCCCCACGGACCTTAAACCTATGTCCCATGGTGCCTGTCCCGTCCACCATGGGAAAGAGTGCCTGCCCATCCACTCTATCTATGCCCCTCATAATATTGTAGACCTCTATCAGGTCACCCCTCGACCTCCGTCTTTCTAATGAAAACAGTCTATTCACCATCTCCGCATAGCTACGATCCTCCAGTCCAGGAAAAATCCCGGTAAGCCTCCTCTGCACCCTGTCCAAAATCTCCATACCCTTCTGTAATGTGGCATCCAGAATTGTGCGCAATATTCCAATTGCGGCCTCACCAAGGTTCTATCCATGACTTGCTATTTTTTATACTAAATGCCACGTCCAATGAAGGCAAGCATTCTGTATGATTTCTTCACTACGTTGTCCACCTGTATTGCCACTTTCAAAGATCTCTGGATGTATGCTCAGATCTCTCCGATTTTCTATATTCCGTTTTGCTATTTAGTGCATATTTCCACTCTATGTTAGATCTACCAAAAATACATTAATTCGCATTTATCCTGAATAAAACACATTTACCATTTCTCTATAAAAGTCTCCAATCTATATATGTCCTGCTCTATCCTCTGACAATCCTCAACACTATCTGCCACTCCACCAAACTTGGTGTCATCCACAAACTTACTAATCAGACCAGATACATTTTCCACCAAATCGTTCAAATTAACTCCAAACAACAGAGGCCCCAGCACAGTTCCCAGTGGAACACCGCGGGCCATTGCCTTCCATTCAGAAAATAACCCTTTCACTGCTACCCTCTGTCATCCATGACCGAGCCAGTTCTGTATCCATCTTACCACCTCACCTCAGACCCCGTGTTACTTCACCTTTTGCACCAGTCTGCCATGCGGCACTTGGTCAAATGTTCTTTTTAATAAATGTTTTAAACGCAATACGCTTGTTTTCCAATTAAGCGTTAATTTAGAATGGCCAATCCACCTACCTTGCACATCTGTTGGTTTTGGGGGCAAAACCCATGCAAACACGGGAGGTATGTGAGAACTCCACACAGACAGTGGCGCAGAGCCGAGATCAAAACTGGGACCTCGGCATCGTAAGGCGGTAATGCTAATCACTGTGCCACCATGCTGTCCTTTGTCAAAGGTTTTACTGAAATTCATGAAAACGATATCCACCTCATGAATCATCTTTGATACCGCCTCAAAAATACTCGATCAAATTAGTGACGCATGACCACTCCTTCACAAAACCATGCTGTCTATCGCAAATGAGCCCATTTCGTTCCATATGGGGATCAATCCTGTCCCTGAAAATACTGTCCAATAATTTGCCTACTGCCGACGCGAGGCTCAACGCCGTATAATGTCCTTCAATATCGCTGCTGCCTTTCTTAAATAGAGGTACCACGTCAGCTATTCTCCACCCCTGTGGATTCTCACCTGTGGTCAATGAGGACACAAAGATGTCAGTTAAGGCCCCAGCTATTTCCTCCCTTGCTGCCCTCAGTATTCTGGGGTCACCCCATCCGGCCAAGGAGACTAGGATCTACTTTAATATATTTTAAAAGACCCAATACTTCCTCCTTTTTGATTTCAACATGACCCAGACTATCCACGCACCTTACCCAAGAATCGTCTTCCACTAAGTCCTTTTCTTTGATCAACACTAATGAAAAGTAGTCACTTAGTACCCTTCACGTCCTCTGATTCAACATATAGATACCTCCACTCACCTGGTCCAATCCTTTCGCTGGTCACGCTCTTGTTTTTTTACGTACGAATGAGATGCTTTGGGATTCACCTTAACCTTCCTTGCCAAGGATATTTCATGGTCCTTCACAGCCCTCTTAATCTCCGTCTTGACCACCTTCCTACTTTCTTTATAATCTTCTATAAAGTATCGACGTTTTCATCATAAAGGATTCCCATCAGCCAATAGCGTCTGTGTCCTTTGCGAAGCAATCACCGAAGAATGTTACTGGATTCGGTGACATATCGAACATAAAACAGTACAGCACAGAACAGGCCCTTCGCCCCTCGAAGTTGTGCCGAGCCTTGTCCGAAAACAAGATCAAGCTGTCCCACTTCCTGTCATTCTGGTATGCTCCATGTGCCTATCCAATAACCGCTTGAAAGTTCCTAAAGAGTCCGACTCCACTATCACAGCAGGCAGTCGATTCCACACCCTATCCACACTCTGAGTAAAGAACCTACCTCGGACATCCCTCCTTTATCTCCCACCCTGAGCCTTATAGTTATGACCCCTTGTAACAGCTACATCCAACCGAGGAAATAATCTTTGAACGTCCACTCTATCTACCCCCCTCATCATCTTATATACCTCTATTAAGTCGCCTCTCATCCTCCTCCGCTCCAAAGAAAAAAGCCCTAGCTCCCTCAACCTTTCCTCATAAGACCTATCCTGCAAACCAGGCAGCATCCTGGTAAATCTCGTTTGCACTCTTTCCAATGCTTCCTCGTCCTTCCTATAGTGACGTGACCACAACTGCACACAATACTCCAAATGTGGTCTCACCAGGGTCTTGTACAGTTGCAGCAGAACCTTGAGGATCATAAACTGAAGCTCCCTGTTAATAAACGCTAACACACTATAGGCCTTCTTCACGGCTCTATCCACTTGAGTGGCAACCTTCAGGGATCTGTGGACATGAACCCCAAGACCTATCTGTTCCTCCACATTCCTCAGAACCCTGCCGTTGACCCTGCAATCCGCATTCAAACGTTTTTTACCAACATGAATCACCTCGCAATTATCAGGGTTAAACACCATCTGCAATTTTTCTGCCCAACTCTGCATCCTATCAATGTTTCTTTGCAACCAACAACAGCCCTCCACCTCATCCACTACTCCATAAATCTTTGTGTTATCAGCAAATTTACTGACCCACCCTTCAGCCCCCTCCTCCAAGTCATTGATAAAATCACAAATAGCAGAGGACACAGCACAGATACTTGTTGTACACCGCTGGTAACTGGTCTTCAGGCTGAACACTTTCCATTCACCACCACCCTCTGTCTTCTCTGTGATAGCAGATACTTATCCAATTTGCCAAATTTCCCTCTATCCCACACCTCCTCACGTTCTTCATAAGCCGACCATGGGGAACCTTATCAAACGTCTTACTAAAATCCATGTATACGCCGTCAACTGCTCTACCTTCATCTACACACTTAGTTACCTCCTCACAGAATTCACTCAAATTTGTGAGGCAGGACTTACCCTTTCCGAATTCGTGTTGACTATCCCGGATTAAGCTGCATCTTTTCAAATGGCCGGTAAATCCTATCTTTCAGGACCTTTTCTCTTAACTTACCGACCACCGAAGTAAGACTAACCGGCCTATAATTACCAGGGTCATTCCTATTCCTTTTCTTGAACAGAGGAACAACATTCGCCACTCTGCAGTCCTTTGGCACTATCCCCGTGGACAGTGATGACCCAATGATCAAAGCCGAAGGCTCTGCAATCTCATCCCTTGCTACCCAGGCCCACGCCATGACCCTATCCCCATAACCCAGAGACCCCACCAAACCATTTTGGACATTATGGGAAACTTAGAATGGCCATTACATCTAACCTGCACATCTTTGAACAGTGGGACGAAAGCGCAGCATCCGGAGAATAACATCCATGCAGACACGGGGAGAACGTCAAGACTCCGCAGAGACAGTGACCCAAGCCGGGAATCGAACCTGGGCCTGGAGCTGTGAAAGAACAGTAACAACCACTGTATACCATGCCGACCTAATATTTGAACCGGATCAATAATCATTCTGTCAAACTAACGGTTTTCTCTCCGTCCAGCTGCAGAATTTCACTGTTTATTTTGCTCCTCTCCAGCTAATGTAGCTACGATTGTGACCCTGGCTCATCGGAATTGTGGACTCTCCAGATGTGTCACTCGCTACCTGCTGGCTATGGCAGCAGCAGATCTACTGGTCATTATTATCGATCTAATATTCAGACACATCCCGATTGTTTACTGGGAGCGGTTTTATTTCCTGTGGTTTATCCCTGTGTGTAATATCCATGCTGTTTTTCTTTATGCAGCTACGGATTGTTCTGTCTGGTTTACTGTGGTTTTCACCATTGATCGATTTGTAGCCATTTGTTGCCAGAAGCTGAGCAATAAATGTTGCACTGAGAAAGTGGCTGCTGTGGTTCTCGGAACAGTGACTCTGCTGAGCTGTTTTAAAAACATTTTTTGGTACTTCATGTTGTCAGACTCGTACTCTATTAGAAACAAACCCAGCTTTTGTATTATAACATTCGCCACTCAATTATCTCTTGTTTGGATAGCCATCGAGTTTCTGCATCACATTGTGACCCCGTGTGTCCCATTCGTCCTGATTCTGTTGCTTAATGTTGCAACCATCAGGCACATAGTGGTGAGCAGTAAAGCCCGCAGCCGACTTCGGGCAAACAATGCTGCGAAGAGTTCTAGAGACCCAGAGATGGAGAGTCGAACAAAATCAATCATATTGCTGTTCGTTATCTCGTTGAATTTCATCCTGTTATGGACAGTTTTAATGGTGTATTCTATATGGAGACGGACATATTATTTGATAGAAGATTCTGCATTGATGAGTGATGTGGTTCTGGAAATTGGCTTCATGTTGCAGCTTCTGAGCTGCTGCACAAACACTTGTATTTATGCCGTAACCCAAACCATTTTCAGGGAGCAGTTGATGAATGTACTAATGTATCCATTTGTTTCGGGTTTTCGATGCATTCAGAGATGTATAGAAATGAATGATTGACAATTTGGAGCAATTATTTGTGTGTTTCAATTTTCCCATCGGAGTCGTTGGGAGACAGCGGACCGGAAGTACTCCCGCGGCAAAAGGCGGGGGGACCCACTGTCACTGTCGCAACATTAGCAGGGTGGATCCTAGCACTCTGGTGTCAGAGAGATTTGCGGAGACTGTGGCTATCGCTGAATAGCAAAACGTGTTGCTCCTATCGTGACAGCTATAGTAAAGTGAGGGAAAGTGTTGTGTGCTTACAATGATGAGGGGCAAGGTCTGCTACAAAGGGGACGGAGCGGACGTTCTAGGCCCCACTGTTAGCTGAGGGGTTGGCGGATACTCTGATTAGGGTAACAAAGCCCTGAGACACCTCGTGCTCTGGTAGCGGAGTTATCTCGACGTATTGGTGATAACGTGACTTCCAAAACCTCCTAATTCTGACGTCAGCAGTCTCCCTCGCCTGTGCTGAAATATTCGAGTGTTGATGAAGCTGAAATCTTACCCATTGACCGGAACCCCATCATCGCCAGTAACATTAAATTGTTCGGGGGATGTCATTAAAGGTACTTACCGAATTTGCTGATACACCAGATAGCTGGGGGTGCGTGAGATGTCACAGGTAAATTGTGGCATTAGGACCTCTGCCATACACTTAACGATAGGCTTTTTCATCGCACAGACAGACTGGGAACGTGCACTCATCGGTAAATGCGGGTGGGAATGAGCTGTCGCTGCCACAGCAAAGAGCCGTGTATCCTCGCAATCCAGTGTCAGAGCGAATGGCGGAGCTGTGGGAACACCAGAAGAAGAGTCGTACACACAGTGCCGAGAGCCAAGTTTTGATTTGTCAGTGACATTTCAGCAAGGATTTTATATAGCATGTACAAACGTTGAGGGAGGGAGAAACATTTTGTGGATATGAAATACAAGGTGCAGAAAGAAGGGATTGACAATACACCATAGAACATGGAATATAGAACTGGACATCACAGAACAGGCCTTTCGGCCCACGATGTTGTGCCGAACTAGTCTGAAACTAAAATCAAATCAACCTATTCCCAATCATTCTAAGCACTCCATATGCATATCTAATAACCGCTTGAAAGTTCAAAAAGTGTCCGACCCCACTTCCATTATAGGGAGTGCGTTCCACGCCCCAGCCACTATCTGAGTAAAGAACCTACCTCTGACATCCCTCCTATATCTTCCACCATGAACCTTATTGTTATGCCCCCTTGTAACAGGTCCATCTACCCGAGGAAAAAGTCGCTAAACGTCCAATCTATCTATCACTCTCACCATCTTAGACACCTCAATTAAGTCACTTCTTATCCTCGTTCGCTTCAATGAGAAAAGCCCTAGCTCCCTCAGCCTTTCCTCATAAAACCTACCCTCCAATCCAGGCAGATTCTGGTAAATCTCCTTTGCACCTTTTCCAATGCTTCCACATCCTTCCTAAAATGAGATGACCAGAACTGCACACAATACTCCAAATGTGGTCTAATCAAGGCCTTGTACAGTTGCAGCATAACCTCACGGCTCTTAAACTAAATCCCCCCCCCCGTTAATAAATGCTAACACACTATAGGCTTTCTTCGCGGCTCTATCCACTTGAGTGACAACTTTCAGAGATCTATGGACATGAACTCCGAGATCTCCCAGCTCCACATTCTTTAGAACCCTGCCGTTAACCTTGAAATCCGCATTCAAATGTGTCCTACTAAAAGGAATCACCTCACACATATCAGGGTTAAACTCCATCTGCCACTTTTCAGCCCATCTGCATCCTATCAATGTCTCTTTGCAGCCTAAAACAGCTCTCCATATTATCCACTACTCCACCAACCTTGGTGCCATCAGCAAATGTACTAATCGAACCTTCAACTCCATCATCAAAGTCATTGATATAAATCACAAATAGTAGAGGACCCAGCACTGATCCCTGTGGTACACCGCTGGTGACTGGGCTCCAGGATGAAAATTTACCGTCTACCACCACCCTCTGTCTTCCATGTGTTAGCCAGTTACTGATCCAATCGGCCAAATTTTCCTCTATGCCATGCCTCCTTGCTTTCTGGATGAGCCGACCATGGGGCATCTTGCCAGACGCCTTACTAAAATCCATGGAAACGACATCAACTGCTCTACCTTCATCTATGTACTCAGTTACCTCCTCAAAGAATACAATCAGACTTGGGAGGCTAGACTTACCCCTCACAAATCCGTGCTGACTATCCTGGATTAAGCTGGATCTTTCCAAACACATGTATAATAATAATAATTGGGTACACTAAGTTTATTTTTAAAAAAGATAATGCATGGGCCGTACAGCGACCACTGTGCTACCACTGATCCCTTCAACATTTCAGAGTATGGTTAAAAGTCAACCTCTGAGGGTCACATGTAGGTCAGACCATGTGAGGCTGGCAGATTTCCTTCCCTAAAGGATGCTGATAAACCAGATATTTCTTTAAGGACAGTCGATGATGGTTGCATTGTCACCATGACCGAGAGGAGCTTTCAATTCCAGACTTTGGAGTTGAATTTAAATCTGGCGAGCTGTTATGTTGTGACTTTAACTAGTCTAGTGGCATTACGTGTCTTGTGACAATACCACTGGACCAGTATCTAATCATAATCGTCAATTATCGAACACAGTTCTCGTCTTTCGTCCATAAAGAGACGGAAAGTGCTCACAGTTCTCCAAGAATAAAATAGATTGGGTTTCCAGGCGCTAACAGTCAGTTATATTCTTGGCACCTATCTATACGCTGTGGCAGCAATTATTGAAGAGAACTACAAACCAACAGATAACAGTTTATTCCAGTTGTGTCATTGAGACAGGAGGGATAGTTAAAATAATTTGATATAGTCACAATTACTACCTCGATAATATTGTTTGGAGCTTCGGCTTTTTCTTATCATTTATGATCGAATTTGAAATGGTACCTGCTCTCGCCATTCCGCTCGTCTTTTTAATGCTGAAGGAGAGACAGAGAAAGTGTAGGACTGAAGGTAGGAGAGGGAGTTGAGGATGAGAGTGCGGAGGAGACTGAGAGACAGGAGAGTGAAGATAAATTCCAGACCAATTGTAAGAGGACCGCAGAGATCATTGCAATAAACCAAACTTCCTGATATTTAACATTGATGGGGTACGCTGAAATGATTCACCATTGCGCAGGATAATGAATATCATCATCAACCACCATGTGTTCTGCTGACACATGTCACAGAGCAGCTTCAGCCTCGGTTCCCTGACATCATCTTCTGAAACCTGATGAAAAACTGTATTTTCTTTAGAGTTACATTTCTGGAGACATATTAATGACCACATATGAACTAAAAAACATCAAACATCTTATTTACACCAAGAAATACTCACCATTGATCCATGACCTCTGAAATAGATCAGATCCTTGCTGTTTTCGTGACTGATATATGACAATTCCGGCCACGTAGTGTCTTTATTCGGTTAATAGATCACCACGGCATGAAGTCATGTGCAGTGAATCCAGTCAGTCCGTATATAGAAACTCGTACATACATTAGATACAAAGGCGACACGGCTTGCCATGCACGGGAATGTACATTTTCTTCTGAATGAAATGAAATGAAAATTGCTTATTGTCACGAGTAGGCTTCAATGAAGTTACTGTGAAAAGCCCCTAGTCGCCACATTCCGGCGCCTGTTCGGGGAGGCTGGTACGGGAATCGAACCGTGCTGCTGGCCTGCCTTGGTCTGCTTTAAAAGCCAGCGAATTAGCCCAGTGTGCTAAACCAGCCTAAACCAGCTAAACCATTATTCATGGATTTCAAGATTTTCTTCCTATGTTCCACGATCCACTTGACTGTGGGAGGGACGCAATGTGACAGTTTCGGTGAATTTCCAAAACGGTCATGACAGTTTGCATGTAAAGTGTGAACAGTGATGAGATCCAACATACGTTGGAAAGTTTTTACTGGGCGAATACATGGCGTTCATGTTTATCGGCCGTCACAGTTGTGGTTTTGGCTTTTGAGGGAAATGCTTCGACCAATTTGTTGAAAGTATCATTGGTTGCTGGCATATATATGTGTAACCCCCTCCACCTCCCAACTCTCAACAAAGCGCAAGATCATCCACAAAATAAATTTGCAAATTCGACCAGGGCCCCTCTATGCGCCTGAATATCTGATTGTATGATCGTATCGGTCAATGTGCTTCCGGGCACATATCAAGCACTTTTCAATGTAATGCTTTATATATTTATCAAAACATGCCTCCAACATAAGTTCTTCATTCTGTCTACAGTTCTTGCTATTCCATGATTATCCCAATCCGCAATAAATTGATTTATTACTTAGTTACAATCTAGGGTTGGCAACACGCATCTTCCATTTTGAAGACCAAGACCCTCCCTGATGTTTAACCTGTTTTTCTGCTTCTTCAATGATGATGAGAATGGGTTCGAATGGGTTTGAAAACAAATTGTTCAT
The DNA here is from genome assembly GCF_047496885.1 of Scyliorhinus torazame. NCBI lineage: Eukaryota > Metazoa > Chordata > Chondrichthyes > Carcharhiniformes > Scyliorhinidae > Scyliorhinus > Scyliorhinus torazame. The sequence continues at coordinate 136,979,718 of NC_092726.1, read as the reverse complement.
TTAGAATTGAAAATGCCCCTCAAATCGAGCCTGCCAATACCGGGGCAGCAAACTGGCCTCTTGCGGAGCAAACTCATCTGCATTTAGATTGCCTGCTGGCGAGGGTCTATCGCGAATCTTTACCTTAATTACCCCACTTTGTCCTCCTTGGGCGTTCTCGATTACATATTTTAGTAAGGTGGTCGACGGGAGAGACTGTTCATCCATTAACACAAATCCTCCAGCTTCACTTATCCGCAAAAAGTCAGTCAGTCCATGAGAAACATACATGCTATCTGAAACAATATCATGTGGTTTGGAGTGGGTGGGTGTGGGGGGGGGGGGAGTGATCCGAGTAGGTGACTGCAAATGTTACTACTGTTCATCAGACACTATGAGCGCTCATGGCACTGGGTAGGTTCAATGTTCTTGCCTCTAACACTTGCCCTTGACTGTTTACCGTATGATTACCACATCCGAAATTCCCTCTCTCCATCCTCATTCGAGGATCCCTCTATTAGATGTTTTAGTGGGTGTTTGTGTCTGTCTGTTGCTCTCTGGTTTCTACCGGGCTATTGGACACTACCCCTACCTCCCTGTTTTATTTTGGCAGATGTAGTCCACTGGGACAGGGTGCTGCCACACACTGACAGTCCAGCGCTTCCCCGCTATTACTGATTTCTGCTAGGAAAGTGATTGTAATACGTCTGTTAACAGGAATGTCCTTCCCTTGTAACTTTAACATTCATCGGGCTTTGTGATCCTGACTTAGAATTCCATCTCTTATGCGTCCATCTAATAATAATTGGAGGGGACTCTGTACTGCTGAGATAGTGAGTGGATTAGTGCTAATTACATGGGTAATCAATTGGACTGCCCAGGAAACTGCCAGTATGTGGCGTTCAAATGTGGAAAATGCCTAGAGGAGCAGAGATATCTTGGGGTCTCTGTTCATAGATCATTGCAAGTTGCCACTCAAGTGGATAGAGCTGTGAAGAAGGCCAATGGTGTGCTAGCGTTCATTAACAGAGGGATTGAAAGTAGGAGCCGTGAGGTGATGATGCAGCTGTACAAAACCTTCGTAAGGCCATATTTGGAGTACTGTGTACAGTTCTGCTCGCCTCATTTTAGCACGGATGGGGAAGATTTGGAAAAGGTGCAAAGGAGATCTACCAGGTTGCTGCCTGGAATTGAGAGCAGGTCTTGCGAGGAAAGGTTGAGGGTGCTAGACTTTTTCTAATTAGAACGGAGAAGGATGAGAGGTGACTTGATAGAGGTTTAGAAGGTGATCAGGGGAATAGATAGAGTAGACAGGCAGATACCTTTCCCCCGGGGGGTACAGACCATTACAAGCAGACATAAATTTAAGGTGAATGGTGAAAGATATAGGGGGGATGTCAGAGGTAGGTTCTTTACCCAGAGAGTAGTGGGGCATGGAATGCACTGCTTGGCAAAGTAGTGGAGTCAGAAAAATTAGGGACCTTCAAGCGGCTATTGGATAGGTACATGGATTACGGTAGAATGATCTAGTGTAGATACATTTGTTCTTAAGGGCAGCACGGTAGCATTGTGTATAGCACAATTGCTTCAGGGTTCCAGGGTCCCAGGTTCGATTCCAGCTTGGGTCAAAGTCTGTGCGGAGTCTGCACATCCTCCCCGTGTGTGCGTGGGATTCCTGAGGGTGCTCTCGTTTCCTCCCACAGTCCAACGTTGTGCAGGTTAGGTGGTTTGGCCATGATAAATTGCCCATAGTGTCCAAAATTGCCCTTAGGGTTGGGTGGGGTTAATGTGTTATGGGGATAGGGTGGAGGTGTTGACCTTGGGTAGGGTGCTCTTTCCAAGAGCCGATGCAGACTCGATGGGCCGAATGGCGTCCTTCTGCACTGAAAATGCTATGATAATCTATGAGTAATCTAGGACAAAGGTTCGGCACCACATCGTGGGCCAAGGGGCCTGCTCTGTGTCTGCTGTATTTTTCCATGTTCTATATTCTATCGACGTAAGAATCAGAAATAGTATCGTCCATCGCCGCAACCGGAATGTCAAAAGGTAATTCTGGATTCTGTTTGTATGGCTGGCTCCTGAGTCAATGTCTTTTTAGTTCACGAATGGCCTATGTGAACAGGTCAGTCCCCTTCCAAAGGGAGTTCTTTTTTATTAGATCAGACAACGGTGACGCTTTTTGTTGCAACACTGTCCATGTGGTTTCAGCAATGTTGTAACAATCCTAAAATTGAATGTTAAGAGTTTTCAATCGATGGTAACGGGAATTGTCAGGTGGTCAACAGCCTTTTGCTTTCTATCTTGCGATTCGTCCAGGTCACCATAGCGCCTTAGTTGGTGACCCGGCTTTCCATAATATCAGCACTTTGGCTTAACGTTTTGTCCCAGGATGTCGAGAAGGCCTTGCAAATCATCGCGGATATCTCAGTGTTGCTCTCTCGGTACGTTTTGGAGGATAAGGCCGTCTTCATATTGAATTAAAATGTTGGGTTTGGAATATGGGAATATTGTGAAATCCCTGCGGTAAACATGTGCAGGTGGACTGGCGAACCAGGACGGTGAAGGTGAATTTGTGTCGGGGTTCCTTTCTTAAAGAAATTGACCAACATCTAAAACAGTAACATTTCGGGCTTGTGTTGTTCGTTATATCAATATTTCGACAGTGCTCACTACCGTGAGGGAGGTCAAAGGGGTTGTGTTATTTAATTTTGGATACTTAGGGGCCAGGATTCATGCGGCTTCTTAACTCGCCAGGTAGGTGAATTATTTGCTGAGAATACGGGAAGTAGGAGTTCCTGCCCCACTAATCCGCTAATTACTTTCGGCAATTTTTCTTGTGATCCCTTGGGGAACCCATATTCTTTCTGAAGCTTGGGTCCAGCCCTCTACAGCGACCTCTGCTGACAATCTGCTGCTATCATGTTTGAGTTGCGCTGAAACCTGCTCTCGATTCCAAACACTTGTTGCACTAATGGTCACCCTGACAGGTTATCTTTCTGAAAGCAGAGTTTACCCACGGCACACATTTGGTCCGTGTAGTTAGACACAGGAATCGGGGATTATATCTTTAACTCTCCATCATTTTATCAAACAATAAAGGATAAACTGAACTTTCACATTCGCTCAAAGCCTAGGATGTGTTATGTCCGAGAGATAACTCACTCAAGAGAGCAGAATGGAAAATCAATATGACTTCCAGTCGAAACTCTAAAGGGTCAGTTTCTCCACGTTTTTACAAGTGACCGTAGACACCGTTCAACATGATTTACCTTTGTATGAACCAAGTGGTGCGCGATCCTCCAGTATCCCAGAGGCATTTGGCTGGATGCCTCCTACTCAATCGTTCACTAGGAGGTGCCCTATATTCTCACATTTGATGCTGCACAGGCCAGAGATCGTTATTGATTACAAAGAGGGACGTGTGTAGATTGAGACAGGGGCGAGCGCTCCTCAAAACTACGAAGGTTCTTCTTTCATGCATACTGGGTTCTTCCATCTCCTTCAGGCCCGTCCGAGTGCTGGAGACTTTTCTCAGCAACTTGTGAATAATGTTTAGTTTCGTCAGAGTCTCGGAAATAACTGAATTAGAACTATTAGGTCACAATTAGAACTCCGGCCGGTTGACGCTAGTCCTGGTCTGGTTGGTGGCGCGGGATGTCTGCTGCTTGTGATTCCACCATGACACTTTTCTCGAGATAGGGAGAGGAATGTAGCTTTATGATTATCTCTCTGTGTCCTCCGTCATTCTCCAGATTGTCCTATGTCCCTGAATTAGAGCAACAAGAGTTTGCCATTTTCGGGGGCGATCCCGGTGGCCTGAGATTCTCTTTGCCGTGCTCGGGTTAAATGGTGAAGGAGCCAGGTTACAGTGTGTGTTCAGTCAGGTGGATCAACAGATTCCCAAGCTTTCTGGCCACCTTGGCCTGCATGTGAGACCAACCCATTCGTCAATCTGGTACGATTTGTGTTGCGCATGTCTTGTCAGAACGAATAATTTTGTCCCGAACTGTGATCTCTAGAAACTCACCACAGTTGGCAATGCAGAGATTGCTACAATGATTATCAGCCTCTCCTTTCTTGTTCATCTCGTTCAATGTACAAAACTCAATTCTTCGGCGTCACTGTGATATCCAGGCTGATTGTTAGATTTTAGTCAATGTCTGATTCAAATCCTTTCTCACTGAAAATAGTTAACTGCACCTGATTTTTCCACTGCTCAGGTTGTTCTTATTCCCTGATGGACATTAGTGAACCAGCTGGGTTTTAACCACAATCGAAAATGGTTTCATGGTCATCGTTCGGCATTTTATTCTAGATATTTATTGGATTCAATCCCTCCAAATGCCCTGGTTGGATTCAAACCCAGGACCCCAGAGAATTGCCTTGTGTCCCTGAATTACTACTACCTGCTATTTTAGGTTCTGGTAATCGGATCAGTCTCCGTGGACCCAACTTGTTTCCCTTGAGAGAGTCCACTTTCTTTAAACCGAGACTCCTTTCAAAGTTGTTCTCCCATAATCTCTTTGGCAGCATCACTTCGGCATCTGAGAGAGATAAGCAGCTCCAGAGGGTGTGAGCGGAGACATTGAAATCTGACATTCACAGCCTGGCGTGTTACAACAATGGCTGTGAATGTGAGAACAATGGATTGGAATGATGCAACAATGTTTCCGGATCAGAGAACAGTCGGGAGGAATGTTACATCAATGGACGTTTTGTTATCTCTCTTTCTTCTGGCCTGTAACTTTTAATCAGCAGGGAGAGAACCTGAGAACATCTGACACCCTGAGAAGGTAAGTAAGTGACTTTTACACATTTTAACTTTTATTACCTTTTCAAATTGCGTGTGTGTGTGTGTGGGGGGGGGGGGGGAGGGGGGAGGTAACTGAAGTGGTATCACAGAAAAGCTGTGACCTGAGTGGCTGGTTGGGAATCTACACTAAATTAAAAAAATTAAGCATTGGTAACTAATTAAACATAATTACTTAATTATAATTTAGAGGGGCATCTAAGCCAGAGATCGGAGAGTACTGTATTTAGCTTTCACATTTATAGTAGAAATCTAGTGCTAGGAAACAGATAGTTAACAGTCACAAAGATTTTTAAATTTTACCTTTTAACTTTAATTTACAAATTAATTGACGCAATGTCAGTTAGAGGGGTGCAGTGCTCTGACTGTGAGAATTGGCAGGTCCGGGAGGCTTCCAGCGTCCCGGGTGGCTTCATCTGCAGAAAGTGCACCAAACTGGAGCCCCTCATAGACCGCATGGTTCGGTCGGAGCAGAAATTGGATGCACCTGGGAGCATGCAGGTGGCGGAAAGCGTCATAGATAGCAGTCATATAAATGTGGTCACACCCAAGGTGCAGGCAGAGAAATGTGTGACCACAAGAAAGGGCAGGCAGTCAGTGCAGGAATCCCATGTGGTTGTCCCCCTCTCGAACAGGTATACCCATTTGGATACTGTCGGGGGGGGGGGGGGGGATAGCCTATCAGGGGAAAACAGTAGCAGCCAGAGCAGAACATCGGCTGGCTCCGATGTTCAGAAGGGAGTGTCAAAGCGCAGAAGAGCAATAGTAACAGGGGACTCTATAGTCAGGGGCACAGATAGGCGCTTCTGTGGACGTGAAAGAGACTCCAGGATGCTATGTTGCCTCCCTGGTGCCAGGGTCCAGGATGTCTCCGAACGGAGACATCGTGAAGGGGGAGGGCAAACAGGCAGAGGTCGTTGTATACATTGGTACTAACGACATAGGCAGGAAGGGGCATGAGGTCCTGCAGCAGGAGTTCAGGGAGCTAGGCAGAAAGTTAAAAGACAGGACCTCTAGGGTTGTAATCTCGGGATTACTCCCTGTGCCACGTGCCAGTGAGGCAAGAAAAGGGAAGCTGGAGTAGTTAACACGTGGCTAAACAGCTGGTGTAGGAGGGAGGCCTGTAACTTTTAATCAGCAGGGAGAGAACCTGAGAACATCTGACACCCTGAGAAGGTAAGTTACCTCCCACCCCCCCCCCCCCCACACACACACACACACACACACACACACACACACACACGCAATTTGAAAAGGTAATAAAAGTTAAAATGAGTAAAAGTCACTTACTTACCTTCTCAGGGTGTCAGATGTTCTCAGGTTCTCTCCCTGCTGATTAAAAGTTACAGGTCACTTATCTGGGTCACTGGGAGCTCTTCCTGGGCAGTTGTGACCCAGAAAAGAAGGACGGGTTGCATCTAAAGTGGAGAGGCATAAATATCCTGGCCGCGAGGTTTGCTAGTGTCACACGGGCGGGTTTAAACTAGTATGGCAGGTGGGTGGGCACGGGAGCAATAGGTCAGAAGGTGAGAGCATTGAGGGAGAACTAGGGAATAGGGACAGTGTGGCTCTGAGGCAGAGCAGACAGGGAGAAGTTGCTGAACACAGCGGGTCTGGTGGCCTGAAGTGCATATGTTTTAATGCAAGAAGTATTACGGATAAGGCAGATGAACTTACAGCTTGGATTAGTACTTGGAACTATGATCTTGTGGCCATTACAGAGACCTGGTTGAGGGAAGGGCAGGATTGGCAGCTAAACGTTCCAGGATTTAGATGTTTCAGGCGGGATAGAGGAGGATGTAGACGGGGTGGCGGAGTTGCGCTACTGGTTAGGGTGGATATCACAGCTGTACTACGGGAGGACACGTCAGAGGGCAGTGAGGCTATATGGGTAGAGGTCAGGAAGAAGAAGGGTGCAGTCACAATTGTTGGGGGTTTACTACAGGCCACGCAACAGACAGCGGGAGATAGAGGAGCAGACAGGTAGACATTTTGGAAAAGAGTAAAAACAACAAGGTTGTAGTGATGGGAGTCTTCAACTTCCCCAATATTGACTGGGATTCACTTAGTGCCAGGGGCTTAGACGGGCAGAGTTTGTAAGGAGCATCCAGGAGGGCTTCTTAAAACAATATGTACATAATCCAACTCGGGAAGGGGCGGTACTGGACCTGGTATTAGGGAATGAGCCCGGCCAGGTGGTAGCAGTTTCAGTAGGAGAGCATTTCGGGAACAGTGACCACAATTCAGTAAGTTTTAAAGTGCTGGTGGAAAGGATAAGAGTGTTCCTAGGGTGAATGTGCTAAATTGGGGGAAGGCTAATTATAACAACATTGGGCTGGAACTGAAGAACCTCGATTGGGGGCGGATGTTTGAGGGCAAATCAACATCTGACATGTGGGAGGCTTTCAAGTGTCAGTTGAAAAGCATTCAGGACCGGCATGTTCCTGTGAGGAAGAAGGATAAATACGGCAATTTTCGGGAACCTTCGATAAGGAGTGATATTGTAGGCCTCGTCAAAAAGAAAAAGGAGGCATTTGTCAGGGCTAAAAGGCTGGGAACAGACGAAGCCTGTGTGGAATGTAAGGAAAGTAGGAAGGAACTTAAGCAAGGAGTCAGGAGGGCTAGAAGGGGTCACGAAAAGCCATTGGCAAATAGAATTAAGGAAAATCCCAAGGATTTAAAACGTACATAAAAAGCAAGAGTGTAGCCAGGGAAAGGGTTGGCCCAGAGGAAATGGGCGAGGTACTAAATGAATACTTTGCATCAGTATTCACCAAAGAGAAGGAATTGGTAGATGTTGAGTCTGGAGAAGGGTGTGTAGATAGCCTGCGTCACATTGAGATCAAAAAAGACGAGGTGTTGGGTGTCTTCAAAAATATTAATGTAGATAAGTCCCCAGGGCCTGATGGGATCTACCCCAGAATACTGAAGGAGGCTGGAGAGGAAATTTCTGAGTCCTTGACAGAAATCTTTGGATCCTCACTGTCTTCACGTGATGTCCGGAGGACTGGAGAATAGCCAACGTTGTTCCTCTGTTTAAGAAGGGTAGCAAGGATAATCCAGGGAACTACAGGCCGGTGAGCCTTACTTTCGTGGTAGGGAAATTACTGGAGAGAATTCTTCGAGACAGGATCTACTCCCATTTGGAAGCAAATGGACGTATAAGTGAGAGGCAGCATGGTTTTGTGAAGGGGAGGTGGTGTCTCAATAACTTGATAGAGTTTTTCGAGGAGGTCACAAAGATGATTGATGCAGGTAGGCAGTTGCTGTGGTCTATATGGACTTTAGTAAGGCTTTTGAGATGGTCCCTCGTGGTAGACTAGTACAAAACGTGAAGTCACACGGTATCAGGGTGGAGCTGGCAAGGTGGATACAGAACTGGCTAGGTCATAGAAGGCAGAGCATAGCAATGGACGGATGCTTTTCTAATTGGAGGGCTGTGACCAGTGGTGTTCCGCAGTGATCAGTGCTGGGACCTTTGCTGTTGGTCGTATATATAAAAGATTTGGAGGAAAATGTAACTGGTCTGATTAGTAAGTTTGCAGACGACACAAAGGTTAGTGGAATTGTCGATAGCGATGAGGACTGTCAGAGGATGCAGCAGGATTTACATTGTTTGGAGACTTGGGCGGAGAGATGGCAGATGGGGTTTAATCCGGACAAATGTGAGGTAATGCATTTTGGAAGGTCTAATGCAGGAAGGGAACATACAGTGAATGGTAGAACCCTCAAGAGTATTGAAAGTCAGAGAGATCTAGGAGTATGGGTCCACAGGTCACTGAAAGGGGCAACACAGGTGGAGAAGGGAGTCAAGAAGGCATACGGCAAGCTTGCCTTCACTGGCCGGGGCATTGAGTATAAGAATTGGCAAGTCATGTTGCAGCTGTATAGAACCTTAGTTAGGCCACACTTGGAGTATAGTGTTTAATTCTGGTCGCCACACTACCAGAAGGATGTGGAGGCTTTAGAGAGGGTGCAGAAGAGATTTACCAGAATGTTGCCTGGTATGGAGGGCATTAGCTATGAGGAGCGGTTTAATAAACTCGGTTTGTTCTCACTGGAACGAAGGAGGTTGAGGGGAGACTTGATAGAGGTATACAAAATTATGAGGGGCATAGACAGAGTGGATAGTCAGAGGCTTTTCCCCAGGGTAGAGGGGTCAATTATTAGGGGGCATAGGTTTAAGGTGAGAGGAGCAAGGTTTAGAGTAGATGTACGAGGCAAGATTTTTTACATAGAGGGCAGCGGGTGCCTGGAACTCGCTACCGGAGAAGGTGGTGGAAGCAGGGACGATACTGACATTCAAGGGGCATCTTGACAAATACATGAATAGGATGGGAATAGAGGGATACCGACCCAGGAAGTGCAGAATACTGTAGTTTAGTCGGGCAGCATGGTCGGCACGGGCTTGGAGGGCCGAAGGGTCTGTTCCTGTGCTGTACATTTCTTTGTTCTTTGCTTGTTCCTTGCGTTTCTGTGCCCTCCATTTTTGAACTTGGTTTTCCCAATTCATTGTCTTGACTCCTTCCCCTGAATGCTGTACAATCAACCCATGTTTATACTTCCCAGTGGCCTTCCCTGTTCTGCTAATAACAGTTGCAACATTCCATTGAATAGACCCTTCAGGCAAGTATGTCACTTCTGTACCAACTTTTGGCAGTTGCCCTTTCGGAAAAATGGCGTGTTCTAATTCATCAGCAGTGTTGTGTTCCTCCACAGAAACCCTGTCTATTTCAGTTAATTGGTCCTCATAGTTCTGTAACACATGCGTACCAGATGACTCTGGTTCCTCGTGATGTCTGACTGCTCTGTCTAAATTTGAGCATTTTAATCTGTACCCATTATCCTTGATGCATGTACCCTAACAGTTTGATTACCATGTTGCAAAATAATTGTTTTGCCATCTATGCCTATGATCTTCCCTGTGCCTTTCCATTCATTAGAACTCTCTCTCTTATAGTATACCATGCTTCCTTGCTGAAAAACGGCATCTGATGACCGTATGTTACGTCTTAAAGCTCTGCGAATTCTTTCAGTGACTTCTGCTTCCAAAAAAGCTTTTCTACTGCTATGTAATGCATTTAAATGTTCAGCAAAACCAGAGCTAAATGTAGTTCCCTCCCAATCTGGAGGCTGATCATCCAAAATGGACGGCATTTTTGGATTTCTACAAAACACTAATTGACAAGGACTATAGCCCCCAACCATCTGCAATGAATGCTTTGCATGTACTGCCCATGTTAAAGCTGAATTTAGCCTGCAATTTGGCCGATCTGCCAAAATTTTCCGAAGCATGCCATCGTTGACAGCATGATTTCTTTCACAGACACCATTACTAAATGGGCTTTCTGCAGCCGTATTTATAACTCTGATATTCATGTTTTCACATATATCCCTAAACTCATCATTAGCAAATTCTCCCCCATTGTCCGTAAGGAGTTTGCCGGTGGACCCATTCCTGTCCCTATCCATTTTTCCACGATTTGATCCAGGATTACTCTCTTTTCTTTACTTCGTACAAGCGTTGATTGATTAAATCTGGTTGCTAAATCTACGAAATGCAAAATAAATATATTATTTGCTTCATCCCAGATTTGAAGGTCCATGGCCACAATGTCGTTAAATTACCTGGCCAAAGGTAGGGTTGCTATCGGTCGTGCTGGTGTCCTTCTGTACTTCCTACATACTTCACAGCGGTCACGAACCCGTTCTATCAGTTTAGTATAGTCGTCATCCCTTACCCCTGCATCCTGTTATCATTTTTTCAGCCTCAAAGTAGACGGATGTGCAAATTGCCGATGCAGTTTTAATACCACAAGCTTTTTATCATCTAAAGTCCCATTTCAACTGCCATTAACACATCCTTAACCACTCTACTTGTAATATTATTTGTCAGTAATGGAATACAATAGTGTCCCGACTGTATTAATTGTACGTCCACCGTCTTTCCAAAAACGGTTGCCTTATCCTGTTCCATATCCAGTTTCATGTGTGCTTTCTTCATCAACGGTCTGCTCAGAAGCAAAGGTATCTCACTTGATACAACATCCGTGCTAATGAAATGATTCACTCCGGCAATATTGCAAGGGATCACCACTCTTTTCAGCGACTTCAGAGTATTATCATCCCCAAACCTGAAACTTGTGGAACTTTCAAATTCCTTCACCTTGTTACGATGTTCAGCATTCAAAGAGTCCATGTAACATTTTACCCAGTCAATACCACGGACAGTAGATGTGCAGGCACTGTCCAATACAGCACAGTTGAAGGATCCTGCAACCAACACCATCAATACCGGCGTAAACCTGCTTGTCAATAGGACAATGCCTTCTTTCTGTTCACTATCATTTTCTTCTTCTGACTCTTCCGTGTCATGTGTCGCTTCAAACACTCTATCACAACGAGTTGGACAGTTGAAAGCATCATGGTATTGAGAGTCACATCGAAAACATCGATGTATCATGCCCCGTGCATTTCTGGAGTTCATCTTCCTATTGTAGGTTCTATCTGGGATTCTGTCTTCATAATTTCCTAGTCTCGGTCTCCTTCTATAGTCTTGAGCCCTGTTCGTAACCATACGACTTCGCCATTCTATTAGTAATGTATCTTCCATATTCTGCCTTATTGCAGGCTGACCTATTTGGGTCATCAGAGCCATCGGAATCGAATGTTTCCCTAGAAACTTTTGTAAAGCTTTTGTCGTCTGTTCGAATAAGGTATCCTTATCAGTAAACTGAACTCCTGTCAAAATCAGGAGACTATCCATGTTGCTCACTCTAGCATAGTCACGTAATTTAAAGGCCAACAGACTGTGGAAATTACAGGTTCTGTTTCTGCAGCCTTTTATGTAGTCTGCCCAATTCCATTATATAATCTTCCATGAAGATAATCTCCATTTTCCAGAACTTATCAAAATCCGGCCATGCTTCATACGCACTTAACAAGTCATCTTTCTTATAAATCTTATCCATATAATGTAATAAACTCTCCAGACATTCTTCTGAGTCTAACTCTTCCAATTCCAGCTCAGAAAGCACTTTGTTTCGGATTTTACTGCCATATGGTAGAGAAAGAGCCAATGTCATACCTTGTTTTCTCTTTCCCAAAGCAATTACCTTCGTCCACATAACGACTGCACTTCTCCATTGGTCGTACGATTCCCTTCCAGAAAACAAGGGAGGATAGTCATATCCAGCCATCTTTATCCTCGGTTCAGCCATATATCCTTTTTTTTCTCACTCACTCTTGGTTTGACCTGGAAAAGTTTTATCTTCCAACCCTTCTCATTTACACAGACAACCATCCTCTGCTACCAATTGTTTGAAGTTTTAGTTGCTGTGATTTGAAGAGTCTAAAGTTCCGTTCCTTTTTCACAAACACCCATTTATTTCGTTCCAACGGCCTTTGTACAAAACCTTAACTATACATCAACTGACAGAGGCCACCTGAAGCCGCTTTACATATTAGTGTGAATTAATGGATACTGAACATAAATGAGACAACTAATTGCAATGTCTCTTAACCCATTACTTAACACCCAGAACCGGTTCCAATATCACAAAAATCTGAACCCCTCCCTCCTGCCCTATCTCTCAAGCCACTATTCCTTCTGACTATTCTTGAATTTCCACTCTGACTGTCCCGTGGCACTTTTAGCAATCCTGAGATTACTACCTTTGAGGTCCTCCTTTTTAACTTATCTCCTAACTGCCTAAATTCTGATTGTAGGACTCATCCCGTTTTTTACCTATATCGATGGTGCCTATATGCACCACGACAACTGGCTGTTCACCCTCACCCTTCAGTATGGCCTGCAGCCGATCTGAGAAACCCCTGACTCGTGCACCCGGGAGGCATCATATCATTCGGGAGTTTCGGTTTCGACTACAGAAACGCCTGTCTACTCCACATACGATTGAATCCCTATGACTATAGCCCTGCCAGTCTTTTTCCCGCCCTTCTGTGCAGCAAAGCCAGCCACGGTGCCATGAGCCTGGCTGCTACTGCCTTCTCCTCGTGAGTCATCTCCCCCAACAGGATCCAAAGCGGTATCTCTGTTTTAAAAGCAGATGACCGCAGAGCACACCTCACTGCCTTCCTGCTCTTTCTCTGCCTTTTTGGTCACCCATTCCTTGCCTCCTTCACCAATCCTATTCTGCGGTATGACCAAATCTCTAAACGTGCTACCCACGACCTCCTCAGCATCGCGGATGCTCCAAAGGGAGTCCATCCGCAGCTCCAGAGCCGTCACGCGGTCTAACAAGAGCTGCACCTGGACACACTTCCCGCACATGAAGGAGTCAGGGGCATCGGCCGCGTTCCTGAACTCCCTCATTGAGCACGAGGACATACCACGCGTCTGGGATCTCCTGCCATTTTTACACTTTACCTTAACTGATTACAAATATAACATCAAATAATGAATAAGTGAAAGGAATAAAGATTTTACTTACCAATCACAACACTTACCAAAACACGAAGAGTTAAATTTCTCCCAGCTGCTGCTAATTGGAGCACTTTCCTTACAAGCCAATCAGGCCACTGCTTTGCTGTGATGTCACTCTTCAAGGTAGTTTTTTTAAGTTGAAAACTTACCTTCCTGACAGACCCCTGGCCACTGCTCCCGCCGAAAATCTGAAGGTCGCTTCTCAGGCAGCTGTGTCCCCGCAGCTCTCCTCACGCTCTTTCACTGTGTCCCCGCCGCTCTCCTCACGCTCTTTAACTGTGTCCCCGCCGCTTTCCTCGCGGTCTTTCACTGTGTCCCGGCCACTCTCCTCGCGCTCTTTCACTGTGTCCCCGCCGCTCTCCTCGCGCTCTTTAACTGTGTCCCCGCCACTTTCCTCGCGCTCTTTCACTGTGTCCCCGCCCCTCTCCTCACGCTCTTTCACTAAGTCCCCGCCGCTTTCCTCGCACCCTTTCACTGTGTTCCCGCCGCTCTCCTCGCGCTCTTTCATAAGACCATGACCATAAGACATAGGAGTGGAAGTAAGGCCATTCGGCCCATCGAGTCCACTCCACCATTCAATCATGGATGATTTCAACTCCATTTACCCCTTCTCTCCATAGCCCTCAATTCCTCGAGAAATCAAGGATTTATCAAATTCTGTCTTAAAGACACTCAACGTCCCGGCCTCCACCGCCCTCTGTGGCAATGAATTCCACAGACCCACCACTCTCTGGCTGACGAAATTTCTCCTCATCTCTGTTCTAAAGTGATTCCCTTTTTTTCTAAGGCTGTGCCCCCCCGTCCTAGTCTCCCCTGCTAATGGAAACAACTTCCCTATATCCACCCTATCTAAGACATTTATTATCTTGTAAGTTTCTATTAGATCTCCCCTCAACCTCCTAAACTCCAATGAATATAATACCAGGATCATCAGACGTTCATCGTATGTTAGGCCTACCATTCCTGGGATAATCCGTGTGAATCTCCGCTGGACCCGCTCCAGTGCCAGTATGTTCTTCCCGAGGTGTGGGGCCCAACATTGCTTAAAGTCTTCTAAATGAGGCCTAACTAATGCTTTATAAAGCTTCAGGAGTACATCCCTGCTTTGGTATTCCAAGCCTCTTGAGATGAATGACAACATTGCATTTGCTTTCTTAATTACGGACTCAACCTGCAAGTTTACCTTTAGACAACCCTGGACTAGGACTCCCAAGTCCCTTTGCACTTCAGCATTATGAATTTTGTCACCGTTTAGAAAATAGTCCATGCCTCTATTCTTTTTTCGAAAGTGCAACACTTGCCCACGTTGAATTTCATCAGCCATTTCTTGGACCACTCTCCTAAACTGTCTAAATCTTTCTGCAGCCTCCCCACCTCCTCCATACTACCTGCACCTTCATCCTGTGTCCACGCCAAACTCCTCGCGCTCTTTCACTGAGTCCCCGCCGCTCTCCTCGCATTCTTTCACTGTGTCCCCGCCGCTCTCCTCGCGCTCTTTCACTGAGTCCCCGCCACTCTCTTAGCGCTCTTTCACTGAGTCCCCGCAGCTCTCCTCGCGCTCTTTCACTGTGTCCCCGCCGCTCTCCTCACGCTCTTTCACTGTGTCCCTGTCGCTCTCCTCGCGCTCTTTCACTGTTTCCCCGCCGCTCTCTTCGCGCTCTTTCACTGTGAGGCCGCTGCTCTCCTCGCGCTCTTTCACTGTGTCCCCGCCGCTGTCCTCGCGCTCTGTCACTGTGTCCCCGCCGCTCTCCTCGCGCTCTTTCACTGTGAGGCCGCTGCTCTCCTCGCGCTCTTTCACTGTGTCCCCGCCGCTCTCCTCGCGCTCTGTCACTGTGTCCCCGCCGCTCTCCTCGCGCTCTTTTAGTGAGTCCCCGCCGCTCTCCTCGCGCTATTTCACTGTGTCCCGGCCGCTCACCTCGCGCACTGTCACTGTGTCCCCGCCCTTCTCCACGCGCTCTTTCACTGTGTCCCCTACGCCCTCCTCGCGCTCTTTCACTGAGTCCCCGCCGCTCTCCTCGCGCTCTGTCACTGTGTCCCCGCCGCTCTCCTCGCGCTCTTTTAGTGAGTCCCCGCCGCTCTCCTCGCGCTATTTCGCTGTGTCCCCGCCGCTCACCTCGCGCACTGTCACTGTGTCCCCGCCCCTCTCCACGCGCTCTTTCACTGTGTCCCCTACGCCCTCCTCGCGCTCTTTCACTGAGTCCCCGCCGCTCTCCTCGCGCTCTTTCACTGTGTCCCCGCCGCTCTCCTCGCGCTCTTTCACTGACTCCCCGCCACTCTCTTAACGCTCTTTCACTGAGTCCCCGCAGCACTTTCACTGTGTCCCCGCCGCTCTCCTCGCGCTCTTTCACTGTGTCCCGGCCGCTCTCCTTGCGCTCTTTCACTGTGTCCCCGCCGCTCTCCTCGCGCTCTTTCACTGTGAGCCCGCCGCTCGCCTCGCGCTCTTTCACTGTGTCCCCGCCGTTCTCCTCGCGCTCTGTCACTGTGTCCCCGCCGCTCTCCTCGCGCTCTTTTAGTGAGTCCCCGCTGCTCTCCTCGCGATATTTCACTGTGTACCCGCCGCTCTCCTCGCGCACTGTCACTGTGTCCCCGCCCCTCTCCACGCGCTCTTTCACTGTGTCCCCGCAGCTCTCCTCGCGCTCTTTCACTGTGTCCCCGCCGCTCTCCTCGCGCTCTTCCACTGTGTCTCCGCCGCTCTCCTCGCGCTCTTTCACTGAGTCTCCGCCGCTCTCCTCGCGCTCTTTCACTGAGTCCCCGCCGCTCTCCTCGCGCTCTGTCACTGTGTCCCCGCCGCTCTCCTCGCGCTCTTTTAGTGAGTCCCCGCCGCTCTCCTCGCGCTATTTCACTGTGTCCCCGCCGCTCACCTCGCGCACTGTCACTGTGTCCCCGCCCCTCTCCACGCGCTCTTTCACTGTGTCCCCTACGCCCTCCTCGCGCTCTTTCACTGAGTCCCCGCCGCTCTCCTCGCGCTCTTTCACTGTGTCCCCGCCGCTCTCCTCGCGCTCTTTCACTGAGTCCCCGCCACTCTCTTAACGCTCTTTCACTGAGTCCCCGCAGCACTTTCACTGTGTCCCCGCAGCTCTCCTCGCGCTCTTTCACTGTGTCCCCGCCGCTCTCCTCGCGCTCTTCCACTGTGTCTCCGCCGCTCTCCTCGCGCTCTTTCACTGAGTCTCCGCCGCTCTCCTCGCGCTCTTTCACTGAGTCCCCGCCGCTCTCCTAGCGCTCTTTCACTGTGCCCCCGCCGCTCTCCTCGTGCTCTTTCAGTGAGTCCCCGTCGCTCTACTCGCGCTCTTTCACTGTGTCCCCGCCGCTCTCCTCGTGCTCTTTCACTGAGTCCCCGCCGCTCTCCTCGTGCTCTTTCACTGTGTCCCTGTCGCTCTCCTCGCGCTCTTTCACTGTGTCCCCGCCGCTCTCCTCGCGCTCTTTCACTGTGTCCCAGCCGCTCTACTCGCGCTCTTTTCCAGTGTGTCCCCGCCGCTCCCCTCGCGCTCTTTCAGTGAGTCCCCGCCGCTCTCCTCGCGCTCTTACAACGTGGACCCGCCGCTCTCCTCGCGCTCTTTCACTGTGTCCCAGCCACTCTCATGGCGCTGTTTCACTGTGTCCCCGCCGCTCTCCTCGCGCTCTTTCATTGTGTTCCCTCCACTCTCCTGGCGCTCTTTCACGGTGTCCCAGCCGCTCTCCTCGCGCTCTTTTCTCGTCTGTCCCCACCGCTCTCCTCGCGCTCTTTCACTGGGTCCCCGCCGCTCTCCTCGCGCTCTTACACTGTGTCCCCGCCGCTCTCCTCGCGCTCTTTCACTGTGTCCCCGCCACTCTCCTGGCGCTCTTTCACTGTGTCCCCGCCGCTCTCCTCGTGCTCTTTCACTGAGTCCCCGCCGCTATCCTCGAGCTCTTTCACTGTTTCGCCGCCGCTCTCCAGGCGCTCTTTCACTGTGTCCCCGCCGCTCTCCTCGCGCTCTTTCACTGTGTCCCAGCCGCTCTCCTCGCGCTCTTTTCTCGTGTATCCCCGCCGCTCTCCTCGCGCCCTTTCACTGAGTCCCCGCCGCTCTCCTCGCGCTCTTTCACAGTGTCCCCGGCACTCTACTCACGCTCTTTTACTGTGTCCCCACCGCTCTCTTCGCGCTCTTTTACTGAGTCCCCGCCACTCTCCTCGCGCTCTTTTACTGTGTCCCCGCCGCTCTCCTCGTCCTCTTACACTGTGTCCCCGCCGCTCTCCTCGCGTTCTTTCACTGTGTCCCCGCCAGTCTCCTCGCGCTCTTTCGCTGTGACCCGCCGCTTTCCTCGTGCTCTTACACTGTGTCCCCGCCGCTCTCCTCGCGCTCTTTCACTGTGTCCCCGCCACTCTCCTCGCGCTCTTTCACTGTGTCCCCGCCGCTCTCCTCGCGTTCTTTCACTGTGTCCCCGCCAGTCTCCTCGTGCTCTTTCGCTGTGACCCGCCGCTTTCCTCGTCCTCTTACAATGTGTCCCCGCCGCTCTCCTCGCGCTCTTTCACTGTGTCCCCGCCACTCTCCTCGCGCTCTTTCACTGGGTCTCCGCCGCTCTCCTCGCGCTCTTTCACTGTAGTCTGTGACGTCACAGTTCTACTTCTTTCCACTTCAACCTGCCCTCGAGTCTCCCTCTTGCTCTTTACTTGGCTGGGATCCTTACCGTGATTGTCTTTTTTTTCGGTTAGAGGTGGAGGTAGGGAGGGAAACACTGAAGAATTGACTCGGGTTAACTGTCACTTGACAACAGCTCCTCCACAAACCACCTTCAAAGTGCACAGAGCTGGAATACAACTTGTGTTTCCACAGTGTGAGATCAGAGAGTAAACACGTGGCACAAGCCTCTTTTCAAAACAGATCAATGCAACCTCTAAACAAAATACACCCACTTCGAATTAAAAATGTGCTGCTGCTTTTATTTATGCAACAAACATGTTTTGGGAACATTTAACACGCCCACGGCGAGACAGGTCCGAACTTACAATTAGGTTGATGCTGTGAAGTAACCAGTGAGCTAAAGCTGACGTCGGTTTCAAGCATGTGCCCATTTTAAAAAAAATATTACCGTGATCATACTCGCCGTGGTGGGTAACAATGACGGGAAACTCCAGGTGTTGGTGCACATCATCTGACAGCTAGACGGGACCAAAAATTTAAAAGTGCGTGAAGTACACACGGAGGACATTCATTCCGTTTAACCTCAGCGGCTCTTTAGATTAGCCGTTCATTCAATCCCACTCGATGGACCTTTCCCCAGAGACATGCATTTGATTTCCTGTCGTTTCTCGCATTGACATTTGAAAGCCACTGTTGTTTCCACCTCCATCAATCTCCCAGGCAGTGCAGACTAGATAACTGAACTGTGTCCCAGAACATTGAAATAATTATTCGAGAGATATAACTTAAAAATCTTACCTTGCAGTTATATTCACCTGCGAGCTGCGAGTGCTGTGGCAACTGGAACTGATAGCAAATTACAACATAGGGAGACTACACGGCCAATCACTGCTGCCCCAACATACAGTTTGATCACAGCTGAGCTTCTGCCTCAGTGTCATTTCCTGCTTGTTCCTCGGATACTTTCATTCCCTCAAAGTTCACTGTCGGTAAGAAAAATGAAGGCAGACCCCCACAGTAAAATTTCAAACCGATTTGGACATTAGACGGTGTGCTCGAATCTGCAGCGACACAGATCTGGAAGGTGGGACAGGTCATAGGGTCATCGAAGTTTACAGCATGGAAATAGGCCCTTCGCCTAACTTGTCCATGCAGCCCCGTTTTACTACACAAAGCCTGTCCAATTGCCCACATTTGGTCATATTCCTCTATACCCATCTTCTCCATATATCTATGTAAATGCCCATCTTCTCCATACATCTATGTAAATGCTTTTTAAAGGCAGAATTGCAGACGCCTCTATTACTGCCTCTGGCAGCTCGTTCCAGACACTCACCACCCTCTGTGTGAAACAATTGTTCCTCTGGACCCTGTTGAATCTCTCCTTTCTCCCATTAAACCTATGCCCTCTAGGCTTGGATTCCACTAACCTTGGAAAAATCTACTTCATCTATGCCCCTCATTATTTTATAGCCGACGTCAAGATCATCCCTAGCCTCCAGGAAACATGCTCCAGCCTATCCAACCGCTCCGTTTAACTCAAAACATCAAGTCCGGTAGCAGCCGAGCAAATCGTTTCTGATCTCTTTCTAGGTTAATAATATCCTTTCTATCTTTGTGTTACGAGAACTGTTCACAATATTCGAAGTGTGTTCTTCAAACTGTCCTGAAGAACTTCAGCAAGATGTCCCAACTCATGTCTTCAATAATCTGACCATGTATCTGTATAATAGTAATAATGGGCACAGAAGCAGTAATTGTTGAACAAGGAGACTCCTTCAGTGTTGGGAATTTCCAATTATTCATCATGTTTGCTGTGGTTGCAAAAAGCAACGCAGTCGCAGCATGTGGCTGACTGGAAAAAATGTAGAAGAATGTCTTGTTTAAGAGACCCACAGCGAATCAAATCTTCACCCGATATCAATAGAAACAAAACAGAAACAGAATAAATGAGAATGGTAAAGAGATAAAGGGGAGAAAGCGTTTAATGATGGAGTATATTGCACACCACGCCCTTCCACCTTACTGCAGAAAACACATAGTTTCTATCTTCAAGGATTCATGCTGTTAGAAATACATTAGATTCACTTTCCTCTGAAGCAGAAGTTACATAAGAACATAAGAACTAGGAGCAGGAGTAGGCCATCTGGCCCCTCGAGCCTGCTCCACCATTCAATGTGATCATGGCTGATCTTTTGTGGACTCGGCTCCACTTTCCGGCCCGAACACAATAGCCCTTAATCCCTTTATTCTTCAAAAAACTATCTATCTTTAACTTAAAAACATTTAATTAAGGAGCCTCTACTGCTTCACTGGGCAAGGAATTCCATAGATTCACAAACCTTTGGGTGAAGAAGTTCCTCCTAAACTCAGTCCTAAATCTACTTCCCCTTATTTGGAGGTTATGCCACCTAGTTCTGCTTTCACCTGCCAGTGGAAACAACCTGCCCGCATCTATCCTATCTATTCCCTTCAGAATTTTATATGTTTCTATAAGATCCCCCCTCATCCTTCTAAATTCCAACGAGTACATTCCCAGTCTACTCAACCTCTCCTCGTAATCCAACCCCTTCAGCTCTGGGATTAACCTAGTGAATCTCCTCTGCACACCCTACAGTGCCAGTACGTCCTTTCTCAAGTAAGGAGACCAAAACAGCACACAATACTCCAGGTGTGGCCTCACTATCACCCTATACAATTGCAGCATAAGCTCCCTAGTCTTAAACTCCATCACTCTAGCAATGAAGGTCAACATTCCATTTGCCTTCTTAATCACCTGTTGCACCGTAAACCAGCTTTTTGCGACTCATGCACTAGTACACCCAGGTCTCTCTGCACAGCAGCATGTTTTAATATTTTATCATTTAAATAATAATCCCTTTTGCTGTTATTCCGACCAAAATGGATTGCCTCACATTTGTCAACATTGTATTCCATCTGCCAGACCCTAGCCCATTCACTTAGCCTATCCAAATCCCTCTGCAGACTTCCAGTATCCTCTGCACTTTTTGCTTTCCCACTTATCTTAGTGTCGTCTGCAAACTTGGACATATTGTCCTTAGTCCCCAACTCCAAATCATCTATGTAAATTGTGATCAGTTATGGGCCCAAAACAGATCCCTGAGGGACACCACTAGCTACTGATTACCAACCAGAGAAACATCCATTAATCCCCACTCTTTGCTTTCTATTAATTGACCAATCCTCTATCCATGCTACTATTTTCCCCTTAATGCCATGCATCTTTATCTTATGGAGCAACCTTTTGTGTGGCACCTTGTCGAAGGCTTTCTGGAAATCCAGATATACCACATCCATTGGCTCCCCGTTATCTACGCACTGGTAATGTCCTCAAAAGATTTCACTAAATTAGTGAGGCAAGACCGGCCCTTTATGAACCCATGCTGGCTCTGCCCAATGGGACAATTTACATCCAGATTCCTTGCTATTTCTTCCTTGATGATGGATTCCAGCATCTTCCCTACTACCGAAGTTATGCTCACTGGCCTATAATTACCCGCTTTCTGCCTACCTCCTTTTTTAAACAGTGGTGTCACGTTTGCACATGATTCATTCCACCGTTAGAATGACAAATAAGGACAGCAAGATGGCCCAGTGGTTAACCCAGCTGTTTCACGGCGCTGAGTTCTTAGGTTCGATTCCGGCTCTGGGTCACTGTCCGTGTGCAGTTTGCACATTCTCCCCGCTTTTGCGTGGGTTTCGCCTCCACAACCAAAGATCTGCCGGATAGGTGGATTGGCCACACGGAATTGCCCTTTAATTGGAAAAAAGGAATTGGGTACTGTATATTTATTTTTGAAGATTGGAGAACAGTTAATTCCCAGGCCCCAGAAATTCAAAGCACCAATCCATTAAAAACATCACTTTTACTGGATGTGAGAGTTGCTGGTTAGGACAGAATTTATTGCCCATCCCTAGTTGCCCTTCAGAAGGTGGTGGTGAGCTGCCTCCTTGAATTGTTGCAGGCCGTGAGGTTTGGGTACACCCACGTGCTTTAAAGGAGGAAGCTAAATTATTGTTTCCCCCGTTACCCTGAAGGAACGTTTATCTGGTTCCAAGTGGGAGTGGTGAGTGGTTTGAAGGGGGAATTGCAGTTGGTAATTTTCCCAAGTAGGGGCTTGTCTAGTTCTTCAAAATGACAGAGGTCGTAGGTCTGGAAGGTGCTGTCTAAGAAACAAATGTCTAACGAACTTTGTTGAGTTATTGCGGTGCATTCTGGGATGGCTGTGGCGGAGGGATTGAATGCTGTAGCAGGAGGAGCAATAACACGCACTGCTTGGTCCTGGATGTTTCGAACACCCTGAGTTCTTGGAGATCTGGGGAACAGCGTTTCACGTGGAAAAAACTGGATTAATCAATTCGCCTGCGTAAAATATCTTGTTCCGAAATTTCAAAAAATGTATAATAGATAATCGTTAATGCTCCTTTCCCCCATTTAGGTTGTGAGTAATTGACAAAGTGTGATAGGTCAGTTATTGTACAGAGCTGGAATCGAACTTGGGTTTCCGCAGTGTGAGATCAGAAAGTAAACACGTGGCGCAAGCCCCTTTTCAAAACAATGAATGCAACCTCTAAACAAAATACACCCACTTCTAATTATAAATGTGCTGCTGCTTTTATTTATGCAACACATGTTTTGGAAATAATAAAAGCGCCAAGCAGCGCCCACGGTAAGACAGGTTCGAACTTACAATTAAGTTGATGCTGCGAAGTAACGAGTGAGCTAAAGCTGACGCTGGTCACAAACATGGACACATTGTATATGAAGGATTACCGTGATCATAATCGCCGTGGTTGGTAACATTGAGGGAAACTCCAGTGTGTTGGTGCACATCATCTCACAGCCAGACGTGTCCAAAAACTTAAAAGTGCGCGAAGTACCGATGGAGGACATTCATTCCGTTTAACCTCAGCGGCTCTTTTATTAGCAGATCATTCAATGCCACTCGACCGACCTTTCCCCAGCGGCATGCAATTGATTGCTGTCGTTTCTCGCATTGACATTTGAAAACCACTGTTGTATCTGCCTTCACCAACCTCACAGCCAGTGCAGACCAGATAACTGAACTGTATCCCCGAACATTAAAGTGATTGATGGAAAGATGTAACTTAAAAATCTTATCGCGCAGTTATAATCATCTGCGATTGCTGTGGCAACTGGAACTGATAGTAAATGACAACATAGTGAGACGACCCGGCCACTCACTCCTGCCCCAACATCCAGTTTGATCACAGCTGAGCTTCTGCCTCAAAGTCATTTCCTGCCTGTTCCTCAGATCCTTTCATTCACTCAGGGACCATTGTCCATGAGAATGATAGAGGCAGACACCCATAGGAAAATTTCAAAATCACTTGGACATAGAGATGGAGTGCTCGAATCTGCAGCGTTACAGAGCTGGAAGATGGGATAGGGTCACAGAGTGCGAGAGGTTTACAGCATGGAAATAGGCCCTTCGGCCCAACTTAAAATGAGGCATTTGTCAGGGCTAAAAGGCGGGGAACATACGAAGCCTTAGTGGAATATTAGGAAAGTCGGGAGGAACTGAAGCAAGGAGTCAGGATGGCTAGAAGGGGTCACGAAAAGTCATTGGCAAATGGGGTGAAGGAAAATCCCAAGGCTTTTTACACGTACGTAAAAAGCACGAGGTAGCCAGGGAAAGGGTTGGCCCACAGGAGGACAGGCAAGGGAATCTATGTGCGGAGCCAGAGGAAATGTGCGAGGTACTCAATGAATACGTTGTATCAGCATTCACCAAAGAGAAGGAATTGGTGGATGTTGAATCTGGAGAAGTGTGTTTAGATAGCCTGGGTCACATTGAGATCCAAACAGACGAGGTGTTGGGCGTCTTGAAAAATATTAAGGTAGATAAGTCGCCGGGGCCTGATGGGATCTACCACAGAATACAGAAGGAGGATGGAGAGGAAATTGCTGCGGCTTTGACAGAAATCTTTGGATCCTTACTGTCTTCAGGTGATGTCCCGGAGGACAGGAGAATATCCAATGTCGTTCCTTTGTTTACGTAGGGTAACAAGGATAATCCAGGGAACTACAGGCCGGTGTGCCTTACATCAGTGGTAGGGAAATTACGAGACAGGATCTACTCGCATTTGGAAGCAAATGGACGTCTTAGCGAGAGGCAGCGCGGTTTTGTGAAGGGGAAGTAGCGTCTCACTAACTTGATAGAGTTTTTCGAAGAGGTCACAAAGATGATTGATGCAGGTAGGGCAGAGGATGTTGTCCATATGGACTGCAGTAAGGCCTTTGAGAAGGTCCCTCTTGGTAGACTCGTACAAAAGGTGAAGTCACACGGGATCAGGGGTGACCTGGCCAGATGGATACAGAACTAGCTAGGTCATAGAAGGCAGATAGAAGCAATGGAAGTGTGCTTTACTAATTGGAGGGCTTTGACTAGTGGTGTTCCGCA
Organism: Scyliorhinus torazame; assembly: GCF_047496885.1. Classification (NCBI taxonomy): domain Eukaryota; kingdom Metazoa; phylum Chordata; class Chondrichthyes; order Carcharhiniformes; family Scyliorhinidae; genus Scyliorhinus; species Scyliorhinus torazame. The sequence goes on along the minus strand of NC_092726.1, from coordinate 136,955,439 downwards.
GGGATCAGTGCTGGGACTTTTGCTGTTCGTAGTATATATAAATGATTTGGACGAAAATGTAACTGGTCTGATTCGTAAGTTTGGATAGCGATAAGGACTCTCAGAGGATGCAGCAGGATTTAGATCGTTTGGAGGTTTGGGCGGAAAGATGGGAAATGAAGTATAATCCGGGCAAATGTGATGTAATGCATATTGGAAGTTCCAATGCAGGTGGGGAATACACAGTGAATGGTAGAACCCTCAAGCGTATTGACAGTCAGAGAGATCTTCGTGTGCAGGTCAACAGGTCACTGAAAGGGGCAACACAGGTGGAGAAGGTAGTCAAGAAGGCATTCAGCATGTTTGCGTTTATTGGCCGGGGCATTGAGTATAATAATTGGCAAAGCATGTTGCAGCTGTAGAGAACCTTATTTAGGCCACACTTGGAGTGGCGTGTTCAATTCTGGTAGCCACACAACAGAAGGATGCGGAGGCTTTAGAAAGGGTGCAGAAGTGATTCACCAGGATGTTGCCTAGTATGGAGGGCATTAGCTATGAGGAGCGGTTGAATAAACTCGTTGTTTTCTCACTGGGACGACGGAGGTTGAGGTGCGACCTGATTGAGGTCAACAAAATTATGAGGGGCATAGACAGAGTATATTATCAGTGGCTTTTTCCTAGGATAGAGGCGTCAAATATACGGGGGGGGGCATAGGTTTAAGGTGCGGGGGACAAGGATGTACGAGGCAAGTTTTTACACAGAGGGTAGTGGATGCCTGGAACACGCTGCCGTAGGAGGTGGTGGAAGCAGAGACCAGAGTGACATATAAGGTGCATCTTGACTGTACTTGTGTTTGTTCTTTGTTCTTTATTCTTTGTTCTTTCAACAGTCTAGTTAAACAGTGTCCCACAGTAAGCAGGCTATTTGCACAGTGTCTGACTGTAATCAATCTATTTGCACTGTTCCCTACTGTAAACATTCTATTGAAACTGTAGCCTACAGTAAACAGTCTATTTAAATATTGTCCTACAGTAAACATAGCCTACTTAAACAACATCCCACTAATCAGTCTGAACCCTGTCTATTTACACAGCATCCTACAATAAACAGTCCATTTTGGATCAGAAATTGGCTAGCTGGAAGAAGACAAAGGGTGGTGGTTGATGGGAAATGTTCAGACAGTAGTCCAGTTACTAGTGGTGTACCACAAGAATCTGTTTTGGGGCCACTGCTGTTTGTCATTTTTATAAGTGACCTGGAGGGGGGCGTAGAAAAATGGGTGAGTAAATTTGCAGATGACACTAAAGTTGGTGGAGTTGTGGACAGTGCGGAAGGATGTTACAAATTACAGAGGAACACAGATAAGCTGCAGCGCTGGGCTGAGAGGTAGCAAATGGAGTTTAATGCAGAAAAGTGTGAGGTGATTCATTTTGGAAGGAATAACAGGAAGACAGAGTACTGGGCTAATGGTAAGATACTTGGCAGTGTCGATGAGCAGAGAAACCCCAGTCTCGATGTCCATAGATCCCTGAACGTTGCCACCCAGGTTGAGAGGATTGTTAAGAAGAGGTCACAAGTGTGTTAGCTTTTATTGGGAGAGGGATTGAGTTTCGGAGCCATGAGGTCATGTTGCAGCTGTACAAAACTCTGGTGCGGCCGCATTTGTAGTATTGCGTGCGATTCTGGTCGCCGCATTATAGGAAGGATGTGGAAGGAGAGGAGATTTACCAGAATGTTGCCTGGTATGGGGGGAAGATCTTATGATGAAAGGCTGAGGGACTTGAGGGGACATAGCTTTAAATTGAGGGGAGATAGATATAAGGCAGATGTGAGAGGTAGCTTCTTTACTCAGAGAGTAGTAAGGGCGTGGAATGCCCTGCCTGCAGCAGTAGTGGACTCGCCAACACATTAATGGCATTCAAATGGTCATTGGATAGACATATGGACGATAAGGGAATAGTGTAGATGGGCTTTAGAGTGGTTTCACAGGTCGGCGCAACATCGAGGGCCGAAGGGCCTTTACTGCGCTGTAGTGTTCTATGTTCTATGTTTGGTTTACTCTAGGCCATTGTTTAAATAGACTCTTAACTGTCGGGCACTGTTTAAATCGACACCGTTTACTGCAGGACTGTTTAACTAGACTCGATTAACTGTAGGACACTCTTTGAATGAACTGATTACTGTTGGTTGCTTACTGTAGGGCATTATTTAAATAGACTCTTTATTGCAGGGTACTATTTAAATAGACTTTGCTGTAGGGCACAGTTTAAATAGACTGTTTACTTTAGGGCTGTTGAAATAGACCTTTTACTGTCGGGCACTGTTAAATAGACTCTTTATTGTAGGGTACTGTTTAATGAAAAATGAAATGAAAATCGCTTATTGTCACAAGTAGGCTTCAAATGAAGTTACTGTGAAAAGCCCCTAGTCGCCACATTCCGGCGCATGTTCGGGGAGGTTGTTACGGGAATTGAGCCGTGCTGCTGGCCTGCCTTGGTCTGCTTTCAAAGCTTTCAGGGATCTATGTACATGGACACCGAGATCTCCGAGATGTCCTTGCCCTCCCCCTCTTTTACCACCTTCCCTGAGCATACTGAAATACCTAAACCCCGGCACCTGCAACAACCATTCCTGTCCCTGCTCTGTCCATGTCTCCGAAATGGCCACAACATCGAAGTCCCAGGTACCAACCCATGCGCAAGTTCACCCACGTTATTCCGGATATTAGTAAGGGATGACATCGGCGCTATGGAGGACAAGGTTGAAGCCATTTGGAAGGAAATCAGGAATAGTAAGGCGAAAAAGTCACTGATAGGAGTAGTCTATAAGCTACCGAATAGTAACATTATGGTGAGGCAGGCAATAAACAAAGAAATAACTGATGCATGTAGAAATGGTACAGCAGTTATCATGAGGATTTTAATCCGCATGTCAATTGCATGAACCAGGTCGGTAAAGGCAGCCGTGAGGAGGAGTTTATAGAATGTATCCGCGATAGTTTCCTTGAACAGTATGTAATGGAACCTACGAGGGATCAAGCGGTCCTACATCAGGTCCTGTGTAGTGAGACAGGATTGATTAATGATCTCATAGTTAGGGATCCTCTCGGAAGGAGCGATCACAATATGATGGAAATTAAAATACAGATGGAGGGTGAGAAAGTAAAATCAAACACTAGTGTTTTGTGCTTAAACAAAGGAGATTGCAATGGGATGAGAGAAGAACTAGCTAAGGTAGACTGGGAGCAAAGACTTTATGGTGAAACAGTTGAGGAACAGTGGAGAACCTTCCTAGCGATTGTTCACAGTGCTCAGCAAAGGTTTATACCAACAAAAAAGAAGGACGGTAGAAAGAGGGAAAATCGACCGTGGATATCTAAGGAAATAAGGGGGAGTATCAAATTGAAGGAAAAAGCGCACAAAGTGGCAAAGATTAGTGGGTGACTAGAGGACTGGGAAATCTTTAGGGGGCAACAGAAAGCTACTAAAAAAGCTATAAAGAATAGGAAGATAGATTATGAGGGTAAACTTGCTCAGAATATAAAAACAGATAGTAAACGTTTCTACAAATGTCTAAAACAAAAAAGAGAAGCTAAGGTAAATATTGGTCCTTTAAAGGATGAGTAGGGAGATTTAATATTGGGAGATGAGGAAATGGCTGAGGAACTGAACATGTTTTTTGGGTCGGTCTTCGCAGTGGAAGACACAAATAACATGCCAGTGACTGGTGGAAATGAGGCTCTGACAGGGAGGACCTTGAGATGATTGATATCACTAAGGAGGTAGTGTTGGGTAAGCTAATGGGGCTAACGGTAGACAAGTCTGCGGCCCTGATGGAATGTATCCCAGAGAGCTAAAAGAGATGGCTAGGGACATTGCGAATGCACTCGTGATAATTTACCAAAATTCACTAGACTCTGGGGTGGTCCCGGCGGATTAGAAATTAGCAAACGTGACACCACTGTTTATAAAAGGGGGTAGGCAGAAAGCGGGTTATAATAGGCCAGTGAGCTTAACTTCCTTAGTAGGGAAGATGCTGGAATCTATCATCAAGGAAGAAATAGGGAGGCATCTGGATGGAAATTGTCCCATTGGGCAGACGCAGCATGGGTTCATAAAGGGCAGGTGGTGCCTAACTAATTTAGTGGAATTTTTTGAGAACATTACCCGTGCGGTAGATAACGGGGAGCCAATGGATGTGGTATGTCTGGATTTCCAGAAAGCTTTCGACAAGGTGCCACACAAAAGTTTGCTGCATAAGTTAAAGATGCATGGCATTCAGAATAAAGGATAAAGTAGTAGCATGGATTGAGGATTGGTTAATTAATAGAACGCAAAGAGTGGGGATTAATGGGTGTTTCTCTGGTTGGCAATCAGTAGCTAGTGTAGTGGTATCCCTCAGGGTTCAGTGTTCGGCCCTCAACTATTCAAAATTTACATAGATGATTTGGAGTTGGGGACCAAGGGCAACATGTCCAAGTTATTGTCATATAATTTACAGTGCAGAAGGAGGCCATTCAGCCCATCGCGTCTGCACCGGCTCCCGGAAAGGGCACCTTACCCAAGCCCACAGCTCCACCCTATCCCCATAACCCAGTAACCCCACCCAACACTAAGGGCAATTTTGGACACTAAGGCCAATTTATCATGGCCAATCCACCTAACCTGCACATCTTTGGACTGTGGGAGGAAACCGGAGCACCCGTAGGAAACCCACGCACACACGGGGAGGACGTGCAGACTCCGCACAGACAGTGACCCAAGCCGGAATCGAACCTGGGACCCTGGAGCTGTGAAGCAATTGTGCTATCCACAATGCTACCGTGCTGCAGATGACACTAAGTGAGTGGTAAAGCGAAAAGTGCGGAGGATAGCGGAAGTCTGCAGAGGGATTTGGAAAGGTTGAGTGAATGGGCCAGGGTCTGGCAGATGGAAATACAATGTTGACAAATGTGAGATTATCCATTTTGGTAGGAATAACAGCAAAAGGGATTATTATTTAAATGATAAAATATTAAAACATGCTGCTGTGCAGAGAGACCTGGATGTGCTGGTGCATGAGTCGCAAAAAATTGGTTTAAAGGTGCAACAGGTGATTAAGAATGCAAATTAGTCAGGGTAGGGGCTGTTCACAGGGAGGGATCTTAGACAGGGGAGGGGCTGTTCACGGGGAGGGGGGCATTAGTCAGTGTGGGGGCTGTTCACAGCGAGGGGAATGAGACAGCGTAGGGGCTGTTCACGGGGAGGGAGAATTAGTCAGGGTAGGGGCTGTTCACAGGGAGGGGAATTAGTCAGTGTTGGGGGGGGGATTAGACAGGGTTGGCGCTGTTCACAGGGAGGGGAATTAGTCAGTGTAGGGGCTGTTCACAGGGAGGGGACAGTAGTCAGTGCAAGTGCAGTTCATATGGGAGCGGAATTAGTTATTGACTCTTTCAAATCCAAACGAACGATTTTACAAAGCTAGCCACAGGTGTGCGTTCCTTTTACATTATCCTTCCTTCAACCAAACGAGGTTGGCGAATGAGGAAGTGGAGTCAGCACATTCCTCCGCACCCCGGAATAGCACAATACTGGGATCCTGTTTGGGAATTTACAATTCAGGGGACCGCTTCCAGATCATATCAGAGCGGCGAACATGTAGAAACTGTATAAAGTAAATGGCACATCGATAAAAACAGCAAGAGCAGAAGAATATTTCATAAATAATGGAGCATTTTGTGTGAATGTAGGATTCAGTATCATGTAAACAACTTTATAGATAATGAATAGACAACAAGAGCAAATAGGTTACTTTCAACTTGTACAATTCTGTGCAGGAATATTATGTCCACTTGCTGACGCCATAGTTCTGGAAGGATTTGAAGGTATTGTGTAGAGTACAGAAAGGATTGACCAGAGCTTTGGTGGCGGTTTGCAGATCACAGGGATTCAGGAGGAGATAGAACATAGAACATTACAGCGCGGTACAGGCCCTTCGGCCCTCGATATTGCGCCAACCTGTGAAACCACTCTATAGCCCATCTACCCGATTCCCTTATCGTCCATATGTCTATCCAATGAGCATTTGAATACCCTGAGTGTTGGCGAGTCCACTACTGTTGCAGGCAGGGCATTCCACACCCTTACTACTCTCTGATTAAAGAACCTACCTCTGTCATCTGTCTTATATCTATCACCCCTCAATTTAAAGCTATGTCCCCTCGTGCTAGACATCACCATCCGAGGAAAAAGGCTCTCACTGTCCACCCTATCCAATCCTCTGATCATCTTGTATGCCTCAATTAAGTCACCTCTTAACCTTCTTCTCTCTAACGAAAACAGCCTCAAGTCCCTCAGCCTTTCCTCATAAGATCTTCCCTCCATATCAGACAACATTCTGGTAAATCTCCTCTGCACCCTTTCCAATGCTTCCGCATCCTTCCTGTAATGCGGCGACCAGAATTGCACGCAATACTCCAAATGCGGCCGCACCAGAGTTTTGTACAGCTGCAACATGACCTCATGGCTCCTAAACTCAATCCCGCTACCAATAAAAGCTAACACACCGTACGCCTTCTTAACAACCCTCTCAACCTGAGATGGGGAGAAGCGTTCACATTGGTGAAAAGATTGAGGACGAGCAGCTCTGGATTAAAGGATTGAGTAAATGAAGCAATGATGATATAAACTAGGACTTTCTCACACAGCGAGTGGTGAGGATGGGGAATCCCCTGCCCGAGTGTGTGGCGATGACCGGTTCGATAGGAAGAATTCAAAGGAGAATTATAATCTGATGTGAAAGTGAATCCCGACATACAAAGAACAAGATCAAGAAGAAAGAAAAGAACAGCACAGGAACAGGCCCTTCGGCCCTCCAAGCCTGCGCCGTCCATACTGCCCGTCTCATCTAAAATCCTCTACACTTCCGGGTTCCGTATCCCTCTATTCCCATCCTGTTCATGTATTTGTCAGGATGCCCCTTAAACGTCACTATCATCCCTGCTTTCACCACCTCCTCCGGCAGCGAGTTCCAGGCACCCACTACCCTCTATGAAAAAGAATTGCCTCGTACATCGCCTCTAAACCTTGCCCCTCCCACCTTAAACCTATGCCCCCTAGTAATTGACCCCTCTACCCTGGGAAAAAGTCTCTGACTATCCACTTTGTCTATGCCCCTCATAATGTTGTCGACCTCTATCAGGTCGCCCCTCAACCTCCTTCGTTCCAGTGAGATTACTGGCATGTGTAAATCAATACCCTGCGCATTCATCATAGCCTGTCAAACTAACCTGTACATTTTGGGATTCCCTTGTGCCCTAGCAAGTTTATCTTTGCTCTCCCATCCAGACTGACTTGTTTTTATTTCTGTATTTATCTGGATGTGACCCCCTACTGAACCTGCACACTGTGACCCATTCCCCTCGCCAATCCAGTTGTCACACCCTCGAACAGCCTTAGCAAACCCACCGCAAAGTTGTAGATTCCATTCCCATTCAGGTGCAACTCATCCGAGATTTAAAGGTTGCGCCGGACCCAGGAACGGAATCACTGGCCGCGAAAATAAAGCCTATTCGCCCACACCATCACTGTAGCATTCATCTGTTATACCCCCCTTCATCCAATCCTCGCAGTCAAGGATCTGGAGATATTAACCTCGGACGTCATTCTTTTCAATCTGCTCGGAAAACTGTAAATTATTGACGCAGTACCTCGTCCCTGTTTCTATCTCTGTCGTTGGTACCAGTGTAACCAACGACCTCTATCTGTTCCCACTCCATCTTCAGAATGCCCTGAAAGGGTTTGCCTATATTCATGACATTGGCACCAGTCAGGCCAAATGCCAACCTGGACTCAGAGATACGGCAGTAGAAACGCTCATTGGACTTCTCACAGCGCAATGACCTTGTTTCTGGTGCATTCCCCAGATTAAACGTCGCTTCCAGCGTTTTCAAAACAGAAAAACTGTCCTTGAATGAGATGCATGCTGCGTCTTTCCTAATCTGCTGATTCCCCCTGATTATGACTGGTGGTCCCAAATTTGTACAATATAGATTAATGATCTGGAAGAAGGTACTGAAGGCACTGTTGCCAGGTTTGCAGATGAAACAAAGGTCTTTAGAGGGACGGGTAGTATAGAGGAAGCAAGGGGACTTCATGTGGAAAAGTGTGAAGTTATACACTTTGGAAGGAGGAATTTAGGCATAGACTATTTTCTAAATGGGGAAATGCTTCGGAAATCAGAAGCACAAAGGTACTTGGCTGTCCTTGTTCACGGTTCTCTTAAGTTTAACGTTCAGGTCCAGTGGGCAGTTAAGAAGGCAAATGTAATGCAAGCATTCATGTCAAAGCGCAAGAATACAAGACCAGTGTTGTGCTTCTGAGGCTTCTGAGGCTGTAAAAGGCTCTGGTCAGACCCTATTTGGAATATTGTGAGCAGTTTTACTATCTAAGCATGGATGTGTTGGCCTTAGAAAGTGTCCAGGGGAGGTTCACAAGAATGATCCGTGGAATGGGGAACTTGTCGTATAAGGAACGTTTGAAGACTCTGGGTCTGTACTCGTTGGAGTTTAGAAGGATGAGAGGAGATCTTATTGAAACCTATTGGACGTGGGGAGGATGTTTCCAATTGTAGGAAAAACTAGAAGCAGAGCACACCATCTCAGACGAAAGGGACGATCCTTTAAAACAGAGATGAGGAGGAATTTCTTCAGCCAGAGGGTGGTGCATCTGTGGAACTCTTTGCAGCAGAAGGCTGTGGAGGCCAATTCACTGAGTGTCTTTAAGAGAGAGATAGATAGGTTTTTGATTAATAATGTGATCAGGGTTCATGGGGAGAAGGCAGGAGAATGGGGATGGGAAAGTATCAGCCATGATTGGATGGTGGAACAGACTCGATGGGCCGAGTGGCCTAATTCTGCTCCTATGTCTTCTGGTCTTACTCCCTCTTTAATTGCAAATAAAGTACTCCACATTTCCTACACTAACTTCCCTCTCCACACCTTAAATTACCCTCCACTACTTTCACTTCTTCACAATTCTGTTCTGTTCCCCTCATCTCTCATCTCCTTTTCCGCCTTCATTCTCCACACCTTTTTTTTCAACCTCTCGGTTCCACTCCTTACTTTACCTCCCAGCCACTCTTCAGTTGCCAACAATCCACTCTGAGAGCTTCCCGACATGTTGCACTATTTCAATCCCCTCCCATATCAATCTATTCATCTCGTGTACGTTCCTTTCCTCTCAATATATTTCCTTTCTTCTCCCCGCCTCTCTAATGCCCATCACTCTACCCTCATCTCTTGTTATTCAACTCTCAGTTCGAATAGAATTTGCAAATGTAAAATTTATAAATGTAAAGAGGAGGAAGATCGTAACAGACTCCACGGGGCGGGGTAGACGCAGGGAGGTTAGGTAATATTTAATGAGTGGTAGTATAACGTGACGGATTTTGTTTGTAGTCTCAAACGAGACATCATTATGCTAAAGTTGCCAATTTAAACTGTTGTTTCACACAAAAGCGTGATATATATTTGGCAACAACACAATTTACATTACGAGAAGTATTTATCCATAGCCTGCTATTCAACCATTTCAGTGTCGTTTCCAATTGTAAACACCACGAATTATGACCAACATAAATATCTTTCAGTTAATACCACAGATCCATTATGAAAGTTCTTTGCCTGGCAATAATTCAGAGACTTTGAATGTTTTCCATGAAACGTTGAAGATGGAACAACATTTAAGGAAGATAATCAATATGAAATTGATTATCATACAAAGATATGTGGAGGCATAGGTACTATTGACGAAACAGGGGGCGACAGAAGGTCTTGGGAAGGCCAGGAGGTGGGCAAAGAAGTAGCAGATTGAATACAATGGGGAAAAGTGTGAGTTCATGCATTTTGGTATCAAGAATGGAGGCATAGAATATTTTCTAAATGTAGAAATGCTGAGAAAACGAGAAGCACTAGTCCGAGTCGAAGATTACCTAACCATTAACGTGCAGGTTCAGTCGACAGTTAGGAAGGCAAATGCAATGGTCGCATTAATGTTGAGAGGATAGAATGCAAGAGCAGTGATGTACGTCTGTGCCTGTATAAGGTTATGGCCAGACCCCATTAGACGTATTGTGAGCAGTTTGGGGCCGAGTATCTAAGGCAGGATGTGTTCGTCTTGGAAACAGTCCAGAGGAGGTTCACAAGGATGATCGCTGGAATGGAGAGCCTGCCGTTTGGATCTCTACTCGTTGGAATTTAGAAGGATGAGGGGGACCTTTTTGAAACTTACAGAACAATGAGCAGCCTGGATAGATTGTTCGTTGAGAGAATGTTTCCAGCGGTAGGAAAAACTAGAACCCGGGGACACAGTATCAGACTAAAGGGACGACACTATAAAACTGCGATGAGAAGAAACGTCTTCAGCCAGAGGGTGCTGAATCTGTGGAACTCTTTGCCGCAGAAGGTTGTGGAGGCCAAATCACTGAGTGTCTTTAAGACAGAGATAGATAGGTTCTTGTTTAAGAAGGAGGTCAAGGCACGGAAGAACATAACAACCATGACTGAATGGCGGAGCAGACTCATTCGGCGAATGGACTAATTATGTTCCTATGTCTAATGGACCTACGGTCTTATAATATTGATTCGGCGCGGGGGTTCAGGGAGACGTTTGCTATATTGGTAGAAACTAACTCCATTGAATGTTCGGTATGAATGGAAACAGACTTAAGACAATCATTAAATGTATCACACAGACATACAGCGGTGAAAGGTTATGAGGTTGCATAGAAATGTTTGGAGCGTCTGAATCGATCACATCTTCCTCTGAGCTGAAATTTCATATTTATTATTCTGGGAGGAAATCATTTAATTACACTCATAACCAGAACAGTAATTAAACCTGTCGATCTTTTTCCGACGTTCCTATCTCAATCATGTTGCACCTCCTGACCAAATCAATGCAACCTTGATCGTGTTTCATACTCCCTCTCTGGCGAATTTTAACTGAGCCAAAATATCTGCCCTCCTATACCACTTGAAACAACGTTTTCGAATTTAGTATTTTCACTGACCTATATAGATATTTCCCAGGCACAAAGAAAAACAGAAACAACAATGTCACATTCCAACAAGTGTTTGCAAGTGTCTTTCTGGCCTTGCTCTGCCTGACACATAACTGAATCCAGTGTAGTCAGCTGGACCCACGAATCCTGTTGTGCTCTATTCAGTGCCTTGTCCGGGTGTAACAAGACTTCCCTGTTTGTGTGCTCACCTGCCTGTGAAACAAAGAACAACATTCCATTTTACGCGCCTATTACCTGCTCAACTTGCTTGCTGGCTTTTAATGTCTGACCCCCCCACCTCTCATCAAACGCCTCGGTGCTGCATATTTCTGCTGTCTTTCTGCATTTGAATAATATTCAGGACCTTTATTCTTCCCAGCAATGTATAAAATTACAATTCCCTACATGATATTCCATCTGTCAAGCCTTTGTTCATTCACCCAATCTGTGTATGTCCCTCTGTAACTCTGTTCCATCCTCACCACTTGTCCTCCAAGTTATTGCAGTGTGAGCAGGGCAGAGCAGAGAAGAGACGTGAGAATTAGAGCCACAAACAAATGACAGTGACGCAAAGAGTGGAGGTAAATTGAAGATGGGGCAAAGTGAAATTGATTTGCTATAAAAGGGAGACATAATAAGAGAGAAAATAATTTTGGAAACGTGAATGGGGAAGGTCCAGAAAAAGATAATCTGGGGAAATTGAAAGAAATAAAGGAGAGGGATCTTTAATAAGAATAAGGACTGTGAGCGCGACATTGTGAGTGAGGGGATGATGCGAGGGAATGGGCAACACGGGCCCAGTATTCAAATGCAAAAACAGTGTTACTCGCCCCGGATTTGAAATGAGCAACATTGTATAGTTAACTTTAGTCGGCATCTTCGAGCTTCGAGCCTGATCCTAAGATTGTGATGTAATCCCCAATGAGACTTGCAGTGAGAGCACAGCTGCTCTCAGTAACTTCTTTGTTGAGCAACCTGTGAAAAACATCATTAGGGATGTACAGACCTCGCATCACTGATCATCCAGTTTAATATAAATAAACCGTTCATGACCCTTTACTGTGTCAAACACCAGGGGACAGATCTTCACCAACACCAGCACGATTCCTTGACACAGAAAATGCGTTGGACAAAATCTTCCGAGTCAGCAGCTGTGTACTATCCTGTACTCGCAACGGTCGGCGTTCCTGGTAAATTACTTTTAGATCTTGACATTTTGAACTTGTTTCTGTATAATTTTCAAAACCGGCCAAATGTATTGCGTTGACCTTCAATTTTGAGCTAAAGATGGTGATGATTTTTCAATGTACTTCAGTTTGAACATGAGAATAACTATCTGATCTGGAAAACTCATTGTAGATTATCTCTGAAGGCGTCCTTTGTCCCACTGCATTACAGTGCGGATACTTTTTTTTATTAACAGACATTTGCATTTTGATATGTTTTCTTCTGATAATTTATATTTGTCAGATATTCTGCAACACCCTTTTCCGCCCCTTTGGACTCTCTTACCTCCGACCAGCTGCATGTTTAATGATGAACTGCCTTTCAAATGTAGCGCAGTGTTTTCTTTCTGCTCCTTTCCGCTCCGTTTCCTATCATCTTTCCAGAGCGGTTGATCAGACTGCTCATTTTTATCATTGGTTTGTTCTCTGGCGGTCTGTTCATCATTCTTATTTTCTGTCCCCTCAAACCACTAACCGTGGATATTATCGGCTTTGCAACTCGGCTTTCTCCCCAGCTTTAATGTAACCATTGAAACAGCTAATCCAACGCCCTCTGACGTCTCAAACATAGCATTACAGCTGAGAGGTGATAATCCGCAATGTACGACAACACCAAGCACTGGGTATTCAGGAGATTATTGCAGCACGCCGGGGGTGTGGCTATCAAACCTTGGATACTTCAACTGAACCTGACTGTAGCAGATTATCTATATTGAGTGTTGACCAGTGACAGAATCACAGAATAATATCATAGAATCATAGAGTTTACAGTGCATAAGGAGGCCGTTCAGCCCATCGAGTCTGCACCGACCCTTGGAAAGAGCAGCCCACTTAAACCTATCTCCGTAACCCAGTAACCTAACCTAACCGTTTTTGGACACTAAGGGCAATTTATCATGGCCAATCCACCTAACCTGTACATCTTTGGACTGTGGGAGGAAGCCGGAACACCCGGAAGAAACCAAGGCACACACGGGGAGAGTGTGCAGACTCCGCACAGACAGTGACCCAAGCCGGGAAATGAACCTGGGACCCTGGCGCGGTGAAGTAACAGTGCTAACCACTATGCTACCGCGCCGTTATTTTCGTATTATCACGTTAGTTCTCCCAGTGAGCCAGAGAGAAGACAGCCAGAGTGAGACAGCGAAGAGTGAGTTTGGGAACTTGAATCTAGGTGGGAATTGAATTGAATCAGTAAGGCAGCTCCTTTTAAATTTCAGGAGTTTAAATTAATATAAATTAAGCTACTATTGTGCAGTGTGGGTGAACAAGGGGTGCCTCACCCACTCACATAACTGGTTGGCAGTTAAGTGTCAGTCACGTAAATCTACCTTGATCGAAAAGCAGGTGGGGGGGGGGGAATCAATTCAGGACAGTTTAAAAAGAGCAACTTGTAAACTCACTCCCAATGAGTCCTCCCAGTGAGCAAGAGAGAAGACAGCCAGGAGTGAGACAGCAAAGAGTGAGTTTGGGAATTCGAATCTAGGTGGGAATTCGAAGCTGGGTGGGGAGGACGTTCTTTTTATCCCTGGTAAGTGACTGGTAAGTAGTGTTTCTGTTTTCTTTTTCTTTTCATTGGCATATTTATTTATTTTGTTCTTTGTTGATTATTTACTTATTTAATTTTTTTTTTGGTGGTGGTGGGGGGGTGGGGGGGGGGAATTGTAATTGTTGAAGTTAACCGAAGGTTTAAGACATGGCAGGAGATCTCAGACCCGTGTCATGCTCCTCGTGTGCGACGTGGGAGCTCAGGGAAACGGCCACTGACCCTGACTCCTTCACGTGCAAGAGGTGTGTCCCGTTGCAGCTCATGTTAGACCGCTTGACGGCTCTGGAGCTGCGGATGGACTCACTTTGGAGCATCCGCGATGCTGAGGACGTCTGGGTAGCACGTTTAGCGAGTTGGTCACACCGCAGGTGAAAGGTACTGAGGGAGATAGAAAATGTGTGACCAAAAGACAGAGCAAGAGTAAGAAGGCATTGCAGGTGTCCTCTGCGGTCATCCCCCTGCAAAACAGAGACACCGCTTTGGATACTTTTGAGGGAGATGGTTCACCAGGGGAAGGCAGCAGCAGCCAGGTTCATGGCATCGTGGCTGGCTCTGCTGCGCAGCTGAGCAGGAAGAAGAATGGCAGGGCTTTAGTGATAGGGGACTCAATTGTAAGGGGAATAGACAGGCGGTTCTGCGGACGCAATCGAGACTCCAGGATGGTATGTTGCCTCCCTGATACAAGGGTCAAGGACGTCACGGAGCGGCTGCAGGACATTCTGGGAGGAGGGGGGGGTGAACAGCCAGCTGTCGTGGTGCACATAGGCACCAACGATAGTAAAAAAACGGGACGAGGCCCTACAAGCTGAATTTAGGATGCTAGGAGATAAACTAAAATGTATGACCTCAAAGGTAGTAATCTCGGGATTGCTACCAGGGTCACGAGCTAGTCAGAGTAGGAATGTCAGGATAGAGAGGATGAATACGTGGCTCGAGAGATGGTGCAAGAGGGAGGGATTTAAATTCCTGGGACATTGGAACTGGTTCTGGGGAAGGTGGGAACAATACAAACCGGACGGTCTGCACCTGGGCAGGACTGGAACCGATGTTTGCTAGAGCTGTTGGGGAGAGTTTAAACTAATGTGGCAGGGGTATGGGAACTGATGCAGGAAGTTGGAAGGTAGTAAAACAGGGACAGAAGTAAAAGGCAGTAAGGGGGAAAGTGTAAGGCAGAGAAGACATAATCAAAAATCAAAAAGGGCAGAGTACAAGATACAGTGACTGAGGGGAGCTCAGTGAATAGGACCAGGAATACTAAAATAAATAAAACGGGAAGTGAAAACATTAATGGTAAGCGACGCGGCAGGTTGTTACATGAAGATATGGGTTCGAATACAAGGAAAATTAGGAGAAAGGTTAAGAGGAAATATAACTTAGGAGAGGTTACTGATCGAGGTGTTAAGATTCAGAACAGAGGTAAAAAAAAAAGCCAACATAAGTGTACTTTACCTGAATGCTCGTAGTATTCGGAATAAGGTAAATGAGTTGATGGCGCAAATCATCGTGAATGACTATGATTTAGTGGCCATTACTGAAAAATGGTTAAAGGATGGTCACGACTGGGAGTTAAATGTCCGATGGTATCAAACTTTTCGGAAGGACAGAGTGAATGGTAAGGGAGGTGGTGTAGCTCTGTTATTTAAGGATGACTTCCGGGCAACAGTTAGGGATGACATCGGTGCTATGGAGGATAAGGTTGAATCCATTTGGGTGGAAATCAGGAATTGTAAGGCGAAAAAGTCACTGATAGGAGTAATCTATAGGCCACCAAATAGTAACATAATGGTGGGGCAGGCAATAAACAAAGAAATAACAGATGCATGTAGAAATGGTACAGCAGTTATCATGGGGGATTTTAATCTACATGTTGATTGGTTTAACCAGGTCGGTCAAGGCAGCCTTGAGGAGGAGTTTATAGAATGTATCCGCGATAGTTTCCTAGAACAGTATGTAATGGAACCTACGAGGGAACAAGCGGTCCTAGATCTGGTCCTGTGTAATGAGACAGGATTGATTCAGGATCTCATAGTTAGGGATCCTCTCGGAAGGAGCGATCACAATATGGTGGAATTTAAAACACAGATGGAGGGTGAGAAGGTAAAATCAAGCACTAGTGTTTTGTCCTTAAACAAAGGAGATTACAATGGGATGAGAGAAGAACTAGCTAAGGTAGACTGGGAGCAAAGACTTTATAGTGAAACAGTTGAGGAACAGTGGAGAACCTTCCAAGAGATTTTTCACAGTGCACAGCAAAGTTTTATGCCAACAAAAAGGAAGGACGGTAAAAAGAGGGAAAATCGACAGTGGATATCTAAGGAAATAAGGGAGAGTATCAAATTGAAGGAAAAAATATACAAAGTAGCAACGATCAGTGGGTGACTAGAGGACTGGGAAATCTTTAGGGGGCAACAGAAAGCAACTAAAAAAGCTATAACGATGTGAAAGATAGATTATGAGAGTAAACTTGCTCAGAATATAAAAACAGATAGTAAATGTTTCTACAAATACATAAAACAAAAAAGAGTGGCTAAGGTAAATATTGGTCCTTTAGAGGATGTGATGGGAGATTTAATAATGGAAGATGAGGAAATGGCTGAGGAACTGAACAGGTATTTTGGGTTGGTCGTCACAGTGAAAGACACAAATAGCATGCCAGTGACTGATGGAAATGAGACTATGACATGTGAGGACCTTGAGAGGATTGTTATCACCAAGGAGGTAGTGATGGGCAAGCTAATGTGGCTAAAGGTAGACAAGTCTCCTGTACCTGATGGAATGCATCCCAGAGTGCTAAAAGAGATGGCGAGGGAAATTGCAAATGTACTAGTGATAACTTACCAAAATTCACAAGACTCTGGGGTGGTCCCGGCGGATTGGAAATTAGCAAACGTGACACCTCTGTTTAAAAAAGAAGGTAGGCAGAAAGCGGGTAATTATAGGCCAGTGAGCTTAACTTCGGTAGTCGGAAAGATGCTGGAATCTATCATCAAGGAAGAAATATCGAGGCATCTGGAAGGAAATTGTCCCATTGGGCAGACGCAGCATGGGTTCATAAAGGGCAGGCCGTGCCTAACTAATTTAGTGGAATTTTTTGAGTATATTAACAGTGCGGTAGATAACGGGGAGCCAATGGATGTGGTATGTCTGGATTTCCAGAAAGCCTTTGACAAGGTGCCACACAAAAGGTTGTTGCATAAGATAAAGATGCATGGCATTAAGGGGAAAGTAGTAGCATGGATAGAGGATTGGTTAATTAATAGAAAGCAAAGAGTGGGGATTAATGGGTGTTTCTCTTGTTGGCAGTCTGAAGCTAGTGGTGTCCCTCAGGGATCAGTGTTGGGCCCACAACTGTTCACAACTTACATCGATGATTTGGAGTTGGGGACCAAGTGCAATGTGTCCAAGTTTGCAGACGACACAAAGATAAGTGGTAAAGCAAAAAGTGCAGAGGATACCGGAAGATTGCAGAGGGATTTGGATAGGCTAAGTGAATGGGCTAGGGTCTGGCAGATGGAATACAATGTTGACAAATGTGAGGTTATCCATTTTGGTAGGAATAACAGCAAAATCGATTATTATTTAAATGATGAAATATTAAAACATGGTGCTGTGCAGAGAGACCTGGGTGTGCTAGTGCCTGAGTCGCAAAAAGTTGGTTTTCAGGTGCAACAGGTGATTAAGAAGGCAAATGGAATTTTGTCCTTCATTGCTAGAGGGGTGGAGTTTAAGACTATGGAGGTTCTCCTGCAATTGTATAAGGTGTTAGTGAGGCCACACCTGGAGTATTGTGTTCAGTATTGGTCTCCTTACTTGAGAAAGGACGTACTGGCACTGGATGGTGTGCAGAGGAGATTCACTCGGTTAGTCCCACAGCTGAAGTGGTTGGATTCCGAGGAGAAGTTGAATAGACTGGGACTGTACTCGTTGGAATTTAGAAGGATGAGCGGGGATCTTATAGAATCATATGAGATTATGAAGGGAATAGCTAGGATAGATGCGGGCAGGTTGTTTCCACTGGCGGGTGAAAGCAGAACTAGGGGGCATAGCCTCAAAATAAGGGGAAGTAGATTTATGACTGAGTTTAGGAGGAACGTCTTCACCCAAAGGGTTGTGAATCTATGGAATTCCTTGCCCAGTGAAGCAGTAGAGGCTCCTTCATTCAATGTTTTTAAGATAAAGATAGATAGTTTTTTGAAGAATAAAGGGTTTGAGTGTTATGGTGTTCAGGCCGGAAAGTGGAGCTGAGTCCACAAAAGATCAGCCATGATCTCATTGAATGGTGGAGCAGGCTCGAGGGGCCAGATGGCCGACTCCTGCTCCTAATTCTTATGTTCTTATGTTATGTTCTTCCCGGACTATAACCTGGCGGTAACACAGTCATCAAGACTGTTGCTTCACAGCTCCAGTGTCTCAGGTTCGATTCCCGGCTTGGATCACTGTCTGCGTGGAGTCTGCACGTTCCCCCCGTGTCTACGTGGGTTTCCTCCGGGTGCACCGGTTTCCTCCCGAAAGTCACGAAATATGTGTGTGTTACATGTGAATTTGACTTTATGAATTTTCTCTCTGTGTACCGAAGCATGTGGCGACTTCCACAGTAACCGCATCGCAGAGTTCATGTGCGCCTGCTTGTGACATTATTATTCTAACTGGTTTCTATTCTCCTTCTCACAGTGAACATCGTCACAATCGCAATCCTGTCTTTCAAAAACTGTGGCCTCTCCAAATGCATCGCCCGCTATCTGGTAGCGATGGCGGCAGCCGATCTCATGGTTATTGTCTGGAATGTAATCTTACATCGCATTGCTACAATATATTGGTATTACACTTTCCTGCTCTACACTCCCGTGTGCAGATTCATTCTCTTCATGTCTCCCACCGCAATCGACATCTCTGTTTGGTTGACGGTGTCTTTTACCTTTGATCGCCTGGTGGCCATTTGCTGTCAGAAGCTGAAAACAAAATACTGCACCGAGAAAACCGCTGTTGTTGTTATCACCTCTGTGAGCTCGCTGCTCTTCTTGAAGAACATTCCCTGGCCCTTCCTGTATTCCTCCTATTCCAGCTGGATGCCGTGGGGATGCCAGCTGTCCACAGATTTTTTCATTGAGCCGATTTGGATAGCATACTCTTGGATTGAGCAGCTGCTAATCCCAGTGATTCCATTCTTTCTGATTTTGTTCTTTAATATTGTCACCGTCAGGCGCATTTTAATCGCCAGTCGCGGCCGAATGAGCCTCCGGCAGCACAGCAGTGACAGGGATGAAAAGGATCCTGAGCTGATGAACCGGAGACGATCCATTGTGTTACTCTTTGCAATATCCAGTAGTTTTATCCTGCTCTGGATGACAACAGTTATATATTTCATCTACGTTAGAATTACGTCGGCCTTCAAGAGCAGATCCCTACTTGCTACCTTTCCTCATTTTCAACAGGCTGGGATAATGCTGCAGCTTCTGAGCTCCTGCACCAACACAGCTATTTACACAATAACCCAGAGAAAGTTCAGAAACCTGCTGCTCAGTGCGATCAAATATCCCTTTACACTGATAGGGAAATTAGCGAAATGTTGGGGGAAACATTACTGAAGACGGGACTCCCATTCTCCTTGTCCCATTTCAAGTACATTACAATTATCATCCAACATTACAAAATCCAATCAGCAGAAGGTCAAATAATTTTAAGTGATGTTTTAAAATAATCTATTCGTTGTAAAAATTATCCAGCGTTCAATTGACCAATATCTGCAATCCAATGAGTGAAGAAATTACATCCAATACGCGAAGCCCACTCAAATACTGCAATTTGTTCATTTGTCAAATTACTTCACAACACTGAAAAAAATGTAAAAATCAAATGGGTCCAATTGGATATTGATGTTTATTTCCACCGAACCATTCTACTAATTAATCCCAGTTCATGGCCCATTTTTCCGTCATCCTCTTCACTTATTTATGAGTTTACTTAACACACACTCATTATTCAATACCTGTAATAATTTATTAAATGTTCGACAATTTTAAACGAAAAATGTGTGTGTCAGGATTCTCCCTGCCCGGCGCCAGGCCAGAGAATCCCCGCGAACGGGCCACGCCACCCGACGCCAGCACGTGGTTCTCCGCAGTGCAGAGAATCGGCGCCATTGGCGCCAGCGTGGTTGGCGCGAAGCCGGTCGCGGGCCACTCTACGTGGACGGCCTGGCGATTCTCCGGCCTGGATCGGCCATAAGAAAGGAGCCGAGTGCCGCCTGCTCTGTTCTAACTTGGATTTGGATTTGGATTTGTTTATTGTCACGTGTACCGAGGTACAGTGAAAAGTATTTTTCTGCGAGAAGCTCAACAGATCATTAAGTACATGAGAAGAAAAGGGAATAAAAGAAAATACATAATAAACGCTCTGAGCCGGCGGGTCCTCGGCGTGTAAGGGTCGGGTATCGGCTATCGGCTTGTGGAGGGGGGGTGGTAAACCACTGTAGTATATAATATGTGTATTGTGGTAATCGGCGACTGTATTACATGTAATGTGGTAAACCACTGTCCGATGGCTCCGGCTGCCCTTGGGCTCGGTATAAAGGTGGCTGGTCTCCGCCTCTGACCCAGTTCGGGATCAGAGGCCAGGAGGCTTTATGTTTAGTCTATTAAAGCCTCGGTTACGTTCACCACTCGTCTTGTGTTCATTGATGGCACATCAATTTAATGGACTAAACGTCTAAGATGAATTCATCGCTCAGGCCTGGAGCTGGACCCACAGGCAGCCGACGCCACTGCAACATTCGAGCACTGGTGCTTCGAAGCGTACCTCAGATCCGCCACTGAAGACTTCACCAACCTCCAAAAGCAGCAGAATTTCAACACACGGATGAGCCCGCAAGATTTCCTTCTCATCAGAGATGCCCCTCGTATTCGGAGGCGATAATACTGCTGAAGGGACAATGTTAAAGTCTGTAAACGAGGTGTATGCGAGGCACGTTCTTGCCACGAGGCGGCAACGCCCTGGGGAATTATGAGCCGAATTCCTGCGTGCCTTGCGGGTACTCGGCTGGAACTGTGCTTGCCAGGCGGTATCGGCTACCCAACAACAGAGCTGCTGATCAGGGACGGCTATGTCGCAGGTATGAAATCGAATTACATCCGCCAGCGATTGCTAGATTGTACACTCGGCCTCCCAGAGACAGTGCAGCTCTCAAACTCGCTGGATGTCGCCTTCCAGAACATGGAGGCCTACACCTCCGACCACACGGCACCCCCGTGGACCTCGTGGGCGCCGCCATCATCCGACTCGAGTGCGGCCCAATCATCTGCTGCACAGCAGCCTGCCAACGCCGGAAGCCCGAAGTGCTGCTTTCGCGGCCAGGGTAAGCTTCCCAGACAAAGCTTGCCCTGCACGGAACGCGACTTGCAACGGCTGTGGGAGGAATGGCCGCTTTGCGAAAGCCTTCCAGGTCCGAGATCTCCCTAAAACACCTAGGCCAAGCAGCGATGCCTGCTGCCCTTTGGAGCCGCCCCCAGCTGCCGCGCCACCCGCCTTGTGCGACCTGTGGGCGCTGCCATCTTTGCGCCATCTTCGATTTCGCCCGCCATGTGGGACCCATGGGGCCGACTTCTTTGCTGCCATCTTGTACACCACCCGCCACGCGCGAACCAGGGGGGCCACAATCTTTGACGCCATCTCCGATGCCACCCGCCATGCGCGACTCATGGGGGCCGCCATCTTGGGACCACTATGCAGCCTCCCGCGAGCCCTGCTCACCCGTTGTATGCTGGCCGCCTCTACCTCCGACAGGCCTACCCGTCACCTTCTGAAGCTCGCTGCCATCACGCTCGACCGGCCTCATCAGCCCACAAAATCTAAAATGACCGTCCGGATCAAGGGGCACGAGACGGTCTGCCTTTCCGACTCCCGGAGCACAGACAGCTTCATCCAGTTGACTTGAAGTCCAAATAGAACCAGCTCCCTATCTCCCCGGATGACCGCCAATGCACTGCCTTTGAGGCCGATGACCGACTCTACCACTTCCTCAGGGTTCTCTTCGGCGTCACCAATGGGGTCTCGGTTTTCCAACGAGAAATGGACCGAATGGTTTACCAGTGCGGTCTGCGGGCCACGTTCCCGTAATTAGATAATGTCACCATCTGCGGCCATGACCAGCAGGACCATTACGAAAACCTCCGGCACTTCCTCCACACCGCTAAACTCCCGAACCTCACCGATAATAAGGAAAAAAGCGTTTTCTGCACAACCTGCCTCGCCATCCTTGGCTAAGTTGTAGAAAACGGACTCCTAGAGCCCGAGCCCGACTGCATGCGCCCCCTCTTGGAACTACCCCTCCCCCACTGCCACAAGACCCTGAAGACATGCCTGCGGTTTTTCTCTTACTATGATCAGTGGGTCCCCAATTCTGCGGACAAGGCCCGTCCACTTATTAAATGCACCAGTTTGCCCCTGACGGCCGATGCCCATCTGGTCTTCAACCGCATCAAGGCAGATATTGCCAAAACCGCGATGCACGCTGTGGATGAGTCCATTCAGTTCCAGGTGGAGGGCGATGCGTCTGGCTTTGCTCTCGCCGCTACCCTCAACCAGGCGGGCAGGCCCGTGGCTTTCTTCTCCCGTACCCTCCATGCCTCCGAAATTCGACACTCCTCCGTCAAAAAGGTAGCCCAAGCCATTGTGGAAGCTCTGCGACATTGGAAACATTACCTGGCCGGTAGGCGATTCACTTTCCTCACTGACCAACGGTCGGTTGCCTTCAGGTTTATCAATACACAGCAGGGCAAAATCAGGAACGACAGCACGGTAGCATTGTGGATAGCACAATTGCTTCACAGCTCCAGGGTCCCAGGTTCGATTCCGGCCTGGGTCACTGTCTGTGCGGAGTCTGCACGTCCTCCCCATGTGTGCGTGGGTTTCCTCCGGGCGCTCCGGTTTCCTCCCACAGTCCAAAGATGTGCGGGTGAGGTGGATTGGCCATGCTAAATTGCCCATAGTGTCCAAAAATTGCCCTTAGTGTTGGGTGGGGTTATGGGGATTAGGTGGGGTTACTGGGTTGTGGGGGTGTGGGCTTAGGTAGGGTGCTCTTTCCAAGAGCCGGTGCAGACTCGATGGGCCGAATGGCCTCCTTCTGCTCTGTAAATACTATTTCTATGAAAAAAGATTCTGCGTTGGAGGATCGAGCTCTCCACCTACAACTAGGATATCTTGTTTCGACCTGGGAAGCTCAATGCGCCCCCAGATGCCTTATCCCACGGTACATGTGCCAGCGCACAAGTAGACCGACTTTGAGCGCCTCAGCATCGACTTCAAAGGGCCCCTCCACTGACCGTAACATGTACTTCCTCAACGTCATTGATGAGTACTCAGGTTTCCCTTTCGCCATAACATGCCCTGACATGACCGCTGCCACCGTCATCAAGGCCCTACACAGTCTTTTCATCTTGTTTGGATTCCCCACCTCCATCCATAGCGATCTGGGTTCCTCCTTCATGAGCGACGAGTTACGTCAGTTCCTGCTTATCCAGGTCATCGCCTCTAGCAGGGCGACCAGCTACAACCCTACAGGGCAACAGACAGGTGGAGAGGGAGATGCGATGGTCAGAGAGGCCGTCCTCCTGGCCCTACGGTCTAGAAGTCTCCTCGTCTCCCGCTGGCAAGAGGTCCTCCCCGATGCGCTGCACTCCATCCGGTCACTATGCACTGCCACCAACGAGACCCCTCACAAACATATGTTTGCCTTCCCCACGTCGTCCACCTCCAGGGTCTCGCTTCCGTCCTGGCTGACAGTCCCAGGGCCCGTCCATCTCGGGAAGCATGCAAGGCGCCATGAATCAGATCCCCTCATCGAGAAGGTCCTGCTCCTCCAGGCCAATCCACAATATGTCTACGTGGCACATCATGACGGGCGACAGGACACAGGTTCCCTCCGGGATTTAGCATTTGCAGGTTCCCCAACGACCATAACCACCACCCCCGACCCTACACCGTCTTCCCCCACCTCTACCCACCTACCTAAAGAACTGGCACCCACAGGCCCACCGGCAACCATCACCCCCACCCTCGCCCATACATCTCTCCCCCCCCCCCCCCCACCCCGCCCTCCATCGACTCAACTACTGGGTGAGGAAGTGGACAACACGCTCCTGGTGTACGTCTCGACACCGGTGCCCACACCACAGCCGGGGCTGAGGCGATCACGGCGGAAGATCAAGGCCCCCGACAGAATTAATCTTTAAGTCCACTTCACCCCCGCTGGACTCTTCTTTTTAATAGGGGGTGAATGTGGTAAACCGCTGGAGTGTATAATATGTGTATTGTGGTAAACGGCTACTGCATTACATGTAATGTGGCAAACCACTGCCCGAGGTCTCCGCCGCCCCTCGCTCTCGGTATAAAGGTGGCTGGCTCCGCCTCCCCTCGGGCTCGGTATAAAGGTGCCTGGCTCCGCCTCCCCTCGGGCTCGGTATAAAGGTGGCTGGCTCCGCCTCCCCTCGGGCTCGGTATAAATGTGGCTGGCTCCGCCTCCCCTCGGGCTCGGTATAAAGGTGGCTGGCTCCGCCTCCCCTCGGGCTCGGTATAAAGGTGGCTGGCTCCGCCTCCCCTCGGGCTCGGTATAAAGGTGGCTGGCTCCGCCTCCCCTCGGGCTCGGTATAAAGGTGGCTGGCTCCGCCTCCCCTCACGCTCAGTATAAAGGTGGCTGGTCTCCGCCTCTGACCCAGTTCGGGATCAGAGGCCAGGAGGCTTTCTGTTTAGTCTATTACAGCCTCAGTTACGTTCACTACTCGTCTTGTGTTCATTGATGGCACATCAGGGGGGAGGGGGTTCCGCCCCCAGGGGGGAACTCCGATGTTGCCTGGCCCGCGATCGGGGCCCACTGATCGGCGGGTCGGCCTATGTGGCTGGGGGCCTCCTTTCCTGCGCGCCGGCTCCTGCAGCCCTGTGCCAAGTTGCATCGCGTCCGGCGCGTTGAAGGAGGCCACTGCGCATGCGCAATTTGGCACTGGCGTCACTGTGCATGTCCTCGTTGGTGCCGGTGCATCTGCGCATGCACGGAGCCTGCGGTACCCAGTTCCCGCCGGGATCTGTAGCTGGAGCGGCGCGAACCGCTCCAGCGCCTGTTGGGGCCAGAATTAGACATGAGAGCGACCCGTTCACGTAAAATGCGATGCCGTTTACGATGGCGTGGACACGGCCGTGGGATTAGAGACTCCAGCCCCAGTATTGATTGTCCTGAGAACATGCTTACACTTCAAACATTTTTTTTGGTCGATCTGCAACAATGGTCATTACATTTGAAGTCAAGGTATTATTCTAATAACAGAAAGAAACAGCGAATGAGGCAGTTCAGAGGAGCAGTTCAAACTGACATGCTGCAGTCTATGTGGGCTGATTTAGAATATGGTTCGAGATGCCAGAAGCCGGACGGGTAGTAGCGATGGAATTGAAACATTGCCGCAGAGAAGAGAATCATCAGTTGCATTGTGCTGCAGGATGAACACGTGATGGAGGTGAAATGGGGGAAGCTGAACTCCCACGTGGTTAACGCTGTAGACCCTCATTGTAATAGCTTCTGGGGGAGGGCAACAATATGTTGAAGTGGAACGGCGGTGGTCAATATCGAATAGTAATTGCTGTAGAGATACGTCATTGGGAGTAGGCCAAGCTGCGGGTTCCTTGGAGAGCTTGAAAATGGTCCGGTGAAGGGAAGAAAATGAGATGGATGTTGCATGATGAGTGGAGGAATGATAGTGGAGGTGTGGAGGTGGTTATTGAGTTGGCAGAAGATGTGGAAAAGTGGATAATGAAGGCAATGAAACGGCCTGGCTATAATTGCGTATATTCGAGTTTCAAAGGTTTGGTAGCCGTAAGGGACCTGATTAAGGCATTGTTGTGTGGAGAATGTGCAAGTGTGGGTGTGGACAGGGAGTGACATTAGGAGCGGTGGGGTGGAAAGTTTTGGTCACGTGTTTTGTGGACAGGATGGCTGATTATTTGGAGGGGTTAATAGATTACTTGAAGATATGAGACAGAGGGTGTGGATAGGTATGGAGGGTAACCGACGACGATGATGTGCAGTGTGAAGGTATGTATGAGGGAAGGGGTGTGACAACAGAAGGCCAAGGCGTTGAGGGTTTTTGTACAGGACCGTGCTAGGACTGATTGGATAGATTGTGCTGGGGAGCGTCTGGGTGACAGTGGACTATGGACTTGGGAATAGACAGAACAGAAGGATTTAAGCAGTTGGAGGTGGACGTATATAGGAGAGAGTGAATGGTGTTTGCGGAAGCAGGGTGCAGGTACAGACGGGGTGTTTAGATACATAGAGAATACATAGAAGATAGGAGCAGGAAGAGAACATTTGTCCCTTCGAGCCCGCTCCGCCATTCATGGCGATCATGGCTGATCATCCAACTCAAGAGCCTAATCCTGCTTTCTCCCCATAGCCTTTGATCCCATTCTCCCCAAGGGCTATATCCAGCCGCCACTTGAATATATTCAAAGTTTTAGCATCAACTACTGCCTGTGGTAGTGAATTCCACAGGCTCGCCACTGTTTGTGTGAAGAAATGTATCCTTATGTCTGTCCGAAATGGTTTACCCTGAATCCTCAGGCTGTGACCCCTGGTTCTGGACACACCCACCATTGGTAACATCTTCGCTGCATCTACCCTGTCTAGTCCTGTTAGATTCTATCAGTCTCTATGAGATCCCCCCTCATTCTTCTGAAATCCAGCGAGAACAATCCCAACCTAGTCAAACTCTCATCACATGACAGTCCCGCCATCCCTGGAATTAAACTGGTAAACCTTCGCTGCACTCCCTCGAGAGCAAAAGCATCCTTCCTCAGAGAAAGAGACCAAAACTGTATACAATACTCCAAGTGTGGCCTCACCAAGGCCCTGTACAATTGCAGCAATACATCCCTGCTTCTATATTCGAAACCTCTCGCAATGAAGGCCAACATACCATTAGCCTTTTTTTAAAATTTGGAGTACCCAATTCATTTTTCCAGGTAAGGGGCAATTTGTTGTGTTCAATCCAACTACCTTGCACATATTCGGGTTGTGGGGGCGAAATTCACGCAAACACGGGGAGAATTTGCAAACTTCACACGGACAGTGACCCAGAGCCGGGATCGAACCTGGGACCTCGGCGCCGTGAGACTGCAGTGCTACCATTCGCCACCGTGCTGCCCACCATGAGCCTTCTTTAACGCCTGCTGCACAAGCATACTTGCCTTCAGCGAATGGTGCGCAGGAACACCCAGGCCCCACTGCACACTCCCCTCTCCCAACCATTCAGGTAGTAATGTGCCTTTCTGTTTTTACTTCCAAAATGAATAACCTCACACTTATCCAAATTATACTGCATCTGCCATTAGTTTGTCCACTCGCCCAACCTCCAGATCTTGCTGTAGGACCCCTGCATACTCGTCACAATTTACCATCCCACCTAATTTGGTATCCTCTGCAAACTTTGATGTGTTACATTTTGTTCCCTCATCCAAATCATTGATATATATTGTGAATAGCTGTGGTCCCAGCAGCGATCCCTGTGATATCCCACTGGTTACTGTCTGCCAACATGAAAAGGACCTATCAACCCCTAGTCTTTGTTTCATCTCTGCCAATCAGTTTTCTATCTACCTCAATACACGTCCTCCAATCCCATGCGTTTTAATTTTGCACAATAATCTGTCATGCGGGACATTGTCAAACGCCTTCTGAAAGTCCAAATATACCACATTGACTGGCTCGCCCTTGTCAACTGTACTGGTGACCTTTTCAAAAATTATAATAGATTAATCAAGCATGACTTTCCCTTCATAACTCCATGCTGAGTCTCACTGATCCTGCCACTGTTTTCTAAATATTCCGCTATTAAGCCCTTGATAATGGATTCAAGCATTTTCTCCACTACCGATCTTAGGCTTACTGGTCTATAATTCCCAGCTTTCTCTCTACCTCACATTTTGAATATGGAAGGGGCGTGAGCTGCCCTCCAATCTGCAGGACAGATCCAGAGTCTATAGAATCCCGGAAGATGACCACCAATACATCCACTGTTTCCACAGCCACCTCTTTAAGCACTCCGGGATGCAGATTCTCAGGCCCTGGGGGTTTGTCCACCTTCAATTCTATCAGTTTTCCCAGCAACATTTCTCTCCTAATGTTTATCTCCCTTAGTTCTTCCTCTTACTAAACCTTTCATTCTCGAACATTTCGGGGAAATGATTTGTGTCCTCGTTTGTGAATATAGAACCAAATTATGTATTCAATTGCTGAGCCATTTCTTTGTCCCTTATTATGCATTCCCCTGTTTCTGTCTGTAGTGGGCCGACATTTCATTTTACCAATCTCTTTCTCTTCACGTATCTGTCGAAACGTTAAGCGCCAGTCTTTATGTTCCCTTCTAGCTTCCTTTCCTATTGTACTTTCCCTTCTTCATCAATCCCTTCGTCCTTCTTTGCTGAATTCTAAACTGCTCCCAATCCTCAGCCCTATTATTTTTCTTGGCCGATCAAGGATTCTTCCTTGTATCGTATGCTATTTATAATTTCCTTTGTAAGCCATGGATTGGCCCTCTTACCGCTTTCCTTTTGTGCCAGACAGGAATGAACAGTTGCTGTCGTTCCTCCAGGCATTTCTTGAATGTTTGCCATTGTCTATCCACTGTCATCCTTTAACGTAACTCTCCCCAATCCATCAAGGCCGACTCACGGCTCATATCCTCATAGTTCCCTTTATTCTGATTCAGCACACTAGTCTCCGAATCAACTATATATGACACACACGAATTATTTTTGTCCCTTGGTATTTCTCAGCTCATACAGATTCTACATTGTCAGAGCTAATCCTTTCTCACCATTATGTTAATTTCCTCTTTAACCTGCAGTGCCACGCCAGGCCCTTTTCTTTTATACCTGTTCTCCCTAAATACTGAGAACCCTAGGACATCAGTTCCCATCCGTGTTCACCCTGCAGCCATATCTCCGTAGTCCCAATTATATGATGCGCATTTATATCGATCTGCACGATTGTTCATCCACTTTATTGAAAATGCTACGTGCATTAAGGCATAGAGCCTTAAAGTTGGTCTTTTTCACAATGTTTTTCTTGCTCCCAATATTATTCTCTACTGCCCTGTTTGAATTTTGGCCTTGGTTTCTCCAACTATCACTTTTCTCATTCACTTTTCTACCTTTTGCTTTTGCCGTTGCTCCTTCGTTCTCTGTCTCCTTGCATGGGTTCACATCCCCTGGCATATTAGTTTAAACCGTCCCCAACCTGTCTAGGAAATACCTCTCCCCCCCCCACCCACCCCCCCCCCCCCCCCCACACACACACACACTCAGCAGACATCAATTCCAGACCTGCCCAGGTTTAACCGGTCCGGTTTTCCAGGTCCCACACCCACCAGAAGCGGTCCCAATTCGCCAGGAATCTGAAACCCCCCTCCTGACACCATCTATTCAGCCACGTATTCACCCTATATATCCTGTCATTTCTACTCTGACTAGCACGTAGCACCGGGAGTTATCCTGAGATCACTACCTTTGATGTCCAATCTATTTGTGGAATGATCCAGAGCCATAGGGAGAAGCCATAGACAGTGGGATCTGTTTCTGGAATGATCCAGAACAATAGGGAGAGTCTGGGCAGTGGGATCTGTTTGTGGAATTATCCAGGACTTTAGGGAGAGGCTGAGGGAATGGGGTCTGTTTGTGGAACTTTCCAGGATAATAGGGAGAGGCTAGGGCAGTGGGACCTGTTTGTGGAATGATCGAGTACAATAGGGAGAGACTGGGGCAGTGGGGCCTGTTTGTGGAATTATCCAGGACATTAGGGAGACGCTGAGGCAGTGGGATCTGTTTCTGTAATGATCCAGGACAATAGGGAGAGGCTGGGCCAGTGGGATCCGTTTGTAGAATGATCCAGTACAATAGGGACAGTCTGGGGCAGTGGGATCTGTTTGTGGAATGATCCTGGACAATAGGGAGAGGCTGGGGCAGTGGGATCTGTTTGTGGAATGGTCCAGGAAAATAGAGAGAGGCTGGGGCAGTGGGATCTGTTTGTGGAATGATCCAGGACAATAGAGAGAGGCTGGGCCAGTGGGATCCGTTTGTAGAATGATCCAGTACAATAGGGACAGTCTGGGGCAGTGGGATCTGTTTGTGGAATGATCCAGGACAATAGGGAGAGTCTGGGTCAGTGGGCTCTGTGTGTGGAATGATCCAGGACAATAGGGAGAGGCTGGGGCAGTGGGATCTGTTTGTGGAATGATCCAGGACAATAGGGAGAGGCTGGGGCAGTGGGATCTGTTTGTGGAATGATCCAGGACAATAGAGAGAGGCTGGGGCAGTGGGATCTTTTTGTGGAATTATCCAGGACAATAGGGAGAGGCTGGGGCAGTGGGATCTGTTTGTGGAATTATCCAGGACAATAGGGAGAGGCTGGGGCAGTGGGATCTGTTTCTGGAATGATCCAGGACAATAGGGAGAGGCTGGGGCAGTGGGATCCGTTTGTGGAATGGTCCAGTACAATAGGGAGAGTCTGGGGCAGTGGGATCTGTTTGTGGAATTATCCAGGACAATAGGGAGAGGCTGGGGCAGTGGGAACTATATGTGGAATGATCCAGGACAATAGGGAGAGGCTAGAGATGTGGGATCAGTGTGTGGAATTATCCAGGGCAACAGGGAGAGGCTGGGGGAGTGGGATTAGTTTGTGCGGGGAGAGAGTGGGCCAGTGGGATTAGTTTGGGGAAAGAGACAGGGCTACGGGGGAGAGTGGGGCAGTGGGAAATGTCTGGAGATTCATACAGGACAATGGAGGGGGAGAGTAGGGCAGCGTGATTAGTTTGTGGATTGATACAGGGCTATGGGGAGGGAGTGGAGCAGTGGGTTTAATTTGCGGATTGATGCGTGGCTTTGGGGAGTGAGCCGAGCAGTGGATTTAGTTTAGGGATTGATACAGGGCTATGGGGGAGCGCGCGACAGTGGGATTAGTTTGTGGATGGATACAGGGCTATGGAGAGAGAGCGGGGCAGTGGGATTAGTTTGTGGATTGATACAGGGCTATGGGGAGGGAGTCGAGCAGTGGCTTTAGTTTGGGGATTGATACAGGTCAATGGGGAGGGAGTCATGCAGTGGGACTAGTTTGTGGATTGATACATCGCTATGGGGAGGGAGTCGAGCAGTGGGTTTAGATTGTACATTGACACACGACTATGGGGAGAGATCGGGGCAGTGGGATTAGTTTGTGGATTGATACAGGGCTCTGGGGAGGGGGGGTCGAGCAGTTGGATTAGTTTGTGATTAATAGAAGGCTATGGTGAGGGAGTCGAGCAGTGGGTTTAGTTTGTGGATTCATACGGGGCTCTGGGGAGGGACTCGTGCAGTGTGATTAGTTTGTAGATTGATAGAGGTCTATTGGGGAGAGCTGGGCTGTGGGATTAGTTTGTGGATTGATACAGGGCTATGGGGAGAGAGTGGGGCAGAGGGATTAGTTTGTGGATTGAAACAGTGCTATGGGGAGAGAGCGGGGCAGTAGGATTAGTTTGTGGATTGATACAGGGCTATGGCGAGAGAGCTGGGCAGTGGGATTAGTTTGGGGATTGATACAGAGCTCTCGGGAGAGAGCGGGGCAGTGGGAATATTTTAGGGATTGATACTTGGCTATGGGGAGAGAGTGGGGCAATGGGATTAGTTTGGGGATTGATACAGGGCTATGGGGAGAGAACGGGGCAGTGGGATTAGTTTGGGATTGATACAGGGCTATGGGGAGAGAGCGGGGCCGTGAGATTAGTTTGGGAATTGACAGAGGACTGTGGTGCGAGAGTGGTGCTGAGGGATTAGATTGGGGATTGTTACAGGGCTATGGGGAGAGAGTGGGACAGTGGGATTAGTTTGGGGCTTGTTACCGGGCTATGGGCAGAGAGTGGGACAGTGGGGTTAGTTTGTGATTGTACCAGGGCTATGGGGACTGAGCGGGGCAGAGGGATTAGTTTGTGGATTGAAACAGTGCTATGGGGAGAGAGCGGGGCAGTGGGATTAGTTTGGGGATTGATACAGGGTTGTGGGGAGAGAGCGGGGCAGTGGGATTAGTTTGGGAATTGACAGAGGGCTGTGGTGCGAGAGTGGTGCTGTGGGATTAGTTTGGGGATTGTTACAGGGCTTTGGGCAGAGAGTGGGACAGTGGGGTTAGTTTGTGATTGTTCCAGGGCTATGGGGACTGAGCGGGGCAGAGGGATTAGTTTGGGGATTGAAACGGGGCTATGGGGAGAGAGCGGGGCAGTGGGATTAGTTTGGGGATTGATACAGGGTTGTGGGGAGAGAGCGGGGCAGTGGGATTAGTTTGTGGATTTATACAGGGCTATGGCGAGAGAGCGGGGCAGTGGGATTAGTTTGGGGATTGATACACGGCCATGGGGAGAGAGTGGCGCAGTGGGGTTAGTTTGTGGATTGTTAGAGGGCTATGGGGAAATAGTCGGGCGATGGAATTAGTTTGGGATTGATACAGGGCTAAGGCGACAGAGTGGGACAGTGGGAGTAGTATGTGAATTGAAATAGGGCTCAAGCGAGGGAGTGGGACAGTGGGATTAGTTTGGGGATTGATACAGAGCTCTCGGGAGAGAGCTGGGCAGTGGGAATATTTTGGGGATTGATACAGGGCTATGGGGAGAGAGCGGGGCCGTGAGATTAGTTTGGGGATTGATACTTGGCTATGGGGAGAGAGTGGGGCCGTGAGATTAGTTTGGGAATTGACAGAGGGCTGTGGTGCGAGAGTGGTGCTGTGGGATTAGTTTGGGGATTGTTACAGGGCTATGGGGAGAGAGCGGGGCGGTGGGATTAGTTTGGGATGGATACAAGGCTATGGGGAGCGAGTGGGGCAGTGGGATTAGTTTCGGGATTGTTACAGGGCTATGGGGAGAGAATGGGGCGGTGGGATTAGTTTGGGATGGATACAGGGCTATGGGGAGCGAGTGGGGCAGTGGGATTAGTTTCGGGATTGTTACAGGGCTATGGGGAGAGCGCGGACAGTGGTATTAGTTTGGGATTGTTTCAGGGTGTTGTGCAAACTCAGAAGAATATGACATTTGAAACATGAAATCAACACTGAGAATGCCTGAGGCTTTTAAATGAAAGGGAGAAGTCCCACAAGGGGTTAACAGCAGCAGCCTGTTTTCAACGCTGACAACTTCACAGAGGGAAGAAAACGGATAGGAACTTCATTTTAATTCACAAGTTAGAAAATACATTTGATTGATTTAGAAACTCTTAAAGTTATGTGAAAGGGAACAGTGTTTCACAAATCTTTAAGTAATGAATTATTTTATTGAACAATTAGGAAAAGCAGACAGAATATAAAGTATACGATGAGGAACAACTGTTAAGTGTGAAAAGTTGCTGACACTGGTAATAAAGTGAAACAACTGATTTACAAATTAAATAAAATAGAAGGTGACAAGGTTACATTATAACGTACATCACATTTGAAGTTAAAACCCTTTGGAAGATGGCCAAAGCAGATAAAGTGAGACTCGGGGGGGGGGCGGGGGGGGCGTAACCCAAACATGACATTAGCTTAACCTGAAGATGACCCGGGTCGAAACTGAGAAAACTCATTGAAAAAGACATAAAACCAAAAGAGTGCGAAATAAGGCAGAGACAAATTAATTACATGTCAAGCAAAGCGAGAAAGGTCCAGTCCAGAATGGCGAGCTGGTGAGGATGAAGCTGCGCTGTCGCTGGTGAAGCTGCTAAACTGCTAAAACCTAGCGTTCAAGCTGTCAAGGAGACAGTCTGAAGGGTGCCAGGTGCAGAGGTTAAGGGGCCCCAAATGGCTATAAAAACTGGGGAAAATGAGCAAATAATCAGAGAATCTTCCTCGGTGATGGGACGAGCAACATCGACAGACCGAGCAGCCCAGAGAAGTCAGCAGAAGACCAAAAGTTAAAGAAAACTGATTGTCAAGAGAGACTTGAAAGTCTGCAACTGGTCCGAACAAGAAAAGATCTTTCACCCTTTCTGTAAAAGTAGTTATTCTCTTTTAACTTGAAAATAAAGTCAAGTTGAAATTGATAACCTGAAAGAGTGGTTATTACTATTTTCTTTAAAAAGATTACTTTACTTCACTTAGCAAGCTGGACCCGTGTGTAAGTTACTAAGTGGTAAGTAAATAAAATTCTTCTACGAAGATACGGGTTATACCGGGGGTAACTTGAAACACTAGTTTGACCCGAATAGCAGCCGCTAACGTCTGCGTAGGAGTCGGGGAGTGAGAATCCCCAGAATAAATTGACCCCTGTTTTGGTACAGAGGGAATTCTAAGAATAGTGGTGAGGTAAACACTACATGGCGCCCAAACGTGGTTGATTTTGAAAGTTGAAAGTTTGTGGGTCTTCAGGGCCCAGCGGGTCATTCTAAATTACTCCTTGGCACCCGGCGTGGAGGCCCAGAATATTAAAAGTTTCTAGGTTGGACCGACTTGAATATTCGAAGTTTCTCGGCGAGGGGAGGTTAGAATATTGGAAGATTCTAGTTGAGCGGGGCCGCCTAGAATATTGAAGTCTCTAGGCGAGTCGAGGCTCGACTATTAGAAGTTTCTGGTTGAGCGGGGCCGCCTGGACGATTAGTAGTTCCTCGGCGAGCAAACTATACCGGCCGAGTTTAGTTTGATAAGTCATGGGTGATTGACTTCGAAGGATTCTGTAGGATCTTGGGGACATAAAACTCAGTTTGGTGCGAGTGTTAGTAGACTAGAAGATACTAACCCTGAGTAAAAGTCTGCAGGACGGCCTGGTAACTCGTACCGAGTGCCCTGCATCCAACTGGCAGAAGTAGGCCAGAAATAAATCCTCCTTGGAGTCAGGCAGATTGTGAGGATAGAACCTGGAGCTATAGGGACGCCTAGAAACTTAATAGAGGCATACAAAATGATCAGGGGGTTGGATAGGGTGGACAGTGAGAACCTTCTCCCGCGGATGGATATGGCTGGCACGAGGGGACATAACTTTAAACTGAGGGGTAATAGATATAGGACAGAGGTCAGAGGTAGGTTCTTTACGCAAAGAGTAGTGAGGCCGTGGAATGCCCTACCTGCAACAGTAGTGAACTCGCCAACATTGAGGGCATTTAAAAGTTTATTGGATAAACATATGGATGATAATGGCATAGTGTAGGTTAGATGGCTTTTGTTTCGGTGCAACATCGTGGGCCGAAGGGCCTGTACTGCGCTGTATTGTTCTATGTTCTATGAATCACTGAATGGTCACAGTTAGAGACAGCTACACCCCAGAGTGCAGTGGAACCACCCAGAGAAACACGCTGACAATTGGAACTGAATCACTGAATGGTCACAGTTACAGAGGCAGCTACATCGCAGAGTGCAGTGGAACCACACAGAGAAACACACTGACAATATGAACTGAATCACTAAATGGTCACAGTTACAGAGGCAGCTACACCCCAGAGTGCAGTGGAACCATATATAGAAACACATTGATAACTGGAACTGAATCACTGAATGGTCTCAGGTTACAGAGACAGCTACACCCCAGAGTGCAGTGAACCCACCCAGAGAAACACACTGACAATTGGATCTGATTCACTGAATGGTCACAGTTACAGAGGCAGCTAAACCCCAGAGTGCAGTGGAACCACACAGAGAAACACACTGACATTTGGAACTGAATCACTGAATGCTCTCAGTTACAGAGACAGCTACACCCCTAGTGCAGTGGAACTACCCAGAGAAACACACTGACAATTGGAACTGAATCACTGAATGGTCACAGTTACAAAGGCAGCTACATCCCAGAGTGCAGTGGAACCACCCAGCGAAAGACACTGACAACTGGAACTAAATCACTGAATGGTCACAGTTAGGGAGGCTGCTCAACCCAGAGTGCAGAGGAACCACCCACAGAAACTTACTGACGATTGGAACTGAATCACTGAATGGCCACAGTTAGAGAGGAAGCTAAACCCTAGAGTGCAGTGGAACCACACAGAGAATCACACTGACAATTGGAACTGAATCACTGAATTGTCACAGTTAGAGACAGCTACACCCCAGAGTACAGTGGATCCAGCCACAGTAACATACTGACAATTGGAACTGAATCACTGAATGGTCACAGTTACAGAGGATTCTACACCCCAGAGGGCTTTGGAACCACACAGATAAACACACTGAGAATTGAAACTGAATCGCTGAATGGTCACAGTTACAAAGGCAGCTACATCCCAGAGTGCAGTGGAACAACTCAGAGAAACACACAGACAACTGGATATGAATCACTGAATGGTCACAGTTACAGAGGCTGCTACACCCCAGAGGGCACTGGAACCACACAGAGTAACGCAATGACAATTGGAACTGAATCACTGAATGGTCACAGTTACAGAGGCAGCTACACCCCAGAATGCAGTGGAACCACACAGAGAAACACACTGACAATTGGAACTGAATCACTAAATGGTCACAGTTACAGAGGCAGCTACGCCCCAGGGTGCAGTGGAACCACCCAGAGAAACACACTGACAACTGGAAATTAATCACTGAATGGTCACAGTTACAAAGGCAGCTCCATCCCAGAGTGCAGTGGAACCACCCAGCGAAAGACACTGACAACTGGAACTGAATCACTGAATGGTCACAGTTAGAGACAGCTACACCCCAGAGTGCAGTGGAAACACCCAGAGAAACACACTGACAACTGGAACTGAGTCACTGAATGGCCACAGTTAGAACAAAGAACAAAGAACAAAGAAATGTACAGCACAGGAACAGGCCCTTCGGCCCTCCAAGCCCTTGCCGACCATACTGCCCGACTAAACTACAATCTTCTACACTTCCTGGGTCCGTATCCTTCTATTCCCATCCTATTCATATATTTGTCAAGATGCCCCGTAAATGTCCCTATCGTCCCTGCTTCCAATTCTTATACTCAATGCCCCGGCCAATGAAGGCAAGAATGCCGTATGCCTTCTTGACTACCTTCTCCACCTGTGTTGCCCCTTTCAATGACCTGTGGACCTGTACTCCTAGATCTCTTTGACTTTCAATGCTCTTGAGGGTTCTACCATTCACTGTATATTCCCTACCTGCATTAGCCCTTCCAAAATGCATTACCTCACATTTGTCCGGATTAAACTCCATCTGCCATCTCTCCGCCTAAGTCTCCAGACAATCTAAATCCTGCTGTATCCTCAGACAGTCCTCATCGCTATCCACAATTCCACCAACCTTTGTGTCGTCTGCAAACTTACTAATCAGACCAGTTACATTTTCCTCCAAATCATTTATATATACTACAAAGAGCAAAGGTCCCAGCACTGATCCCTGTGGAACACCACTGGTCACAGCCCTCCAATTAGAAAAGCATCCCTCCATTGCTACCCTCTGCCTTCTATGGCCTAGCCAGTTCTGTATCCACCTTGCCAGTTCACCCCTGATCCCGTGTGACTTCACCTTTTGTACTAGTCTACCATGAGGGACCTTGTCAAAGGCCTTACTGAAGTCCATATAGACAACATCTACTGCCCTACCTGCATCAATCATCTTAGAGACCTCCTCGAAAAACTCTATCAAGTTCGTGAGACACGACCTCCCCTTCACAAAACCGTGCTGCCTCTCACTAATACGTCCATTTGCTTCCAAATGGGAGTAGATCCTGTCTCGAAGAATTCTCTCCAGTAATTTCCCTACCACTGAAGTAAGGCTCACCGGCCTGTAGTTCCCGGGATTATCCTTGCTACCCTTCTTAAACAGAGGAACAACATTGGCTATGCTCCAGTCCTCCGGGACATCCCCTGAAGACAGCGAGGATCCAAATATTTCTGTCAAGGTCTCAGCAATTTCCTCTCCAGCCTCCTTCAGTATTCTGGGGTAGATCCCATCAGGCCCTGGGGACTTATCTACCTTAATATTTTTTAAGACACCCAACACCTCGTCTTTTTGGATCACAATGTGACCCAGGCTATCTACACCCCCTTCTCCAGACTCAACATCTACCAATTCCTTCTCTTTGGTGAATACTGATGCAAAGTATTCATTTAGTACCTCGCCCATTTCCTCTGGCTCCACACATAGATTCCCTTGCCTATCCTTCAGTGGGCCAACCCTTTCCCTGGCTACCCTCTTGCTTTTTATGTACGTGTAAAAAGCCTTGGGATTTTCCTTAACCCTATTTGCCAATGACTTTTCATGACCCCTTCTAGCCCTCCTGACTCCTTGCTTAAGTTCCTTCCTACTTTCCTTATATGCCACACAGGCTTCGTCTGTTCCCAGCCTTTTAGCCCTGACAAATGCCTCCCTTTTCTTTTTGACGAGGCCTACAATATCACTCGTCATCCAAGGTTCCCGAAAATTGCCGTATTTATCTTTCTTCCTCACAGGAACATGCCTGTCCTGTATTCCTTTCAACTGACACTTTAAAGCCTCCCACATGTCAGATGTTGATTTGCCCTCAAACATCCGCCCCCAATCTATGTTCTTCAGTTCCCGCCTAATTTTGTTATAATTAGCCTTCCCCCAATTTAGCACATTCATCCTCGGACCACTCTTATCCTTGTCCACCAGTACTTTAAAACTTACTGAATTGTGGTCACTGTTACCGAAATGCTCCCCTGCTGAAACATCTACCACCTGGCCGGGCTCATTCCCCAATACCAGGTCCAGTACCGCCCCTTCCCTAGTTGGACTGTTTACATATTGTTTTAAGAAGCCCTCCTGGATGCTCCTTACAAACTCCGCCCCGTCTAAGCCCCTGGCACTAAGTGAGTCCCAGTCAATATTGGGGAAGTTGAAGTCTCCCATCACCACAACCCTGTTGTTTTTACTCTTTTCCAAAATCTGTCTACCTATCTGCTCCTCTATCTCCCGCTGGCTGTTGGGAGGCCTGTAGTATACCCCCAACATTGTGACTGCACCCTTCTTATTCCAGATCTCTACCCATATAGCCTCACTGCCCTCTCGCAGTATAGCTGTGATATTCTCCCGAACAAGTAGCGCAACTCCGCCTCCCCTTTTACATCCCCTCTATCCCGCCTGAAACATCTAAATCCTGGAACGTTTAGCTGCCAATCCTGCCCTTCCCTCAACCAGGTCTCTGTAATGGCAACAACATCATAGTTCCAAGTAGTAATCCAAGCTCTAAGTTCACCTGCCTTACCCGTAATGCTCCTTGCATTAAAACATATGCACTTCAGGCCACCAGACCCGCTGTGTTCAGCAACTTCTCCCCGTCTGCTCTGCCTCAGAGCCACACTGTCCCTATTCTCTCGTTCTCCCTCAATGCTCTCACCTTCTGACCTATTGCTCCAGTGCCCACCTCCCTGCTATACTAGTTTAAACCCTCCCGTGTGACAGTAGCAAACCTTGCGGCCAGGATATTTATGCCTCTCCGGTTTAGATGCAACCCGTCCATCTTATACAGGTCACACCTGCCCCGGAAGAGCTCCCAGTGGTCCAGATAACGGAAACCCTCCCTTCTACACCAGCTGTTTAACCACGTGTTTGTCTGCTCTATCTTCCTATTTCTAGCCTCACTGGCACGTGGCACAGGGAGTAATCCCGAGATTACAACCCTCGAGGTCCTGTCTTTTAACTTTCTGCCTAGCTCCCTGAACTCCTGCTGCAGGACCTCATGCCCCTTCCTGCCTATGTCGTTAGTACCAATATGTACAACGACCTCTGCCTGTTTGCCCTCCCCCTTCAGGATTCCCTCTACCCATTCGGAGACATCCTGGACCCTGGCACCAGGGAGGCAACATACCATCCTGGAGTCTCTTTCACGTCCACAGAAGCGCCTATCTGTGCCCCTGACTATAGAGTCCCCTATTACTATTACTCTTCTGCGCTTTGACCCTCCCTTCTGAACATCAGAGCCAGCCATGGTGCCACTGCACTGGCTGCTGCTGTTTTCCCCTGATAGGCTATCCCCCGCGACAGTATCCAAAGGGGTATATCTGTTCGAGAGGGGGACAACCACAGGGGATTCCTGCACTGACTGCCTGCCCTTTCTGGTGGTCACCCATTTCTCTGCCTGCACCTTGGGTGTGACCACATTTACATAACTGCGATCTATGACGCTTTCCACCACCTGCATGCTCCTAAGTGCATCCAATTGCTGCTCCAACCGAACCATGCGGTCTGTGAGGAGCTGCAGTTGGGTGCACTTTCTGCAGATGAAGCCATCCGGGACGCTGGAAGCCTCCCGGACCTGCCACATCTCAGTCATAGCACAGCACCCCTCTAACTGACATTGCGTCAATTAATTAAAATTAAAATTTGTCTTTTTTTTTCATACTTTTTTTAAAATTGCAAAGTTACTGTCAACTATCTGTTTCCTAGCACTAGATTTCCAATAGAAATGCGATAGCTAACTATAATACTCTCCGATCTCTGGCTTAGATATCCTCCAAATTATAATTAAGTTATTATGTTTAATTAGTTCCTAAATACTCACATTTTTTTTAAAATTTAGGTTAGAATCCCAACCAGCCACTCTGGCCACAGCTTTTCTGTGATGTCACTTCAGTTTCCCCCCGACACACACAATTTGAAAAAAGGTATAAAAGTAAAAATCACTTACTTGCCTTCTTACCTCTGAGTGTCCGAGATGTTATCAGGTTCTCTCGCTGACAGAGACTGCTCCTCCACCTCCAATCCTTGACCTGCACAATGCTAATATAATAATAATATAATCTGGCACTTACCTTACACCAATGGGTCTTATTATTAGGTTAGAGGAGGAGGGCGGGTGGGAGACACTACACGTGTAGTGTCTCGGGTTTCCTCTCCACCAGAATTTATTGGTTGGGGGGGGGGGGGACTTGCCAGAGGTCGAACTTCCGGTTCCCGCCTTATATAAAAACAAATAAAACAGAAAAGAAGAACAGACACGGGACCAGGCAAGGCTTTTTAAACTAACTACTCACCTCCAAGAAGGCCCCTGCGCACCTCTGCCGCCGAAATCCAAAGGGCTGCTCCTGTAAAGGTAAGGCTTTTTAAATTCACTACTCACCTCCAAGAAGGCCCCTGCGCACCGCTGCCGCCGAAATCCAAAGGGCTGCTCCTGTAAAGGTAAGGCTTTTTAAATTCCCTACTCACCTCCAAGAAGGCCCCTGCGCACCGCTGCCGCCGAAATCCAAAGGGCTGCTCCTGTAAAGGTAAGAGTTTTTAAATTCACTACTCACCTCCAAGAAGGCCCCTGCGCACCGCTGCCGCCGAGATCTAAAGGGCTGCTCCTGTAAAGGGAAGGCTTTTTAAATACACTACTCTACTCCAAGAAGGCCCCTGCGCACCGCTGCCGCCGAAATCCAAAGGGCTGCTCCTGTAAAGGTAAGGCTTTTAAAATACACTACTCACCTCCAAGAAGGCCCCTGCGCACCGCTGCCGCCGAAATCCAAAGGGCTGCTCCTGTAAAGGTAAGGCTTTTTAAATACACTACTCACCTCCCAGAGGGCCCCTGCGCACCGCTGCCGCCGAAATCCAAAGGGCTGCTCCTGTAAATGTAAGGCTTTTTAAATTCACTACTCACCTCCCTGAAGGCCCCTGCGCACCGCTGCCGCCGAAATCCAAAGGGCTGCTCCTGTAAAGGTAAGGCTTTTTAAATTCACGACTCACCTCCAAGAAGGCCCCTGCGCACCGCTGCCGCCGAAATCCAAAGGGCTGCTCCTGTAAAGGTAAGGCTTTTTAAATACACTACTCACCTCCAAGAAGGCCCCTGCACACCGCTGCCGCCGAAATCCAAAGGGCTGCTCCTGTAAAGGTAAGGCTTTTTAAATTCACTACTCGACTCCCAGAAGGCCGCTGCGCACCGCTGCCGCCGAAATCCAAAGGGCTGCTCCTGTAAAGGTAAGGCTTTTAAATACACTACTCACCTCCCAGAAGGCCCCTGCGCACCGCTGCCGCCGAAATCCAAAGGGCTGCTCCTGTAAAGGTAAGGCTTTTTAAATTCACTACTCACCTCCAAGAAGGCCCCTGCGCACCGCTGCCGCCGAAATCCAAAGGGCTGCTCCTTTAAAGGTAAGGCTTTTTAAATACACTACTCACCTCCAAGAAGGCCCCTGTGCACCGCTGCCGCCGAAATCCAAAGGGCTGCTCCTGTAAAGGTAAGGCTTTTTAAATACACTACTCACCTCCAAGAAGGCCCCTGTGCACCGCTGCCGCCGAAATCCAAAGGGCTGCTCCTGTAAAGGTAAGAGTTTTTAAATTCACTACTCACCTCCAAGAAGGCCCCTGCGCACCGCTGCCGCCGAAATCCAAAGGGCTGCTCCTGTAAAGGTAAGGCTTTTTAAATTCACTACTCACCTCCAAGAAGGCCCCTGCGCACCGCTGCCGCCGAAATCCAAAGGGCTGCTCCTGTAAAGGTAAGAGTTTTTAAATTCACTACTCACCTCCAAGAAGGCCCCTGTGCACCGCTGCCGCCGAAATCCAAAGGGCTGCTCCTGTAAAGGTAAGGCTTTTTAAATACACTACTCACCTCCAAGAAGGCCCCTGCGCACCGCTGCCGCCGAAATCCAAAGGGCTGCTCCTGTAAAGGTAAGGCTTTTTAAATTCACTACTCACCTCCAAGAAGGCACCTGCGCACCGCTGCCGCCGAAATCCAAAGGGCTGCTCCTGTAAAGGTAAGGCTTTTTAAATACACTACTCACCTCCAAGAAGGCCCCTGCGCACCGCTGCCTCCGAAATCCAAAGGGCTGCTCCTGTAAAGGTAAGGCTTTTTAAATACACTACTCACCTCCCAGAAGGCCCCTGCGCACCGCTGCCGCCGAAATCCAAAGGGCTGCTCCTGTAAAGGTAAGGCTTTTTAAATACACTACTCACCTCCAAGAAGGCCCCTGCGCACCGCTGCCGCCGAAATCCAAAGGGCTGCTCCTGTAAAGGTAAGGCTTTTTAAATACACTACTCACCTCCAAGAAGGCCCCTGCGCACCGCTGCCTCCGAAATCCAAAGGGCTGCTCCTGTAAAGGTAAGGCTTTTTAAATACACTACTCACCTCCAAGAAGGCCCCTGCGCACCGCTGCCGCCGAAATCCAAAGGGCTGCTCCTGTAAAGGTAAGAGTTTTTAAATTCACTACTCACCTCCAAGAAGGCCCCTGTGCACCGCTGCCGCCGAAATCCAAAGGGCTGCTCCTGTAAAGGTAAGGCTTTATAAATTCACTACTCGCCTCCAAGAAGGCCCCTGCGCACCGCTGCTGCCGAAATCCAAAGGGCTGCTCCTGTAAAGGTAAGGCTTTTTAAATTCACTACTCACCTCCAAGAAGGCCCCTGCGCACCGCTGCCGCCGAAATCCAAAGGGCTGCTCCTGTAAAGGTAAGGCTTTTTAAATACACTACTCACCTCCCAGAAGGCCCCTGCGCACCTCTGCCGCTGAAATCCAAAGGGCTGCTCCTGTAAAGGTAAGGCTTTTTAAATACACTACTCACCTCCAAGAAGGCCCCTGCGCACCGCTGCCGCCGAAATCCAAAGGGCTGCTCCTGTAAAGGTAAGGCTTTTTAAATTCACTACTCGCCT
This sequence comes from Scyliorhinus torazame, assembly GCF_047496885.1. NCBI lineage: Eukaryota > Metazoa > Chordata > Chondrichthyes > Carcharhiniformes > Scyliorhinidae > Scyliorhinus > Scyliorhinus torazame. The sequence continues at coordinate 136,912,129 of NC_092726.1, read as the reverse complement.
CCAAGAAGGCCCCTGCGCACCGCTGCCGCCGAAATCCAAAGTGCTGCTCCTGTAAAGGTAAGGCTTTTTAAATTCACTACTCACCTCCAAGAAGGCCCCTGCGCACCGCTGCCGCCGAAATGAAAAGGGCTGCTCCTGTAAAGGTAAGGCTTTTGAAATACACTACTCACCTCCAAGAAGGCCCCTGCGAACCGCTGCCCCCAAAATCCAAAGGGCTGCTCCGGTAAAGGTAAGGCTTTTTAAATTCACTACTCACCTCCAAGAAGGCCCCTGCGCACCGCTGCCGCCGAAATCCAAAGGGCTGCTCCTGTAAAGGTAAGGCTTTTTAAATACACTACTCACCTCCAAGAAGGCCCCTGCGCACCGCTGCCGCCGAAATCCAAAGGGCTGCTCCTGTAAAGGTAAGACTTTTTAAATACACTACTCACCTCCAAGAAGGCCCCTGCGAACCGCTGCCCCCAAAATCCAAAGGGCTGCTCCTGTAAAGGTAAGGCTTTTTAAATTCACTACTCACCTCCAAGAAGGCCCCTGTGCACCGCTGCCGCCGAAATCCAAAGGGCTGCTCCTGTAAAGGTAAGGCTTTTTAAATACACTACTCACCTCCCAGAAGGCCCCTGCGCACCTCTGCCGCTGAAATCCAAAGGGCTTCTCCTGTAAAGGTAAGGCTTTTTAAATACACTACTCACCTCCAAGAAGGCCCCTGCGCACCGCTGCCGCCGAAATCCAAAGGGCTGCTCCTGTAAAGGTAAGGCTTTTTAAATACACTACTCACCTCGCAGAAGGCGCCTGCGCACCGCTGCCGCCGAAATCCAAAGGGCTGCTCCTGTAAAGGTAAGGCTTTTTAAATACACTACTCACCTCCAAGAAGGCCCCTGCGCACCGCTGCCGCCGAAATGCAAAGGGCTGCTCCTGTAAAGGTAAGGCTTTTTAAATACACTACTCACCTCCAAGAAGGCCCCTGCGCACCGCTGCCTCCGAAATCCAAAGGGCTGCTCCTGTAAAGGTAAGGCTTTTTAAATACACTACTCACCTCCAAGAAGGCCCCTGCGCACCGCTGCCGCCGAAATCCAAAGGGCTGCTCCTGTAAAGGTAAGGCTTTTTAAATTCACTACTCACCTCCAAGAAGGCCCCTGCGCACCGCTGCCGCCGAAATCCAAAGGGCTGCTCCTGTAAAGTTAAGGCTTTTTAAATACGCTACTCACCTCCAAAAAGGCCCCTGCGCACCGCTGCCGCCGAAATCCAAAGGGCTGCTCCTGTAAAGGTAAGGCTTTTTAAATACGCTACTCACCTCCAAAAAGGCCCCTGCGCACCGCTGCCGCCGAAATCCAAAGGGCTGCTCCTGTAAAGGTAAGGCTTTTTAAATACACTACTCGCCTCCAAGAAGGCCCCTGCGAACCGCTGCCCCCAAAATCCAAAGGGCTGCTCCTGTAAAGGTAAGGCTTTTTAAATTCACTACTCACCTCCAAGAAGGCCCCTGCGCACCGCTGCCGCCGAAATCCAAAGGGATGCTCCTGTAAAGGTAAGGCTTTTTAAATACACTACTCACCTCCAAGAAGGCCCCTGCGCACCGCTGCCGCCGAAATCTAAATGGCTGCTCCTGTAAAGGTAAGACTTTTTAAATTCACTACTCACCTCCAAGAAGGCCCCTGCGCACCGCTGCCGCCGAAATCCAAAGGGCTGCTCCTGTAAAGGTAAGGCTTTTTAAATACACTATTCACCTCCAAGAAGGCCCATACGCACCGCTGCCGCCGAAATCCAAAGGGCTGCTCCTGTAAAGGTAAGGATTTTTAAATTCACTACTCACCTCCAAGAACGCCCCTGCGCACCGCTGCCGCCGAAATCCAAAGGGCTTCTCCTGTAAAGGTAAGGCTTTTTAAATACACTACTCACCTCCAAGAAGGCCCCTGCGCACCGCTGCCGCCGAAATCCAAAGGGCTGGTCCTGTAAAGGTAAGGCTTTTTAAATACACTATTCACCTCCAAGAAGGCCACTACGCACCGCTGCCGCCGAAATCCAAAGGGCTGCTCCTGTAAAGGTAAGGCTTTTTAAATACACTACTCACCTCCAAGAAGGCCCCTGCGCACCGCTGCCGCCGAAATCCAAAGGGCTGCTCCTGTAAAGGTAAGGCTTTTTAAATACACTACTCACCTCCAAGAAGGCCCCTGCGCACCGCTGCCGCCGAAATCGAAAGGGCTGCTCCTGTAAAGGTAAGGCTTTTTAAATACACTACTCACCTCCAAGAAGGCCCCTGCGCACCGCTGCCCCCGAAATCCAAAGGGCTGCTCCTGTAAAGGTAAGGCTTTTTAAATACACTACTCACCTCCAAGAAGGCCCTTGCGCACCGCTGCCGCCGAAATCCAAAGGGCTGCTCCTGTAAAGGTAAGGCTTTTTAAATACACTACTCACCTCCAAGAAGGCCCCTGCGCACCGCTGCCGCCGAAATCGAAAGGGCTGCTCCTGTAAAGGTAAGGCTTTTTAAATTCACTACTCACCTCCAAGAAGGCCCCTGCGCACCGCTGCCGCCGAAATCCAAAGGGCTGCTCCTGTAAAGGTAAGACTTTTTAAATTCACTACTCACCTCCAAGAAGGCCCCTGCGCACCGCTGCCGCAGAAATCCAAAGGGCTGCTCCTGTAAAGGTAAGGATTTTTAAATACACTACTCACCTCCAAGAAGGCCCCTGCGCACCGCTGCCGCCGAAATCCAAAGGGCTGCTCCTGTAAAGGTAAGGCTTTTTAAATACACTACTCACCTCCAAGAAGGCCCCTGCGCACCGCTGCCGCCGAAATCCAAAGGGCTGCTCCTGTAAAGGTAAGGCTTTTTAAATTCACTACTCACCTCCAAGAAGGCCCCTGCGCACCGCTGCCGCCGAAATCCAAAGGGCTGCTCCTGTAAAGGTAAGGCTTTTTAAATACACTACTCACCTCCAAGAAGGCCCCTGCGCACCGCTGCCGCCGAAATCCAAAGGGATGCTCCTGTAAAGGTAAGGCTTTTTAAATACACTACTCACCTCCAAGAAGGCCCCTGCGCACCGCTGCCGCCGAAATCCAAAGGGCTGCTCCTGTAAAGGTAAGACTTTTTAAATTCACTACTCACCTCCAAGAAGGCCCCTGCGCACCGCTGCCGCCGAAATCCAAAGGGCTGCTCCTGTAAAGGTAAGGCTTTTTAAATACACTATTCACCTCCAAGAAGGCCCCTACGCACCGCTGCCGCCGAAATCCAAAGTGCTGCTCCTGTAAAGGTAAGGCTTTTTAAATACACTACTCACCTCCAAGAAGGCCCCTGCGCACCGCTGCCGCCGAAATCCAAAGGGCTGCTCCTGTAAAGGTAAGGCTTTTTAAATACACTACTCACCTCCAAGAAGGCCCCTGCGCACCGCTGCCGCCGAAATCCAAAGGGCTGCTCCTGTAAAGGTAAGGCTTTTTAAATACACTACTCACCTCCAAGAAGGCCCCTGCGCACCGCTGCCCCCGAAATCCAAAGGGCTGCTCCTGTAAAGGTAAGGCTTTTTAAATACACTACTCACCTCCAAGAAGGCCCTTGCGCACCGCTGCCGCCGAAATCCAAAGGGCTGCTACTGTAAAGGTAAGGCTTTTTAAATTCACGACTCACCTCCAAGAAGGCCCCTGTGCACCGCTGCCGCCGAAATCCAAAGGGCTGCTCCTGTAAAGGTAAGGCTTTTTAAATACACTACTCACCTCCAAGAAGGCCCCTGCGCACCGCTGCCGCCAAAATCCAAAGGGCAGCTCCTGTAAAGGTAAGGCTTTTTAAATTCACTACTCACCTCCAAGAAGGAACATGCGCACCGCTGCCGCCGAAATCCAAAGGGCTGCTCCTGTAAAGGTAAGACTTTTTAAATTCACTACTCACCTCCAAGAAGGCCCCTGCGCACCGCTGCCGCAGAAATCCAAAGGGCTGCTCCTGTAAAGGTAAGGATTTTTAAATACACTACTCACCTCCAAGAAGGCCCCTGCGCACCGCTGCCGCCGAAATCCAAAGGGCTGCTCCTGTAAAGGTAAGGCTTTTTAAATACACTACTCACCTCCAAGAAGGCCCCTGCGCACCACTGCCGCCGAAATCCAAAGGGCTGCTCCTGTAAAGGTAAGGCTTTTTAAATTCACTACTCACCCCCAAGAAGGCCCCTGCGCACCGCTGCCGCCGAAATCCAAAGGGCTGCTCCTGTAAAGGTAAGGCTTTTTAAATACACTACTCACCTCCAAGAAGGACCCTGCGCACCGCTGCCGCCGAAATCCAAAGGGCTGCTCCTGTAAAGGTAAGGCTTTTTAAATACACTACTCACCTCCAAGAAGGACCCTGCGCACCGCTGCCGCCGAAATCCAAAGGGCTGCTCCTGTAAAGGTCAGGCTTTTTAAATACACTACTCACCTCCAAGAAGGACCCAACGCACCGCTGCCGCCGAAATCGAAAGGGCTCATCCTGTAAAGGTAAAGGAAACTATAATTAAGGAAATCTTAACCTGTCGAACTACGCCAAGTTTGGGTGAAGCTTAGTTGATGAATCAAGTCCTGGCGCAATACGACAAGTTGTAAGATTTGTAATATTTTGTAGACTGTGTTAAGTTGTTGTTCGATTCCTTGTATTATTCGACTGTGTAAAGTTGAAGGAATTTATATCATCTCTGCTATTCGGTTATCAGTAGCACTTTGCGAATACTGCAACTCAGCAGAAATTTGCAGTATAAACTCCTCAGGTGCCAAAAAGAATTGTTTTATTTGTAGTCGCTTGATTACAATTTGAAAGTCATTTAAAAGGCAATTTGTAGACAATTCGAAGCTTTCAGAGAATTACAGACATTATCTTTCTTTGCTTAGGCAGACAGCTCGAAAGTAACTTTTAAAAGGTCAAAGTCTGGCAATGAAACATGAAGAGAGAGAGAAAGCTAATCTTCAGCTAAACTCAAACTCAAAGTCAAAAGTGGACTAACATCACTGACACAGACTGTTAAACTGACAACCCCCAAAAGACATAAACTAAAATGGAGACTAGAATCAAAGGCAAAAACTGACTAAACTAACAGAAAGACAAAACTTAAAAAACTAAAAACAATACTCACAAAGACAACAAAACCCCAACCTAACCTAACCTAACCCAACCTAACCTAAAATGGCCGGGAGAAACTTTTTCAGTTATACACTTTCATATCTGTCTTAAATCGTCTAATTACACCCCAATATAATCCTAATTGGTTTGGGTTAGACTCAAACACATTTGATTTGATGGCAAGCCGTCCATCTTCAATGTGCAACATCAGCTTTTCTGACCTAGCTGTTATCTGCATTGTGGACAATGGTGCTGTGTATTCAATCCCTTGACCTTGACAATTAGCACAAGACAGTGTCATTATCTTGAAAATATGCATTTGCCAGAACAACGGACTTCAGTAAAAGTGAATTATGCTGTATAAATGGGTATTTAAAACTGGGGCTCAACATTTATGCTTAAACAGCTATCTTTTACCTATACTAGTTGTATTTGAAATACTTGGCTTCTACAGTCGGCCCTTTGATAAATCGAAAAATTGAGATATATCAGAAAATACATCATTAATGCGATAGGATAGGTAAAAGCGCAAAGAACCATTGCAGTTTTAAAGAATAAAATGGAATTAACATTGCAACAGGCATTTCAAAATAATTATTAAAATTATTATACAATGAAAGTTGAACATATGATCTAGTAATAAATGGTAAAATGATTATCAAAATTGATGTCAAGTCTTTGACATCTTCTGGATAATACACAAAAGCTTGTTGAAAGGGTTAATTTTCTTACAGAGACAAAAAGAGGCGTATCGCTTGGAATGATGCCATTCGCATCTTTAAACTTTCTTTTGTCACTCAAATGGACTGGGAGTAAAAGTTGGATTGCTGCCAAATTCCCGTTATCAAATTTCTTTGAACGATCTGTTCTTTTGGCTTTTAATCAAAGATTGTTGGGTTTTTTTTTAAACCAGCTTCCACATTGTTTGAAGTTTTAATTTCCAGGCTAATTCCAAACATTTATTTTAAATTATCAAATACAATAACTTATTAAATATATAACTGAACCAATCTTGTGCTGTATCTTGATTTTCTGTAGATGAATTTGTTGATTCTGTTAAAGGAAACACAGCTAACAAGATATGTTAATTTCTTTAAATTAATAAAGCAACGTTCAGAATGACAGTTTTCTTAAGTTGACAGTTCTTGGCAACTTTTTAGCGATACATTGAGGGTTCTTTAGCTGCTTTGATGGCAGCCGTTCTCTTCTGAGTAAGTTCCCTTTTTCGTTTGGAAATTTTCTGTCCCAAGTAAACATCTTTCTGGGCAGTTTGTGCTTTGTGAAAGCTAGCTTTGTGACTGTTAGTACTGAGGTGGTTCAAGACCATCCGTAAATCTTTCTCATGATCATCTTTATTGATAGAGGTTATCAGAACATCATCTTCATATTGGATAATGGTGGAAGGCCGAACAGGCAGTTGCCTGAGATGATTCTGTAAAGCCATGTGGTAAACAGTTGGGCTATTATGATACTGTTGTTGATTAACTGTAAAAGCAAACCATGGTTGTAGTTGCTTAGCCAGTGTTGCTGACCAGAAGCCAAACTGGGTGTGTCTTGTTGGTACGTGTTACATGGTTGACCACGAGGTGGAGATGTATTGTAGTGAACATTGTCTACTTCATTATCATCTCTTGAATCCATCCGTTGTTTTTGATAGCATTTTGCCATCCAGTGTCCTACTCTACCACAGGAAAGACATTGTGGTATTTTCTTACGTGATTTTAATGGAGCAAGGGTACATGTTTGTTCTAGTGCTGGTGGTGAAATTGTAGTTACTGCTGATATTCCTGCAGGTGCTGCAACAGCCGCCGCTGGAGCAGCAGGTAACATGGGCTGGATTTGAGAAATAGGCTGCATTTGAGCAGCTGCAGTGTTAAAAGTTGCCTGATTGTGCAAACCACGATCTATCTGAATGCATCGGTCAACTATGTCTCGGTATGTGCCAGCTGTGGCCCAAGCTGGTAAAACCAAATTCAAGGCAGCAGAAACTCCAGGTTTAACACCGGCTATAAAAGCCGTTTTTAATGGACTTAAAGTGCTTGCATCCCATGTGTCATTTTCCTGGTCGAGTGTCATCCCTGAATATTCCATCCAAGTACGTAAAAATCTTTCCTCAAAATCCTGAATATCTTCATTCTTTTTTTGAAAGCAAGCTGTGATCTTAGACCAATTGGTCCTCGGGGGGCGAAATTGTAATAGCCAATTCTTGATTGTTAGCCAACCACCTTCTAAATTTTGCATATCGTCTCCAAGGGCAACTTCTACTTCATTTCTAAGGGTTGAACTTATACGAGTACCTAGCATGATAGTCAGAATTTGTACTCCATCAAATGGGTGGAGACTGTAAATGGCTTGTAATCTGTGAATTCCATCCCATGTGGTCTTACCGCCCTTTTTAGGGTGTGGAAGACCCTTGGACCATTCGTCAATTTTAGAAGGATCAATTTGTTCATGAACCCATTGGTGGTCAAATATGTTTCTAGTGATAGTTTCACCATCTTCTTCTATTTTTTTGCTTCCAACTCTAACCCGTTTGTGTTTTAAAGGGGCTAGTCGAATTGCTTTAGTATTTTGTATTGTAGGAACACTATCTTCGTCTGATTCATCCGACAGAGAAAATGATTTATGTTTAACAATTGATCTTGGCTGTGCAATTGCCGATTGTGCCACTAGGTGGGTGGCTTGGACTGCTTTCTGAGTTTGTTCAATCTTTTGTACAGAAAGCATGTTTGTCAAATAATTACAATGTTCAGTCACGCTGGTTATATTTCTTTCTAAAACACATCTTTCTTTCACTAACTTGCAATTTTCAAGTTCAATTCGCTCAGTTTTTAATTGCAATTGTCGGTATTTTGACTCCACTTCAAAGACTTGATTTTGGAATTCTGTTATTTGAAAAGATAACTGCTGGAGTTCAGAGGTTTTGTTTTGCAAATCTGTTTTAATTTCATCATGATGCTCAAGTTTGGATTTTGCAACTCGTAAATCTGTTTTAATTTCATCATAATGCTCAAGTTTGGATTTTGCAACTTGCAAACCTGTTTTAATTTCATCAGAATGCTCAAGTTTGGATTTTGCATCTTGCAATTCTGTTTCAAGTTTGGATTTTGCATCTTGCAATTCTGTTTTAATTTCATCATAATGCTCAAGTTTGGATTTTGCAACTTGCAAATCTGTTTTAATTTCATCATAATATTCAAGTTTGGATTTTGTATCTTGCAATTCTGTTTCAAGTTTGGATTTTGCATCTTGCAAATCTGTTTTAATTTCATCATAATGCTCAAGTTTGGATTTTGCAACTTGCAATTCTGTTTCAAGTTTGGATTTTGCAACTTGCAATTCTGTTTCAAGTTTGGATTTTGCAACTTGCAAATCTGTTTTAATTTCATCAGAATGCTCAAGTTTGGATTTTGCATCTTGCAAATCTGTTTCAAGTTTGGATTTTGCATCTTGCAATTCTGATTTAATTTCATCATAATGCTCAAGTTTGGATTTTGCATCTTGCAATTCTGTTTCAAGTTTGGATTTTGCATCTTGCAATTCTGTTTTAATTTCATCATAATGCTCAAGTTTGGATTTTGCATCTTGCAAATCTGTTTCAAGTTTGGATTTTGCATCTTGCAATTCTTCAACAACTGTAATTAATTGCCTTTTAGTAGACCTATACTCATCATCACTTCGTTCAGTATTTAATTGTAATTGTTGGTATTTTGACTCCACTTTAAAAACTTGATTTTGAAATTCTCCGATTTGAACAGATAACTGCTGGAGTTCAGAGGTTTTATTTTGCAAATCTGTTCTAATTTCATCATAATGCTCAAGTTTGGATTTTGCATCTTGCAAATCTTCAAGAACTGCACTTAGTTGGTCTTTAGTGGACTGAAGCTGATGATCACTTTTATTTTTAACAATGATCTCTTGCTGACTGTGTATCTGTCCCGTAATTACCAGGGACCATTTTACACGTTCTGCACCGTGTAATCGTGTGCATTTTCCCCATGCTCTCTTGATATTATTGAAGGACCACTGTCCTCTGGGGATATCATACTTTGATTCAATTTTTTTTGAGGTTTCACATAGGTTAAAATGTCTGCGAGTGAAAGATCTACAATCCCCCAACATATCTTCAACAGAAACATCTGGTATTCCAGCACCCCCCTTGGATGTAGTGGGGAGTAATTTTCTGTCTGCTAAAGGCTCTGAATCTACACTTTGAATTGGATCAGCCATAACTTTTCTTGATCGCTGACTGCCGTTTTATTTTAGTTACTGCAGTGACTAATCTTCCAGTCACGCCTGATAGTCTGACCGACCGACTGGCACTTGATTTATTTAACAGTCTATAAAAAATGTTCTTTTCAAGGGTCGAAGTACTGATTGATGCGGCTTTAAGACTTTTAATGGGTGAAAAAGATATTTCTTACCCCAGTCTAGCCGTGGGTTCCGGCTGTCTTCTGGGCCTCCTCCGATTATCTCCGAAGCTTCCCGAAGGTTCCCGACCTCCTCCGATTATCTTCAAAGCTTTCCGTCGTCACCTGGGCCTCCGAAGGTCGTTCAGTACTCCCCCCCGACTGCCTGACTACGCCAATTATAGGAAACTATAATTTATGGGATCTTAACCTGTCGAACTACGCCAAGTTTGGGGGAAACTTAGTTGATGAATCAAGTCCTGGCGCAATACGACAAGTTGTAAGATTTGTACTATTTGTAGACTGTGTTAAGTTGTTGTTCGATTCCTTGTATTATTCGACTGTGTAAAGTTGAAGGAATTTATATCATCTCTGCTATTCGGTTATCAGTAGCACTTTGCGAATACTGGAACTCAGCAGAAATTTGCAGTATAAACTCCTCAGGTGCCAAAAAGAATTGTTTTATTTGTAGTCGCTTGATTACAATTTGAAAGTCATTTAAAAGGCAATTCGTAGACAATTCGAAGCTTTCAGAGAATTACAGACATTATCTTTCTTTGCTTAGGCAGACAACTCGAAAGTAACTTTTAAAAGGTCAAAGTCTGGCAATGAAACATGAAGAGAGAGAGAAAGCTAATCTTCAGCTAAACTCAAACTCAAAGTCAAAAGTGGACTAACATCACTGACACAGACTGTTAAACTGACAACCCCCAAAAGACATCTCTAAAATGGAGACTAGAATCAAAGGCAAAAACTGACGAAACTAACAGAAAGACAAAACTTAAAAAACTAAAAACAATACTCACAAAGACAAGAAAACCCCAACCTAACCTAACCTAACCCAACCTAACCTAAAATGGCCGGGAGAAACTTTTTCAGTTATACACTTTCATATCTGTCTTAAATCGTCTAATTACACCCCAATATAATCCTAATTGGTTTGGGTTAGACTCAAACACATTTGATTTGATGGCAAGCCGTCCATCTTCAATGTGCAACATCAGATTTTCTGACCTAGCTGTTATCTGCATTGTGGACAATGGTGCTGTGTATTCAATCCCTTGACCTTGACAATTAGCACAAGACAGTGTCATTATCTTGAAAATATGCATTTGCCAGAACAACGGACTTCAGTAAAAGTGAATTATGCTGTATAAATGGGTATTTAAAACTGGGGCTCAACATTTATGCTTAAACAGCTATCTTTTACCTATACTAGTTGTATTTGAAATACTTGGCTTCTACAAAAGGTAAGGCTTTTTAAATACACTACTCACCTCCAAGAAGGCCCCTGCGCACCGCTGCCGCCGAAATCCAAAGGGCTGCTCCTGTAAAGGTAAGGCTTTTTAAATTCACTACTCACCTCCAAGAAGGCCCCTGCGCACCGCTGCCGCCGAAATCCAAAGGGCTGCTCCTGTAAAGGTAAGGCTTTTTAAATACATTACTCACCTCCAAGAAGGACCATGCGCACCGCTGCCGCCGAAATCCAAAGGGCTGCTCCTGTAAAGGTAAGGCTTTTTAAATACACTACTCACCTCCAAGAAGGCCCCTGCGCACCGCTGCCGCCAAAATCCAAAGGGCTGCTCCTGTAAAGTAAGGCTTTTTCAATTCACTACTCACCTCCAAGAAGGCCCCTGCGCACTGCTGCCGCCGAAATCCAAAGGGCTGCTCCTGTAAAGGTAAGGCATTTTAAATTCACTACTCACCTCCAAGAAGGCCCCTGCGCACCGCTGCCGCCGAAATCCAAAGGGCTGCTCCTGTAAAGGTAAGGCTTTTTAAATACACTACTCACCTCCAAGAAGGCCCCTGCGCACCGCTGCCGCCGAAATCCAAAGGGCTGCTCCTGTAAAGGTAAGGCTTTTTAAATACACTTCTCACCTCCAAGAAGGCCCCTGCGCACCGCTGCCACCCAAATCCAAAGGGCTGCTCCTGTAAAGTAAGGCTTTATAAATACACTACTCTACTCCAAGAAGGCCCCTGCGCACCGCTGCCGCCGAAATCCAAAGGGCTGCTCCTGTAAAGGTAAGGCTTTTTAAATATACTACTCACCTCCAAGAAGGCCCCTGCGCACCGCTGCCGCCGAAATCCAAAGGGCTGCTCCTGTAAAGGTAAGGCTTTTTAAATATACTACTCACCTCCAAGAAGGCCCCTGCGCACCGCTGCCGCCGAAATCCAAAGGGCTGCTCCTGTAAAGGTAAGGCTTTTTAAATACACTACTCACCTCCAAGAAGGCCCCTGCGCACCGCTGCCACCCAAATCCAAAGGGCTGCTCCTGTAAAGTAAGGCTTTATAAATTCACTACTCACCTCCAAGAAGGCCCCTGCGCACCGCTGCCGCCGAAATCCAAAGGGCTGCTCCTGTAAAGTAAGGCTTTTTAAATTCACTACTCACCTCCAAGAAGGCCCCTGCGCACCGCTGCCGCCGAAATCCAAAGGGCTGCTCCTGTAAAGGTAAGGCTTTTTAAATACATTATTCACCTCCAAGAAGGCCCCTGCGCACCGCTGCCGCCGAAATCCAAAGGGCTGCTCCTGTAAAGGTAAGGCTTTTTAAATACACTATTCACCTCCCAGAAGGCCCCTGCGCACCGCTGCCGCCGAAATCCAAAGGGCTGCTCCTGTAAAGGTAAGGCTTTTAAAATTCACTACTCACATCCAAGAAGGCCCCTGCGCACCGCTGCCGCCGAAATCGAAAGGGCTCATCCTGTAAAGGTAAAGGAAACTATAATTAAGGAAATCTTAACCTGTCGAACTACGCCAAGTTTGGGGGAAGCTTAGTTGATGAATCAAGTCCTGGCGCAATACGACAAGTTGTAAGATTTGTAATATTTTGTAGACTGTGTTAAGTTGTTGTTCGATTCCTTGTATTATTCGACTGTGTAAAGTTGAAGGAATTTATATCATCTCTGCTATTCGGTTATCAGTAGCACTTTGCGAATACTGCAACTCAGCAGAAATTTGCAGTATAAACTCCTCAGGTGCCAAAAAGAATTGTTTTATTTGTAGTCGCTTGATTACAATTTGAAAGTCATTTAAAAGGCAATTCGTAGACAATTCGAAGCTTTCAGAGAATTACAGACATTATCTTTCTTTGCTTAGGCAGACAGCTCGAAAGTAACTTTTAAAAGGTCAAAGTCTGGCAATGAAACATGAAGAGAGAGAGAAAGCTAATCTTCAGCTAAACTCAAACTCAAAGTCAAAAGTGGACTAACATCACTGACACAGACTGTTAAACTGACAACCCCCAAAAGACATAAACTAAAATGGAGACTAGAATCAAAGGCAAAAACTGACTAAACTAACAGAAAGACAAAACTTAAAAAACTAAAAACAATACTCACAAAGACAACAAAACCCCAACCTAACCTAACCTAACCCAACCTAACCTAAAATGGCCGGGAGAAACTTTTTCAGTTATACACTTTCATATCTGTCTTAAATCGTCTAATTACACCCCAATATAATCCTAATTGGTTTGGGTTAGACTCAAACACATTTGATTTGATGGCAAGCCGTCCATCTTCAATGTGCAACATCAGCTTTTCTGACCTAGCTGTTATCTGCATTGTGGACAATGGTGCTGTGTATTCAATCCCTTGACCTTGACAATTAGCACAAGACAGTGTCATTATCTTGAAAATATGCATTTGCCAGAACAACGGACTTCAGTAAAAGTGAATTATGCTGTATAAATGGGTATTTAAAACTGGGGCTCAACATTTATGCTTAAACAGCTATCTTTTACCTATACTAGTTGTATTTGAAATACTTGGCTTCTACAGTCGGCCCTTTGATAAATCGAAAAATTGAGATATATCAGAAAATACATCATTAATGCGATAGGATAGGTAAAAGCGCAAAGAACCATTGCAGTTTTAAAGAATAAAATGGAATTAACATTGCAACAGGCATTTCAAAATAATTATTAAAATTATTATACAATGAAAGTTGAACATATGATCTAGTAATAAATGGTAAAATGATTATCAAAATTGATGTCAAGTCTTTGACATCTTCTGGATAATACACAAAAGCTTGTTGAAAGGGTTAATTTTCTTACAGAGACAAAAAGAGGCGTATAGCTTGGAATGATGCCATTCGCATCTTTAAACTTTCTTTTGTCACTCAAATGGACTGGGAGTAAAAGTTGGATTGCTGCCAAATTCCCGTTATCAAATTTCTTTGAACGATCTGTTCTTTTGGCTTTTAATCAAAGATTGTTGGGTTTTTTTTTAAACCAGCTTCCACATTGTTTGAAGTTTTAATTTCCAGGCTAATTCCAAACATTTATTTTAAATTATCAAATACAATAACTTATTAAATATATAACTGAACCAATCTTGTGCTGTATCTTGATTTTCTGTAGATGAATTTGTTGATTCTGTTAAAGGAAACACAGCTAACAAGATATGTTAATTTCTTTAAATTAATAAAGCAACGTTCAGAATGACAGTTTTCTTAAGTTGACAGTTCTTGGCAACTTTTTAGCGATACATTGAGGGTTCTTTAGCTGCTTTGATGGCAGCCGTTCTCTTCTGAGTAAGTTCCCTTTTTCGTTTGGAAATTTTCTGTCCCAAGTAAACATCTTTCTGGGCAGTTTGTGCTTTGTGAAAGCTAGCTTTGTGACTGTTAGTACTGAGGTGGTTCAAGACCATCCGTAAATCTTTGTCATGATCATCTTTATTGATAGAGGTTATCAGAACATCATCTTCATATTGGATAATGGTGGAAGGCCGAACAGGCAGTTGCCTGAGATGATTCTGTAAAGCCATGTGGTAAACAGTTGGGCTATTATGATACTGTTGTTGATTAACTGTAAAAGCAAACCATGGTTGTAGTTGCTTAGCCAGTGTTGCTGACCAGAAGCCAAACTGGGTGTGTCTTGTTGGTACGTGTTACATGGTTGACCACGAGGTGGAGATGTATTGTAGTGAACATTGTCTACTTCATTATCATCTCTTGAATCCATCCGTTGTTTTTGATAGCATTTTGCCATCCAGTGTCCTACTCTACCACAGGAAAGACATTGTGGTATTTTCTTACGTGATTTTAATGGAGCAAGGGTACATGTTTGTTCTAGTGCTGGTGGTGAAATTGTAGTTACTGCTGATATTCCTGCAGGTGCTGCAACAGCCGCCGCTGGAGCAGCAGGTAACATGGGCTGGATTTGAGAAATAGGCTGCATTTGAGCAGCTGCAGTGTTAAAAGTTGCCTGATTGTGCAAACCACGATCTATCTGAATGCATCGGTCAACTATGTCTCGGTATGTGCCAGCTGTGGCCCAAGCTGGTAAAACCAAATTCAAGGCAGCAGAAACTCCAGGTTTCTGAAGAGAGAGAGAAAGCTAATCTTCAGCTAAACTCAAACTCAAAGTCAAAAGTGGACTAACATCACTGACACAGACTGTTAAACTGACAACCCCCAAAAGACATCTCTAAAATGGAGACTAGAATCAAAGGCAAAAACTGACGAAACTAACAGAAAGACAAAACTTAAAAAACTAAAAACAATACTCACAAAGACAAGAAAACCCCAACCTAACCTAACCTAACCCAACCTAACCTAAAATGGCCGGGAGAAACTTTTTCAGTTATACACTTTCATATCTGTCTTAAATCGTCTAATTACACCCCAATATAATCCTAATTGGTTTGGGTTAGACTCAAACACATTTGATTTGATGGCAAGCCGTCCATCTTCAATGTGCAACATCAGATTTTCTGACCTAGCTGTTATCTGCATTGTGGACAATGGTGCTGTGTATTCAATCCCTTGACCTTGACAATTAGCACAAGACAGTGTCATTATCTTGAAAATATGCATTTGCCAGAACAACGGACTTCAGTAAAAGTGAATTATGCTGTATAAATGGGTATTTAAAACTGGGGCTCAACATTTATGCTTAAACAGCTATCTTTTACCTATACTAGTTGTATTTGAAATACTTGGCTTCTACAAAAGGTAAGGCTTTTTAAATACACTACTCACCTCCAAGAAGGCCCCTGCGCACCGCTGCCGCCGAAATCCAAAGGGCTGCTCCTGTAAAGGTAAGGCTTTTTAAATTCACTACTCACCTCCAAGAAGGCCCCTGCGCACCGCTGCCGCCGAAATCCAAAGGGCTGCTCCTGTAAAGGTAAGGCTTTTTAAATACATTACTCACCTCCAAGAAGGACCATGCGCACCGCTGCCGCCGAAATCCAAAGGGCTGCTCCTGTAAAGGTAAGGCTTTTTAAATACACTACTCACCTCCAAGAAGGCCCCTGCGCACCGCTGCCGCCAAAATCCAAAGGGCTGCTCCTGTAAAGTAAGGCTTTTTCAATTCACTACTCACCTCCAAGAAGGCCCCTGCGCACTGCTGCCGCCGAAATCCAAAGGGCTGCTCCTGTAAAGGTAAGGCATTTTAAATTCACTACTCACCTCCAAGAAGGCCCCTGCGCACCGCTGCCGCCGAAATCCAAAGGGCTGCTCCTGTAAAGGTAAGGCTTTTTAAATACACTACTCACCTCCAAGAAGGCCCCTGCGCACCGCTGCCGCCGAAATCCAAAGGGCTGCTCCTGTAAAGGTAAGGCTTTTTAAATACACTTCTCACCTCCAAGAAGGCCCCTGCGCACCGCTGCCACCCAAATCCAAAGGCCTGCTCCTGTAAAGTAAGGCTTTATAAATACACTACTCTACTCCAAGAAGGCCCCTGCGCACCGCTGCCGCCGAAATCCAAAGGGCTGCTCCTGTAAAGGTAAGGCTTTTTAAATATACTACTCACCTCCAAGAAGGCCCCTGCGCACCGCTGCCGCCGAAATCCAAAGGGCTGCTCCTGTAAAGGTAAGGCTTTTTAAATATACTACTCACCTCCAAGAAGGCCCCTGCGCACCGCTGCCGCCGAAATCCAAAGGGCTGCTCCTGTAAAGGTAAGGCTTTTTAAATACACTACTCACCTCCAAGAAGGCCCCTGCGCACCGCTGCCACCCAAATCCAAAGGGCTGCTCCTGTAAAGTAAGGCTTTATAAATTCACTACTCACCTCCAAGAAGGCCCCTGCGCACCGCTGCCGCCGAAATCCAAAGGGCTGCTCCTGTAAAGTAAGGCTTTTTAAATTCACTACTCACCTCCAAGAAGGCCCCTGCGCACCGCTGCCGCCGAAATCCAAAGGGCTGCTCCTGTAAAGGTAAGGCTTTTTAAATACATTATTCACCTCCAAGAAGGCCCCTGCGCACCGCTGCCGCCGAAATCCAAAGGGCTGCTCCTGTAAAGGTAAGGCTTTTTAAATACACTATTCACCTCCCAGAAGGCCCCTGCGCACCGCTGCCGCCGAAATCCAAAGGGCTGCTCCTGTAAAGGTAAGGCTTTTTAAATACACTACTCACCTCCAAGAAGGACCCAACGCACCGCTGCCGCCGAAATCGAAAGGGTTGCTCCTGTAAAGGTAAGGCTTTTTAAATTCACTACTCACCTCCAAGAAGGACCCTGCGCACCGCTGCCGCCGAAATCCAAAGGGCTGCTCCTGTAAAGGTAAGGCTTTTTAAATACACTACTCACCTCCAAGAAGGCCCCTGCGCACCGCTGTCGCCGAAATCCAAAGGGCTGCTCCTGTAAAGGTAAGGCTTTTTAAATACACTACTCACCTCCCAGAAGGCCCCTGCGCACCGCTGCCGCCGAAATCCAAAGGGCTGCTCCTGTAAAGGTAAGGCTTTTTAAACACACTACTCTACTCCAAGAAGGCCCCTGCGCACCGCTGCCGCCGAAATCCAAAGGGCTGCTCCTGTAAAGGTAAGGCTTTTTAAATACACTACTCACCTCCAAGAAGGCCCCTGCGCACCGCTGCCGCCGAAATCCAAAGGGCTGCTCCTGTAAAGGTAAGGCTTTTTAAATACACTACTCACCTCCAAGAAGGCCCCTGCGCACCGCTGCCGCCGAAATCCAAAGGGCTGCTCCTGTAAAGGTAAGGCTTTTTAAATATACTACTCACCTCCAAGAAGGCCCCTGCGCACCGCTGCCGCCGAAATCCAAAGGGCTGCTCCTGTAAAGGTAAGGCTTTTTAAATACACCACTCACCTCCAAGAAGGCCCCTGCGCACCGCTGCCACCCAAATCCAAAGGGCTGCTCCTGTAAAGTAAGGCTTTATAAATTCACTACTCACCTCCAAGAAGGCCCCTGCGCACCGCTGCCGCCGAAATCCAAAGGGCTGCTCCTGTAAAGTAAGGCTTTTTAAATTCACTACTCACCTCCAAGAAGGCCCCTGCGCACCGCTGCCGCCGAAATCCAAAGGGCTGCTCCTGTAAAGGTAAGGCTTTTTAAATACATTATTCACCTCCAAGAAGGCCCCTGCGCACCGCTGCCGCCGAAATCCAAAGGGCTGCTCCTGTAAAGGTAAGGCTTTTTAAATACACTATTCACCTCCCAGAAGGCCCCTGCGCACCGCTGCCGCCGAAATCCAAAGGGCTGCTCCTGTAAAGGTAAGGCTTTTAAAATTCACTACTCACATCCAAGAAGGCCCCTGCGCACCGCTGCCGCCGAAATCCAAAGGGTTGCTCCTGTAAAGGTAAGGCTTTTTAAATTCACTACTCACCTCCAAGAAGGACCCTGCGCACCGCTGCCGCCGAAATCCAAAGGGCTGCTCCTGTAAAGGTAAGGCTTTTTAAATACACTACTCACCTCCAAGAAGGCCCCTGCGCACCGCTGTCGCCGAAATCCAAAGGGCTGCTCCTGTAAAGGTAAGGCTTTTTAAATACACTACTCACCTCCCAGAAGGCCCCTGCGCACCGCTGCCGCCGAAATCCAAAGGGCTGCTCCTGTAAAGGTCAGGCTTTTTAAACACACTACTCTACTCCAAGAAGGCCCCTGCGCACCGCTGCCGCCGAAATCCAAAGGGCTGCTCCTGTAAAGGTAAGGCTTTTTAAATACACTACTCACCTCCAAGAAGGCCCCTGCGCACCGCTGCCGCCGAAATCCAAAGGGCTGCTCCTGTAAAGGTAAGGCTTTTTAAATACACTACTCACCTCCAAGAAGGCCCCTGCGCACCGCTGCCGCCGAAATCCAAAGGGCTGCTCCTGTAAAGGTAAGGCTTTTAAATTCACTACTCACCTCCAAGAAGGCCCCTGTGCACCGCTGCCGCCGAAATCCAAAGGGCTGCTTCTGTAAAGGAAGGCTTTTTAAATACACTACTCACCTCCCAGAAGGCCCCTGCGCACCGCTGCCGCCGAAATCCAAAGGGCTGCTCCTGTAAAGGTAAGGCTTTTTAAATACACTACTCTACTCCAAGAAGGCCCCTGCGCACCGCTGCCGCCGAAATCCAAAGGGCTGCTCCTGTAAAGGTAAGGCTTTTTAAATATGCTACTCACCTCCAAGAAGGCCCCTGCGCACCGCTGCCGCCGAAATCCAAAGGGCTGCTCCTGTAAAGGTAAGGCTTTTTAAATACACTACTCACCTCCAAGAAGGCCCCTGCGCACCGCTGCCGCCGAAATCCAAAGGGCTGCTCCTGTAAAGGTAAGACTTTTTAAATACACTACTCACCTCCAAGAAGGCCCCTGCGCACCGCTGCCGGCGAAATCCAAAGGGCTGCTCCTGTAAAGGTAAGGCTTTTAAATTCACTACTCACCTCCAAGAAGGCCCCTGTGCACCGCTGCCGCCGAAATCCAAAGGGCTGCTTCTGTAAAGGTAAGGCTTTTTAAATACACTACTCACCTCCAAGAAGCCCCTGCGCACCGCTGCCTCCGAAATCCAAAGGGCTGCTCCTGTAAAGGTAAGGCTTTTTAAATACACTACTCACCTCCCAGAAGGCACACGCGAACCGCTGCCGCCGAAATCGAAAGGGCTGCTCCTGTAAAGGTAAGGCTTTTTAAATTCACTACTCACCTCCAAGAAGGCCCCTGCGCACCGCTGCCGCCGAAATCCAAAGGGCTGCTCCTGTAAAGGTAAGGCTTTTTAAATACGCTACTCACCTCCAAGAAGGCCCCTGCGCACCGCTGCCGCCGAAATCCAAAGGGCTGCTCCTGTAAAGGTAAGGCTTTTTAAATACACTACGCACCTCCAAGAAGGCCCCTGCGCACCGCTGCCACCGAAATCCAAAGGGCTGCTCCTGTAAAGGTAAGGCTTTTTAAATTCACTACTCACCTCCAAGAAGGCCCCTGCGCACCGCTGCCGCCGAAATCCAAAGGGCTGCTCCTGTAAAGGTAAGGCTTTTTAAATACACTACTCACCTCCAAGAAGGCCCCTGCGCACCGCTGCCGCCGAAATCCAAAGGGCTGCTCCTGGCAAGGTAAGGCTTTTTAAATACACTACGCACCTCCAAGAAGGCCCCTGCGCACCGCTGCCACCGAAATCCAAAGGGCTGCTCCTGTAAAGGTAAGGCTTTTTAAATTCACTACTCACCTCCAAGAAGGCCCCTGCGCACCGCTGCCGCCGAAATCCAAAGGGCTGCTCCTGTAAAGGTAAGGCTTTTTAAATTCACTACTCACCTCCAAGAAGGACACTGCGCACCGCTGCCGCCGAAATCCAAAGGGCTGCTCCTGTAAAGGTAAGGCTTTTTAAATATACTACTCACCTCCAAGAAGGCCCCTGCGCACCGCTGCCGCCGAAATCCAAAGGGCTGCTCCTGTAAAGGTAAGGCTTTTTAAATACACTACTCACCTCCAAGAAGGCCCCTGCGCACCGCTGCCGCCGAAATCCAAAGGGCAGCTCCTGTAAAGGTAAGGCTTTATAATTTCACTACTCACCTCCAAGAAGGCCCCTGCGAACCGCTGCCCCCAAAATCCAAAGGGCTGCTCCTGTAAAGGTAAGGCTTTTTAAATTCACTACTCACCTCCAAGAAGGCCCCTGCGCACCGCTGCCGCCGAAATCCAAAGGGCTGCTCCTGTAAAGGTAAGGCTTTTTAAATACACTACGCACCTCCAAGAAGGCCCCTGCGCACCGCTGCCGCCGAAATCCAAAGGGCTGCTCCTGTAAAGGTAAGGCTTTTTAAATTCACTACTCACCTCCAAGAAGGCCCCTGCGCACCGCTGCCGCCGAAATCCAAAGGGCTGCTCCTGTAAAGGTAAGGCTTTTTAAATTCACTACTCACCTCCAAGAAGGCCCCTGCGCACCGCTGCCGCCGAAATCCAAAGGGCTGCTCCTGTAAAGGTAAGGCTTTTTAAATACACTACTCACCTCCAAGAAGGACCCTGCGCACTGCTGCCGCCGAAATCCAAAGGGCTGCTCCCGTAAAGGTAAGGCTTTTTAAATACACTACTCACCTCCAAGAAGGCCCCTGCGCACCGCTGCCGCCGAAATCCAAAGGGCTGCTCCTGTAAAGGTAAGGCTTTTTAAATTCACTACTCACCTGCAAGAAGGCCCCTGCGCACCGCTGCCGCCGAAATCCAAAGGGCTGCTCCTGTAAAGGTAAGGCTTTTTAAATACACTACTCACCTCCAAGAAGGCCCCTGCGCACCGCTGCCGCCGAAATCCAAAGGGCTGCTCCTGTAAAGGTAAGGCTTTTTAAATTCACTACTCACCTCCAAGAAGGCCCCTGCGCACCGCTGCCGCCGAAATCCAAAGGGCTGCTCCTGTAAAGGTAAGGCTTTTTAAACTAACTACTCACCTCCCAGAAGGCCCCTGCGCACCGCTGCCGCCAAAATCCAAAGGGCTGCTCCTGAAAAGGTAAGGGTTTTTAAATACACTACTCACCTCCAAGAAGGCCCCTGCGCACCGCTGCCGCCGAAATCCAAAGGGCTGCTCCTGTAAAGGTAAGGCTTTTTAAATTCACTACTCACCTCCAAGAAGGCCCCTGCGCACCGCTGCCGCCGAAATCCAAAGGGCTGCTCCTGTAAAGGTAAGGCTTTTTAAATACACTACTCACCTCCAAGAAGGACCCTGCGCACCGCTGCCGCCGAAATCCAAAGGGCTGCTCCTGTAAAGGTAAGGCTTTTTAAATACACTACTCACCTCCAAGAAGGACCCTGCGCACAGCTGCCGCCGAAATCCAAAGGGCTGCTCCTGTAAAGGTAAGGCTTTTTAAATTCACTACTCACCTCCAAGAAGGCCCCTGCGTACCGTTGCCGCCAAAATCCAAAGGGCTGCTCCTGTAAAGGTAAGGCTTTTTAAATTCACTACTCACCTCCCAGAAGGCCCCTGCGCACCGCTGCCGCCGAAATCCAAAGGGCTGCTCCTGTAAAGGTAAGGCTTTTTAAATACACTACTCACCTCCAAGAAGGACCCTGCGCACAGCTGCCGCCGAAATCCAAAGGGCTGCTCCTGTAAAGGTAAGGCTTTTTAAATACACTACTCACCTCCAAGAAGGACCCTGCGCACCGCTGCCGCCGAAATCCAAAGGGCTGCTCCTGGAAAGGTAAGGCTTTTTAAATACACTACTCACCTCCAAGAAGGACCCTGCGCACAGCTGCCGCCGAAATCCAAAGGGCTGCTCCTGTAAAGGTAAGGCTTTTTAAATTCACTACTCACCTCCAAGAAGGCCCCTGCGTACCGTTGCCGCCAAAATCCAAAGGGCTGCTCCTGTAAAAGTAAGGCTTTTTAAATTCACTACTCACCTCCCAGAAGGCCCCTGCGCACCGCTGCCGCCGAAATCCAAAGGGCTGCTCCTGTAAAGGTAAGGCTTTTTAAATACATTACTCACCTCCAAGAAGGACCCTGCGCACCGCTGCCGCCGAAATCCAAAGGGCTGCTCCGGTAAAGGTAAGGCTTTTTAAATACACTACTCACCTCCAAGAAGGCCCCTGCGCACCGCTGCCGCCAAAATCCAAAGGGCTGCTCCTGTAAAGTAAGGCTTTTTCAATTCACTACTCACCTCCAAGAAGGCCCCTGCGCACCGCTGCCGCCGAAATCCAAAGGGCTGCTCCTGTAAAGGTAAGGCTTTTTAAATACACTACTCACCTCCAAGAAGGCCCCTGCGCACCGCTGCCGCCGAAATCCAAAGGGCTGCTCCTGTAAAGGTAAGGCTTTTTAAATACACTAATCACCTCCAAGAAGGCCCCTGCGCACCGCTGCCGCCGAAATCCAAAGGGCTGCTCCTGTAAAGGTAAGGCTTTTTATATACACTACTCACCTCCAAGAAGGCCACTGCGCACCGCTGCCGCCGAAATCCAAAGGGCTGCTCCTGTAAAGGTAAGGCTTTTTAAATACACTACTCACCTCCCAGAAGGCCCCTGTGCACCGCTGCCGCCGAAATCCAAAGGGCTGCTCCTGTAAAGGTAAGGCTTTTTAAATTCACTACTCACCTCCAAGAAGGCCCCTGCGCACCGCTGCCGCCGAAATCCAAAGGGCTGCTCCTGTAAAGGTAAGGCTTTTTAAATACACTATTCACCTCCAAGAAGTCCCCTGCGCACCGCTGCCGCCGAAATCCAAAGGGCTGCTCCTGTAAAGGTAAGGCTTTTAAAATTCACTACTCACATCCAAGAAGGCCCCTGCGCACCGCTGCCGCCGAAATCCAAAGGGCTGCTCCTGTAAAGGTAAGGCTTTTTATATTCACTACTCACCTCCAAGAAGGACCCTGCGCACCGCTGCCGCCGTAATCCAAAGGGCTGCTCCTGTAAAGGTAAGGCTTTTTAAATACACTACTCACCTCCAAGAAGGCCCCTGCGCACCGCTGTCGCCGAAATCCAAAGGGCTGCTCCTTTAAAGGTAAGGCTTTTTAAATACATTACTCACCTCCAAGAAGGACCCTGCGCACCGCTGCCGCCGAAATCCAAAGGGCTGCTCCTGTAAAGGTAAGGCTTTTTAAATACACTACTCACCTCCCAGAAGGCCCCTGCGCACCGCTGCCGCCGAAATCCAAAGGGCTGCTCCAGTAAAGGTAAGGCTTTTTAAATACACTACTCACCTCCCAGAAGGCCCCTGCGCACCGCTGCCGCCGAAATCCAAAGGGCTGCTCCAGTAAAGGTAAGGCTTTTTAAATACACTACTCACCTCCAAGAAGGCCCCTGCGCACCGCTGCCGCCGAAATCCACAGGGCTGCTCCTGTAAAGGTAAGGCTTTTTAAATACACTACTCACCTCCAAGAAGGCCCCTGCGCACCGCTGCCGCCGAAATCCAAAGGGCTGCTCCTGTAAAGGTAAGGCTTTTTAAATACACTACTCACCTCCAAGAAGGCCCCTGCGCACCGCTGCCGCCGAAATCCAAAGGGCTGCTCCTGTAAAGGTAAGGCTTTTTAAATACACTACTTACCTCCCAGAAGGCCCCTGCGCACCGCTGCCGCCGAAATCCAAAGGGCTGCTCCTGTAAAGGTAAGGCTTTTTAAATACACTACTCACCTCCAAGAAGGCCCCTGCGCACCGCTGCAGCCGAAATCCAAAGGGCTGCTCCTGTAAAGGTAAGGGTTTTTAAATACACTATTCACCTCCAAGAAGTCCCCTGCGCACCGCTGCCGCCGAAATCCAAAGGGCTGCTCCTGTAAAGGTAAGGCTTTTTAAATACACTATTCACCTCCCAGAAGGCCCCTGCGCACCGCTGCCGCCGAAATCCAAAGGGCTGCTCCTGTAAAGGTAAGGCTTTTAAAATTCACTACTCACATCCAAGAAGGCCCCTGCGCACCGCTGCCGCCGAAATCCAAAGGGCTGCTCCTGTAAAGGTAAGGCTTTTTATATTCACTACTCACCTCTAAGAAGGCCCCTGCGCACCGCTGCCGCCGAAATCCAAAGGGCTGCTCCTGTAAAGGTAAGGCTTTTTAAATACACTACTCACCTCCAAGAAGGCCCCTGCGCACCGCTGCCGGCGAAATCCAAAGGGCTGCTCCTGTAAAGGTAAGGCTTTATAAATTCACTACTCGCCTCCAAGAAGGCCCCTGCGCACCGCTGCCGGCGAAATCCAAAGGGCTGTTCCTGTAAAGGTAAGGCTTTATAAATTCACTCCTCGCCTCCAAGAAGGCCCCTGCGCACCGCTGCCGCCGAAATCCAAAGGGCTGCTCCTGGAAAGGTAAGGCTTTTTAAATACACTACTCACCTCCAAGAAGGACCCTGCGCACAGCTGCCGCCGAAATCCAAAGGGCTGCTCCTGTAAAGGTAAGGCTTTTTAAATTCACTACTCACCTCCAAGAAGGCCCCTGCGTACCGTTGCCGCCAAAATCCAAAGGGCTGCTCCTGTAAAGGTAAGGCTTTTTAAATTCACTACTCACCTCCCAGAAGGCCCCTGCGCACCGCTGCCGCCGAAATCCAAAGGGCTGCTCCTGTAAAGGTAAGGCTTTTTAAATACATTACTCACCTCCAAGAAGGACCCTGCGCACCGCTGCCGCCGAAATCCAAAGGGCTGCTCCGGTAAAGGTAAGGCTTTTTAAATACACTACTCACCTCCAAGAAGGCCCCTGCGCACCGCTGCCGCCAAAATCCAAAGGGCTGCTCCTGTAAAGTAAGGCTTTTTCAATTCACTACTCACCTCCAAGAAGGCCCCTGCGCACCGCTGCCGCCGAAATCCAAAGGGCTGCTCCTGTAAAGGTAAGGCTTTTTAAATACACTACTCACCTCCAAGAAGGCCCCTGCGCACCGCTGCCGCCGAAATCCAAAGGGCTGCTCCTGTAAAGGTAAGGCTTTTTAAATACACTACTCACCTCCAAGAAGGCCCCTGCGCACCGCTGCCGCCGAAATCCAAAGGGCTGCTCCTGTAAAGGTAAGGCTTTTTATATACACTACTCACCTCCAAGAAGGCCCCTGCGCACCGCTGCCGCCGAAATCCAAAGGGCTGCTCCTGTAAAGGTAAGGCTTTTTAAATACACTACTCACCTCCCAGAAGGCCCCTGTGCACCGCTGCCGCCGAAATCCAAAGGGCTGCTCCTGTAAAGGTAAGGCTTTTTAAATTCACTACTCACCTCCAAGAAGGCCCCTGCGCACCGCTGCCGCCGAAATCCAAAGGGCTGCTCCTGTAAAGGTAAGGCTTTTTAAATACACTATTCACCTCCAAGAAGTCCCCTGCGCACCGCTGCCGCCGAAATCCAAAGGGCTGCTCCTGTAAAGGTAAGGCTTTTAAAATTCACTACTCACATCCAAGAAGGCCCCTGCGCACCGCTGCCGCCGAAATCCAAAGGGCTGCTCCTGTAAAGGTAAGGCTTTTTATATTCACTACTCACCTCCAAGAAGGACCCTGCGCACCGCTGCCGCCGAAATCCAAAGGGCTGCTCCTGTAAAGGTAAGGCTTTTTAAATACACTACTCACCTCCAAGAAGGCCCCTGCGCACCGCTGTCGCCGAAATCCAAAGGGCTGCTCCTTTAAAGGTAAGGCTTTTTAAATACATTACTCACCTCCAAGAAGGACCCTGCGCACCGCTGCCGCCGAAATCCAAAGGGCTGCTCCTGTAAAGGTAAGGCTTTTTAAATACACTACTCACCTCCCAGAAGGCCCCTGCGCACCGCTGCCGCCGAAATCCAAAGGGCTGCTCCTGTAAAGGTAAGGCTTTTTAAATACATTACTCACCTCCAAGAAGGCCCCTGCGCACCGCTGCCGCCGAAATCCACAGGGCTGCTCCTGTAAAGGTAAGGCTTTTTAAATACACTACTCACCTCCAAGAAGGCCCCTGCGCACCGCTGCCGCCGAAATCCACAGGGCTGCTCCTGTAAAGGTAAGGCTTTTTAAATACACTACTCACCTCCAAGAAGGCCCCTGCGCACCGCTGCCGCCGAAATCCAAAGGGCTGCTCCTGTAAAGGTAAGGCTTTTTAAATACACTACTCACCTCCAAGAAGGCCCCTGCGCACCGCTGCCGCCGAAATCCAAAGGGCTGCTCCTGTAAAGGTAAGGCTTTTTAAATACACTACTTACCTCCCAGAAGGCCCCTGCGCACCGCTGCCGCCGAAATCCAAAGGGCTGCTCCTGTAAAGGTAAGGCTTTTTAAATACACTACTCACCTCCAAGAAGGCCCCTGCGCACCGCTGCAGCCGAAATCCAAAGGGCTGCTCCTGTAAAGGTAAGGGTTTTTAAATACACTATTCACCTCCAAGAAGTCCCCTGCGCACCGCTGCCGCCGAAATCCAAAGGGCTGCTCCTGTAAAGGTAAGGCTTTTTAAATACACTATTCACCTCCCAGAAGGCCCCTGCGCACCGCTGCCGCCGAAATCCAAAGGGCTGCTCCTGTAAAGGTAAGGCTTTTAAAATTCACTACTCACATCCAAGAAGGCCCCTGCGCACCGCTGCCGCCGAAATCCAAAGGGCTGCTCCTGTAAAGGTAAGGCTTTTTATATTCACTACTCACCTCTAAGAAGGCCCCTGCGCACCGCTGCCGCCGAAATCCAAAGGGCTGCTCCTGTAAAGGTAAGGCTTTTTAAATACACTACTCACCTCCAAGAAGGCCCCTGCGCACCGCTGCCGGCGAAATCCAAAGGGCTGCTCCTGTAAAGGTAAGGCTTTATAAATTCACTACTCGCCTCCAAGAAGGCCCCTGCGCACCGCTGCCGGCGAAATCCAAGGGGCTGTTCCTGTAAAGGTAAGGCTTTATAAATTCACTCCTCGCCTCCAAGAAGGCCCCTGCGCACCGCTGCCGCCGAAATCCAAAGGGCTGCTCCTGTGAAGGTAAGGCTTTTTAAATTCACTACTCACCTCCAAGAAGGCCCCTGCGCACCGCTGCCGCCGAAATCCAAAGGGCTGCTCATGTAAAGGTAAGGCTTTTTAAATACACTACTCACCTCCAAGAAGGCCCCTGCGCACCACTGCCGCCGAAATCCAAAGGGCTGCTCCTGTAAAGGTAAGGCTTTTTAAATACACTACTCACCTCCAAGAAGGCCCCTGCGCACCGCTGCCGGCGAAATCCAAAGGGCTGCTCCTGTAAAGGTAAGGCTTTATAAATTCACTACTCGCCTCCAAGAAGGCCCCTGCGCACCGCTGCCGGCGAAATCCAAAGGGCTGCTCCTGTAAAGGTAAGGCATTATAAATTCACTACTCGCCTCCATGAAGGCCCCTGCGCACCGCTGCCGCCGAAATCCAAAGGGCTGCTCCTGTGAAGGTAAGGCTTTTTAAATTCACTACTCACCTCCCAGAAGGCCCCTGCGCACCGCTGCCGCCGAAATCCAAAGGGCTGCTCCTGTAAAGGTAAGGCTTTTTAAATTCACTACTCAGCTCCAAGAAGGCCCCTGCGCACCGCTGCCGCCGAAATCCAAAGGGCTGCTCCTGTAAAGGTAAGGCTTTTTAAATACACTACTCACCTCCAAGAAGGCCCCTGCGCACCGCTGCCGCCGAAATCCAAAGGGCTGCTCCTGTAAAGGTAAGGCTTTTTAAATACACTACTCACCTCCAAGAAGGCCCCTGCGCACCGCTGCCGCCGAAATCCAAAGGGCTGCTCCTGTAAAGGTAAGGCTTTTTAAATACACTACTCACCTCCAAGAAGGCCCCTGCGCACCGCTGCCGCCGAAATCCAAAGGGCTGCTCCTGTAAAGGTAAGAGTTTTTAAATTCACTACTCACCTCCAAGAAGGCCCCTGTGCACCGCTGCCGCCGAAATCCAAAGGGCTGCTCCTGTAAAGGTAAGGCTTTTAAATACACTACTCACCTCCAAGAAGGCCCCTGCGCACCGCTGCCGCCGAAAATCAAAGGGCTGCTCCTGTAAAGGTAAGGCTTTTAAATTCACTACTCACCTCCAAGAAGGCCCCTGTGCACCGCTGCCGCCGAAATCAAAAGGGCTGCTTCTGTAAAGGTAAGGCTTTTTAAATACACTACTCACCTCCAAGAAGCCCCTGCGCACCGCTGCCTCCGAAATCCAAAGGGCTGCTCCTGTAAAGGTAAGGCTTTTTAAATACACTACTCACCTCCCAGAAGGCCCACGCGAACCGCTGCCGCCGAAATCGAAAGGGCTGCTCCTGTAAAGGTAAGGCTTTTTAAATTCACTACTCACCTCCAAGAAGGCCCCTGCGCACCGCTGCCGCCGAAATCCAAAGGGCTGCTCCTGTAAAGGTAAGGCTTTTTAAATACGCTACTCACCTCCAAAAAGGCCCCTGCGCACCGCTGCCGCCGAAATCCAAAGTGCTGCTCCTGTAAAGGTAAGGCTTTTTAAATTCACTACTCACCTCCAAGAAGGCCCCTGCGCACCGCTGCCGCCGAAATCCAAAGGGCTGCTCCTGTAAAGGTAAGGCTTTTTAAATACACTACTCACCTCCAAGAAGGCCCCTGCGCACCGCTGCCGCCGAAATCCAAAGGGCTGCTCCTGTAAAGGTAAGGCTTTTTAAATTCACTACTCACCTCCAAGAAGGCCCCTGCGCACCGCTGCCGCCGAAATCCAAAGGGCTGCTCCTGTAAAGGTAAGGCTTTTTAAATTCACTACTCACCTCCAAGAAGGCCCCTGCGCACCGCTGCTGCCGAAATCCAAAGGGCTGCTCCTGTAAAGGTAAGGCTTTTAAATACGCTACTCACCTCCAAGAAGGCCCCTGTGCACCGCTGCCGCCGAAATCCAAAGGGCTGCTTCTGTAAAGGTAAGGCTTTTTAAATACACTACTCACCTCCAAGAAGCCCCTGCGCACCGCTGCCTCCGAAATCCAAAGGGCTGCTCCTGTAAAGGTAAGGCTTTTTAAATACACTACTCACCTCCCAGAAGGCCCACGCGAACCGCTGCCGCCGAAATCCAAAGGGCTGCTCCTGTAAAGGTAAGGCTTTTTAAATTCACTACTCACCTCCAAGAAGGCCCCTACGCACCGCTGCCGCCGAAATCCAAAGGGCTGCTCCTGTAAAGGTAAGGCTTTTTAAATACACTACTCACCTCCAAGAAGGCCCCTGCGCACCGCTGCCGCCGAAATCCAAAGGGCTGCTCCTGTAAAGGTAAGGCATTTTAAATACACTACTCACCTCCAAGAAGGCCCCTGCGCACCGCTGCCGCCAAAATCCAAAGGGCAGCTCCTGTAAAGGTAAGGCTTTATAAATTCACTACTATCCTCCAAGAAGGAACATGCGCACCGCTGCCGCCGAAATCCAAAGGGCTGCTCCTGTAAAGGTAAGGCTTTTTAAATACACTACGCACCTCCAAGAAGGCCCCTGCGCACCGCTGCCGCCGAAATCCAAAGGGCTGCTCCTGTAAAGGTAAGGCTTTTTAAATTCACTACTCACCTCCAAGAAGGCTCCTGCGCACCGCTGCCGCCGAAATCCAAAGGGCTGCTCCTGTAAAGGTCAGGCTTTTAAAATTCACTACTCACCTCCAAGAAGGCCCCTGCGCACCGCTGTCGCCGAAATCCAAAGGGCTGCTCCTGGAAAGGTAAGGCTTTTTAAATACACTACTCACCTCCCAGAAGGCCCCTGCGCACCGCTGCCGCCGAAATCCAAAGGGCTGCTCCTGTAAAGTAAGGCTTTTTAAATACACTACTCACCTCCAAGAAGGCCCCTGCGCACCGCTGCCGCCGAAATCCACAGGGCTGCTCCTGTAAAGGTAAGGCTTTTTAAATACACTACTCACCTCCAAGAAGGCCCCTGCGCACCGCTGCCGCCGAAATCCAAAGGGCTGCTCCTGTAAAGGTAAGGCTTTTTAAATACACTACTCACCTCCAAGAAGGCCCCTGCGCACCGCTGCCGCCGAAATCCAAAGGGCTGCTCCTGTAAAGGTAAGGCTTTTTAAATACACTACTCACCTCCCAGAAGGCCCCTGCGCACCGCTGCCGCCGAAATCCAAAGGGCTGCTCCTGTAAAGGTAAGGCTTTTTAAATACACTACTCACCTCCAAGAAGGCCCCTGCACACCGCTGCAGCCGAAATCCAAAGGGCTGCTCCTGTAAAGGTAAGGGTTTTTAAATACACTATTCACCTCCAAGAAGTCCCCTGCGCACCGCTGCCGCCGAAATCCAAAGGGCTGCTCCTGTAAAGGTAAGGCTTTTTAAATACACTATTCACCTCCCAGAAGGCCCCTGCGCACCGCTGCCGCCGAAATCCAAAGGGCTGCTCCTGTAAAGGTAAGGCTTTTAAAATTCACTACTCACATCCAAGAAGGCCCCTGCGCACCGCTGCCGCCGAAATCCAAAGGGCTGCTCCTGTAAAGGTAAGGCTTTTTATATTCACTACTCACCTCTAAGAAGGCCCCTGCGCACCGCTGCCGCCGAAATCCAAAGGGCTGCTCCTGTAAAGGTAAGGCTTTTTAAATACACTGCTCACCTCCAAGAAGGCCCCTGCGCACCGCTGCCGGCGAAATCCAAAGGGCTGCTCCTGTAAAGGTAAGGCTTTATAAATTCACTACTCGCCTCCAAGAAGGCCCCTGCGCACCGCTGCCGGCGAAATCCAAAGGGCTGTTCCTGTAAAGGTAAGGCTTTATAAATTCACTCCTCGTCTCCAAGAAGGCCCCTGCGCACCGCTGCCGCCGAAATCCAAAGGGCTGCTCCTGTGAAGGTAAGGCTTTTTAAATTCACTACTCACCTCCAAGAAGGCCCCTGCGCACCGCTGCCGCCGAAATCCAAAGGGCTGCTCATGTAAAGGTAAGGCTTTTTAAATACACTACTCACCTCCAAGAAGGCCCCTGCGCACCACTGCCGCCGAAATCCAAAGGGCTGCTCCTGTAAAGGTAAGGCTTTTTAAATACACTACTCACCTCCAAGAAGGCCCCTGCGCACCGCTGCCGGCGAAATCCAAAGGGCTGCTCCTGTAATGGTAAGGCTTTATTAATTCACTACTCGCCTCCAAGAAGGCCCCTGCGCACCGCTGCCGGCGAAATCCAAAGGGCTGCTCCTGTAAAGGTAAGGCATTATAAATTCACTACTCGCCTCCATGAAGGCCCCTGCGCACCGCTGCCGCCGAAATCCAAAGGGCTGCTCCTGTGAAGGTAAGGCTTTTTAAATTCACTACTCACCTCCCAGAAGGCCCCTGCGCACCGCTGCCGCCGAAATCCAAAGGGCTGCTCCTGTAAAGGTAAGGATTTTTAAATTCACTACTCAGCTCCAAGAAGGCCCCTGCGCACCGCTGCCGCCGAAATCCAAAGGGCTGCTCCTGTAAAGGTAAGGCTTTTTAAAAACACTACTCACCTCCAAGAAGGCCCCTGCGCACCGCTGCCGCCGAAATCCAAAGGGCTGCTCCTGTAAAGGTAAGGCTTTTTAAATACACTACTCACCTCCAAGAAGGCCCCTGCGCACCGCTGCCGCCGAAATCCAAAGGGCTGCTCCTGTAAAGGTAAGGCTTTTTAAATACACTACTCACCTCCAAGAAGGCCCCTGCGCACCGCTGCCGCTGAAATCCAAAGGGCTGCTCCTGTAAAGGTAAGAGTTTTTAAATTCACTACTCACCTCCAAGAAGGCCCCTGTGCACCGCTGCCGCCGAAATCCAAAGGGCTGCTCCTGTAAAGGTAAGGCTTTTAAATACACTACTCACCTCCAAGAAGGCCCCTGCGCACCGCTGCCGCCGAAAATCAAAGGGCTGCTCCTGTAAAGGTAAGGCTTTTAAATTCACTACTCACCTCCAAGAAGGCCCCTGTGCACCGCTGCCGCCGAAATCAAAAGGGCTGCTTCTGTAAAGGTAAGGCTTTTTAAATACACTACTCACCTCCAAGAAGCCCCTGCGCACCGCTGCCTCCGAAATCCAAAGGGCTGCTCCTGTAAAGGTAAGGCTTTTTAAATACACTACTCACCTCCCAGAAGGCCCACGCGAACCGCTGCCGCCGAAATCGAAAGGGCTGCTCCTGTAAAGGTAAGGCTTTTTAAATTCACTACTCACCTCCAAGAAGGCCCCTGCGCACCGCTGCCGCCGAAATCCAAAGGGCTGCTCCTGTAAAGGTAAGGCTTTTTAAATACGCTACTCACCTCCAAAAAGGCCCCTGCGCACCGCTGCCGCCGAAATCCAAAGTGCTGCTCCTGTAAAGGTAAGGCTTTTTAAATTCACTACTCACCTCCAAGAAGGCCCCTGCGCACCGCTGCCGCCGAAATCCAAAGGGCTGCTCCTGTAAAGGTAAGGCTTTTTAAATACACTACTCACCTCCAAGAAGGCCCCTGCGCACCGCTGCCGCCGAAATCCAAAGGGCTGCTCCTGTAAAGGTAAGGCTTTTTAAATTCACTACTCACCTCCAAGAAGGCCCCTGCGCACCGCTGCCGCCGAAATCCAAAGGGCTGCTCCTGTAAAGGTAAGGCTTTTTAAATTCACTACTCACCTCCAAGAAGGCCCCTGCGCACCGCTGCTGCCGAAATCCAAAGGGCTGCTCCTGTAAAGGTAAGGCTTATAAATACGCTACTCACCTCCAAGAAGGCCCCTGTGCACCGCTGCCGCCGAAATCCAAAGGGCTGCTCCTGTAAAGGTAAGGCTTTTTAAATTCACTACTCACCTCCAAGAAGGCCCCTGCGCACCGCTGCCGCCGAAATCCAAAGGGCTGCTCCTGTAAAGGTAAGGCTTTTTAAATTCACTACTCACCTCCAAGAAGGCCCCTGCGCACCGCTGCTGCCGAAATCCAAAGGGCTGCTCCTGTAAAGGTAAGGCTTATAAATACGCTCCTCACCTCCAAGAAGGCCCCTGTGCACCGCTGCCGCCGAAATCCAAAGGGCTGCTTCTGTAAAGGTAAGGCTTTTTAAATACACTACTCACCTCCCAGAAGGCCCACGCGAACCGCTGCCGCCGAAATCCAAAGGGCTGCTCCTGTAAAGGTAAGGCTTTTTAAATTCACTACTCACCTCCAAGAAGGCCCCTACGCACCGCTGCCGCCGAAATCCAAAGGGCTGGTCCTGTAAAGGTAAGGCTTTTTAAATACACTACTCACCTCCAAGAAGGCCCCTGCGCACCGCTGCCGCCGAAATCCAAAGGGCTGCTCCTGTAAAGGTAAGGCATTTTAAATACACTACTCACCTCCAAGAAGGCCCCTGCGCACCGCTGCCGCCAAAATCCAAAGGGCAGCTCCTGTAAAGGTAAGGCTTTATAAATTCACTACTATCCTCCAAGAAGGAACATGCGCACCGCTGCCGCCGAAATCCAAAGGGCTGCTCCTGTAAAGGTAAGGCTTTTTAAATACGCTACGCACCTCCAAGAAGGCCCCTGCGCACCGCTGCCGCCGAAATCCAAAGGGCTGCTCCTGTAAAGGTAAGGCTTTTTAAATTCACTACTCACCTCCAAGAAGGCTCCTGCGCACCGCTGCCGCCGAAATCCAAAGGGCTGCTCCTGTAAAGGTCAGGCTTTTAAAATTCACTACTCACCTCCAAGAAGGCCCCTGCGCACCGCTGTCGCCGAAATCCAAAGGGCTGCTCCTGTGAAGGTAAGGCTTTTTAAATACACTACTCACCTCCCAGAAGGCCCCTGCGCACCGCTGCCGCCGAAATCCAAAGGGCTGCTCCTGTAAAGTAAGGCTTTTTAAATACACTACTCACCTCCAAGAAGGCCCCTGCGCACCGCTGCCGCCGAAATCCAAAGGGCTGCTCCTGTAAAGTAAGGCTTTTTAAATACACTACTCACCTCCAAGAAGGCCCCTGCGCACCGCTGCCGCCGAAATCCAAAGGTCTGCTCCTGTAAAGTTAAGAGTTTTTAAATACACTACTCACCTCCAAGAAGGCCCCTGTGCACCGCTGCCGCCGAAATCCAAAGGGCTGCTTCTGTAAAGATAAGGCTTTTTAAATACACTACTCACCTCCAAGAAGGCCCCTGCGCACCGCTGCCGCCGAAATCCAAAGGGCTGCTCCTGTAAAGGTAAGGCTTTTAAATACACTACTCACCTCCAAGAAGGCCCCTGCGCACCGCTGCCGCCGAAATCCAAAGGGCTGCTCCTGTAAAGGTAAGGCTTTTAAATTCACTACTCACCTCCAAGAAGGCCCCTGTGCACCGCTGCCGCCGAAATCCAAAGGGCTGCTTCTGTAAAGGTAAGGCTTTTTAAATACACTACTCACCTCCAAGAAGCCCCTGCGCACCGCTGCCTCCGAAATCCAAAGGGCTGCTCCTGTAAAGGTAAGGCTTTTTAAATACACTACTCACCTCCCAGAAGGCCCCTGCGCACCGCTGCCGCCGAAATCCAAAGAGCTGCTCCTGTAAAGGTAAGGCTTTTTAAATACACTACTCACCTCCAAGAAGGCCCCTGCGCACCGCTGCCTTCCGAAATCCATAGGGCTGCTCCTGTAAAGGTAAGGCTTTTTAAATTCACTACTCACCTCCAAGAAGGCCCCTGCGCACCGCTGCCTTCCGAAATCCATAGGGCTGCTCCTGTAAAGGTAAGGCTTTTTAAATTCGCTACTCACCTCCAAAAAGGCCCCTGCGCACCGCTGCCGCCGAAATCCAAAGTGCTGCTCCTGTAAAGGTAAGGCTTTTTAAATTCACTACTCACCTCCAAGAAGGCCCCTGCGCACCGCTGCCGCCGAAATCCAAAGGGCTGCTCCTGTAAAGATAAGGCTTTTTAAATACACTACTCACCTCCAAGAAGGCCCCTGCGCACCGCTGCCGCCGAAATCCAAAGGGCAGCTCCTGTAAAGGTAAGGCTTTATAAATTCACTACTCACCTCCCAGAAGGAACATGCGCACCGCTGCCACCGAAATCCAAAGGGCTGCTCCTGTAAAGGTAAGGCTTTTTAAATACACTACGCACCTCCAAGAAGGCCCCTGCGCACCGCTGCCGCCGAAATCCAAAGGGCTGCTCCTGTAAAGGTAAGGCTTTTTAAATTCACTACTCACCTCCAAGAAGGCCCCTGCGCACCGCTGCCGCCGAAATCCAAAGGGCTGCTCCTGTAAACGTAAGGCTTTTAAATTCACTACTCACCTCCAAGAAGGCCCCTGTGCACCGCTGCCGCCGAAATCCAAAGGGCTGCTTCTGTAAAGGTAAGGCTTTTTAAATACACTACTCACCTCCAAGAAGCCCCTGCGCACCGCTGCCTCCGAAATCCAAAGGGCTGCTCCTGTAAAGGTAAGGCTTTTTAAATACACTACTCACCTCCAAGAAGGCCCCTGCGCACCGCTGCCGCCGAAATCCAAAGGGCAGCTCCTGTAAAGGTAAGGCTTTATAAATTCACTACTCACCTCCCAGAAGGAACATGCGCACCGCTGCCACCGAAATCCAAAGGGCTGCTCCTGTAAAGGTAAGGCTTTTTAAATACACTACGCACCTCCAAGAAGGCCCCTGCGCACCGCTGCCGCCGAAATCCAAAGGGCTGCTCCTGTAAAGGTAAGGCTTTTTAAATTCACTACTCACCTCCAAGAAGGCCCCTGCGCACCGCTGCCGCCGAAATCCAAAGGGCTGCTCCTGTAAACGTAAGGCTTTTAAATTCACTACTCACCTCCAAGAAGGCCCCTGTGCACCGCTGCCGCCGAAATCCAAAGGGCTGCTTCTGTAAAGGTAAGGCTTTTTAAATACACTACTCACCTCCAAGAAGCCCCTGCGCACCGCTGCCTCCGAAATCCAAAGGGCTGCTCCTGTAAAGGTAAGGCTTTTTAAATACACTACGCACCTCCAAGAAGGCCCCTGCGCACCGCTGCCGCCGAAATCCAAAGGGCTGCTCAAGTAAAGGTAAGGCTTTTTAAATACACTACTCACCTCCCAGAAGGCCCCTGCGCACCGCTGCCGCCGAAATCCAAAGGGCTGCTCCTGTAAAGGTAAGGCTTTTTAAATACACTACTCACCTCCAAGAAGGAACATGCGCACCGCTGCCACCGAAATCCAAAGGGCTGCTCCTG
The DNA here is from genome assembly GCF_047496885.1 of Scyliorhinus torazame. Taxonomy (NCBI): domain Eukaryota; kingdom Metazoa; phylum Chordata; class Chondrichthyes; order Carcharhiniformes; family Scyliorhinidae; genus Scyliorhinus; species Scyliorhinus torazame. Next base: position 136,876,185 of record NC_092726.1, on the reverse strand, counting down.
TAAAGGTAAGGCTTTTTAAATACACTACTCACCTCCAAGAAGGCCCCTGCGCACCGCTGCCGCCGAAATCCAAAGGGCTGCTCCTGTAAAGGTAAGGCTTTTTAAATTCACTACTCACCTCGAAGAACGCCCCTGCGCACCGCTGCCGTCAAAATCCAAAGGGCTGCTCCTGTAAAGGTAAGGCTTTTTAAATACAGTACTCACCTCCAAGAAGGCCCTGCGAACCGCTGCCCCCAAAATCCAAAGGGCTGCTCCTGTAAAGGTAAGGCTTTTTAAATTCACTACTCACCTCCAAGAAGGCCCCTGCGCACCGCTGCCGCCGAAATCCAAAGGGCTGCTCCTGTAAAGGTAAGGCTTTTTAAATACACTACTCACCTCCAAGAAGGCCCCTGCGCACCGCTGCCTCCGAAATCCAAAGGGCTGCTCCTGTAAAGGTAAGGCTTTTTAAATACACTATTCACCTCCAAGAAGGCCCCTACGCACCGCTTCCGCCGAAATCCAAAGGGCTGCTCCTGTAAAGGTAAGGCTTTTTAAATACACTACTCACCTCCAAGTAGGCCCCTGCGCACCGCTGCCGCCGAAATCCAAAGAGCTGCTCCTGTAAAGGTAAGGCTTTTTAAATACACTACTCACCTCCAAGAAGGCCCCTGCGGACGGCTGCCGCCGAAATCCAAAGGGCTGCTCCTGTAAAGGTAAGGCTTTTTAAATTCACTACTCACCTCCAAGAAGGCCCCTGTGCACCGCTGCTGCCGAAATCCAAAGGGCTGCTCCTGTAAAGGTAAGGCTTTTTAAATTCACTACTCACCTCCAAGAAGGCCCCTGCGCACCGCTGCCGCCGAAATCCAAAGGGCTGCTCCTGTAAAGGTAAGGCTTTTTAAATACACTACTCACATCCAAGAAGGCACCTGCGCACCGCTGCTGCCGAAATCTAAAGGGCTGCTCCTGTAAAGGTCGGGCTTTTTAAATTCACTACTCACCTCCAAGAGGCCCCTGCGCACCGCTGCCGCCGAAATCCAAAGGGCTGCTCCTGTAAAGGTAAGGCTTTTTAAATACACTACTCACCTCCAAGAAGGACCCTGCGCACCGCTGCCGCCGAAATCCAAAGGGCTGCTCCTGTAAAGGTAAGGCTTTTTAAATACACTACTCACCTCCAAGAAGGCCCCTGCGCACCGCTGCCGCCGAAATCCAAAGGGCTGCTCCTGTAAAGGTAAGGCTTTTTAAATACACTACTCACCTCCAAGAAGGCCCCTGCGCACCGCTGCCGCCGAAATCCAAAGGGCTGCTCCTGTAAAGGCAAGGCTTTTAAAATTCACTACTCACCTCCAAGAAGGCCCCTGCGCACCGCTGCCGCCGAAATCCAAAGGCTGCTCCTGTAAAGGCAAGGCTTTTAAAATTCACTACTCACCTCCAAGAAGGCCCCTGCGCACCGCTGCCGCCGAAATCCAAAGGCTGCTCCTGTAAAGGTAAGGCTTTTTAAATTCACTACTCACCTCCAAGAAGGCCCCTGCGCACCGCTGCCACCGAAATCCAAAGGGCTGCTCCTGTAAAGGTAAGGCTTTTTAAATACACTACTCACCTCCATGAAGGCCCCTGCGCACCGCTGCCGCCGAAATCCAAAGGGCTGCTTCTGTAAAGGTAAGGCTTTTTAAATACACTACTCACCTCCCAGAAGGCCCACGCGAACCGCTGCCGCCGAAATCCAAAGGGCTGCTCCTGTAAAGGTAAGGCTTTTTAAATTCACTACTCACCTCCAAGAAGGCCCCTACGCACCGCTGCCGCCGAAATCCAAAGGGCTGCTCCTGTAAAGGTAAGGCTTTTTAAATACACTACTCACCTCCAAGAAGGCCCCTGCGCACCGCTGCCGCCGAAATCCAAAGGGCTGCTCCTGTAAAGGTAAGGCATTTTAAATACACTACTCACCTCCAAGAAGGCCCCTGCGCACCGCTGCCGCCAAAATCCAAAGGGCAGCTCCTGTAAAGGTAAGGCTTTATAAATTCACTACTATCCTCCAAGAAGGAACATGCGCACCGCTGCCGCCGAAATCCAAAGGGCTGCTCCTGTAAAGGTAAGGCTTTTTAAATACACTACGCACCTCCAAGAAGGCCCCTGCGCACCGCTGCCGCCGAAATCCAAAGGGCTGCTCCTGTAAAGGTAAGGCTTTTTAAATTCACTACTCACCTCCAAGAAGGCTCCTGCGCACCGCTGCCGCCGAAATCCAAAGGGCTGCTCCTGTAAAGGTCAGGCTTTTAAAATTCACTACTCACCTCCAAGAAGGCCCCTGCGCACCGCTGTCGCCGAAATCCAAAGGGCTGCTCCTGTGAAGGTAAGGCTTTTTAAATACACTACTCACCTCCCAGAAGGCCCCTGCGCACCGCTGCCGCCGAAATCCAAAGGGCTGCTCCTGTAAAGTAAGGCTTTTTAAATACACTACTCACCTCCAAGAAGGCCCCTGCGCACCGCTGCCGCCGAAATCCAAAGGGCTGCTCCTGTAAAGGTAAGGCTTTTTAAATACACTACTCACCTCCAAGAAGGCCCCTGCGCACCGCTGCCGCCGAAATCCAAAGGTCTGCTCCTGTAAAGTTAAGAGTTTTTAAATTCACTACTCACCTCCAAGAAGGCCCCTGTGCACCGCTGCCGCCGAAATCCAAAGGGCTGCTTCTGTAAAGATAAGGCTTTTTAAATACACTACTCACCTCCAAGAAGGCCCCTGCGCACCGCTGCCGCCGAAATCCAAAGGGCTGCTCCTGTAAAGGTAAGGCTTTTAAATACACTACTCACCTCCAAGAAGGCCCCTGCGCACCGCTGCCGCCGAAATCCAAAGGGCTGCTCCTGTAAAGGTAAGGCTTTTAAATTCACTACTCACCTCCAAGAAGGCCCCTGTGCACCGCTGCCGCCGAAATCCAAAGGGCTGCTTCTGTAAAGGTAAGGCTTTTTAAATACACTACTCACCTCCAAGAAGCCCCTGCGCACCGCTGCCTCCGAAATCCAAAGGGCTGCTCCTGTAAAGGTAAGGCTTTTTAAATACACTACTCACCTCCCAGAAGGCCCCTGCGCACCGCTGCCGCCGAAATCCAAAGAGCTGCTCCTGTAAAGGTGAGGCTTTTTAAATACACTACTCACCTCAAAGAAGGCCCCTGCGCACCGCTGCCTTCCGAAATCCATAGGGCTGCTCCTGTAAAGGTAAGGCTTTTTAAATTCACTACTCACCTCCAAGAAGGCCCCTGCGCACCGCTGCCTTCCGAAATCCATAGGGCTGCTCCTGTAAAGGTAAGGCTTTTTAAATTCGCTACTCACCTCCAAAAAGGCCCCTGCGCACCGCTGCCGCCGAAATCCAAAGTGCTGCTCCTGTAAAGGTAAGGCTTTTTAAATTCACTACTCACCTCCAAGAAGGCCCCTGCGCACCGCTGCCGCCGAAATCCAAAGGGCTGCTCCTGTAAAGATAAGGCTTTTTAAATACACTACTCACCTCCAAGAAGGCCCCTGCGCACCGCTGCCGCCGAAATCCAAAGGGCAGCTCCTGTAAAGGTAAGGCTTTATAAATTCACTACTCACCTCCCAGAAGGAACATGCGCACCGCTGCCACCGAAATCCAAAGGGCTGCTCCTGTAAAGGTAAGGCTTTTTAAATACACTACGCACCTCCAAGAAGGCCCCTGCGCACCGCTGCCGCCGAAATCCAAAGGGCTGCTCCTGTAAAGGTAAGGCTTTTTAAATTCACTACTCACCTCCAAGAAGGCCCCTGCGCACCGCTGCCGCCGAAATCCAAAGGGCTGCTCCTGTAAACGTAAGGCTTTTAAATTCACTACTCACCTCCAAGAAGGCCCCTGTGCACCGCTGCCGCCGAAATCCAAAGTGCTGCTTCTGTAAAGGTAAGGCTTTTTAAATACACTACTCACCTCCAAGAAGCCCCTGCGCACCGCTGCCTCCGAAATCCAAAGGGCTGCTCCTGTAAAGGTAAGGCTTTTTAAATACACTACGCACCTCCAAGAAGGCCCCTGCGCACCGCTGCCGCCGAAATCCAAAGGGCTGCTCAAGTAAAGGTAAGGCTTTTTAAATACACTACTCACCTCCCAGAAGGCCCCTGCGCACCGCTGCCGCCGAAATCCAAAGGGCTGCTCCTGTAAAGGTAAGGCTTTTTAAATACACTACTCACCTCCAAGAAGGAACATGCGCACCGCTGCCACCGAAATCCAAAGGGCTGCTCCTGTAAAGGTAAGGCTTTTTAAATACACTACTCACCTCCAAGAAGGCCCCTGCGCACCGCTGCCGCCGAAATCCAAAGGGCTGCTCCTGTAAAGGTAAGGCTTTTTAAATTCACTACTCACCTCGAAGAACGCCCCTGCGCACCGCTGCCGTCAAAATCCAAAGGGCTGCTCCTGTAAAGGTAAGGCTTTTTAAATACAGTACTCACCTCCAAGAAGGCCCTGCGAACCGCTGCCCCCAAAATCCAAAGGGCTGCTCCTGTAAAGTTAAGAGTTTTTAAATTCACTACTCACCTCCAAGAAGGCCCCTGTGCACCGCTGCCGCCGAAATCCAAAGGGCTGCTTCTGTAAAGATAAGGCTTTTTAAATACACTACTCACCTCCAAGAAGGCCCCTGCGCACCGCTGCCGCCGAAATCCAAAGGGCTGCTCCTGTAAAGGTAAGGCTTTTAAATACACTACTCACCTCCAAGAAGGCCCCTGCGCACCGCTGCCGCCGAAATCCAAAGGGCTGCTCCTGTAAAGGTAAGGCTTTTAAATTCACTACTCACCTCCAAGAAGGCCCCTGTGCACCGCTGCCGCCGAAATCCAAAGGGCTGCTTCTGTAAAGGTAAGGCTTTTTAAATACACTACTCACCTCCAAGAAGCCCCTGCGCACCGCTGCCTCCGAAATCCAAAGGGCTGCTCCTGTAAAGGTAAGGCTTTTTAAATACACTACTCACCTCCCAGAAGGCCCCTGCGCACCGCTGCCGCCGAAATCCAAAGAGCTGCTCCTGTAAAGGTAAGGCTTTTTAAATACACTACTCACCTCAAAGAAGGCCCCTGCGCACCGCTGCCTTCCGAAATCCATAGGGCTGCTCCTGTAAAGGTAAGGCTTTTTAAATTCACTACTCACCTCCAAGAAGGCCCCTGCGCACCGCTGCCTTCCGAAATCCATAGGGCTGCTCCTGTAAAGGTAAGGCTTTTTAAATTCGCTACTCACCTCCAAAAAGGCCCCTGCGCACCGCTGCCGCCGAAATCCAAAGTGCTGCTCCTGTAAAGGTAAGGCTTTTTAAATTCACTACTCACCTCCAAGAAGGCCCCTGCGCACCGCTGCCGCCGAAATCCAAAGGGCTGCTCCTGTAAAGATAAGGCTTTTTAAATACACTACTCACCTCCAAGAAGGCCCCTGCGCACCGTTGCCGCCGAAATCCAAAGGGCAGCTCCTGTAAAGGTAAGGCTTTATAAATTCACTACTCACCTCCCAGAAGGAACATGCGCACCGCTGCCACCGAAATCCAAAGGGCTGCTCCTGTAAAGGTAAGGCTTTTTAAATACACTACGCACCTCCAAGAAGGCCCCTGCGCACCGCTGCCGCCGAAATCCAAAGGGCTGCTCCTGTAAAGGTAAGGCTTTTTAAATTCACTACTCACCTCCAAGAAGGCCCCTGCGCACCGCTGCCGCCGAAATCCAAAGGGCTGCTCCTGTAAACGTAAGGCTTTTAAATTCACTACTCACCTCCAAGAAGGCCCCTGTGCACCGCTGCCGCCGAAATCCAAAGGGCTGCTTCTGTAAAGGTAAGGCTTTTTAAATACACTACTCACCTCCAAGAAGCCCCTGCGCACCGCTGCCTCCGAAATCCAAAGGGCTGCTCCTGTAAAGGTAAGGCTTTTTAAATACACTACGCACCTCCAAGAAGGCCCCTGCGCACCGCTGCCGCCGAAATCCAAAGGGCTGCTCAAGTAAAGGTAAGGCTTTTTAAATACACTACTCACCTCCCAGAAGGCCCCTGCGCACCGCTGCCGCCGAAATCCAAAGGGCTGCTCCTGTAAAGGTAAGGCTTTTTAAATACACTACTCACCTCCAAGAAGGAACATGCGCACCGCTGCCACCGAAATCCAAAGGGCTGCTCCTGTAAAGGTAAGGCTTTTTAAATACACTACTCACCTCCAAGAAGGCCCCTGCGCACCGCTGCCGCCGAAATCCAAAGGGCTGCTCCTGTAAAGGTAAGGCTTTTTAAATTCACTACTCACCTCGAAGAACGCCCCTGCGCACCGCTGCCGTCAAAATCCAAAGGGCTGCTCCTGTAAAGGTAAGGCTTTTTAAATACAGTACTCACCTCCAAGAAGGCCCTGCGAACCGCTGCCCCCAAAATCCAAAGGGCTGCTCCTGTAAAGGTAAGGCTTTTTAAATTCACTACTCACCTCCAAGAAGGCCCCTGCGCACCGCTGCCGCCGAAATCCAAAGGGCTGCTCCTGTAAAGGTAAGGCTTTTTAAATACACTACTCACCTCCAAGAAGGCCCCTGCGCACCGCTGCCTCCGAAATCCAAAGGGCTGCTCCTGTAAAGGTAAGGCTTTTTAAATACACTATTCACCTCCAAGAAGGCCCCTACGCACCGCTTCCGCCGAAATCCAAAGGGCTGCTCCTGTAAAGGTAAGGCTTTTTAAATACACTACTCACCTCCAAGTAGGCCCCTGCGCACCGCTGCCGCCGAAATCCAAAGAGCTGCTCCTGTAAAGGTAAGGCTTTTTAAATACACTACTCACCTCCAAGAAGGCCCCTGCGGACGGCTGCCGCCGAAATCCAAAGGGCTGCTCCTGTAAAGGTAAGGCTTTTTAAATTCACTACTCACCTCCAAGAAGGCCCCTGTGCACCGCTGCTGCCGAAGTCCAAAGGGCTGCTCCTGTAAAGGTAAGGCTTTTTAAATTCACTACTCACCTCCAAGAAGGCCCCTGCGCACCGCTGCCGCCGAAATCCAAAGGGCTGCTCCTGTAAAGGTAAGGCTTTTTAAATACACTACTCACATCCAAGAAGGCACCTGCGCACCGCTGCTGCCGAAATCTAAAGGGCTGCTCCTGTAAAGGTCGGGCTTTTTAAATTCACTACTCACCTCCAAGAGGCCCCTGCGCACCGCTGCCGCCGAAATCCAAAGGGCTGCTCCTGTAAAGGTAAGGCTTTTTAAATACACTACTCACCTCCAAGAAGGACCCTGCGCACCGCTGCCGCCGAAATCCAAAGGGCTGCTCCTGTAAAGGTAAGGCTTTTTAAATACACTACTCACCTCCAAGAAGGCCCCTGCGCACCGCTGCCGCCGAAATCCAAAGGGCTGCTCCTGTAAAGGTAAGGCTTTTTAAATACACTACTCACCTCCAAGAAGGCCCCTGCGCACCGCTGCCGCCGAAATCCAAAGGGCTGCTCCTGTAAAGGCAAGGCTTTTAAAATTCACTACTCACCTCCAAGAAGGCCCCTGCGCACCGCTGCCGCCGAAATCCAAAGGCTGCTCCTGTAAAGGCAAGGCTTTTAAAATTCACTACTCACCTCCAAGAAGGCCCCTGCGCACCGCTGCCGCCGAAATCCAAAGGCTGCTCCTGTAAAGGTAAGGCTTTTTAAATTCACTACACACCTCCAAGAAGGCCCCTGCGCACCGCTGCCACCGAAATCCAAAGGGCTGCTCCTGTAAAGGTAAGGCTTTTTAAATACACTACTCACCTCCATGAAGGCCCCTGCGCACCGCTGCCGCCGAAATCCAAAGGGCTGCTCCTGTAAAGGTAAGGCTTTTTAAATTCACTACTCACCTCCAAGAAGGCCCCTGCGCACCGCTGCCGCCGAAATCCAAAGGGCTGCTCCTGTAAAGGTAAGGCTTTTAAAATTCACTACTCACCTCCAAGAAGGCCCCTGCGCACCGCTGCCGCCGAAATCCAAAGGCTGCTCCTGTAAAGGTAAGGCTTTTTAAATTCACTACTCACCTCCAAGAAGGCCCCTGCGCACCGCTGCCGCCGAAATCCAAAGGCTGCTCCTGTAAAGGTAAGGCTTTTTAAATTCACTACTCAACTCCAAGAAGGCCCCTGCGCACCGCTGCCGCCGAAATCCAAAGGGCTGCTCCTGTAAAGGTAAGGCTTTTTAAATACACTACTCACCTCCAAGAAGGCCCCTGCGCACCGCTGCCGCCGAAATCCAAAGGGCTGCTCCTGTAAAGGTAAGGCTTTTTAAATTTACTACTCACCTCCAAGAAGGCCCCTGCGCACCGCTGCCGCCGAAATCCAAAGGGCTGCTCCTGTAAAGTAAGGCTTTTTAAATACACTACTCACCTCCAAGAAGGCCCCTGCGCACCGCTGCCGCCGAAATCCAAAGGGCTGCTCAAGTAAAGGTAAGGCTTTTTAAATTCACTACTCACCTCCAAGAAGGCCCCTGCGCACCGCTGCCGCCGAAATCCAAAGGGCTGCTCCTGTAAAGGTAAGGCTTTTTAAATACACTACTCACCTCCAAGAAGGCCCCTGCGCACCGCTGCCGCCAAAATCCAAAGGGCTGCTCCTGTAAAGGAAAGGCTTTTTAAATACACTACTCACCTCCATTGGATTTCGGCGGCAGCGGTGCGCAGGGGCCTTCTTGGAGGTGAGTAGTGAGTTTAAAAGCACTTACCTTTACAGGAGCAGCCCATTGGATTTCGGCGGCAGCGGTGCGCAGGGGCCTTCTTGGAGGTGAGTAGTGAGTTTAAAAGCACTTACCTTTACAGGAGCAGCCCTTTGGATTTCGGCGGCAGCGGTGCGCAGGGGACTTCTTGGAGGTGAGTAGTGAGTTTAAAAGCACTTACCTTTACAGGAGCAGCCCATTGGATTTCGGCGGCAGCGGTGCGCAGGGGCCTTCTTGGAGGTGAGTAGTGAGTTTAAAAGCACTTACCTTTACAGGAGCAGCCCATTGGATTTCGGCGGCAGCGGTGCGCAGGGGCCTTCTTGGAGGTGAGTAGTGTATTTAAAAAGCCTTACCTTTACAGGAGCAGCCCTTTGGATTTCGGCGGCAGCGGTGCGCAGGGGCCTTCTGGGAGGTGAGTAGTTAGTTTAAAAGCTCTTACCTTTACAGGAGCAGCCCATTGGATTTCGGCGGCAGCGGTGCGCAGGGGCCTTCTTGGAGGTGAGCAGTGTATTTAAAAAGCCTTACCTTTACAGGAGCAGCCCATTGGATTTCGGCGGCAGCGGTGCGCAGGGGCCTTCTGGGAGGTGAGTAGTTAGTTTAAAAGCACTTACCTTTACAGGAGCAGCCCTTTGGATTTCGGCGGCAGCGGTGCGCAGGGGCCTTCTTGGAGGTGAGTAGTGAGTTTAAAAGCACTTACCTTTACAGGAGCAGCCCATTGGATTTCGGCGGCAGCGGTGCGCAGGGGCCTTCTTGGAGGTGAGTAGTGAGTTTAAAAGCACTTACCTTTACAGGAGCAGCCCTTTGGATTTCGGCGGCAGCGGTGCGCAGGGGCCTTCTGGGAGGTGAGTAGTTAGTTTAAAAGCTCTTACCTTTACAGGAGCAGCCCATTGGATTTCGGCGGCAGCGGTGCACAGGGGCCTTCTTGGAGGTGAGTAGTGAGTTTAAAAGCCTTACCTTTACAGGAGCAGCCCTTTGGATTTCGGCGGCAGCGGTGCGCAGGGGCCTTCTTGGAGGTGAGTAGTGAGTTTAAAAGCACTTACCTTTACAGGAGCAGCCCATTGGATTTCGGCGGCAGCGGTGCGCAGGGGCCTTCTTGGAGGTGAGTAGTGAGTTTAAAAGCACTTACCTTTACAGGAGCATCCCTTTGGATTTCGGCGGCAGCGGTGCGCAGGGGCCTTCTGGGAGGTGAGTAGTTAGTTTAAAAGCTCTTACCTTTACAGGAGCAGCCCATTGGATTTCGGCGGCAGCGGTGCGCAGGGGCCTTCTTGGAGGTGAGTAGTGAGTTTAAAAGCACTTACCTTTACAGGAGCAGCCCTTTGGATTTCGGCGGCAGCGGTGCGCAGGGGCCTTCTGGGAGGTGAGTAGTTAGTTTAAAAGCTCTTACCTTTACAGGAGCAGCCCTTTGGATTTCGGCGGCAGCGGTGCGCAGGGGCCTTCTGGGAGGTGAGTAGTTAGTTTAAAAGCTCTTACCTTTACAGGAGCAGCCCATTGGATTTCGGCGGCAGCGGTGCGCAGGGGCCTTCTTGGAGGTGAGTAGTGAGTTTAAAAGCACTTACCTTTACAGGAGCAGCCCTTTGGATTTCGGCGGCAGCGGTGCGCAGGGGCCTTCTGGGAGGTGAGTAGTTAGTTTAAAAGCACTGACCTTTACAGGAGCAGCCCTTTGGATTTCGGCGGCAGCGGTGCGCAGGGGCCTTCTTGGAGGTGAGTAGTGAGTTTAAAAGCACTTACCTTTACAGGAGCAGCCCATTGGATTTCGGCGGCAGCGGTGCGCAGGGGCCTTCTTGGAGGTGAGTAGTGAGTTTAAAAGCTCTTACCTTTACAGGAGCAGCCCATTGGATTTCGGCGGCAGCGGTGCGCAGGGGCCTTCTGGGAGGTGAGTAGTTAGTTTAAAAGCTCTTACCTTTACAGGAGCAGCCCATTGGATTTCGGCGGCAGCGGTGCGCAGGGGCCTTCTTGGAGGTGAGTAGTGAGTTTAAAAGCACTTACCTTTACAGGAGCAGCCCTTTGGATTTCGGCGGCAGCGGTGCGCAGGGGCCTTCTGGGAGGTGAGTAGTTAGTTTAAAAGCTCTTACCTTTACAGGAGCAGCCCATTGGATTTCGGCGGCAGCGGTGCGCAGGGGCCTTCTGGGAGGTGAGTAGTTAGTTTAAAAGCTCTTACCTTTACAGGAGCAGCCCATTGGATTTCGGCGGCAGCGGTGCGCAGGGGCCTTCTTGGAGGTGAGTAGTGAGTTTAAAAGCACTTACCTTTACAGGAGCAGCCCTTTGGATTTCGGCGGCAGCGGTGCGCAGGGGCCTTCTGGGAGGTGAGTAGTTAGTTTAAAAGCTCTTACCTTTACAGGAGCAGCCCATTGGATTTCGGCGGCAGCGGTGCGCAGGGGCCTTCTGGGAGGTGAGTAGTTAGTTTAAAAGCACTTACCTTTACAGGAGCAGCCCTTTGGATTTCGGCGGCAGCGGTGCGCAGGGGCCTTCTTGGAGGTGAGTAGTGAGTTTAAAAGCACTTACCTTTACAGGAGCAGCCCATTGGATTTCGGCGGCAGCGGTGCGCAGGGGCCTTCTTGGAGGTGAGTAGTGAGTTTAAAAGCACTTACCTTTACAGGAGCAGCCCTTTGGATTTCGGCGGCAGCGGTGCGCAGGGGCCTTCTGGGAGGTGAGTAGTTAGTTTAAAAGCTCTTACCTTTACAGGAGCAGCCCATTGGATTTCGGCGGCAGCGGTGCGCAGGGGCCTTCTGGGAGGTGAGTAGTTAGTTTCAAAGCTCTTACCTTTACAGGAGTAGCCCATTGGATTTCGGCGGCAGCGGTGCGCAGGGGCCTTCTTGGAGGTGAGTAGTGAGTTTAAAAGCACTTACCTTTACAGGAGCAGCCCTTTGGATTTCGGCGGCAGCGGTGCGCAGGGGCCTTCTGGGAGGTGAGTAGTTAGTTTAAAAGCTCTTACCTTTACAGGAGCAGCCCATTGGATTTCGGCGGCAGCGGTGCGCAGGGGCCTTCTTGGAGGTGAGTAGTGAGTTTAAAAGCACTTACCTTTACAGGAGCAGCCCTTTGGATTTCGGCGGGAACCGGAAGTTCGACCTCTGGCAAGTCCCCCCCCCCCCCAATAAATTCTGGTGGAGAGGAAACCCGAGACACTACACGTGTAGTGTCTCCCACCCACCCTCCTCCTCTAACCTAATAATAAGACCCATTGGTGTAAGGTAAGTGCCATATTATATTATATATTATTAGCATTGTGCAGGCCAAGGATTGGAGGTGGAGGAGCAGTCTCTGTCAGCGAGAGAACCTGAGAACATCTCAGAAGGTAAGCAAGTGATTTTTACTTTTATACCTTTTTTCAAATTGTGTGTGTCGGGGGGGACAGAAAAGCTGTGACCTGAGTGGCTGGTTGGGATTCTAACCTAAATTTTTTTGACTATTTGGGAACTAATTAAACATAATAACTTAATTATAATTTAGAGGATATCTAAGCCAGAGATCGGAGGATATTATAGTTAGCTATCGCATTTCTATTAGAAATCTAGTGCTAGGAAACAGATAGTTGACAGTAACTTTGTAATTTAAAAAAAAAAAAAAGTATTTATAAAAAAAAAAGACAAATTTTGATTTTAATTAATTGACGTAATGTCAGTTAGAGGGGTGCTGTGCTCTGACTGTGAGATGTGGCAGGTCCGGGAGGCTTCCAGCGTCCTGGATGGCTTCATCTGCAGAAAGTGCACCCAACTGCAGCTCCTCACAGACCGCATGGTTCGGTTGGAGCAGCAATTGGATGCACTTAGGAGCATGCAGGTGGCGGAAAGCGTCATAGATCGCAGTTATGTAAGTGTGGTCACACCCAAGGTGCAGGCAGAGAAATGGGTGACCACCAGAAAGGGCAGGCAGTCAGTGCAGGAATCCCCTGTGGTTGTCCCCCTCTCGAACAGGTATACCCCTTTGGATACTGTCGGGGGGGATAGCCTATCAGGGGAAAACAGCAGCAGCCAGAGCAGTGGCACCACGGCTGGCTCTGATGTTCAGAAGGGAGGGTCAAAGCGCAGAAGAGTAATAGTTATAGGGGACTCTATAGTCAGGGGAACAGATAGGCGCTTCTGTGGACGTGAAAGAGACTCCAGGATGGTATGTTGCCTCCCTGGTGCCAGGGTCCAGGATGTCTCCGAACGGGTAGAGGGAATCCTGAAGGGGGAGGGCAAACAGGTAGAGGTCGTTGTACATATTGGTACTAACGACATAGGCAGGAAGAGGCATGAGGTCCTGCAGCAGGAGTTCAGGGAGCTAGGCAGAAAGTTAAAAGACAGGACCTCGAGGGTTGTAATCTCGGGATTACTCCCTGTGCCACGTGCCAGTGAGGCTAGAAATAGGAAGATAGAGCAGACAAACACGTGGCTAAACAGCTGGTGTAGGAGGGAGGGTTTCGGTTATCTGGACCACTGGGAGCTCTTCCGGGGCAGGTGTGACCTGTATAAGATGGACGGGTTGCATCTAAACCGGAGAGGCATAAATATCCTGGCCGCGAGATTTGCTAGTGTCACACGGGAGGGTTTAAACTAGTATGGCAGGGGGGTGGGCACGGGAGCAATAGGTCAGAAGGTGAGAGCGTTGAGGGAGAACTAGGGAATATGGACAGTGTGGCTCTGAGGCAGAGCAGACGGGGAGAAGTTGCTGAACACAGCGGGTCTGGTGGCCTGAAGTGCATATGTTTTAATGCAAGGAGCATTACGGGTAAGGCAGATGAACTTAGAGCTTGGATTAGTACTTGGAACTATGATGTTGTTGCCATTACAGAGACCTGGTTGAGGGAAGGGCAGGATTGGCAGCTAAACGTTCCAGGATTTAGATGTTTCAGGCGGGATAGAGGGGGATGTAAAAGGGGAGGCGGAGTTGCGCTACTTGTTCAGGAGAGTATCACAGCTATACAGCGAGAGGACACCTCAGAGGGCAGTGAGGCTATATGGGTAGAGATCAGGAATAAGAAGGGTGCAGTCACAATGTTGGGGGTATACTACAGGCCTCCCAACAGCCAGCGGGAGATAGAGGAGCAGATAGGTAGACAGATTTTGGAAAAGAGTAAAAACAACAGGGTTGTGGTGATGGGAGACTTCAACTTCCCCAATATTGACTGGGACTCACTTAGTGCCAGGGGCTTAGACGGGGCAGAGTTTGTAAGGAGCATCCAGGAGGGCTTCTTAAAACAATATGTAAACAGTCCAACTAGGGAAGAGGCGGTACTGGACCTGGTATTGGGGAATGAGCCCGGCCAGGTGGTAGATGTTTCAGTAGGGGAGCATTTCGGTAACAGTGACCACAATTCAGTAAGTTTTAAAGTACTGGTGGACAAGGATAAGAGTGGTCCGAGGATGAATGTGCTAAATTGGGGGAAGGCTAATTATAACAATATTAGGCGGGAACTGAAGAGCATAGATTGGGGGCGGATGTTTGAGGGCAAATCAACATCTGACATGTGGGAGGCTTTCAAGTGTCAGTTGATAGGAATACAGGACAGGCATGTTCCTGTGAGGAAGAAAGACAAATACGGCAATTTTCGGGAACCTTGGATGACGAATGATATTGTAGGCCTCGTCAAAAAGAAAAAGGAGGCATTTGTCAGGGCTAAAAGGCTGGGAACAGACGAAGCCTGTGTGGCATATAAGGAAAGTAGGAAGGAACTTAAGCAGGGAGTCAGGAGGGCTAGAAGGGGTCATGAAAAGTCATTGGCAAATAGGGTTAAGGAAAATCCCAAGGCTTTTTACACTTACATAAAAAGCAAGAGGGTAGCCAGGGAAAGGGTTGGCCCACTGAAGGATAGGCAAGGGAATCTATGTGTGGAGCCAGAGGAAATGGGCGAGGTACTAAATGAATACTTTGCATCAGTATTCACCAAAGAGAAGGAATTGGTAGATGTTGAGTCTGGAGAAGGGGGTGTAGATAGCCTGGGTCACATTGTGATCCAAAAAGACGAGGTGTTGGGTGTCTTAAAAAATATTAAGGTAGATAAGTCCCCAGGGCCGGATGGGATCTACCCCAGAATACTGAAGGAGGCTGGAGAGGAAATTGCTGAGGCCTTGACAGAAATCTTTGGATCCTCGCTGTCTTCAGGGGATGTCCCGGAGGACTGGAGAATAGCCAATGTTGTTCCTCTGTTTAAGAAGGGTGGCAGGGATAATCCCGGGAACTACAGGCCGGTGAGCCTTACGTCAGTGGTAGGGAAATTACTGGAGAGAATTCTTCGAGACAGGATCTACTCCCATTTGGAAGCAAATGGACGTATTAGTGAGAGGCAGCACGGTTTTGTGAAGGGGAGGTCGTGTCTCACTAACTTGATCGAGTTTTTCGAGGAGGTCACTAAGATGATTGATGCAGGTAGGGCAGTAGATGTTGTCTATATGGACTTCAGTAAGGCCTTTGACAAGGTCCCTCATGGTAGACTAGTACAAAAGGTGAAGTCACACGGGATCAGGGGTGAACTGGCAAGGTGGATACAGAACTGGCTAGGCCATAGAAGGCAGAGGGTAGCAATGGAGGGATGCTTTTCTAATTGGAGGGCTGTGACCAGTGGTGTTCCACAGGGATCAGTGCTGGGACCTTTGCTCTTTGTAGTATATATAAATGATTTGGAGGAAAATGTAACTGGTCTGATTAGTAAGTTTGCAGACGACACAAAGGTTGGTGGAATTGCGGATAGCGATGAGGACTGTCTGAGGATACAGCAGGATTTAGATTGTCTGGAGACTTGGGCGGAGAGATGGCAGATGGAGTTTAACCTGGACAAATGTGAGGTAATGCATTTTGGAAGGGCTAATGCAGGTAGGGAATATACAGTGAATGGTAGAACCCTCAAGAGTATTGAAAGTCAAAGAGATCTAGGAGTACAGGTCCACAGATCACTGAAAGGGGCTACACAGGTGGAGAAGGTAGTCAAGAAGGCATACGGCATGCTTGCCTTCATTGGCCGGGGCATTGAGTATAAGAATTGGCAAGTCATGTTGCAGCTGTATAG
Organism: Scyliorhinus torazame; assembly: GCF_047496885.1. NCBI lineage: Eukaryota > Metazoa > Chordata > Chondrichthyes > Carcharhiniformes > Scyliorhinidae > Scyliorhinus > Scyliorhinus torazame. The sequence continues at coordinate 136,860,612 of NC_092726.1, read as the reverse complement.
AACCTTAGTTAGGCCACACTTGGAGTATAGTGTTCAATTCTGGTCGCCACACTACCAGAAGGATGTGGAGGCTTTAGAGAGGGTGCAGAAGAGATTTACCAGAATGTTGCCTGGTATGGAGGGCATAAGCTATGAGGAGCGATTGAATAAACTCGGTTTGTTCTCACTGGAACGAAGGAGGTTGAGGGGCGACCTGATAGAGGTATACAAAATTATGAGGGGCATAGACAGAGTGGATAGTCAGAGGCTTTTCCCCAGGGTAGAGGGGTCAATTACTAGGGGGCATAGGTTTAAGGTGAGAGGGGCAAAGTTTAGAGTAGATGTACGAGGCAAGTTTTTTACGCAGAGGGTAGTGGGTGCCTGGAACTCACTACCGGAGGAGGTAGTGGAGGCAGGGACGATAGGGACATTTAAGGGGCATCTTGACAAATATATGAATAGGATGGGAATAGAAGGATACGGACCCAGGAAGTGTAGAAGATTGTAGTTTAGTCGGGCAGTATGGTCGGCACGGGCTTGGAGGGCCGAAGGGCCTGTTCCTGTGCTGTACATTTCTTTGTTCTTTGTTCTTTGTTCCAAGAAGGCCCCTGCGCACCGCTGCCGCTGAAATCCAAAGGGCTGCTCCTGTAAAGGTAAGGCTTTTTAAATTCACTACTCATCTCCAAGAAGGCCCCTGCGCACCGCTGCCGCCGAAATCCAAAGGGCTGCTCCTGTAAAGGTAAGGCTTTTAAAACACACTACTCACCTCCCAGAAGGCCCCTGCGCACCGCTAGAGACAGCTACACCCCAGAGTGCAGTGGAACCACCCACAGAAACTTACTGACAATTGCATCTGTATCACTGAATGGTCAAAGTTACAGACAGCTACACCCCAGAGTGCAGTGGAACCACACAGAGAAACACACTGACAATTGGAACTGAATAACTGAATGGTCACAGTTACAGAGACAGCCACACCCCAGATTGCAGTGTAGCCACCCAGAGAAACACGCTGACAATTGGAACTGAACCACTGAATGGTCACAGTTAGAGGCAGCTACATCCCAGAGTGCAGCGGGACCACCCATAGAAACACACTGACAATAGGAACTGAATCACTAAATGGCATAGTTAGAGAGGCTGCTACACCCCAGAGTGCAGTGGAACCAAACAGCTAAACTCACTGACAATATGAACTGAATCACCGAATGGTCACAGTTACAGAGGCAGCTAAACCCCAGAGTGCAGTGGAATCACCCTGAGAAACACACTGACAATTGGAACTGAATCACTCAATGGTCACAGTTACAGAGACAGCTACATCCCAGAGTGCAGTGGAACCACCCACAGAAACATATTGAGAATTGGCACTGAATGGTCACAGGTAGAGACAGCTACACCCCAGAGTGCAGTGGAACCAATCAGAGAAACACACTGTCATTTGGAACAGAATCACTGAATGGTCACAGTTAGAGCTACACTCCAGGGTGCATTGGAACCATCCAGAGAAACACACTGACAATTGGAACAGAATCACTGAATGGTCTCAGTTACAGAGACAGCTACACCCCAGAGTTCAGTGGACCCACCCAGAGAAACACACTGACAATCGGAACGGAATCACTGAATGGTCTCAGTTACAGAGACAGCTACACCCCAGAGTTCAGTGGACCCACCCAGAGAAACACTGACAATCGGAACGGAATCACTGAATGGTCTCAGTTACAGAGACAGCTACACCCCTAGTGCAGTGGAACCACCCAGAGAAACACACTGACAATATGATCTGAATCACTGTGTGGTCACAGTTACAGAGGCAGCTACACCCCAGAGTGCAGTGGAACCACCCAGAGAAACACACTGACAATTGTAGCTCAATCACTGAATTGTCAGTTACAGAGGCAGCTACACCCCAGAGTGGAGTGGAAACACTCAGATAAAACCAAATGGAACTGAATCACTGAATGGTCAGAGTTTGAGAGGCAGCTACACCCCAGAGTGCAGTGGAACCACCCAGAGAAACACACTGACAATTGGAACTGAATCACTGAATAGTCACAGTTACAGAGACACCTACACCCCTAGTGCAGTGGAACCACCCAGAGAAACACACTGACAATTGGAACTGAATCACTGAATGGTCACAGTTAGAGACAGCTACACCCCAGAGTGAAGTGGAACCAGACTGAGAAACACACTGACATTTGGAACTGAATCACAGAATGGTCACAGTTAGAGAGACAGCTACACCCCAGAGTGCAGTGGACCGTCCAGGGAAACACACTGACAATTGGAACTGAATCACTGAATGGTCACAGTTACAGAGACAGCTACACCCCAGAGTGCAGTGGAACCACCCAGAGTAACACACTGACAATTGCAACTGAATCACTGAATGGGCACAGTTACAGAGACAGCTCCCCCCCAGAGTGCAGTGGACCACCCAGAGTAACACACTGACAATTGGAACTGAGTCACTGAATGGTCTCAGTTACAGAGACAGCTACACCCCAGAGTGCAGTGAAACCAACCAGATAAACACATTGACAATTTGGACTGAATCACTGAATGGTCACAGTTACAGAGAAAGCTACACCCCAGAGTGCAGTGGAACCACCCAGAGAAACACACTGACAATTGCAACTGAATCACTGAATGGTCATTGTAGCGCACAAAGACTCCGAGAGACGAATAGAGTGAAGTCGATGAGGCTTTATTAAGCGTGACTGTTCCCCCGCAGTTCAGTAGTAGACTGCCTGCGGGGGAGGACACCTGGTTCTTATACTCCGCCTTGAGGGCGGAGCTAGAGGTCAACGGCCAACCAGGACCCGGGATCTGTCAGCCAATGACATCACGGCTTCACAGTCCCACATGACCCCTAATGCATACTACCACATGGTCAGAGTTACAGAGGCAGCTACACCCCAGAGTGCAGTGGAACCACCCAGAGGAACACACTGACATTTGGATCTGAATCACTGAATGGTCACTGTTACAGAGACAGGTACACCCCAGAGTGCAGTGGAACCACCCAGATAAACACAATTGGAACTGAATCACTGAATGGTCACAGTTAGAGAGGCAGCTACACCCCAGAGTGCAGTGGACCGTTCAGGGAAACACACTGACAATTGGAACTGAATCACTGAATAGTCTCAGTTACAGAGACAGCTACACCCCAGAGTTCAGTGGAACCACCCAGCGAAACACACTGACAATTGGAACTGAATCACTGAATGGTCACAGTTACAGAGGCAGCTACACCCCAGAGTGCAGTGAACCCACCCAGAGAAACACACTGACAATTGGAACTGAATCTCTGAATGGTCACAGTGGAGTGAGGGAGATCACTGAAACAATCTGAGATGTAGAGATGGGACTGATGGTGTCTGAGTGGACAGCAACCTTTCTGTTAACGTTAGCTGAACAGTGTGACCAACACAGGCCTGTGTTTGGAAAGAGGTCACTCACTCACAAAAATAATATTTTATTTCACTGAACCAAATATCGTAATCTGTTTGTTCACATCTTTGAAAAATAAGTTAAACGATGTCACAACCACAATATCCCTGAGGTGGTTCCTTAGGGTATTAATTAAAAGCTTGGAGAATATATAACCTCAGAGTTTCAGACAGAGAGATTGCCAATCGCAGGAAGGGACACATCACCTCACAGTGAAAATGCTTTATCCAATTGAAATTGCTGAGAAAATAGTCTACCCAATCCTGGCTATTGTTGGTGTTCCTGGTAAGTGTCTGTCACCTTTGAAGTTGTGTAAATCTGTGTGTGAGCGGCTCTCTGATTTTAAACTGCGACTGAAAATATCTGATCCTGATCTCGTGCTCACTGTTATACAGACACCTGGGCAACGATATAATTCACTTAATTCAAATCCCGTTAATAATGTATATGGTTTGAATCCATTTCATCAACTAACAATATACCTGTTTGTACCTCACGGGATCGCTGATCAATAAAGTTGTCATATTGAGTGGAATCTTGTATAATGTTAGATTGGATCTCAGTGAACGCAATCTCTCTGAAGAAAGGTTTAGTGGGAGTAAGAATGAAATCACACTGACGGCGGATCGCTAATCAGATTGAAATATCTGACAGCAATGAACAAGGGTTACTGGGAGTATCTGTCAGTTTAGAATTGTACTGAATGTGGGTATCTCACCAGACTGGAATATCTGATCCAATTATCTATCTATTACTGGGACTATCTGTCCGTGTGGAATTGTATTGTGTGTGGGTCAGTAACTGGACTGAAATTAGTTGGTTCTGTTTTGAAATGCTGTATTTTATTGGGCAGTGGCCGCTCCATTCTGTGGAGTTCTCGCTGTGTGTTTTAACTTTGGAATAGGTTGAAAACAGGAAGAGTTTGGCTGTGTTATGAAGATGTTTGATATTTATTGTATGAAGTGAAATGTCCCTCTCTCTGTTTACTATTGATCTACTCTAACAGGAACAGATATCATCCATACTCTAATATTTCATAAAACCCACAGCAGTGCAGTATTCCAATAGATTTTGTGATATTTTCTCATTTCTATTCATCCTGAAATGAACTCACATGTTTGATCAATTTTTATGGGTGTTTGTATATTGTTTTTCTGCTTCACACGATTTGTGAATCTATTCAACTGAACCCAGAAACCCCTCCAGTCCATTCACACACTAGTTTTCCAAGGAGTGATTGGGGGACTTATTGTTCTGATCAAAATGCAGCAGCGGGCACTGATCTGTCGGAACATTAATCTCCCATTGAAATACCCGCTTTGCAAATTCATGATTAATGATGAATGTGTGAATGTAATTAGTTGTATTCTTCCTCTGTATTCACTATCACTCTCAATTTGATTTTGTCTGTAAATTGTGTAATTATCATTCTGCTTCCCGATCCCATACTGTTGATGGGAATGGTGAAGGAGAGTGATCCCAGTGCTGATCCTTGTGGAACACCACTTCCCACCTTCTACCAATCAGCCTAAATCCCTTCAACTCCTCTCCCTGTTTTCTGTGTGTGTCGCCAGCATGTGTCCATTCTGCTGCTGTGTCCCCTAACTCCACTGGCTCTGAGATTACCCATCAGTCTGTTATGTCGGATCTTACTGACGGCCTTTAGAAAATCCAATTGTTTAACATCTATCATACTACTCAGATCTATTATTTCTGGTAGTTATTGAAATAATTGGATGAAATGTGTCAGGAATAATGTTGACTTTGGAATATGTGCCGACTATTTAGTATACTCTGTGTTACGGGATTTCTTTTAACTCAGACTTCTAATTCCATTTTTCCAACTGTTGACATTGTGACTGGAAGATTTCATTATATTCTGTTCTAAATTCAAGAATAACAGAGACCGATTTCTGCTTTTCAATTCTTTGGTAATTATTCTGATGATGATCAGTGAATAGATAATATTGTCTCTGCTGTTTCTCACTGTCTATTTTATGAAAATCTGTTGTTGAAATCCATCCGCCTCCAGTAATCTCCCTCTACCTGGACCCCACCCTCTGGCCTCCTATCAGCTCTTGATCTTTTCATTGAGATCTGTCAGTGCGACATCGACCGTCTCAATTTCCCTGTGCCTCTCGCCAACTCTATCCTGACTCACTCTAAACTTGCTCCAATCCTCTCTCTAATATCCAACTCTGACATGGTGATCTGAGCTGCTCACAAGGGTGGTGCCATTATTGTCTGGTGTCCTGACCTCTTCCTCACAGAGGCTGACCGTCAACTCTCAGACCCATCCTGCTACCTCCCCCTGGACCAGCAGCACTCCACCAAACATCATGATATTGTTTCCTGGACTTTCACTGACCGCATTGACTCTGGATATCTTCTGTCCACAGCCTCGGACACCATAACCCCACAACCCCACACATCCTGCATCAACCTCCTTCCCAAAATCCACAGACAGGAAAGTCCCAGTACACCCTTATTTCGGCCTGTTCCAGCCCCACCAAGATCATTTCTTCCGATCTTAATTCCATCCGCTTTACCCTGTTCTGCCCCTACCCAAAGACATTGGTGTCACAGTGACACAGTGGTTTGCACGGCTGCCTCACAGCACCATGAACCCAAAATCAATTACCACCTTGGGTGACTGTGTGGAGACTGCACTTTTTCTCCGTGTCTGCGTGGGTTTCCTCCGGGTGCTCCGGTTACCTCCCACAGTCCAGGTTAGGTGGATTGGTCATGCTAACTTACTCCACAGTGTCCAAAAAGATGTGTAGGTTAGATTAAGGGGTTAATGAGATAGGCGGGGGAGTGAGCTTGGTTGAGGTACTCTTTCAGAGGTTTGGCACAGACTTAATGGGCCGAATGACCTCCTTCTGCACTGTAATGATTCTATGATTCCTGATTCCTCTGGTGCCGTATGTCATATAATCAATGTCCATTTCCCTGGCCCTAACCGCCCAATCTTCACAATGGGTGTCCAATCCCTCTGCACCTCCGTTCCCCAACACGAGGGTTGTGTACAGATCCTCATTCCCTGCTTCCTGTAAAGACTGCATCTCATTCTCCCACTTTCTCCGCCTCCATCGCCTCTGTTCTGATGGTGACGTATTCGAACATATCCCGTCTGGCATGTCTGTCTTTTCCTTAACCGGGCTGTCCCCACCACCTTCCTTTGTTAACAGGCCTCTCAATCGTGTTCAATTCACTTCTCACACCTCTGTCCGCACACATCCCCCTCCCTCCCGGAAACATGATAGTGTCTCCCTCTCCTCACTTTCCACACCATCAGCCTTTCCATTGATAGGAAAATCCTCCTCCATTTCTGCCAACTCCAGCATGATGTCACCACCAAACACATCTTCACCTCTCTCCAACCAACCCCCTCAAATTCTGTATTCCTCAGGTACCGCTCCCTCCCCCTTGGCAATTCCCCCTCGCACCCCACACCCCTTTCCCTTCCCCCAGCACCTTCCCCTGCAATCACAGACGGTGCAACAACTGTCCCTTTACCTCCTCCCGTCTCATGGTTCTCAGCAGCAAACTCTCCTTTCTGGGGAAGCAGCGTTTCACTTCTGTGCCTTCAATTTGTTCTACTGTATTCGCTGGAGCCAATACCGTCTCCTCTACATTGGCGAGACTAAACGCAGACTGGGAGACTGCTTTGTGGAACACCTTCACTCAGCCCACAGCATGGCCCCAGCCTTCCTGTTGTGGCCATGTTGACTCAGCACCTTGCTCTCAGGCCCACATATCTATCCTTGGCCTGGTGCAAGAATGCAGTGAAGCCCAACGCAAGCTGGAGGAGCAATATCTCATCGTCCAATTAGGATGTTGCAGGACGTAACGTTAATTTAAACAACTTTAGTCTGGGAACTTTCTCCTCCATCTTAATGCTCTTGTTTTGGCATTTCCCTACTTTTGTGTCGAATGCAATGATCCGAATCTGGAGAGAGTCTATTCCGGCCAAATGAACCCTGAGGAATGTCCAATGCCGGAGCGGGAATATTCCTGAGAAAAGCTTACAACACCAGGTTAAAGTCCAACAGGTTTGTTTCGATGTCACTAGCTTTCAGAGCGCTGCTCCTTCCTCAGGTGAATGAAGAGGTATGTTCCTGAAACATATATATAGACAAATTCAAAGATGCCAAACAATGCTCGGAATGCGACCATTAGCAGGTGATTAAATCTTTACAGATCCAGAGATGGGGTAACTCCAGGTTAAAGAGGTGTGAATTGTATCAAGCCAGGACAGTTGGTAGGATTTCGCAGGCCAGATGGTGGGGGATGAATGTAATGCGACATGAATCCCAGGTCCCGGTTGAGGCCGCACTCATGTGTGCGGAACTTGGCTATAAGTTTCTGCTCGGCGATTCTGCGTTGTCGCGCGTCCTGAAGGCCGCCTTGGAGAACGCTTACCCGGAGATCAGAGGCTGAATGCCCTTGACTGCTGAAGTGTTCCCCGACAGGAAGGGAACATTCCTGCCTGGTGATTGTTGCACGGTGGCCGTTCATTCGTTGTCGCAGCGTCTGCATGGTCTCGCCAATGTACCACGCTTCGGGACATCCTTTCCTGCAGCGTATGAGGGAGACAACATTGGCCGAGTCGCACAAGTATGTACCACGTACCTGGTGGGTGGTGTTCTCACGTGTAATAGTGGTATCCATGTTGATGATCTGGCACGTCTTGCAGAGATTGCCATGGCAGGGTTGTGTGGTGTCGTGGTCACTGTTCTGAAGACTGGGTAGTTTACTGCAAACAATGGTTTGTTTGAGGTTGCGCGGTTGTTTGAAGGCAAGTAGTGGGGGTGTGGGAATGACCTTGGCAAGATGTTCATCGTCATCAATGACGTGTTGAAGGCTGTGAAGTTCTTCATCCAGATGCATGAAACAGCCATGGGGACCAAATTCGCACCCCAATACGCCAACATCTTCATGCACAAGTTTGAACAGGACCTACTCACCGCACAGGACCTTTAACCGCCGTTATACACCAGGTACATCGATGACATTTTTTTGCTTTTGGACCCACGGCGAAGAATCACTGAAACGACTACACGATGACATTAATAAGTTCCATCCAACCATCAGACTCACCATGGACTACTCTCCAAAATCAGTTGCATTCTTGGACACACTCGTCTCCATCAAGGACGGTCACCTCAGCACTTCGCTTTACCGCAAACCCACGGATAACCTCATGATGCTCCACTTCTCCAGCTTCCACCCTAAACACATTTAAGAAGCCATCCCCTATGGACAAGCGCTCCGTATACACAGGATCTGCTCAGACGAGGAGGAGCGTAACAGACATCTACAGACGTTTAAAGATGCCCTCGTACGAACGGGGTATGGCACTCGACTCATCGATCGACAGTTCCAACACGCCACAGCGAAAAACCGCACCAACCTCCTCAGAAGAAAAACATGGAACACAACCGACAGAATACCCTTCGTCGTCCAGTACTTCCCCGGAGCGGAGAAACTACGTCATCTTCTTCACAGCCTTCAACACGTCATTGATGACGATGAACATCTTGCCAAGGTCATCCCCACACCCCCACTACTTGCCTTCAAACAACCGCGCAACCTCAAACGAACCATTGTTTGCAGCAAACTACCCAGTCTTCAGAACAGTGACCACAACACCACTAAACACTGTCATGGCAATCTCTGCAAGACATGCCAGATCATCGACATGGATACCACTATTACACGTGAGAACACCACCCACCAGGTACGCGGTACATACTCGTGCGACTCGGCCAATGTTGTCTACCTCATACGCTGCAGGAAAGGATGTCCCGAAGCGTGGTACATTGGCGAGACCATGCAGACGCTGCGACAACGAATGCACGGCCATCGTGCAACAATCACCAGGCAGGAATGTTCCCTTCCAGTCGGGGAACACTTCAGCAGTCAAGGGCATTCAGCCTCTGATCTCCGGGTAAGCGTTCTCCAAGGCGGCCTTCAGGACGCGCGACAACGCAGAATCGCCGAGCAGAAACTTATAGCCAAGTTCCGCACACATGAGTGCGGCCTCAACCGGGACCTGGGATTCATGTCGCATTACATTCATCCCCCACCATCTGGCCTGCGAAATCCTACCAACTGTCCTGGCTTGATACAATTCACACCTCTTTAACCTGGGGTTACCCCATCTCTGGATCTGTAAAGATTTAATCACCTGCTAATGGTCTCATTCCTAGCATTGTTTGGCATCTTTGAATTTGTCTATATATGTGTTTCTGGAACATACCTCTTCATTCAACTGAGGAAGGAGCAGCGCTCCGAAAGCTAGTGATATCGAAACAAACCTGTTGGACTTTAACCTGGTGTTGTAAGACTTCGTACTGTGCTCACCCCAGTCCAACGCCGGCATCTGCACATCTTGAGAAAAGCTTGGCAGGGATTGTTTTCAAACAGGGAGAGAATGGATTCCTGGGAACAGTGATGTTGGGATGTTCCATACATGGCAATGGGGGATTCCTGGGAGCGGGAGCTGTACGAATGACTAAACCTGGGAGGGGTGATCCTTCGGGGTGTTCTGGAGACTGGACAGACCCTATTCTGGACAGGCTGGGCTGCACGGTAGCACAGTGGTTGGCAAAGTTGATTCACAGCTCCAGGGTCCCAGGTTCGATTCCCTGTTTGGGTCACTGTCTGTGCGGAGTCTGCATTTTCTCCCCCGTGTGTGCGTGGGTTTCCTCCGGGTGATCCGGTTTCCTCCCACAGTCCAAAGATGTGCAGTTTAGGTGTATTGGCCAAGATAAATTCTGTTTAGTTTCCAAACAATTTCGATGGGGTCACTGGGTTATGAGGATGGGGTGGGCTGAACTGGTTTTCTCTTTCCAAAAGCCGGTGCAGACTCGATGGGCCGAATGACCTCCTTTTGTACTGTACATTCTATATTTCTATTGCTCCCATGATTATGAAGTGGGAAGGTCCTGCGTTTGTTTTATTTTTTCTATTGATCGTGGAGTATTCAAATAAACCAGGAGTGGTGTCCAACCCCATCAGAAATCCAGTCCAGGGAACGGTCCAATCCGGGGGGTGTTCCAATAATTGAGCTGGGATGACAATCTCTGGTATGTTTGTATCCGGTTTGGGAAACCTGGCCGGCCTGAGTGAATCCTGTAAATCAGACTAAATGAGAAATGTAACCTCTCCCAAAGGTCTCTGAATTATAAACATTTTCCTACCACTGCCATCAAACTGACAGGGCTGCAATTCACACTTTCCCCCCATTCCCCACCTTTAACACTGGAGTTACATTTCCTACTTCCCTCTCTGCAATGCTAATCTCTGTGCCCACTCCTCTCCCAACACCCCCACCCGCCCACTGTCCATTATATTGATGCTGAAATTGTGTCCTGGTTCAGACAGGGAGATTCATTACCCATTAATTTCCCGTGTCTCTCCTTTCTCTCTCTGACAGTTAATATACTGGGAATTGTAATTCTGCGTCGGGGGAAGTGTGGCCTCTCTACCTGCACCACTCGCTACCTGGTGGCCATGGCAACGGCGGATCTGCTGTTTATTATCACTAAACCCATACTGAACAGGATCAATGGTTATTATTTTCCCGGGAATTTCCTGTCCCTCACCTCTGTGTGTAGTGTTAAGGGTGCCCTGATCTCTGCAGCCAGGGACTGTTCTGTCTGGTTCACCCTCACTTTCTCCTTTGATCGATTTGTGGCCATTTGCTGCCAGAAACTGAAAACTAAATATTGCACCGGGAAAAATGCGGCTGTGGTTCTGTCCACAAGCGGCCTGCTGCTCTGTGTGAAAAACATCCCCCAGTACTTTACATATGAACCTAGGGAGATAATCGACAATGTCCAGTTGAGCTGCGTCACAAAGATCAGCTATTTCACTGACCCTGGATGGGTTGGATATTCCTGGTTTGATCAGGTTTTAACCCCATTGATGCCGTTCTTCTCAATCCTGTTGACCAACGCTCTGACAGTCAGGCACATTTTACTCAGCAGTCGGGTCCGGAAGGCACTGAGGGCTCAGAGTCAGGGAGACAATCGCACCGACCCAGAGATGGAGAGCAGAAGGAAGTCAATGATTTTACTCTTCAGCATCTCTGGAACTTTCATCCTCCTCTGGACTGTGTCCGTTATTAAATTTTTCTATATCGATGTGAGAGGATTAGTTTACATCAACCTATCTCAATATAATTTACAACAAGTCGGATTTATGCTGCAGGATTTAAATTGTTGCACAAACACATTTATTTATGTGGTGACTCAGTCCAGGTTCAGGGAGCAGATCAAAATCGCGGTGAAATATCCGGTTACATCAATTATTAAATTAATGAGAAAATAAAACTGACTCACAGCCTTTCAGCCAAGCAGCAGCTCCAGCTCCTGACTGACAGCATCTCAGCCAATCAAAAGCTCCAGCCGTTGACTCACTGCCTCTCAACCAATCAGCATGTCCAGAGCCTGACTGACAGCCTCTCAGCCAATCAGCAGCTCCAGTGCCTGACTGACAGCCTCCTGTCCAATCAGCATCTCCAGCCGCTGTGACAGCCCCTCAGCCAATCAGCAACTCCAGGCGCTGCTGACAGTTGTGGGGGGTGGTGAGAGCACTGGCATTGCTGGCTGTGGGGGGGGGGCACTGGCAGTGCTGGCTGTGTTGGGGGGACTGGCATTGCTGGCTGTGTGGGTGGAGCACTGACAGTGCTGAATGTGTGGGGGGAGCACTGACAGTGCTGGTTGTGTGGTAGGAGCACTGACAGTGCTGGCTGTGTGGGGGAGCACTGACAGTGCAGGCTGTGTGCGGGGGAGCACTGACAGTGCTGGCTGTGTGGGGGAGCACTGACAGAGCTGGCTGTGTGGGTGGAGCACTGACAGTGCTGGCTGTGTAGGGGAGCACTGACAGAGCTGGCTGTGTGGGTGGAGCACTGACAGTGCTGGCTGTGTGGGGGGAGCACGGACAGTGCTGGTTGTGTGGTAGGAGCACAGACAGTGATGGTTGTGTGGCGGAGCACTGGCAGTGCTGGCTGTGTGCGGGGGCACTGACAGTGCTGGCTGTGTGGTGGGAGCACTGACAGTGCTGGCTGTGTGGTAGGAGCACAGACAGTGATGGTTGTGTGGCGGAGCACTGGCAGTGCTGGCTGTGTGCGGGGGCACTGACAGTGCTGGCTGTGTGGTGGGAGCACTGACAGTGCTGGTTGTGTGGTAGGAGCACAGACAGTGATGGTTGTGTGGCGGAGCACTGGCAGTGCTGGCTGTGTGCGGGGGCACTGACAGTGCTGGCTGTGTGGTGGGAGCACTGACAGTGCTGGCTGTGTGGTGGGACCACTGACAGTGCTGGCTACGTGGGGGGAGCACAGACAGTGCTGGCTGTGTGGGGAGCACTGACAGCATTGTCTGTGTGGTGGGAGCATTGACAGTGCTGTCTGTGTGGTGGGAGCACTGACAGTTCTGGCTGTGTGGGAGAGCACTGACAGTGCGGGCTGTGTGGTGGGAGCACTAACAGTCTTGGCTGTGTGGGGAGCACTGACAGTGCTGGCTGTGTGGTGGGAGCACTGACAGTGCTGGCAGTGTGGGGAGAGCACTGACAGTGCTGGCTGTGTGGTGGGAGCACTGACAGTGCTGGCTGTGTGGGGGAGCACTGACAGTGCTGGCTGTGGGGGGGAGCACTGACAATGCTGGCTGTGTGGTGGGAGCACTGACAGTGCAGTCTGTGTGGTGGTGGCACTGACAGTGCTGGATCTTTGGGGGATTCACTGACAGTGCTGGCTGTGTGGTGGGAGCACTGACAGTGCTAGCTCTTTGGGGGGAGCACTGACAGTGCTGGCTGTGTTGAAGGGAGCGCTGGTAGTGCTGCTTCTGGAGGGGAACACTACCACTACTGCACTTGGGTGGGAACACTGGCAGTGCTGGCATTGGGGGGAGCAAAGGAATTGCTTGCTGTGGGGTAGCACTGGCAGTGCTGGCTGTGTGGAATGGAGCACTGGCAGTTCTGCCTGTGGAGGGGAGGACAGCCACTACTGCACTTGTGTGGGCACTGGCAGTGCTGGCAATGGGGAGCACTGGCAGTACTGGCTGTGGGGAGCACTGGCAGTGCTGCTTTTGGGGGACCCACTGGCAGTGCTGGCTGTGGGGGAGCAGTGGCAGTGCTGGCTATGGTGGAGCACTGGCAGCCCTGGCTGTAAGCGGGAGCACTGGAAGTGCTGGCTGTTGGGGTGGAGCACTGGCAGTGCTGGCTGTGTCGGGGCCGGGAGCACTCACGGTGTTGGCTGTGTGGTGGGAGCACTGACAGTGCTGGCTTTGTGGGGGGGAGCACTGACAGTGCTGGCTGTGCGGTGGGAGCACTGACAGTGCTGGCTGTGGGGGAGCACTGACAGTGTTGGCTGTGTGGGGGGAGCCCTGATAGTGCTGGCTGTGTGGGGGGAGCCCTGATAGTGCTGGCTGTGTGGGTGAGAACTGACTGTGCTGGCTCTGTGCGGTGGGAGCACTGACAGTGCTGGCTGTGGGGGAGCACTGGCAGTGCTGTCTGTGTGGTGGGATCACTGACAGTGCTGTCTGTGTGGGGGAGCACTGACAGTGCTGGCTGTGTGGTGGGAGCACTGAAAGTGTTGTCTGTGTTGTGGGAGCACTGACAGTGCTGGCAGTGTGGGGGAGCACTGACAGTGCTAGCAGTGTGGGGGGAGCACTGACAGTGCTGGCTGTGTGGGAAGAGCACTGACAGTGTGGCTGTGTGGGGAGAGCACTGACAGTGCTGGCTGTGTGGGGAGAGCACTGACAGTGCTGGCTGTGTGGGGAGAGCACTGACAGTGCTGGCTGTGTGGGGGGAGCAGTGGCAATGCTGGCTGTGTGGGGGAGCAGTGGCAGTGCTGGATGTGAGGAGCACTGGCATTGCTGGCTGTGTGTGTGAGAACTAGCAGTGCTGGTTATTGGGTGCGCACTGGCAGTGCTGGCTGTAGGGGAGCACTGGCAGTGTTGGCTGTGTGGAAGGGAGCACTGGCAGTGCTGCATGTGGAGGGGAACGCTGCCACTACTGCACTTTGGTGGAACACTGGCAGTGCTGGCAATGGGGGAGCAATGGAAGTGCTGGCTGTGGGGGGGAGGGGGGAGCACTAGGAGTGCTGATGGGGAGCACTGGCAGTGCTGTCTGAGAAGGGAGCACTGGCAGTCCTGGCTGTGGGGAGCACTGGCAGTGCTGCTTGTGGGGGACCCACTGGCAGTGCTGGCTGTGTGGTGGGAGCACTGACACTGCTGGCTGTGTGGTGGGAGCACTGACAGTGCTGGCTGTGTGGTGGGAGCACTGACAGTGCTGGCTGTGTGGGGGTAGCACTGACAGTGCTGGCTGTGTGGGGGAGCACTGACAATGCTGGCTGTGTGTGGGGAGCACTGACAGTGCTGGCTGTTTAGTGGGAGCACTGACAGTGCTGGCCGTGTGGGGGAGCACTGACAGTGCTGGCTGTGTGGGGGATCACTGACAGTGCTGGCTGTGTGGAGGGAGCACTGACAGAGCTGGAAGTGTGGGGGGAGCACTGAGAGTGCTGGCTGTGTGGGTGAGTACTGACAGTGCGTGCTGTGTGGGGAGCACTGGCAGTGCTGGCTGTGTGGGGGAGCACTGACAATGCTGGCTGTGTGGTGGGAGCACTGACAGATCTGGCTGTGTGGTGGGAGCACTGACAGTGCTGGCTGTGTGAGGGAGCACGGACAGTGCTGGCTGTGTGGTGGGTGCACTGGCAGTGCTGGTGTGGGGGAGCACTGACAGAGCTGGCTGTGTGGGGGAGCACTGACAGTGCTGGCTGTGCGGTGGGAGCACTGACAGTGCTGGCTGTGGGAGCACTGGCAGTGCTGTCTGTGTGGTGGGATCACTGACAGTGCTGGCTGTGTGGGGGGAGCACCGACCGTGCTGGCTGGTGGGGGAGCACTGACGGTGCTGGCTGTGTGGGGAGCACTGACAGTGCTGGCTGTGTGGGGAGAGCACTAACAGTGCTGGCTGTGTGGGGGAGCACTGACAGTGCTGGAAGTGTGGGGGGAGCACTGACAGTGCTGGCTGTGTGGGTGAGCACTGTCAGTGCGTGCTGTGTGGGGAGCACTGGCAGTGCTGGCTGTGTGGGGGAGCACTGACAATGCTGGCTGTGTGGTGGGAGCACTGACAGGTCTGGCTGTGTGGTGGGAGCACTGACAGTGCTGGCTGTGTGAGGGAGCACGGACAGTGCTGGCTGTGTGGTGTGTGCACTGGCAGTGCTGGCTGTGTGA
Source organism: Scyliorhinus torazame (assembly GCF_047496885.1). Taxonomy (NCBI): domain Eukaryota; kingdom Metazoa; phylum Chordata; class Chondrichthyes; order Carcharhiniformes; family Scyliorhinidae; genus Scyliorhinus; species Scyliorhinus torazame. Next base: position 136,844,932 of record NC_092726.1, on the reverse strand, counting down.
AAGGGAGCACTGGCAGTGCTGCCTGTGGAGGGAAACACTGCCACTACTTCACTTGTGTGGAACACTAGCAGTGCTGGCTGTGTGGTGGGAGCACTGACAGTGCTGGCTGTGTGGGGATCACTGGCAGTGCTGACTGTGTGGTGGGAGCACTGACAGTGATGGCTGTGTGAGGGACCACTGACAATGCTGTCTGTGTGTGGGGAGCACTGAGAGTGCTGCCTGTGTGGTGGGAGCACTGGCAGTGCTGGCTGTGTGGTGGGAGCACTGACAGTGATGGCTGTGTGAGGGAGCACTGACAATGCTGTCTGTGTGTGGGGAGCACTGACAGTGCTGCCTGTGTGGTGGGAGCAATGGCAGTGCTGGCTGTGTGGTGGGAGCACTGACAGTGCTGGTTGTGTGGGGAGCACTGGCAGTGCTGGCTGTGTGGTGGGAGCACTGACAGTGCTGGCTGTGTGGGGGAGCACTGACAATGCTGGCTGTGTGGGGAGCACTGACAGTGCTGGCTGTGTGGGGGAGCACTGACACTGCTGGCTGTGTGGTGGGAGCACTGACAGTGCTGGCTGTGTGGTGGGAGCACTGGCAGTGCTGGCTGTGTGGTGGGAGCACTGACAGTGCTGGCAGTGCGGTGGGAGCACTGACAGTGATGGCTGTGTGAGGGACCACTGACAATGCTGTCTGTGTGTGGGGAGCACTGAGAGTGCTGCCTGTGTGGTGGGAGCACTGGCAGTGCTGGATGTGTGGTGGGAGCACTGACAGTGCTGGCTGTGTGGGGATCACTGGCAGTGCTGACTGTGTGGTGGGAGCACTGACAGTGCTGGCTGTGTGGGGGAGCACTGACAATGCTGGCTGTGTGGGGAGCACTGACAGTTCCAGCTGTGTGGGGGGATCACTGACAGTGCTGGCTGTGTGTTGGGAGAACTGGCAGTGCTGGCTGTGTGTGGGAGCCCTGACAGTTCCAGCTGTGTGGGGGGATCACTGACAGTGCTGGCTGTGTGGTGCGAGCACTGACAGTGCTGGCAGTGCGGTGGGCGCACTGACAGTGCCAGCTGTGTGGAGGAAGCACTGACAGTGCTGGCTGTGTGGTGGGAGCACTGACAGTGCAGTCTGTGTGGTGGTGGCACTGACAGTGCTGGATCTTTGGGGGATCACTGACAGTGCTGGCTGTGTGGTGGGAGCACTGACAGTGCTAGCTCTTTGGGGGGAGCACTGACAGTGCTGGCTGTGTTGAAGGGAGCGCTGGTAGTGCTGCTTCTGGAGGGGAACACTACCACTATTGCACTTGGGTGGGAACACTGGCAGTGCTGGCATTGGGGGGAGCAAAGGAATTGCTTGCTGTGGGGTAGCACTGACAGTGCTGGCTGGTGGGGGAGCACTGACAGTGCTGGCTGTGTGCGGGGGCACTGACAGTGCTGGTTGTGTGGAGGGAGCACTGACAGTGCTGGAAGTGTGGGGGGAGCACTGACAGTGCCAGCTGTGTGGGGGGATCACGACAGTGCTGGCTGTGTGTTGGGAGAACTGACTGTGCTGGCTGTGTGTGGGAGCCCTGACAGTTCCAGCTGTGTGGGGGGATCACTGACAGTGCTGGCTGTGTGGTGGGAGCACTGACAGTGCGGGATGTGTGGGGAGAACTGACAGTGCTGGCTGTGTGGGGAGCACTGACAGTGCCAGCTGTGTGGGGGGATCACTGACAGTGCTGGCTGTGTGGTGGGAGCACTGACAGTGCTGGCAGTGTGGGGGAGCACTGACAGTGCTGGCTGTGTGGAAGGGAGCACTGGCAGTGCTCCCTGTGGAGGGGAACACTGCCACTACTGCACTTGGGTGGGAACACTGGCAGTGCTGGCAATGGGGGGATCACAAAAAGAGCTGGCTGTGGGGTAGCACTGGCAGTGCTGGCTGTGTGGAAGGGAGCACTGGCAGTGCTGCCTGTGGAGGGGAACACAGCCACTACTGCCCTTAAGTGGGAACACTGGCAGTGCTGGCAATGGAGGAGCACTGGCAGTACTGGCTGTGGGGAGCACTGGCAGTGCTGCTTGTGGGGGACCCACTGGCAGTGCTGGCTGTGGGGAGCAGTGGCACTGCTGGCTATGGGGAGCAATGGCAGTCCTGGCTGCAAGCGGGAGCACTGGAAGTGCTGGCTGTCGGGGTGGAGCACTGGCAGTGCAGGCTGTGTGGGGGCGGGGAGCACTCACGGTGTTAGCTGTGTGGAGGGAGCACTGACAGTGCTGGAAGTGTGGGGGGAGCACTGACAGTGCTGGCAATGGGGGGAGCACTGGCTGTGCTGGCTGTGGGGAGCAGTGGCAGTGCTGGCTGTGGGGGGTACCGGCAGTCCTGGCTGTGGGGGTGCACTGGCAGTGCTGGCTGTGTGGTGGGAGCACTGGCAGTGCTGGCTGTGTGGTGGGAGCACTGACAGTGCTGGCTGTGCGGTGGGAGCACTGACAGTGATGGCTGTGTGAGGGAGCACTGACAATGCTGTATGTGTGTGGGGAGCACTGACAGTGCTGCCTGTGTGGTGGGAGCACTGGCAGTGCTGGCTGTGTGGTGGGAGCACTGACAGTGCTGGTTGTGAGGGGAGCACTGGCAGTGCTGGCTGTGTGGTTGGAGCACTGACAGTGCTGGCTGTGTGGGGGAGCACTGACAATGCTGGCTGTGTGGGGAGCACTGACAGTGCTGGCTGTGTGGGGGAGCACTGACAGTGCCAGCTGTGTGGGGGGATCACGACAGTGCTGGCTGTGTGTTGGGAGAACTGACTGTGCTGGCTGTGTGTGGGAGCCCTGACAGTTCCAGCTGTGTGGGGGGATCACTGACAGTGCTGGCTGTGTGGTGGGAGCACTGACAGTACGGGCTGTGTGGGGAGCACTGACAGTGCTGGCTGTGTGGGGGTGCACTGACAGTGCCAGCTGTGTGGGGGGATCACTGACAGTGCTGGCTGTGTGGTGGGAGCACTGACAGTGCTGGCAGTGTGGGGGGAGCACTGACAGTGCTGGCTGTGTGGAAGGGAGCACTGGCAGTGCTCCCGGGGGAGGGGAACACTGCCACTACTGCACTTGGGTGGGAACACTGGCAGTGCTGGCAATGGGGGGATCACAAGAAGAGCTGGCTGTGGGGTAGCACTGGCAGTGCTGGCTGTGTGGAAGGGAGCACTGGCAGTGCTGCCTGTGGAGGGGAACACAGCCACTACTGCCCTTGAGTGCGAACACTGGCAGTGCTGGCAATGGAGGAGCACTGGCAGTACTGGCTGTGGGGAGCACTGGCAGTGCTGCTTGTGGGGGACCCACTGGCAGTGCTGGCTGTGGGGAGCAGTGGCACTGCTGGCTATGGGGAGCAATGGCAGTTCTGGCTGCAAGCGGGAGCACTGGAAGTGCTGGCTGTCGGGGTGGAGCACTGGCAGTGCAGGCTGTGTGGTGGGAGCACTGAGAGTGCTGGCTGTGTGGGGGAGCACTGACAGTGCTGGCTGTTTCGGGGAGCACTGACAGTGATGGCTGTGTGGGGGAGCACTGACAGTGCTGCCAGTGTGGTGGGATCACTAACAGTGCTGGCTGTGTGGGGAGCACTGACAGTGCTGGCTGTGTGGGAGAGCACAACAGTGCTGGCTGTGTGTGGGGAGCACTGACAGTGCTGACTGTGTGGGTGGAGCACTGACAGTGCTGGCTGTGTGGGGAGCACGGGCAGTGCTGGCTGTGTGTGGGGAGCACTGACATTGCTGGCTATGTGGGGCAGCACTGACAGTGCTGGCTGTGTGTGGGGAGCACTGACAGTGCTGGCTGTGTGGGGGAGCACTGACAGTGCTGGCAGTGTGGTGGTATCACTAACAGTGCTGGCTGTGTGGGGAGCACTGACAGTGCTGGCTGTGTGGGGAGCACTAACAGTGCTGGCTGTGTGTGGGGAGCACTGACAGTGCTGACTGTGTGGGGGAGCACTGACAGTGCTGACTGTGTGGGTGGAGCACTGACAGTGCTGGCTGTGTGGGGAGCACTGGCAGTGCTGGCTGTTTGGGGGGTGAGTCACTGACAGTGCTGGCTGTGTGGTGGGAGCACTGACAGTGCTGGCTGTGTGGTTGGGAGCACTGACGGTGCTGGCTGTTTGGGGGAGCTCTGACAGTGCTGGCTATGTGGTGGGAGCACAGACAGTGCTGGCTGTGTTGTTGGGAGCACTGACAGTGCTGGCTGTGTGGGGGGAGCACTGTCAGTGCTGGCTGTGTGGGGGGAGCACTGACACTGCTGGCTGTGTGATTTGAGCACCGACAGTGCTGGCTGTGTGAGGGGTGCACTAACAGTGCTGGCTGTGTGGTGGGAGCACTGACAGTGCTGGCTGTGTGGTGGTAGCACTGGCGATGCTGGCTGTGTGGGGGAGCACTGGCAGTGCTGGCTGTGTGGGGGGAAACACTGGCAGTGCTGCCTGTGGAAGAGAGCACTGGCTGTGTAGGGGAGCATTGCCGGTACTGTCTGTGTGGGGAGCACTGGTAGTGCAGTATGTGTGTGGGGATGAGCACTGGCAGTGCTGGATATGGGGAGCACGTGAAGTGCTGGCTGTGGGAGCACTGGCAGTGCTGGCTGAATGGTAGGGAGCACTGGCAGTGCGGGCTGTGGAGTAAAAACTGGTAGTGCTGGCTGTGTGTGGGTTGCACAGGCAGTGCTGGATGTGGGAGGAGCACTGGCAATGCTTGCTCTCTGTGGGAGCACGGGCAGTGCTGGTTATGGGGGGCGCACTGGCAGTGCTGGCTGTGGGGAGAACTGGCAGTGCAGACTGTGGGGGGAGCACTAGGAGTGCTGATGTGAGTTGAGCACTCTGCACTGCTGGCTGTGGGGGGAGTACAGGCAGTGCTGGCCGAGAGGGGGAGCAATGGCAGTGCTGTCTGTGGGGGTGCACTGGCTGTGCTGGTCGTGCGCGGATGCTCTGGCAGTACTGGTTTGGGGACCACTGGCTGTGCTGGCTGTGGGGGAGCACTGACATTGCTGGCTTTGCGGGGGTGAACTGGCAGTGCTGACTGTGGGAGCACTGGCAGTGCTTGCTGTGGGGAAGCACTGGCAATGCTGGCTGTGGGGAGCACTGGCAGGGTTGCCTGTGGGGAGCGCTGGCAGTGTTGGACGAGGGAACACTGGCAGTGCTGGCTGTTGTGAGGAGGCACTGGCAGTGATGGACGTGGTGGGGAGCTCACACACACACAGGCACACACACACACAGGCACAGGCACACACACAGGCACACACACACACACACACACACACACACAGGCACACACACAGGCACAGGCACACACACAGGCACACACACGCGCACACACACACAGGCACACACACACAGGCACACACACAGGCACACACACTGCAATGAAGTTACTGACAAAATCCCCTAGTCGCCAAACTCTGGCGCCTGTTCGGTAACACTGAGGGAGAATTCATAATGTCCAATTCACCAAACCTTCGGGACGTCAGGGAGGAAACCGGAGCACCCGGAGGAAACCCACGCAGACAAGGGCAGAACGAGCCGACTCCGCACAGACTGTGACCCAAGCCGGGAATCGATCCTGGGACCTGGAGCTGTGAAGCTGCAGTGCTACCCACTGTGCTACCGTGTAACTTACAGTGCCGTGTAAAGAATGACACACATACACCCCCCCCCCCCCAGACACACACACGCGTACAGAAAAACACATGCTCAAACTCAGACAGGTTGGGTCAATACATCTTTCAAATGGAGAGAGATCACATCTCCACCTTTAACTTGGAGAGGTGTATCTGGCCTGTGTGTTACCCAAGTCACACACTGACTCTGAACATCCTCACAACAGCTTGGGGACAGGCATTTCTAAAGCACTTTTCATAACCTTTGGGTATCACAAACTGCTTCACAGGCAACGGAGCCCTTTTGAAAAGTGGTAATTTAGGAAATGGACCAGCTAATTTCAGAGAGAGAGAGACACACAGAAACAGGATGAGATTGTGCTGTACATGTTTCAGAGCTGTCACTGAGAAACACACGAGATATACAATATCAATTATTATTCTGAAGCATTTGATTAAATCACCCCGAGACTAAATTCCAGTGTTTCAGAGTAAAGCTTCATCTACACTGTCCATCAAACACTCACAACTGTCTGGGGTTAAATACACAGTAAAAATCCCTCTGGCCTGTCCAAGGAATTTTTCATTGCAGATAGTTATTTTTATTTTTTGGAAAAGCAGAACTTAAATTGCACAGAATCCCAGGGTGGACTCTTGTTTATTGCAATCATGAGTACAGCACTTCACATTTAAACATGAAGTTTAAGCTCCGATTACAGGTGTCTGCTTGTCTGGAAATTCAATGTTCCTGTAGCTTTTTCACTTGTCTGAAGCATTTGAATAATAGGCCTTGGTTAATCAATCCTTTCTCACAGCACATGGAAGTTGTGAATCTTCAAGGCTCTCAGTCCAATGTAGTTAACAAACAACTGCATCCTTTGATCAGCAATCCATTTCCCAACCCTAAATAGATCTCACACATTTCCATAATGCAGGAATATCTCCATCAAAACTTCTAATCAGTTCCCCATACACTTGTTCACACTTGCCTGTATGAAGTAAATTCCACTGACAGATTCCGAAAGCTGCACAGAAAAATGACTGGTTATTTTAAACTTTGAAACGGAACTATTTTAACTTGTCCATCAGTCATATTGAACAGAAATGTTGTCCTGATGACAGTCTCTCAGTAAGATTGAAACATTGAGGAACCCCACGTACTGCATTTGACAACATCTGTGGCACTTCCAAAATCTACGATACATTGCTGTCGGTATTGTGTGAATCCAGCTGTGAAATATCTGTACAGTTTAAACTTCCACTGTTTCTGCCTTCTCATCATTTATAAAGAACACAGAGTTAATCTTTGTAAGTCTAAATTACATCATCTTACATTTCCCTACACTGAAATGCGTCCACCAGTTCAGTCTTCAGACAAAATATGAATATCTCTCTGCAATTTGGTTCAGCAATGTTGCTTACAATGCTGTCTACTGCTTGGTGTCATTGGCAAAATAGGATGCATTAAAGGGCTAATTTACATAACGAAACTGTGTATGTGCGTGTGAGCGCACGCACACATGTGTCTATGTAGGAGTGTATGTGTGTGTACACGTGTATCTGTACACGTGTATGTATCTGTCAGTGTGTGCACGCGCATGTGATTGTGTTTGACAAACTAATCCCACCGCAGTTTTCTCCACATAGCCCTGTATCAATCCCCACACTAATCACACTGCCCTTCTATCTCCCCATAGCCATGTATCAATCCAAGCTAATCCCACTGTCCCGCTCTATTCTCATAGCGCTGTATCAATTCCAAACTAATCCCACTGCCCCATCCTTTCCCCATAGCCCTGTAACAATACCCAAACTAATCACACTGCCCTACTATCTCCCCAGAGCCCTGAATCAATCCCAAACAAATCCCACTGCTCCACTCTACCCTGACAGTCCTGTATCAATCCCAAACTAATCCCACTATCTTCCCATAGCCCTGTTCCAATCCCAAACTCATCTCACTGCCCCACTCTTTCCCCGTAGCCCTATATCAATCCAAAACTAATCCCACTGCCCCACTCTCTCCTCATAGACCTGTACCAATCCCAAACTAATCTCACTGCCCCACTCTTTCCCCGTCGCCCTGTATCAATCCCAAACTACTCCCACTGGCCCATTCTCTCCCCATAGCCCTATCAATCGCGAAAACTATTTGCGTTGCCCCACTGTCTACCCAAAGCCCTGTATCAATCCTCAAACTAATCCCACTGGCCACTCTTCCCATAGCCCTGTGTCAATCCCCAAACTAATCCCACTGCCTCACTCTCCCCATAGCCCGATATCAATCCCAAACTAATCCCACTGCCTCACTCTCCCCATAGCCCTGTATCAAACCACAAAATAATCCCACTGCCCCACCCTCCGCATAGTCCTGTATCAATCCACAAACTATTCTTACTGCCTAACACTCTCCCCATAGTCCTTTATCAATCCCCAAACTAATCCCACTGCCCCACTCTCTCCGCATAGCCCTATATCAAACCTCATAAAATCACACTGCCACACTCTCCTCATTGCCCTGTATCAATCCCCAAACTAATCCCACTGCCCCACCCTCCGCATAGCCCGGTGCCAATCCCCAAACTAATTCAATCGTACCCTAGCCCTGTATCAATCCGCAATCTAATCCCACCCTCCCCGTAGCCCAGTGTCAATCCCCAAACTAATCTCACTGCCCCGCTCTCTCCACATAGCCCTGTATCAATCCCCAAACTAATCTCACTGTCCCACTCACTCCCCATAGTCCTGTATCAATCCCCAAACTAATTCCACTACCCCACTCTCCCCCCGTCGCCCTGTGTCAATCCCCAACTAATCCCACTGCCCCACCCTCCGCATAGCCCTGTATCAATCCCAAACTAATCCCACTGCCCCGCTGTCTCCCCATAGCCCTATATCAGTCCCCAAATTAATCCTACCTTCCCCGTAGCCCAGTGTCAAACCCCAAAATTAACCCATTGTCCCGCTCTCTCCCCATAGACCTGTATCAATCCCCAAACTAATCTCACTGTCCCACTCTCTCCCCATAGTCCTGAATCAATCCATAAACTAATCCCACTGCCCCGCTCTCGCCCACCATAGCCCTGTATCAATCCACAATCTAATCCCACCGCCTGGCTGTCTCCCAGCATAGCCCTGTATCGATCCCCAAACTAATATCACTGCCTCACTCTCTCCACATAGGCCTGTATCAATCCCCAATCTAATCTCAGTGCCCCACTCTATCCCCATAGCCCTGTATCAATCCCCAAACTAATCCCACTGCCCCGCTCACTCCCCATAGCTCTGTATCAATCCCAAACAAATCCCACTGCCCGGCTCTATCTCCATAGCCCTGTATCAATCCCGAAACTGATATCACTGCCCCGTTCTCTGCCCATAACCCTGTATCAATATCCAAACTATTCCCACTGCCCCATTCTCTCCCCCTAGCCCTGTATCAACCCCCAAACTAATCCCACTGACCACTCACTCTCCATAGACAGTACCAATCCCAAACTAATCTCACTGCCCCACTCTTTCCCCGTGGCCCTGTATCAATCCCAAACTAATCCGACTGACCCATTCTCTCCCCATAGCCCTGTATCAGTCCCGAAAACTATTCGCATTGCCCCACTGTCTACCCATAGCCCTGAATCAAGCCGCAAACTAATCCCACTGGCCGCTCTTCCCATAGTCCTGTGTCAATCCCCAAACTAATTCCACTGCCTCACTCACCCAATAGCCCTATATCAATCCCAAACTAATCCCACTGCCTCACTCTCCCCATAGCCCTGTATCAAACCTCAAAATAATCCCACTACCCCACCTTCCGCATAGTTTTGTATCAATCCCCAAACTAATCATACTGCCTAAATCTCTCCCCATAGCCCTGTATCAATACCCAAACTAATCCCGCTGCCCCACTCTCTCCGCAAAGCCCTATATCAAACCCCAAACTAATCCCACTGCCACACTCTCCTCATTGCCCTGTATCAATCCCCAAACTAATCCCGCTGCCCCACCCTCCCATAGCCCGGTGCCAATCCCCAAACTAATGCAACCCTCCCCGTAGCCCTGTATCAATCCGCAATCTAATCCCACCCTCCCCGTAGCCAAGTGTCAATCCCCAAACTAATCTCACTGCCCCGCTCTCTCCCCATAGCCCTGTATCAAACCTCAAAATAATCCCACTACCCCACCTTCCGCATAGTTTTGTATCAATCCCCAAACTAATCATACTGCCTAAATCTCTCCCCATAGCCCTGTATCAATACCCAAACTAATCCCGCTGCCCCACTCTCTCCGCAAAGCCCTATATCAAACCCCAAACTAATCCCACTGCCACACTCTCCTCATTGCCCTGTATCAATCCCCAAACTAATCCCGCTGCCCCACCCTCCCATAGCCCGGTGCCAATCCCCAAACTAATGCAACCCTCCCCGTAGCCCTGTATCAATCCGCAATCTAATCCCACCCTCCCCGTAGCCAAGTGTCAATCCCCAAACTAATCTCACTGCCCCGCTCTCTCCCCATAGCCCTGTATCAATCCCCAAACGAATCTCACTGTCCCACTGTCTCCCCATAGTCCTGTATCAATCCCCAAACTAATTCCACTGACCCACTCTCTCCCCGTCGCCCTGTATCAATCCCCAAACTAATCCCACTGCTCCACTCTCTCCCCATAGCCCTGTGTCTATCCCAAACTAATCCATCTGCCCCGCTCTCTCCCCATAGCCCTGAATCAATCCCCATAGTAATGGCACTGCCCCACCCTCCCCATAGCCCGTGTTAATCCCCAAACTAATCCCACCCTCCCCGTAGCCCAGTGTCATTCCCCAAACTAATCCCACTGCCCCACTCTCTCTCCATAGCCCTGTATCTATCCCAAACTAATCCCACTGCTCCACTCTCCCCATAGCCCTGTATCAATCCCCAAACTAACTCCATTGCCCCGCTCTCTCCCCATAGCCCTGTATCAATACCAAACTAATCTCACTGACCAACTCCCCCCCCATAGCCCTGTATCAATCCCCAAACTAACTCCATTGCCCCGCTCTCTCCCCATAGCCCTGTATCAATACCAAACTAATCTCACTGACCAACTCCCCCCCCATAGCCCTGTATCAATCCCAAGTAATCCCACTGCCCCGCTCTCTCCCCATCGCCCTATATCAATCCCCAAACTAATCCCACCCTCCCCGTAGACCAGGGTCAATCGCCAAACTAATCCCACTGCCCCACTCTCTCCCCATAGAACTGTATCAATCCCTAAACTAATCCCACTGCCACACCCTTCACATAGCCATGTATCAATCGCAAACTAATCCCACTGACCCGCTCTCTCCCCATCGCCCTATCTCAGTCCCCAAATTAATCCTACCCTCCCCGTATCCCAGTGTCAATCCCCAAAATTATCCCATTGCCCCGCTCTCTCCCCATAGCCCTGTATCAATCCCCAAACTAATCTCACTGTCCCACTCTCTCCCCATAGTCCTGAATCAATCCCCAAACTAATCCCACTGCCCCGCTCTCGCCCACCACTGCCCTGTATCAATCCCCAATCTAATCCCACCGCCTCGCTGTCTTCCAGCATAGCCCTGTATCGATCCCCAAATTAATCTCACTGCCCCGCTCACTCCCCATAGCCCTGTATCAATCCCAAACAAATCCCACTGCCCGGCTCTATCTCCATAGCCCTGTATCAATCCGGAAACTAATATCACTGCCCCGTTCTCTGCCCATAGCCCTGTATCAACATCCAAACTATTCCCACTGCCCCATTCTCTCCCCATAGCCCTGTATCAAGCCCCAAACTAATCCCACTGACCACTCACTCTCCATAGCCCTGTATCAATCCCAAACAAATCCCACTGCCCGGCTCTATCCCCATAGCCCTGTATCAATCCCGAAACTAATATCACTGCCCCGTTACCTGCCCATAGCCCTGTATCAATATCCAAACTAATCCCACTGCCCCATTCTCTCCCCATGGCCATGTATCAATCCTCCAACAAATCCCACTGCCCCATGCTCCGCAGAGCACTGTATCAATCCCCAAACTAATCTTACTTCCTAACTCTCTCCCCATAGCCCTGCATCAATCCCCAAACTAATCCCACAGCCCAACTCTCTCCGCATAGCCATATATCAAACCACTAACTAATCCCACTGCGACACACTACTCATTGACCTGTATCAATCCCCAAACTAATCCCACTGCCCCACCCTCCCCGTAGCCCGGTGCCAATCCCCAAAATAATTCAACCCCCCCCGTAACCCTGTATCAAACCGCAATCTAATCCCACCCTCCCCGTAGCCAAGTGTCAATCCCCAAACTTATCTCACTGCGCCGCTCCCTCCCCATAGCCCTGTATCAATCCCCAAACTAATCTCACTGTCCCACTCTCTGCCCATAGCCATGTATCAATCCCCAAACTAATCCCACTGCCCAGCTCTATCCCCATAGCCCTGTATCAATCCCGAAACTAATATCACTGCCCCGTTCTCTGCAAATAGCCCTGTATCAATATCCAAACTATTCCCACTGCCCCATTCTCTCCCCATAGCCCTGTACCAATCCCAAACTAATCTCACTGCCCGACTCTTTCCCCGTAAACCTGTATCAATCCCAAACTAATCCCACTGCCCCATTCTCTCCCCATAGCCCTGTATCATTCCCGAAAACTATTCGCAATGCCCCACTGTCTACCCAGAGCCCTGTATCAATCCCAAACAAATCCCACTGGCCGCTCTTCCCATAGTCCTGTGTCAATCCCCAAACTAATCCCACTGCCCCGTTCCCTGCCCATAGCCCTGTATCCAGATCCAAACTAATCCCACTGCCCCATTCTCTCCCCATAGCCATGTATCAATCCTCAAATTAATCCCACTGCCCCATGCTCCGCATAGCCCTGTATCAACCCCAAACTAATCTTACTGCCTAACGCTCTCCCCATAGCCCTGTATCAATACCCAAACTAATCCCACCGCACCACGCTCTCCGCATAGCCCGATATCAAACCACTAACTAATCCCACTGCGACACTCTCCTCATTGCCCTGTATCAATCCCCAAACTAATCCCACTGGCCCACCCTCCCCATAGCTCGGTGCCAATCCCCAAACTAATTCAACCCTCCCCGTAGCCCTGTATCAATCCGCAATCTAATCCCACCCTCCCCGTAGCCAAGTGTCAATCCCCAAACTAATCTCACTGCCCCGCTCTCTCCCCATAGCCCTGTATCAATCCGCAAAGTAATCTCACTGTCCCACTGTCTCCCCATAGTCCTGTATCAATCCCCAAACTAATTCCACTGCCCCACTCTCTCCCCGTCGCCCTGTATCAATCCCCAAACTAATCCCACTGCCCCACTCTCTCCCCGTCGCCCTGTATCAATCCCCAAACTAATCCCACTGCTCCACTCTCTCCCCATAGCCCTGTGTCAATCCCAAACTAATCCCACTGCCCCGCTCTCTTCCCATAGCGCTGTATCAATCCCAAACTAATCTCACTGCCCCGCTCTCTCCCCATAGCCCTGTATCAATCCGCAAAGTAATCCCACTGTCCCACTGTCTCCCCATAGTCCGGTATGAATCCCCAAAATAATTCCACTGCCCCACTCTCTCCCCGTCGCCCTGTATCAATCCCCAAACTAATCCCACTGCTCCACTCTCTCCCCATAGCCCTGTGTCAATCCCAAACTAATCCCACTGCCCCGCTCTCTTCCCATAGCGCTGTATCAATCCCAAACTAATCCCACTGCCCCACTGTCTCCCCATAGCCCTGTATTAATAACCAAATTCGTCTCAATGCCCCACCCTCCACATAGCCCGGTGTCAATCCCCAAACTAATCCCACCCTCCCCGTAATCCAGTGTCATTCCCCAAACTAATCCCACTGCCCCACTCTCTCTCCATAGCCCTGTATCTATCACAAACTAATCCCACTGCTCCACTCTCCCCATAGCCCTGTATCAATCCCCAAACTAACTCCATTGCCCCGCTCTCGTCCCATAGCCCTGTATCAATACCAAAGTAATCTCACTGCCCCGCACTCTCCCCATAGCCCTGTATCAACCCCCAAACTAACTCCATTGCCCCGCTCTCTCCTCATAGCCCTGTATCAATACCAAACTAATCTCACTGCCCACTCACTCCCCATAGCCCCGTTTCAATCCCCAAACTAATTCCATTGCCCCTCTCTCCGCATAGCCCTGTACCAATCCACAAACTAATTCCACTGCCCCACTCTCTCCCCGTCGCCCTGTATCAATCCCCAAACTAATCCCACTGCTCCACTCTCTCCCCATAGCCCTGTGTCAATCCCAAACTAATCCCACTGCCCCGCTCTCTCCCCATAGCGCTGTATCAATCCCAAACTAATCCCACTGCCCCACTGTCTCCCCATAGCCCTGTATTAATAACCAAATTAGTCTCACTGCCCCACCCTCCACATAGCCCGGTGTCAATCCCCAAACTAATCCCACCCTCCCCGTAATCCAGTGTCATTCCCCAAACTAATCCCACTGCCCCACTCTCTCTCCATAGCCCTGTATCTATCCCAAACTAATCCCACTGCTCCACTCTCCCCATAGCCCTGTATCAATCCCCAAACTAACTCCATTGCCCCGCTCTCTCCCCATAGCCCTGTATCAATACCAAACTAATCTCACTGCCCCGCTCTCTCCCCATAGCCCTGTATCAACCCCCAAACTAACTCCATTGCCCCGCTCTCTCCTCATAGCCCTGTATCAATACGAAACTAATCTCACTGCCCACTCACTCCCCATAGCCCCGTTTCAATCCCCAAACTAATTCCATTCCCCCTCTCTCCGCATAGCCCTGTACCAATCCACAAACTAATTCCACTATCCACTCTCACCATAGCCCTGTAACAATCCCTAGACTAAGCCCAATTCCCCACCCTCCCCGTTGCCCAAAATCAATCCCCAAACTAATATCACTGCCTACTCACCCACATTATCCCAGTATCAATCACAAAATTAATATCACTGCCTCACTCTCTCCTCATAGCCCGGTGTCAATCCCAAACTAATCTCAGTGCCCCGCACTCTCCCCATAGCCCTGTATCAATGCTCAAACTAATCCCACTGCCTCACTCTCTCCCCATAGCCCTGTATCAATCCCGAAACTAATATCACTGCCGCACTCGCTCCCCATAGCCCTGTATCAATACGGAAACTAATATCACTGCCCCGTTCTCTGCCCATAGCCCTGTATCAATATCCAAACTATTCCCACTGCCCCATTCTCTCCCCATAGCCCTGTATCAATCCCCAAACTAATCCCACTGACCACTCACTCTCCATAGCACTGTATCAATCTCAAACAAATCCCACTGCCCGGCTCTATCTCCATAGCCCTGTATCAATCCGGAAACTAATATCACTGCCCCGTTCTCTGCCCATAGCCCTGTATCAATATCCAAACTATTCCCTCTGCCCCATTCTCTCCCCATAGCCCTGCATCAATCCCCAAACTAATCCCACTGACCACTCACTCTCCATAGCACTGTATCAATCTCAAACAAATCCCACTGCCCGACTCTATCCCCATGGCCCTGTATCAATCCCCAAACTAATCCCACTGCCCCACTCACTCCGCATAGCCCTATATCAAACCACTAACTAATCCCACTGCGACACTCTCCTCATTGCCCTGTATCAATCCACAAACAAATCCCACTGCCCCGCTCTCTCCCCATAGCCCTCTAACAATCACTGAACTAACCCCACTGCCCCACTCTCTCCCGTAGCCCTGTATCAATCCCAAACTAATCTCACTGCCCACTCACTCCCCATAGCCCCGTTTCAATCACCAAACTAATTCCATTGCCCCGCGCTCTCCCCATAGCACTGTATCAATACCGAAACTAATCCCACTGCCCCCACTCTCTCCCCAAAGCCCTGTATCAATTCCCAAACTAATCCCACCGCCACACTATTTCCCCATAGCCCTGTATATATCTCCAAACTAACCTCACTGCCCCGCTCTCCCCCCCATAGCCCCGTTTCAATCCCTAAACTAATCCCATTGCCCCGCTCTCTCCCCATTGCCCTGTATCAATCCCGAAACTAATATCACTGCCCCGTTCTCTGCCCATAGCCGTGTATCAATATCCAAACTAATCCCACTGCCCCATTCTCTCCCCATAGCCCTGTATCAATCCCCAAACTAATCACACTGACCACTCACTCTCCATAGACAGTATAAATCCCAAACTAATCTCACTGCCCCACTCTTTCCCCGTAGCCCTGTATCAATCCCAAACTAATCCCACTGCCCCATTCTCTCCCCATAGCCCTGTATCAATCCCGAAAACTGTTCGCATTGCCGCACTGTCTACCCATATCAATCCCAAACAAATCCCACTGGCCGCTCTTCCCATAGTCCTGTGTCAATCCCCAAACTAATCCCACTGCCCCGTTCCGTGCCCATAGCTCTGTATCAATATCCAAACTAATCCCACTGCCCCATTCTCTCCCCATCGCTATGTATCAATCCTCAAACTAATCCCACTGCCCCAGGCTCAGCATAGCCCTGTATCAATCCCCAAACAAATCTTACTGCCTAACTCTCTCCCCATAGCCCTGTATCAATCCCCAAACTAATCCCACTGCCCCACTCTTTCCGCATAGCCCTAAAATCAAACCACTAAATAATCCCACTGCGACACTCTCTTCATTTCCCTGTATCAATCCCCAAACTAATCCCACTGCCCCACCCTCCCCATAGCCTGGTGCCAATCCCCAAACTAATTCTACCCTCCCCGTAGCCCTGTATCAATCCGCAATCTAATCCCACCCTCCCCGTAGCCAAGTGTCAATCCCCAAACTAATCTCACTGCCCCGCTCTCTCCCCATAGCCCTGTATCAATCTACAAACTAATCCCACTGCCCCGCTCTCTCCCCATAGCCCTCTAACAATCACTGAAGTAACCCCACTGCCCCACTCTCTCCCGTAGCCCTCTATCAATCCGAAACTAATCTCACTGCCCACTCACTCCCCATAGCCCCCTTTCAATCCCCAAACTAATTCCATTGCCCCGCGCTCTCCCCATAGCCCTGTATCAATCCCCAAACTAATTCCATTGCCCCGCTCTCTCCCCATAGCACTGTATCAATTCCCAAACTAATCCCACCGCTCCACTCTCTCCCCTTAGCCCTGTATATATCTCCAAACTAATCTCACTGCCCCGCTCTCTCCGCATAGCCCTGTATCAATCCCCAAACTAATTCCATTGCCCCGCCCTCACCCCCATAGCCCTGTTTCAATCCCCAAACTAATCCCATTGCCCCGCTCTCTCCCCATAGCCCTGTATCAACCCCAAACTAATTCCATTGCCCCGCCCTCTCCGCATAGCCCCGTTTCAATCCCCAAACTAATTCCATCTCCCCGCTCTCTCCCCATATCCCTGCACGAAACCTCAAACTAATGCCACTGTCACTCTCCCCATAGCCCTGTATCAATCCCGAAACTAATCCACTACCCCACATTTCCCGTAGACCAGATTCAATCCACAAACTAATATCACTGCCTACTCACCCACCATAGCCCTGTATCAATCCCCAACTTAATATCACTGCCTCACTCTCTCCACATAGCCCTGTGTCAGTACCAAACTAATCTCACTGCCCCGCTCTCTCCCCATAGCCCTGTATCAATCCCCAAACTAATCCCACTGCCCCGCTCTTTCCCCACTGCCCTGTATCAATCCCCAAACTAATCTCACTGCCGCTATCTCTCCCCATAGCCCTGTATCAATCCCCAAACTAATCCCAATGCCCCGCTCTCTCCCCATAGCCCTGCATCAATCCCCAAACTAATCCCAATGCCCCGCTCTCTCCCCATAGCCCTGTGTCAATCCCCAAACTAATCTCACTACCTCACAATCCCCATAGCCCTGTATTAATCCCCAATCTAATCTCACCTCCGCGCTCTTTCCCATAGCCCTTTATCAATCCCAAAATGATCCCACTGCCCCGCTCTCTCCCCATACCCCTGTATCAATCCCAAAATGATCCCACTGCCCCACTCTCTCCCCATAGCCCTGTATCAATTCCCCAACTAATCCCATTACCCAGCTCCCTCCCCATTGCCCTGTATCAATCACAAACTAATCCCACTTTCCCGCTCTCCCCATAGCCCTGTATCAATCCCCAAACTAATCCCACTCTCCCCACAGCCCTGTGTCAATCCTAAACTGATCCCATTCTCCCGACAGCCCTATGTCAATCCCCAATCTAATCCCACTCTTCCCACAGCCCTGTATCAATCCCCAAACTAATCCCACTGCCCACTCTCTCCATAGCCGTCGATCGAACCCGAATCTAATCCCACTGTCCGTTCTCTCCCCAAGTCCCTCTATCAATTCCCCCAATTTTGTTGTTTAAATTTAGAGTGCGCAATTATCATTATTTTTCCATTTAAGGGGCAATTTAGCGTGGCAATCCACCTACCCAGTACATCTTTTGGTTGTGGGGGTGAAACCCAGGCAGACTCCGGGGGAATGTGCAAACTCGACAGAGACAGTGACCCAGGCCCGGGATTCGAACCCAGGTGCTCAGTGCCGTAGACTGCAGTGCTAACCACTGGGCCACGTGCCGCCCTTTGCAATCCCAACTTTATGTGACTGTCCCACTCTCTCCACAGGCCTGTGTCAAATCCCAAACGAAATCCATACCCATAGCTGTGTCAATTCCAAAACTAATCCCATCACCCCATTTCCCTGCGTCAATGCCAAAACTAATCTAACTGCCCTGCTCTCTCCCCGTAGCTCTGTATCAATCCCAAAACGAATCCCACTGCACCGCTCTCTCCCCATAGCGCTGTGTCTAGCCCAAACTATTCTCAATGCCCCACTTTCTCCCCATAGCCCGATAGCAATCCCAAACTAATCTCACTGTCCACTCTCTACCCATAGCCCCTTTTCAATCCCCAAACTAATCCCATTTCCCGGCTCTTGTCCCATTGCCCTGTATCAATCCCAAACTAACCTCACTGCCCCGCTCTCTCCCCATAGCCTGTATCAATCCCAAACTAATCCCACTTCCCGACACTCTCCATATACCCCTGTATCAATGCCAAGCTAATCCCACTGCCCCACTCTCTCCCATAGCCATGTATCAATCCCAAACGAATCTCAATGCCCCGCTCTCTCCCTATAGCCCTGTATCAACCCGAAACTAATCCGACTTCCTGACACTCTCCATATACCCCTGTATCAATGCCAAGCTAATCCCACTGCCGCACTCTCTCCCATAGCCCTGTATCAATCCGCAAACTAATCCCACTGCCCCACTCTCTCCCATAGCCCTGTTTCAATCCCAAACTTATCTCACTGCCCCGCTCTCTCCCTATAGCCCTGTATCAATCCTCAAACTAATCCCACTGAGCCGCTCTCTCCCCATAGCCCTGTATCAATGTCAAGCTAATCTCACTGCCCCACTGTCTCCCATAGCCCTGTATCAATCCCAAACGAATCTCAATGCCCCGCTCTCTCCCCATAGCCCTGTATCAATCCCGAAACTAATCCCACTTCCTGACACTCTCCATATACCCCTGTATCAATGCCAAGCTAATCCCACTGCCCCACTCTCTCCCATAGCCCTGTATCAATCCCAAACTAATCCCACTGCCCCACTCTCTCCCATAGCCCTGTATCAATCCCAAACTTATCTCACTGCCCCGCTCTCTCCCTATAGCCCTGTATCAATCCACAAACTAAACCCACTGACCCGCTCTCTCCCCATAGCCCTGTATCAATGTCAAGCTAATCTCACTGCCCCACCGCCTCCCATAGCCCTGTGTCAATCTCAAAGTAACCCCATTGCCCCGCTCTCTACCCATAGCCCCGTTTCAATCCCCAAACAAATCCCATTGCCCCGCTCTCCCCCATAGCCCCGTTTCAATCCCCAAACAAATCCCATTGCCCCGCTCTCTTCCCATAGCCCCGTTTCATTCCCAAGCTAAACCCATTGCCCGGTTCTCGCCCCATTGTCCAGTGTCAATCCCAAACTAATCCCACTACCCAGCTCTCTCTCCAAAGCCCTGTATCAATCCCCAAACTAATCCCACTTCCCCACACACTCCATATACCCCTGGATCAATGCCAAGCTAATCCCACTGCCCCACTCTCTCCCAGAGCCCTGTATCAATCCCAAACTAATCCCACTGCCCCGCTCTCTCCCCATTGCCCTGCCTCAATCCCGAAACTAATCCCACTGAGCCGCTATCTCCCCATAGCCCTGTATCCATGTCAAGCTAATCCCACTGCCCCACCGCCTCCCATAGCCCTGTGTCAATCTCAAACTAACCCCATTGCCCCGCTCTCTCCCCATAGCCCCGTTTCAATCCCCAAACAAATCCCATTGCCCCGCTCTCTCCATTATCCCTGTATCAATTCCCAAACTAATCCCACTGCCGCACTCTCTCCTCATAGCACTGTATCAATCCACAAACTAATCCCACTGCCCCACTCTCTCCCCATAGCCCTGTACCAATCCCGAAACTAATCCCACTGCCACACTCTCTCCCCGTAGCCCTGTATCAATCCCCAAACTAATTTCACTTCCCCGCACACTCCCCATAGCCCTGTATCAATCCCCAAACTAATCCCACTGACCCGTTCACTCCACATAGCCCTGTATCAATCCCCAAACTAGTCCCACTGCCCCACTCTGTCCCCATAGTCCTGTATCAATGCCCAAACTGATCCCAATGCACCGCTCTCTCCCCATAGCCCTGTGTCTATCCCAAACTATTCTCACTGCCCCACACTATCCCCATAGCCCTGTATCAATCCCCAAACTAATCCCACTTCCCCACTCTCTCCCATAGCCCTGTATCTATTCCCAAACTAATCCCACTGCCCCACCCTCTCCACATACCCCTGTATTAATCCTCAAACTAATCCCACTGTCCCACTCTCTCCACGTAGCCCTGCCTCAATCCCCAAACTAATCCCACTGCCCCACTCTCTCCCGATAGCCCTGTATCAATCCGCAAACTAATCCCACTGAGCCGCTCTCTCCCCATAGCCCTGTATCAATGTCAACCTAATCTCACTGCCTCACTGTCTCCCATAGCCCTGTATCAATCCCAAACGAATCTCACTGCCCCGCTCTCTCCCCATAGCCCTGTATCAATTTCAAACTAAACCCATGGCCCCGCTCTCTCCCCATAGCCCTGTATCAATACCCAAACTAATCCCACAGACCCTCTGTCTCCCCATAGCACTGTATCAATCCCAAAACCAATCCCACTGCGCCGCTCTCTCCCCATAGCGCTGTGTCTAGCCCAAACTATTCTCAATGCCCCACTTTCTCCCCATAGCCCGATAGCAATCCCAAACTAATGTCACTGTCCACTCTCTACCCATAGCCCCTTTTCAATCCCCAAACTAATCCCATTGCCCGGCTCTTGTCCCATTTCCCTGTATCAATCCCAATCTAAACTCACTGCCACGTTCTCTCCCCATAGCCTGTATCAATCCCAAACTATTCCCACTTCACGACACTCTCCGTATACCCCTGTATCAATGCCAAGCTAATCCAACTGCCCCACTCTCTCCCATAGCCCTGTATCAATCCCAAACGAATCTCAATGCCCCGCTCTCTCCCCATAGCCCTTTATCAATCCCGAAACTAATCCCACTTCCTGACACTCTCCATATACCCCTGTATCAATGCGAAGCTAATCCCACTGCCCCACTCTCTCCCATAGCCCTGTATCAATCCCCAAACTAATCCCGACTGCCCCATTCTCTCCCCATTGCCCTGTATCAATCCCCAAACTAATCCCAC
Organism: Scyliorhinus torazame; assembly: GCF_047496885.1. Lineage (NCBI taxonomy): Eukaryota > Metazoa > Chordata > Chondrichthyes > Carcharhiniformes > Scyliorhinidae > Scyliorhinus > Scyliorhinus torazame. The sequence continues at coordinate 136,823,566 of NC_092726.1, read as the reverse complement.
TGCCCCACTCTCTCCACATAGCCCTGTATCAATTCCCAAACTAATCCCACTGCCGCACTCTCTCCACATATCCCTGTAACAATTCCCAAACTAATCCCACTGCCGCACTCTCTCCACATAGACCTGTTCCAATCCCCAAACTAATCGCACTGCCCCACTCTCTCCCCATAGCCCTGTATCAATCCCCAAACTAATCCCACTGCCCCACTCTCTCCCCATAGACCTGTTCCAATCCCCAAACAATCCCACTGCCCCACTTTCTCCCCATAGCCCTGTACCAATTCCCAAACTAATCCCACTGCCCCACTCTCTCCACATAGCCCTGTATCAATGCCCAAACTGATCCCACTGCACCGCTCTCTCCCCATAGCCCTGTGTCTATCCCAAACTATTCTCACTGCCCCACACTATCCCCATAGCCCTGTATCAATCCCCAAACTAATCTCACTTCCCCACTCTCTCTCATAGCCCTGTATCTATTCCCAAACTAATCCCACTGCCCCACCCTCTCCACATATCCCTGTATCAATCCTCAAACTTATCCCACTGTCCCACTCTCTACACGTAGCCCTGCCTCAATCCCCAAACTAATCCCACTGCCCCACTCTCTCCCCATAGCCCTGTATCAATACCCAAACTAATCCCACAGACCCGCTGTCTCCCCATAGCCCTGTATCAATCCCAACACGAATCCCACTGCACCGCTCTCTCCCCATAGCACTGTGTCTAGCCCAAACTATTCTCAATGCCCCACTTTCGCCCCATAGCCCGATAGCAATCCCAAACTAATCTCACTGTCCACTCTCTACCCATAGCCCCTTTTAAGTCCCCAAACTAATCCCATTGCCCGGCTCTTGTCCCATTGCCCTGTATCAATCCCAAACTAACCTCACTGCCCCGCTCTCTCCCCATAGCCTGTATCAATCCCAAACTAATCCCACTTCCCGACACTCTCCATATACCCCTGTATCAATGCCAAGCTAATCCCACTGCCCCACTCTCTCCCATAGCCCTGTATCAATCCCAAACGAATCTCAATGCCCCGCTCTCTCCCCATAGCCCTGTATCAATCCCGAAACTAATCCCACTTCCTGACACTCTCCATCTCCCCCTGTATCAATGCCAAGCTAATCCCACTGCCCCACTCTCTCCCATAGCCCTGTATCAATCCCCAAACTAATCCCGACTGCCCCATTCTCTTCCCATAGCCCTGTACCAATCCCCAAACTAATCCCACTGCCCCACTCTCTCCACATAGCCCTGTATCAATTCCCAAACCAATCCCACTGCCGCACTCTCTCCACATATCCCTGTATCAATTCCCAAACTAATCCCACTGCCGCACTCTCTCCACATATCCCTGTATCAATTCCCAAACTAATCCCACTGCCCCACTCTCTCCACATAGCCCTGTATCAATTCCCAAACTAATCCCACTGCAGCACTCTCTCCACATAGCCCTGTACCAATCCCCAAACTAATCCCACTGCCCCACTCTCTCCCATAGCCCTGTATCAATCCCAAACTTATCTCACTGCCCCGCTCTCTCCCTATAGCCCTGTATCAATCCTCAAACTAATCCCACTGAGCCGCTCTCTCCCCATAGCCCTGTATCAATGTCAAGCTAATCTCACTGCCCCACTGTCTCCCATAGCCCTGTATCAATCCCAAACGAATCTCAATGCCCCGCTCTCTCCCCATAGCCCTGTATCAATCCCGAAACTAATCCCACTTCCTGACACTCTCCATATACCCCTGTATCAATGCCAAGCTAATCCCACTGCCCCACTCTCTCCCATAGCCCTGTATCAATCCCAAACTAATCCCACTGCCCCACTCTCTCCCATAGCCCTGTATCAATCCCAAAGTTATCTCACTGCCCCGCTCTCTCCCTATAGCCCTGTATCAATCCACAAACTAAACCCACTGACCCGCTCTCTCCCCATAGCCCTGTATCAATGTCAAGCTAATCTCAATGCCCCACCGCCTCCCATAGCCCTGTGTCAATCTCAAACTAACCCCATTGCCCCGCTCTCTACCCATAGCCCCGTTTCAATCCCCAAACAAATCCCATTGCCCCGCTCTCCCCCATAGCCCCGTTTCAATCCCCAAACAAATCCCATTGCCCCGCTCTCTTCCCATAGCCCCGTTTCATTCCCAAGCTAAACCCATTGCCCGGTTCTCGCCCCATTGTCCAGTGTCAATCCCAAACTAAAACCACTACCCAGCTCTCTCTCCAAAGCCCTGTATCAATCCACAAACTAATCCCACTTCCCCACACACTCCATATACCCCTGGATCAATGCCAAGCTAATCCCACTGCCCCACTCTCTCCCAGAGCCCTGTATCAATCCCAAACTAATCCCACTGCCCCGCTCTCTCCCCATTGCCCTGCCTCAATCCCGAAACTAATCCCACTGAGCCGCTATCTCCCCATAGCCCTGTATCCATGTCAAGCTAATCCCACTGCCCCACCGCCTCCCATAGCCCTGTGTCAATCTCAAACTAACCCCATTGCCCCGCTCTCTCCCCATAGCCCCGTTTCAATCCCCAAACAAATCCCATTGCCCCGCTCTCTCCATTATCCCTGTATCAATTCCCAAACTAATCCCACTGCCGCACTCTCTCCTCATAGCACTGTATCAATCCACAAACTAATCCCACTGCCCCACTCTCTCCCCATAGCCCTGTACCAATCCCGAAACTAATCCCACTGCCACACTCTCTCCCCGTAGCCCTGTATCAATCCCCAAACTAATTTCACTTCCCCGCACACTCCCCATAGCCCTGTATCAATCCCCAAACTAATCCCACTGACCCGTTCACTCCACATAGCCCTGTATCAATCCCCAAACTAGTCCCACTGCCCCACTCTGTCCCCATAGTCCTGTATCAATGCCCAAACTGATCCCAATGCACCTCTCTCTCCCCATAGCCCTGTGTCTATCCCAAACTATTCTCACTGCCCCACACTATCCCCATAGCCCTGTATCAATCCCCAAACTAATCCCACTTCCCCACTCTCTCCCATAGCCCTGTATCTATTCCCAAACTAATCCCACTGCCCCACCCCCTCCACATACCCCTGTATTAATCCTCAAACTAATCCCACTGTCCCACTCTCTCCACGTAGCCCTGCCTCATTCCCCAAACTAATCCCACTGCCCCACTCTCTCCCGATAGCCCTGTATCAATCCGCAAACTAATCCCACTGAGCCGCTCTCTCCCCATAGCCCTGTATCAATGTCAACCTAATCTCACTGCCTCACTGTCTCCCATAGCCCTGTATCAATCCCAAACGAATCTCACTGCCCCGCTCTCTCCCCATAGCCCTGTATCAATTTCAAACTAAACCCATTGCCCCGCTCTCTCCCCATAGCCCTGTATCAATACCCAAACTAATCCCACAGACCCTCTGTCTCCCCATAGCCCTGTATCAATCCCAAAACGAATCCCACTGCGCCGCTCTCTCCCCATAGCGCTGTGTCTAGCCCAAACTATTCTCAATGCCCCACTTTCTCCCCATAGCCCGATAGCAATCCCAAACTAATGTCACTGTCCACTCTCTACCCATAGCCCCTTTTCAATCCCCAAACTAATCCCATTGCCCGGCTCTTGTCCCATTTCCCTGTATCAATCCCAATCTAAACTCACTGCCACGTTCTCTCCCCATAGCCTGTATCAATCCCAAACTATTCCCACTTCACGACACTCTCCATATACCCCTGTATCAATGCCAAGCTAATCCAACTGCCCCACTCTCTCCCATAGCCCTGTATCAATCCCAAACGAATCTCAATGCCCCGCTCTCTCCCCATAGCCCTTTATCAATCCCGAAACTAATCCCACTTCCTGACACTCTCCATATACCCCTGTATCAATGCCAAGCTAATCCCACTGCCCCACTCTCTCCCATAGCCCTGTATCAATCCCCAAACTAATCCCGACTGCCCCATTCTCTCCCCATTGCCCTGTATCAATCCCCAAACTAATCCCACTGCCCCACTCTCTCCACATAGCCCTGTATGAATTCCCAAACTAATCCCACTGCCGCACTCTCTCCACATATCCCTGTATCAATTCCCAAACTAATCCCTCTGCCGCACTCTCTCCACATAGACCTGTTCCAATCCCCAAACTAATCGCACTGCCCCACTCTCTCCCCATAGCCCTGTATCAATCCCCAAACTAATCCCACTGCCCCACTCTCTCCCCATAGACCTGTTCCAATCCCCAAACTAATCCCACTGCCCCACTTTCTCCCCATAGCCCTGTACCAATTCCCAAACTAATCCCACTGCCCCACTCTCTCCACATAGCCCTGTATCAATGCCCAAACTGATCCCACTGCACCGCTCTCTCCCCATAGCCCTGTGTCTATCCCAAACTATTCTCACTGCCCCACACTATCCCCATAGCCCTGTATCAATCCCCAAACTAATCTCACTTCCCCACTCTCTCTCATAGCCCTGTATCTATTCCCAAACTAATCCCACTGCCCCACCCTCTCCACATATCCCTGTATCAATCCTCAAACTTACCCCACTGTCCCACTCTCTCCACGTAGCCCTGCCTCAATCCCCAAACTAATCCCACTGCCCCACTCTCTCCCCATAGCCCTGTATCAATACCCAAACTAATCCCACAGACCCGCTGTCTCCCCATAGCCCTGTATCAATCCCAACACGAATCCCACTGCACCGCTCTCTCCCCATAGCACTGTGTCTAGCCCAAACTATTCTCAATGCCCCACTTTCGCCCCATAGCCCGATAGCAATCCCAAACTAATCTCACTGTCCACTCTCTACCCATAGCCCCTTTTCAGTCCCCAAACTAATCCCATTGCCCGGCTCTTGTCCCATTGCCCTGTATCAATCCCAAACTAACCTCACTGCCCCGCTCTCTCCCCATAGCCTGTATCAATCCCAAACTAATCCCACTTCCCGACACTCTCCATATACCCCTGTATCAATGCCAAGCTAATCCCACTGCCCCACTCTCTCCCATAGCCCTGTATCAATCCCAAACGAATCTCAATGCCCCGCTCTCTCCCCATAGCCCTGTATCAATCCCGAAACTAATCCCACTTCCTGACACTCTCCATCTCCCCCTGTATCAATGCCAAGCTAATCCCACTGCCCCACTCTCTCCCATAGCCCTGTATCAATCCCCAAACTAATCCCGACTGCCCCATTCTCTTCCCATAGCCCTGTACCAATCCCCAAACTAATCCCACTGCCCCACTCTCTCCACATAGCCCTGTATCAATTCCCAAACCAATCCCACTGCCGCACTCTCTCCACATATCCCTGTATCAATTCCCAAACTAATCCCACTGCCGCACTCTCTCCACATATCCCTGTATCAATTCCCAAACTAATCCCACTGCCCCACTCTCTCCACATAGCCCTGTATCAATTCCCAAACTAATCCCACTGCAGCACTCTCTCCACATAGCCCTGTACCAATCCCCAAACTAATCCCACTGCCCCACTCTCTCCACATATCCCTGTATCAATTCCCAAACTAATCCCACTGCCGCACTCTCTCCACATAGCACTGTATCAATCCACAAACTAATCCCACTGCCCCACTCTCTCACCATAGCCCTGTATCAATCCCGAAACTAATCCCACTGACCCGTTCACTCCCCATAGCCCTGTATCAATCCCCAAACTAGTCCCACTGCCCCACTCTCTCCACATTCCGCTCTTTCAATCCCCAAACTAAACCCACTGCCCCACTCTGTCCCCATAGTCCTGGATCAATGCCCAAACTGATCCCAATGCACCGCTCTCTCCCCAAAGCCCTGAGTCTATCCCAAACTATTCTCACTGCCCCACACTATCCCCATAGCCCTGTGTCAATCCCCAAACTAATTCCCACTTCCCCACCCTCTCCCATAGCCCTGTATCAATCCCAAACGAATCTCAATGCCGCGCTCTCTCCCCATAGCCCTGTATCAATCCCGAAACTAATCCCACTTCCTGACACTCTCCATATACCCCTGTATCAATGCCAAGCTAATCCCACAGCCCCACTCTCTCCCATAGCCCTGTATCAATCCCCAAACTAATCCCGACTGCCCCATTCTCTCCCCATAGCCCTGTACCAATCCCCAAACTAATCCCACTGCCCCACTCTCTCCACATAGCCCTGTATCAATTCCCAAACTAATCCCACTGCCGCACTCTCTCCACATATCCCTGTATCTATTCCCAAACTAATCCCACTGCCCCACCCTCTCCACATACCCCTGTATCAATCTTCAAACTAATCCCACTGTCCCACTCTCTCCACGAAGCCCTGCCTCAATCCCCAAACTAATCCCACTGCCCCACTCTCTCCCCATAGCCCTGTATCAATACCCAAACTAATCCCACAGACCCGCTGTCTCCCCATAGCCCTGTATCAATCCCAAAACGAATCCCACTGCACCGCTCTCTCCCCATAGCGCTGTGTCTAGCCCAAACTATTCTCAATGCCCCACTTTCTCCCCATAGCCCGATAGCAATCCCAAACTAATGTCACTGTCCACTCTCTACCCATAGCCCCTTTTCAATCCCCAAACTAATCCCATTGCCCGGCTCTTGTCCCATTGCCCTGTATCAATCCCAAACTAACCTCACTGCCCAGCTCTCTCCCCATAGCCCTGTATCAGTCCCGAAACTAATCCCACTTCCTGACACTCTCCATATACCCCTGTATCAATGCCAAGCTAATCCCACTGCCCCACTCTCTCCCATAGCCCTGTATCAATCCCAAACTAATCCCACTGCCCCGCTCTCTCCCTATAGCCCTGTATCAATCCGCAAACTAATCCCACTGAGCCGCTCTCTCCCCATAGCCCTGTATCAATGTCAAGCTAATCTCACTGCCCCACTGTCTCCCATAGCCCTGTATCAATCCCAAACTTATCTCACTGCCCCGCTCTCTCCCCATAGCCCTGTATCAATGTCAAGCTAATCTCACTGCCCCACCGCCTCCCATAGCCCTGTGTCAATCTCAAACTAACCCCATTGCCCCGCTCTCTCCCAATAGCCCCGTTTCAATCCCCAAACAAATCCCATTGCCCCGCTCTCCCCCATAGCCCCGTTTCCATCCCAAACTAATCCCACTGCCCCGCTCTCTCCCCATAGCCCCGTTTCAATCCCCAAACTAACCCCATTGCCCCGCTCTCTCCCCATAGCCCCGTTTCAATCCCCAAACAAATCCCATTGCCCCGCTCTCCTCCATAGCCCCGTTTCCATCCCAAACTAATCCCATTTCCCGGCCCTAGTCCCATTGTCCTGTGTCAATCCCAATCTTTTAAAAAAATATATTCATTACATTTTTTAACACAGTTTTTGTCCCTTACAAACAATACCCCCCCCCCCCCACCCCCACCCCCCCCCCCCCCCCCGGGAACAAAAAAAACCGAGAAATCGCGCAGAGCAAGATATATACATGGCAAAATGATATATTTACACAGCTTTGTACACTGGCCCTCACCCGTACGTGCCAGTTTCCCCAACCCTTCATGTTATCTCTTGCTCATCCACACCCACCCAGGCAGTCGCCCCTTCCCCCCCCCCCCCTTCCACCCCCCTCCCCGGACGTCCCCTCCACCCCCCCGCCACCTCCCCCCACCCCCAGTGCTGCTGCTGCTGACCGACCTTCCTCTAACGCTCCACGAGATAGTCTAGGAACGGTTGCCACCGCCTGTAGAACCCCTGCGCAGACCCTCTCAAGGCGAACTTAATCCTCTCCAACTTTATGAACCCAGCCATATCATTTATCCAGGCTTCCACGCTGGGGGGCTTCGCCTCCTTCCACATTAGCAAGGTCCTTCGCCGGGCTACTGGGGACGCAAAGGCCAGAATGCCGGCCTCTTTCGCCTCCTGCACTCCCGGTTTGTCCACTACTCTGAATATTGCTAGCCCCCAGCTTGGCTTGACCCGGACTTTCACCACCCGGGATATTGCTCCCACCACTTCTCTCCAGAACCCCTCCAGTGCCGGGCATGACCAAAACATATGGACATAGTTCACCGGGCTCCCTGAGCACCTCCCACATCTGTCCTCGACCCCAAAGAACCTACTCAACCTCACCCCCGTCAAGTGCGCTATGTGGACCACCTTAAATTGTATCAGGCTGAGCCTGGCACACGAGGAGGAGGAATTAAACCTACCTAGGGCATCGGCCCACAGACCTTCCTCCATCTCCTCCCCCAGCTCCTCCTCCCATTTACCCTTCAACTCATCTACCAGCGCGTCCCCCTCTTCTTTCAACTCCTGGTGTATTTCCGACACCTTGCCCTCCCCGACCCATACACCCGAGATCACCCTATCTTGAACGTCTTGTGCTGGGAGCAACGGGAATTCCCTCACCTGTCGCCTCACAAAATCCCTCACCTGCATATATCTAAAGGCATTTCCCGGGGGGTCACTCAAACCTCTCCTCCAGTGCCCCTCGGCTCGCAAACGTCCCATCGATGAACAGGTCCCCCATTCTTCCAATCCCCGCCCGATGCCAGCTCTGGAACCCTCCGTCCATCTTCCCCGGGACAAACCGGTGGTTACCCCTGATCGGGGACCACACCGATGCTCCCATTGCACCCCGGTGCGGTCTCCACTGGCCCCAGATCCTTAGCGTTGCCGCCACCACCGGGCTCGTGGTATACTTTGTCGGCGAGAGCGGCATGCTCGTTCCTTTAAAGGGTGCCATCTCCATCCTCTTCCATGCCGCCCCCTCTCCCTCCATAACCCACTTGTGGATCATCGCCACATTTGCTGCCCAGTAGTAGCTCCCCAGGTTTGGCAGCGCCAACCCTCCTCGGTCCCTACTGCGTTCCAGGAACCCTCTCCTTACCCTCGGGGTCTTTTTCGCCCACACAAACCCCATAATACTCCTGCCTACTCTCTTAAAAAAGGCCTTAGTGATCACGGTGGGAAGGCACTGAAACACAAACAGAAACCTCGGAAGGACCACCATTTTGACCGACTGCACTCTACCCGCCAGCGAGAGCGGTAACATGTCCCATCTTTTGAAATCCTCCTCCATTTGCTCCACCAACTTCGTCAGATACAGTTTATGTAGGGTCCCCCAACTCCTGGCTATCTGGATCCCCAGATACCGAAACTTCCCCTCCACCCTCCTCAGCGGTATGTCCGCTATCCCTCTTTCTTGGTCCCCCACCTGTAATACAAAGAGCTCACTCTTCCCTACATTGAGCTTATAGCCCGAAAACTCCCCAAACTCCCATAGAGTCTGCATGACCTCCACCATCCCCTCCATTCGATCCGCCACGTACAGCAACAGGTCAGCCACATATAGCGACACCCGATGCTCGTCTCCCCCTCGGACCACCCCCCTCCATTTATTAGACTCCCACAATGACATGGCCAATGGTTCGATCGCCAATGCGAACAACAGGGGGGACAGGGGGCACCCCTGCCTCGTCCCTCGGTACAGTCGAAAGTACTCCGACCTCCGCCGGTTCGTCACTATACTTGCCATCGGGGCTCTGTAAAGGAGTTTAACCCAATTGATAAACCCTACCCCGAACCCAAACCCACGCAGCACCTCCTAGAGGTACTCCCACTCTACTCGGTCAAAGGCTTTCTCCGCGTCCATAGCTGCCACTATCTCCGCCTCTCCCTCCTCCGATGGCATCATTATCACGTTTAAGAGCCGCCGCACATTGGTGTTTAGTTGCCTGCCCTTTACAAATCCCGTCTGATCCTCGTGGATTACCCCCGGGACACAGTCCTCGAACCTCGTGGCCAGCACTTTTGCCAGCAACTTTGCATCCACATTGAGGAGCGAGATCGGCCTGTACGATTGACATTGCAGTGGGTCCTTGTCCCGCTTTAGGATCAAATCAATTGTCGCTTCCGACATTGTCTGGGGCAGGGTACCCTCTTCTCTTGCCTCACCAGTAGCGGGGCCAACAGGTCTGCGTACTTCCTGTAGAAATCCACCGGGAATACGTCCGGTCCCGGGGCCTTCCCCGCCTGCATGCTCCCCAAACCCTTGCTCAGCTCCTCCAACCCAATCGGAGCCCCCAAAACAGCCACCTCTTGCTCCTCCACCCTCGGGAATCTCAGCTGATCTAGTAATCGTCTCGTCCCCTCTTCCCCCGCTGGGGGCTGGGATCTGTACAGCTCTTCATAAAAGGCCTTGAATACCTCGTTTATTTTCGTCGCACTCCGAACCGTGGCTCCCCTTCCATCTTTGACTCCCCCTATTTCCCTCGCTGCCATCCTCTTACGGAACTGGTGTGTCAGCATCCGACTAGCCTCTTCCCCATACTCGTAGGTCGCCCCCTGCGCTTTCCTCCACTGTTCCTCCACCTTCCCTGTGGTCAACAGGTCAAACTCCGTCTGGAGCCGTCGTCTTTCCCCAAGTAATCTTTCCTCCGGGGCCTCTGCGTATGTCCTGTCCACTCTCAAAATCTCTCCCACTAACCTCTCCCTTTCCATACCCTCTGTCTTCTCCCTGTGAGCCCGAATGGAAATTAGCTCCCCCCTGATCACCACCTTCAACGCCTCCCACACCACCCCCACCCGCACCTCCCCGTTGTCGTTGGCCTCCAAGTACCTTTCGATACACCCCCTCACCTTCCCACACACCACCTCGTCCGCCAGCAGTCCCACATCCAGCCGCAACAACGGGCGTTGGACCCTCTCCTCTCCCAGCTCCAGTTCCACCCAGTGCGGGGCATGGTCCGAAACAGCTATAGCCGAATACTCCGTCCCCTCCACCCTCGGGATGAGCGCCCTACCAAGAACAAAGAAATCTATCCGGGAGTAGGCTTCGTGTACATGGGAGAAGAAAGAAAATTCCCTGGCCTGCGGCCTTGCAAACTGCCATGGGTCCACTCCCCCCATCTGATCCAAAAAAAACCTAAGTACCTTGGCCGCCGCTAGCCTCTTTCCTGTCCTTGATTTGATGCGGTCCAGTGCTGGATCCAACACTGTATTGAAGTCCCCTCCCATTATCAGGCCTCCTATTTCCAGGTCCGAATTGCTCCCCAACATGCGCTTCATGAATCCTGCATCATCCCAGTTCGGGGCGTATACGTTTACCAACACCACCCACGTCCCTTGCAGCCGACCGCTCACCATTACATATCGCCCTCCATTGTCCACCTCAATAGTCTTGGCCTCAAATGACACCCGCTTTCCCACCAATATTGCCACCCCTATATTCTTCACGTCCATTCCTGAGTGGAATACCTGTCCTACCCATCCCTTTCTTAGCCTGACCTGGTCCGCCACCTTCAGATGTGTCTCGTGGAGCATGGCCACCTCCGCCTTCAGTCCCTTTAAGTGCGTGAACACTCGAGCCCTCTTCACCGGCCCATTGAGGCCCCTCACATTCCACGTTATCAGCCGGATTGGAGGGGCTCTCACCACCCCCCCCCCCATGCCCCGCCGACTAGCCATCTACTTTTCTGGGCCAGTCCCGTGTCCACGCCTCCCTCACCCACCAGTCCCCCAGAGGGGGGACCCCGGTCCCGTCTACCTCTTCTGGGTCCCATTCCCTTTCGTCCAGTGCAGCAGCAACCCTTTTTCTCCCCCTTCCTCCCCTCCGCTAGACCCCTGTCGAGCTTTTTTGCTCCCCCCATGTCACTCCCATAAGTCAGCTGACACCTGCTGACCCCGGCTTCCCCCGCCGTCCCATTGACCTCCCCACGTGGTAGTCTCCCAATCCATATGCATTCCTTTGTTCCCCTTCCCGCCTTTTTTCCCGCGTGCGGGAAAAAAAACCGTGCTTTCCAAAGCCCGCTCCGCCCCCTCTGGCGCAGCTCCTGTCGCGGCCTTGTCTCTCTCCCCCAGCCCATGTAACATTTCCTGCGCATGATTGACCCCTATATACAACAACCATCACACATCAAACCCCAAAGCATCCCCCCCACCCTCACAAACCCTCAGTTGGAGTCCAACTTTTCGGCTTGTACAAAGGTCCACGCCTCTTCAGGCGTTTTGAAGTAATAGTGTTGGCCCTTGTATGTGACCCACAGTCGCGCTGGCTGCAGCATTCCGAATTTCACTTCTTTCCGGTACAATGCCGCTTTGGCCCGGTTGAAACCCGCTCTCCGCTTTGCAACCTCCGTGCTCCAGTGCGGGTATAGTCGGATCTCTGCATTGTCCCATTTACTGCTCCGCTCCTTCTTGGCCCATCTCAGGACCCACTCTCTGTCCGTGAACCGGTGGAACCTCACCACCATCGCCCTTGGCAGCTCATTTGCCTGGTGCTTCTTCGCCAGCACCCGGTGTGCCCCGTCCAACTCCAGCAGCCTCCAAGGGGCCTTCGTGCCCATCATCGCCTCGAGCATCGTGCTCGTGTATGCCCCAGCATCAGCCCCCTCCACTCCCTCAGGGAGACCCAGGATTCACAGATTATTTCTCCTCGACCTGTTCTCCAGGTCCTCGAGTCTTCCCGCCCACCTCTTGTGTAGCGCCTCGTTCTGCTCCCCTCTCACCACCAGGCCCACGAGCTCGTCCTCGTTCTGACTGACTCTTTTCTGTACCGCCTGGATCTTAGATTCGTGGGCCTTCTGCGTGATCCCATGACTTTCAATTGCCGAAAGCATAGGCGCCAACATCTCTTTGCGCATCTCCTCGCGCTGCTCCTCGAATCAGCGCTTGATGAACTCCTGCAGCTCCCCTTTGTCCCTGGTCGCCGCCATTTTGTTTTCTTTCCCTCGCTTCTCCCGTTGCTCCAGTGCCGCTCCTTTGGCCGTTACACTTCTGGTCCTTTTCATAGAAGTTGGCAGTGTTTGCTTCACCAGTCTGCCCCAAAAAGTCTATGGAAACTCCTGAAAAAGGTCTGAGAGTCGGTTCCAGACGGGAGCTGCCAAATGCGCGACCTACACCTCCATGGCCGCGACCAGAAGCCTCGTCCCTGCTTCTTCAATGGCCCTGGTAGATCTTTTCACAGTTGTTCCCTCTGCTGCTAGGATTCACCTTTGATAGAGTCAAGTCAGATTGCAGCTTTAAGCTTCCCCTTCCCCCTCCTGCATGCTGGAAGAGGCCTTTGTCTATTGCTGCAGCTCAAGCCAAATCTTTTACTGTTTCTGCCGGGTCTGGTAGTCAAAAGGCTTAACATTCCTGGGGGACACTGTCAGGGGAATGCTGCAGTCTTCTTCCCACGCCGGGAAATGTCAAACAAATGCCGTGGGGGCCCTGGAAAAGAGCCCAAAAGTCTGTTCCAAGCGGGAGCTGCCGAATATGCGACCTAGCTCTGCATAGCCGCACCCGGAAGTCAGTGTGTATGTAAAATGTACACTGCTGGAAGGAAAGTCAGTGAAAACAGTGCCTTACAGTAAACAGAGAAATTAAACCCTACACTACTGGAAACAGTCTATGTAAAACTTACCTCCAGTAAACAGTATTTAAACAGCACCATACAGTAAACAGAGTGAAAGTAATCCTTACATTAAAGTGAACAGACCCTTTGTAAACTGTGCCTTCCAGTAAAACGTGTTAATGTAAACCATACACTGCTGTAAACAAAGACTATGTACACAGTGCACTAACGTAAACAAAATTTAACCTGTGCCCTACAGTAACAGAGTCTATGTAAACAGTGTCCTACAGCAAAGAGGGTGAAAGTTAACCATACACTTCTGTAAACAGAATCTATGTAATCAGTGCCCTACAGTAAACAGTGTTTCTGTAAATCGTACACTGCTGTAAACAGTGACTATGTCAACAGTGCCCTACGCTACACAGTCATCCTAACAGGGCGCTATAGTAAACAGTGTTTCTGTAAATCGTACACTGCTGTAAACAGTGACTATGTAAACAGTGCCCTACGCTACACAGTCATCCTAACAGGGCGCTATAGTAAACAGTGTTTCTGTAAATCGTACACCGCTGTAAACAGTGACTGTGTAAACAGTGCCCTACGCTAAACAGTCATCCTAACAGGGCGCTATAGTAACCAATGTTTCTGGAAACCGTACACTACTGCAAACAATCTTTGTGCATGTGCCCTGTAGTTTATATAGTCTATTTAAATAGTGTCCTGCATTAAACACTATACTAAAACCGTACATTTCTGCAAACGAAGGCTATGGAAACAGTGCCTTACAGTAAACAGTCTCATTGTAAACCGTACACTGCTGTAAATAGTCTCTGTAGACTGTGACCTACAGTTATCTGTGTTTATGTAAACCGTACATTACTGTAAACAGAGTCTATGTAAATATAGCACTACAGTAAACAGTGTTTATATAAACGGTATACACTGGAAACAGACTATATAAACAGTGTCCTGCTGTAAACAGGCTGCATAAACAGTGCCGGATAGTTAACAGTCTTTATGTAAACCGTACACTGCTGTAAATAGTCTATGTAAACAGTGTCCTGCTGTAAACAGTGTTAATGTAAACCGTACACTGTTGTAAACAGTCTATGTAAACAGTGCCTAATGTAAACAGAGTCAATTTAAACAGTGCCCAACAGTAAACAATATTTAAACCGGACATTGCTGTAAACAGAGTCTATGTGAACTGGACCTGCAGTAAACAGTGTTTATGGGAACAGTACCACTGTTGTCAACATCGTCTATATAAACAGCGTACTGCAGTCAACAGTGTGTATGTAAACCGTACACTGCTGTAAAGTCGTCGTAAACAGTGCCCTACAGTAACCAGTGTTTATATAAACCGTACACTGCTATAAATAGTATGTGCAAACAGTGCGTACTGTAAACAGTGTTTATCAGAACCGCACCCTGCTGTAAAAAGAGTCTGCGTAAACAGTGCCATACATGATTGCTGACCATACAACTGTAGTGGGTAGGATCTCAAACAGCGATGAGACAGAATACTGGACGGAGATAGAGAACCCAGTGGTGTGGTTTAACGACAATAATCTCACCCTCAATGTCAGCAAAACTGAAGAGCTGGTCATTGACTTCAGGAGGTGAAGTATTTTATACACCCCTCTCTGCATCAACGAAGCCGTGGTGGGGATGATTTACAGCTTGAAATTATTAGGTGTGCACACACAGATCATATGTCCTTGGTCGACGCTAAGACCAAGAAAGCACTGCAGCGCCTATACGTCCTCAGGAAACTAAGAAAATTCGGCATGTCCAAACTGACTCTTACCGATTTTAGTAGGTGCACCATAGAAAGCATCCTATCTAGCTGCATCACAGCCTGGTATATCACCTACTCGGCCTAAGAACGTAATAAACTATACACAGTCGTGAACACATCCAGTCCATCACACAAACCCGCCTCCCGTCCATTTACTCTGTCTACACCTACCGCTGCCTTGGGAAAGTGGGCAACAGAATCCGATACCCCTAACACCCGGTCTACTCACTCTTCCAACCTCTTCCATCTGGCAGGAGGTACAAAAGTCTGAGAACACGCACGAACAGACTCAAAAACAGCTTCTTACCCGCTGTTACCAGACTCCTAAACGAACCTCTTATGGACTGGTCTGATCTATTCGCACGCTTCTCTACTGAGTAATACTACACCTGTATGCTTTACCCGATGCCAGTGTCTATGTATTTACATGGTGTAATTTATGTTTACCCGATGTATTTTCTTTTCATTTCCGGAATAATCTGTCTGAACTGTACGCAGAACAATGCTTGTCACTGTGCCCCGGTACATGTGACAATAAACCACCCCAATCCAATCAGCTCTGCCCAATAACCAAAAGCCTGTGTTCCAGGGTGTGCACGACTGCTGCAGTCATGGAGAAAGAACAATCTTAGGTTGAAATGCAATTAGGCATTGTAAAAGCTTGGGCGAATGCAATTTTGTTTGGATTAAGGAGATTCCCTAATTTTTAATTGAAGAAGAGGACGTTTACTCAAGCAAATTAATGAATCCATTTTGTGTTTTCACGTGACACACTGTACCCCATATCTGCAAGAACACTCAAGACGTTCTGAAAATTGAAAAAAATGAAAATCGCTTATTGTCACAAGTAGGCTTCACATGAATTTACTGTGAAAAGCCCCTAGTCGCCACATTCTGGCGCCTGTTCGGGGAGGCTGTTACGGGAATTGAACCGCACAGCTGGCCTGCCTTGGTCTGCTTTCAAAGCCAGCGATTTAGCCCTGTGGCAATCAGCCCCTGAACCATCCAGGACCAAGCATCCCGCTTGATTGCGCCCACTTCCGGAAGCACTGACACCCTCCACCGCGGACGCACAGTAGCAGCGCTGCAATCCATCCCAAAATGCACTGCGGTAACTCATCAAGGTTTCTGAGCCAGAACCTTCCAAATCCACAACCACTATCCTCTGGAAGGACAGCAAAAGGCCGTAGGTGGAGGTCTTCCCTCAAGTCACACACAACTCCCACTTGGGATCATAGAATCGTTCCTTCACGGCACCGGGAAACATTCCTGAAACTCCCTCCCTAAAAGTACGGTGGGTGCATCTGCATCTCATGGATTGCAGCGGTTCAAGAAGGCAGCTCACCACCTCCTTCTCGAGAAGAACTAGAGATGGGAATTAAATACTGCCCGAACCAGCAACTCGCAAATCCCATAACAGTGATCTCTCTAATGCTTTGAATTCATGGGAGCTGGTTTAGCACAGTGGGCTAATCAGCTGGCTTCTAATGCAGAACAATGTCAGCGGCGCGGCTTCAATTCTGGAACCGGCCTCCTCGAACAGGCGCCGGAATGTGACAACCAGACGTTTTTCACAGTAACTTCATTGAAGACTACTTGTGACAATAAGCGATTGCTTTTATTATGAACTGTTCTCAATTATTCCGGTGGAGTGCATCAAGTTACTTCAGCTTCGGAGGAATCTGGTTCTAAGGTATTCCTAACAACAGGACTCCTGGTACACAGAAACAATGTGCTTGATGCAGTAAAGTGGAAGGGTGTGTGGTGCAATCTAACCTGGCTTCAAACGCTCTCCCCCTTTCTCTCTTTAACACTCTCCTTCGTTCTGTTTCTGTTTCTGTTTTCTTTCTCTTGGTATCGGGTGAAGGTTTGATTTGCTGCAGTTCCCCTGAGCAGAATATTCTTCCACATCGTTTTCCAGTCAGACACATTCTGTGACATTGTTGCTTTTTGGAACCACTGCAAACATGAAGTGTACTTGGAATTTCACAACAGGATATTTTCTCCATCATTACTGTGTCTGTGCCCATCATTACTGTGATACAGACACATGGTTAGGATATTGAATACAGGAGTTGGGACGTCTTGTTGAAGTTTTAAACGACATTAGTAAGGTCACACTTGGAATACGGTGTATAGTTCTTTTATTCAAACGACATTATTAAACCAGAAAAAGGGCTGAAAAGATTGACAAGGGCGCTATCGGTACTTAATGGTTTGAGTTGTCAGGAAAGACTGGATCGAATGGGTCTTTTTCCCGAGGATCTTTGGAGGTTCAGGGGTGAACACACAGAGGTCTATAAAATAATGAAGGGCATAGATAAGGTACATAGACAACACTTTTCCCCCAGAGGTAGGGAGTTGACAACTAGAGGGAATAGGTTTCAGGTGAGACGGGAGATATGCAAAAGTGTACAGACGGCAATTTGTTCACACTGAAGGCGGTGAGTGTCTGGAACTGTAATTGGCAGCAATCGAGGCGGTTACAATTTTGCTTTTTACAAAGCGTTTTGATAGTTATATTGGTAAGATGAGTACAGCGGGATATGGGCGAAATGAGGGCAATTGGGACAGGCTTAGTGGTAAAAACTGAGCGACATTTGCAAGTTGAACCTCCGGGCCTGTTTCTATGCTGCAAACCTGTCTAACTCTATCCCACCTTCCATCTCTGGAATGCAGCAGATTCGAGCACACCCTCTGTCTGGCCAAATCGGTTTGAAATGTTGCTGTGGGTGTCTCCATCCATTATTTTTATGACAATGATCTTTAACAGAATGAAAGGATCTGAGGAACAGGCAGGAAATGACATTCAGGCAGAAGCTCAGCTATGATCAAGTTGAATGGTGGAAGAGGAGTCAGTGGCCGTGCAGTCTCCCCATGTTGTCATTGGTTATCAGTTCCAGTTGTCACATTACTTGCTGATGGATATGGCTGCAAGATAAGATTTCTAAGTTACATCCAAGAGTTATTTCTATATTCATGGATACAGTTCATTTTTAGTCACATTATGCGGACCTAACGTAATTTTAGATGTGTCGAACGGATCTCACATCTTCACCTTTTATATCCAATAACGCAGCCCCAGCGTATCCCAGCATCCCGAACGGGGAACTACTAACCGATTCCCACAGCCAGTGGTTCTGATCTGGTCTGCACGGCCTGGGATTTCGGTGGAGGCAGATACAACAGTGGTTTCAAAACGGAATGGGAGTGACAAGAATCAAATGCATCCCTCTGGGTAAAGGCGGTCGAATGAGATTGAATGATCTGATAAATCTATATTGGCGCTGAGGTCAAACGGAATGAATGTCCCCCGTCGCTACGTCACGCACTTTTAAGTTGCTTGGTGTCGCCTGGCTGTGAGATGGTAGGGACCAGCACCTGGAGTTTCCCCTCGATGTTATCCACCACGTGAGTATGATCACGGCAATGAGACCATAAGACCATAATACATTGGAGCAGAATTAGGCCACTCGGCCCATCGAGTCTGCTCCGCCCTTCAATCATGGTTGATATTTTTCTCAGCCCTATTCTCCTGCCTTCTCCCCATAACCCTGATTAAACAATAATCTATCTATCTCTGACTTAAAGACACTCAGTGAATTGGCCTCCACAGCTTTCTGTGGCAAAGAGTTCCCCAGATTCACCACCCTCTGGGTGAAAGAATTCCTCCTGATCTCTGTTTTAAAGGATCGTCCCTTCTATCTGAGATGGTGCCCTCTGGTTTTAGTTTTTCCTACAAGTGGAAACATCCTCTCCACGTCCACTCTATTCAGTCCTCGCAGTATCTTGTACGTTTCAATGAGATCACATTTCATCCTTCTAAACTCGAACGAGTACAGACCCAGAGTCCTCAAACGTTCCTTATACGACAAGTTGTTCATTCCAGGGATCATTCTTGTGAACCTCCTCTGGACCCTTTCCAAGGCCAGCACATCCTTCCTTAGATATGCCCAAATCTGCTCACAGTACTCGAAATGTAGCCTTATACAGCCTCATAAGTACATCCCTGGTCTTATTTTAACCCTGTTGACATGAATGCTAACATTGCATTTGCCTTCTTAACTGTTTTTCAAACTTTTTATACATGGACTCATTTTTAGCAAACGACCAACCTTCGGGACCCATTGCGGCCGACCTTCGTGGCCCAGGAAGGCAGTCATTCGTGACCCACCATTTGTGCTTACCTTTAATGCGAGAGCTGAGCTTGCTTGGTCCTCACAATCTCACTCCAAGCAGGTTCACAGGGGGAGAGGTCTCTGCACATTCCGGGTGCTGGATTCAGCCGGGTCCTTTCGTAGAATTTGCAGTGCAGAAGGAGGCCATTCGGCCCATCGAGTCTGCACCGGCTCTTGGAAAGAGCACCCTACCCAAGGTCTACACCTCCACCCTATCCCCATAACCCAGTAACCACACCCAACACTAAGGGCAATTTTGGACACTAAAGGCAATTTATCATGGCCAATCCACCGAATCATCACATCTTTGGACTGTGGATGGAAACCGGAACACCCGGAGGAAAGCCACGCACACACGGGGAGGATGTGCAGACTCCGCACAGACAGTGACCCAAGCCGGATTCGAACCTGGAACCCTGGAGCTGTGAAGCAATTATGCTATCCACAATGCTACCGTGCTGCCCCTTTGCGCCGTCATCTTAGTGAGGACGGAAAATCCAACCTCGTACACGGAGGTCGTTGTGAAGGGCAAAAGCAACAAAATGCTTGTTTTACTCAGCTCCGGAGACTCCTCGGAGACGCTACTCCAAAATGCTGACAGTTTGATTGACTCGTGCCGTGATTTTAATGCGCTGTCAAAACTGAGGCGCAGAAGTTCAGTCAGCTTCATTTGGAATCAGTCTGCCAGCTCATCTACACTTTCCTTACTAATGCTGTTTTCTTTGATGTCCCGGGGCAGTGTGGGGGACATCTGGTGATGTTGGCTTTGCATCGCAATTCCAAACTTTCAATGGGTTTTGGAAAGCTGCGATATCTTCACAGTGCCGAAAGCAATCACCATCCTTCTCTTGTTCTTTGAGGTCCAGTTCATTTGGAATTGAAAAGATGATAGTTAGCCTCCAAATTTCATCAGCAATCGAATCAGCAGAGAGGACAATTTCTCCAGGAGGAAAGTGTGGAATTCGTACCTCAGTTCGTAAACTCTGAATATCTCCCCTGTTCAGTGATCATTACAGTAACTCTTCAAGCGGATGATGTCAACCGTCATTGGGATTGACTGGTCACTGTATCGATTCAATGCTTTAATGTAGTTTTAATGGGCATCAAAACACTTTCAGCCACCCTTCGAGGGCGACGATGTGATGAATTCCAATGGCTCTCATTATATCCCTTGCCAACCGTTCAGTTCAGTGCATGGTGAGACCATGAGGGATATAGACACTCTCCAGATCACTTGAGTAATGTTTAGGGATGCCAAAAAGATCAAGATAATAGCCGTGTTCAACATCAGTGATCACCGCGCCTTCAGCTGCCGCCATCCGCGATCGCACTTTGACCCCAGGTTCAGGTCCCAACACTCCGGGCCTCATGAGTACTGATGAACGCCGCAAAGGCTGGCCCCGTGACCCTCCCGTCACCTGCCCGCGACCCACCTGCGTGTTGCCACCTCGACTTTGAAAATGCCTGCTTTATGTGCATTGTATCCGTGCCGGAATCCAGCGTCAACTTTAGCTGACTGGCTACTTCACAGCATCAACGTAATTGTAAGTTAAAACCTGTCTCGCCATGAGCGCTGTCTGGCGTTTTTAATATTTCCAAAACATGTGTTTGCAACGATTAAAAGCAGACCCAGATTTCTAAATTAGAAGTAGGTGTATTTTTTAGAGGTTGCACTACAATTAGTTTTAATGCGGCTTTTAGAACATAGAACATAGAACAATACAGCGCAGTACAGGCCCTTCGGCCCACGATGTTGCACCGAAACAAAAGCCATCTAACCTACACTATACCATTATCATCCATATGTTTATCCAATAAACTTTTAAATGCCCTCATGTTTACTTTCAATGCTTTACTTTCCACGTGTTTACTTTCTGGTTCTCACTGAGGAAAGGCAAGTTCGAATCTAGCTCTGCACAATAACTGACCTCTTTGATTTGATTTATTAGTCTCACATTATTAGTCTACAGTGAAAAGAATTGTTTCTTGCATGCTATACAGAGAACGCATACCGTACATAGGGAAGGAAGGAGAGACTGCAGAATGTAATGTTACAGTTATAGCTCTGGTGTAGAGAAAAGATCAACTTAATACAAGGTCGGTCCATTTAAATGTTTGATGGCAGCAGGGAAGAAGCTGTTCTTGAGCTGGTTGGTACGTGAACTCAAACTTTGGTATATTTTTACAGCCGGAAGAAGGTGGAAGATGGTATGTGCGCGGTGTGTGGGGTCCTAAATTATGCTGGCTGCATTTCCAAGACAGCGGGAATTATAGATAGAGTCGATGGATGGGAGGCTGGTTTGCGTGATGGATTGGGCTACATTCACATCCTTTTGTAGTTTCCTGCGGTCTTGGGGAAAAGCAGGATCCGTACCAAGCTGTGATACAACCAGGAAGAATGCTTTCTATGGTGCATCTGTAAAGGTTGGTGAGAGTCGCAGCTGACATGCCAAATTTCCTTAGTCTTCTGAGAAAGTAGAGTCTTTGGTGAGCTTTCTTAACTATAGTATCGGCATGTGGGGACCAGGGCAGGATGTTGGTGATCTGGACACTTAAATGATTGAAGTTTTTGTACTTAATTCCCATTGATGTAGACCGGGGCATGTTCTCCACTACGCTTCCTGAAGTCGATGACAATCTCCTTCGTTTTGTTGACATTGAGGGAAAGATTATTTTCGTGCACGAGTTTACCATATTCTCTATCACACTTTATCAATTATTCACAACTTAAATGGAGGAAAAGTGCATTAGCAAAACTTACTTTATTGATTATCTGATTTTATAATTTAGAAACAATATTATGTCGTGGGAGTGTGCCTTTAAGAAAGGTTTTTGCCTCATCACATGGCTTCAGTGATGTCATTTTGTGGGTGAAGCTGAGCTGTGGCTGTGTGATGTTTTTACTTTCGCTTTCAATTTTGATTATTGTGGACTCAGACAGAGAAAAGAAGTGTTTTCGTCAGTTTATCTATTTTCACTGTTAATATCGGACTTAGTACAAGAAAAACATTGGTTATAGTTATCTGCTTTGGTAAATCAAAAACATATAGTTTTCTCTCCGGAATGGTTTTAAACCTGCTGGTGAGACGAAATTAAATTCTCAGGAAAAATCAGTCTTATTCAGGTGAGAATGCACAGTGCTGCCACGGCCTTGACATTTGTTTTTTCGTTCATGGGATTTGGATTTGGATTTGGAACAGTTAAGGGGGGTTTCATTATGTATTATGCATAGGTTACTGTAGGTATATGGTATCGTTCTGTTTGTAATTGATAATCATTCTTGCTGTGTTTGTTTATATACATATGTTAACTAAGCTGCATAGATTATCATAGAATTTACAGTGCAGAAGGAGGCCATTCGGCCCATCGAGTCTGCACCGGCTCTTGGAAAGAGCACCCTATCCAATGTCAACACCTCCACCCTATCCCCATAACCCAGTAACCCCACCCAACACTAAGGACAATTTTGGACAGTAAGGGCAATTTATTATTGCCAATCCACCTAACCTGCACATCTTTTGACTGTGGGAGGAAACCGGAGCACGCGGAGAAAACCCACGCACACAGGGGGAGGATGTGCAGACTCCGCACAGACAGTGACCCAAGCCGGAATCGAACCTGGGACCCTGGAGCTCTGAAGCAATTCTGCTACCCACAATGCTACCGTGCTGCCCCACGGGTTTTTAGAATAAAGCTTGTGTTGATTAAAGTGTTTAGGAAGACTGTTGAATCACACCTGAAGGGGAGGCTCTTTTGTTCATCCTAGCCAAATTCAACATAAAGCTTGTCGGTCAGTTGGACTTCATAACATTGTTTGGAGTTTCTTAACCCTGGCCTATAACAATTATTTACTCAGGCAAATGCAATTATCTATTTTGTGTTTTGTACATGATACAGTATTCCACATATCACGAAAAGCACTCAAGTAGTTCGACACTATCCTGGACCAAGTATCCCGCTTGATTGCTCCCCCTTCCAGAAACAATCAATCCCTGCACCACAAACGCCCTGTTTACCATCCCAAAATGCACTGCAGTAACTCACCAAGGTTCCTTAGACATCAACTTCCAATCGTACAAACACTCTCATCTTGAAGGACAAGAACTCCATAAAAGCACGTTGGATGTACCCACACCTCACTGACAGCAGCGGATCAACAAGGCAGCTCACCGCCACCTACTCAAGGGCAATTCGGGCTGGGAATTAAATGCTGCCCGAACCAGAAACTCGCAAATCCCGTAAAAGTAAACTTTTTATAGCATTGATGCTTTGAATTTCTGGAACATGGGATGAACTGATTCCCATTTTTACGGTAGAGTTCATCATATATCTTCTGCTTCAGAGGAACCTGGATCTAAGGTATTTCTAACAGCATGAATCCAGGAAAACAGAAACAATGTGGTTGCGGAAGTAAGGTGGAACGGAGTGTTGTGCAATCTATCATGGATTTAAACACTCTCTTCACCTTTCCTCTCTTTAACACTCTCCTTTGTTCTGTTTCTGTTTTGTATCTCTTGGTTTCGGGAAAAGGTTTATGTTGAGCAGAATATTGTACCATATTTTCTGTTCAGTAAGACATATTTTACGACTTTGTTACTTTGTGGAACCATTGCAAACATGAAGGATAATTGGCACTACATGACACGAAGGTGGGTATTTGCTCCATCATTACTGTGTCTGTGCCCATCATTACTATTATACAGACACATGGTCAGAGCATTGAATATAGGAGTTTGGACGCCTTGTTGAAGTTGTACAAGACATAAGTAAGTCTACACTTGGAATACTGTGTACAGTTCTGGTCTCACTATTATAGAGATGATATTATTTAACTAGAAATAGTGCTGAAACGTTTTACCAGGATGCTACCGGAAATTGATAGTTTGAGTTATAAGGTGCGTTTGGTCCGCTGGGACATTTTCTCCTGGAGTGTAGGAGGCATAGGGGAGAAATTCTCGAGGTCTATCAAGTTAATAGGGCAGAGGTAATGTAGATCGTCAACATATTTTCCCAAAGATAGGGGAGAGTAAAACAAGTGGGTGTCGGTTTAAAGTTAGAGAGGAGGCACACAAAAGGGTCCAGAGAGTAATGTCTTCACAAATAGTGCGCTGAGTGTCTGGACAGAGTTGCCAGAGGAAGTAATAAAAGCGGGTACAATGTTGTCTTATTAAAGGGATCAGGGGTTATGGGGAGAATGCAGAAGAATGGCGGCATGGATAAGTTGGGCCGAAGGGCCTATTTCCATGCTGTAAACCTCTCGCACTCTGTGACCCTATCCCATCTTCCAGCTCTGTCACGCTGCAGATTCGAGCACTCCATCTCTATGTCCAAGTGATTTTGAAATTTTCCTATGGGCGTCTGCCTCTATCTTTCTCATGGACAATGATCCCTGAGTGATTGAAAGGATCTGAGGAACAGGCAGGAAATGACATTGAGGCCGAAGCTCAGCTGCGATCAAACTGGATGTTGGGTCAGGAGTGAGTGGCCGGGTCGTCTCACTATGTTGTCATTTACTACCAGTTCCAGTTGCCACAGCACTCGCAGATGATTATAACTGCGCGATAAGATTTTTAAGTTACATCTTTCCATCAATTAATTCAATGTTCGGGGATACAGTTCAGTTATCTAGTCTGCACAGCCTCTGAGGTTGGTGGAGGCAGATACAACAGTGGTTTTCAAATTTCACTGTGAGAAACGACAGCAAACAATTGCATGCCTCTGGGAATCGGTCGGCCGAGTGGGATTGAATGATCTGCTAATCTACAGAGCCGCTGAGGTTAAACGGAATGAATGGCCTCTGTCGGTACTTCACGCACTTTTAGGTTTTTGGTCACGTCTGGCTGTGAGATGATGTGCACCAACACACTGGAGTTTCCCTCAATGCTACCCACTACGGCGAGTGTGATCACGGTAATCCTTCATATACAATGTGGCCATGTTCGAAGCCAGAGTCAGCTTTAGCTCACTGGTTACTTCATAGCATCAATTTAATTGTAAGTTCGAACCTGTCTCACCGTGGGCGCTGCCTGGAGCTTTTATTATTTCCAAAACATGTGTTGCATAAATAAAAGCAGCAGCACATTTATAATTAGAAGTGGGTGTATTTTGTTTAGAGGTTGCATTGATCTGTTTTAAAAAGAGACTTGTGCCACGTGTTTACTTTCTGATCTCACACTGCGGAAACACAAGTTCGATTCCAGCTCTGTTCACTTTGAAGGTGGTTTGTGGAGGAGCTGTTGTCAAGTGACAGTTAACCCGAAACATTTCTTCAGTGTTTCCCTCCCTACCTCCTCCTCTAACCGAAAGAAAGACAATCACTGTAAGGATCCCAGCCGTGTAAAGATCAAGAGGGAGACTCGAGGGCAGGAAGAAGTGGAAAGGAGTTAAACTTTGACGTCACAGCCTGCAGTAAAAGAGCGCGAGGAGAGCGGCGGAGACTCAGTGAAAGAGCGCGAGGAGAGCTGCGGAGACTCAGTGAAAGAGCGCGAGAAGAGCTGCGGAGAGTCAGTGAAAGAGGGCGAGGAGAGCGGCGGGGACACAGTGAAAGAGCGCGAGGAGAGCGGCGGAGACACAGTGAAAGAGTGCGAGAAGAGCTGCGGAGACTCAGTGAAAGAGGGCGAGGAGAGCGGCGGGGACACAGTGAAAGAGCGCGAGGAGAGCGGCGGAGACTCAGTGAAAGAGCGCGAGGAGAGCGGCGGAGACTCAGTGAAAGAGCGCGAGGAGAGCGGCGGGGACGCAGGATAAAAGAGTGCGAGGAGGGCTGAGGAGACTCAGTGAAAGAGCGCGAGGAGAGCAGCGGAGACTCAGGCAAAGAGCGCGAGGAGAGCGGCGGGAACTCAGTGAAAGAGCGCGAGGAGAGCTGTGGAGACTCAGTGAAAGAGGGCGAGCAGAGCGGCGGAGACTCAGGGAAAGAGCGCGAGGAGAGTGGCGGGAACTCAGTGAAAGAGCGTGAGGAGAGAGGCGGAGACTCAGTGAAAGAGTGCGAGGAGAATGGCGGGGACTCAGTGAAAGAGCACGAGGAGAGCGTCGGAGACTCAGGGAAAGAGTGCGAGGAGATCTGCGGAGCGCGAGGAGAGCGGCGGGGATACAGTGTAAGAGCGCGAGGAGAGCGGCGGAGGCTCAGTGAAAGAGCACGAGGAGAGCGGCGGGGACTCAGTGAAAGAGCGCGAGGAGAGCAGCGGAGACTCAGTGAAAGAGGGCGGCGAGGAGAGCGGCGGAGACTCAGGGAAAGAGTGCGAGGAGAACGGCGGGGACACAGTGAAAGAGCGCGAGGAGAGCGGTGGGTACTCAGTGAAAGAGCGCGAGGAGAGCGGCGGAGACTCAGTGAAAGAGCGCGAGGAGAGCGGCGGAGAATCAGGGAAAGAGCGCGAGGAGAGCGGCGGGGACTCAGTGAAAGAGCGCGAGGAGAATGGCGGAGACTCAGTGAAAGAGCGCGAGGAGAGCGGCGGAGACTCAGTGAAAGAGCGCGAGGAGAGCGGCGGTGACTCAGTGAAAGAGCACGAGGAGAGCGGCGGGGACTCAGTGAAAGAGCGCGAGGAGAGCGGCGGAGACTCAGGGAAAGAGCGCGAGGAGAGCGGCGGGGACTCAGGGAAAGAGCGCTAGGAGAGCGGCGGGGACTCAGTGAAAGAGCGCGCGGAGAGCGGCGGAGACTCAGTGAAAGAGCGCGAGGAGAGCGGCGGAGACTCAGTGAAAGAGCGCGAGGAGAGCGGCGGAGACTCAGTGAAAGAGCGCGAGGAGAGCGGCGGAGACTCAGTGAAAGAGTGCGAGGAGAGCGGCAGAGACTAAGTGAAGGAGCGCGAGGAGAGCGGCGAGGACACAGGATAAAAGAGCGTGAGGAGAGCTGCGGAGACCCAGTGAAAGAGCGCTAGGAGAGCGGCGGAGACTCAGGGAAAGAGCGCGAGGAGAGCGGCGGGGCCTCAGTGAAAGAACGCGAGAAAAGCTGTGGAGACTCAGTGAAAGAGGGCGTGGAGAGCGGCGGAGTCTCAGGGAAAGAGCGCGAGGAGAGCTGCGGGGACTCAGTGAAAGAGTGTGAGGAGAGAGGCGGAGACTCAGTGAAAGAGCGCGAGGAGAATGGCCGGGACACAGTGAAAGAGCACGAGGAGAGCGTCGGAGACTCAGGGAAAGAGCGCGAGGAGATCTGCAGAGCGCGAGGAGAGCGGCGGGGACACAGTGTAAGAGCGCGAGGAGAGCGGCGGAGGCTCAGTGAAAGAGCGCGAGGAGAGCGGCGGAGACTCAGGGAAAGAGCGCGAGGAGAGCGGCGGGGACTCAGTGAAAGAACGCGAGAAGAGCTGTGGAGACTCAGTGAAAGAGGGCGTGGAGAGCGGCGGAGACTCAGGGAAAGAGCGTGAGGAGAGAGGCGGAGACTCAGTGAAAGAGCGCGAGGAGAATGGCGGGGACTCAGTGAAAGAGCACGAGGAGAGCGTCGGAGACTCAGGGAAAGAGCGCGAGGAGATCTGCAGAGGAGAGCGGCGGGGACACAGTGTAAGAGCGCGAGGAGAGCGGCGTAGGCTCAGTGAAAGAGCGCGAGGAGAGCGGCGGGGACTCAGTGAAAGAGCGCGAGGAGAGCAGCGGAGACTCAGTGAAAGAGGGCGGCGAGGAGAGCGGCGGAGACTCAGGGAAAGAGTGCGAGGAGAGCGGCGGGGACACAGTGAAAGAGCGCAAGGAGAGTGGTGGGGACTCAGTGAAAGAGCGCGAGGAGAGCGGCGGAGACTCAGTGAAAGAGCGCGAGGAGAGCGGCGGAGACTCATGGAAAGAGCGCGAGGAGAGCGGCGGGGACTCAGTGAAAGAGCGCGAGGAGAGTGGCGGAGGCACAGTGAAAGAGCGCGAGGAGAGCGGCGGAGACTCAGGTAAAGAGCGCGAGGAGAGCGGCGGGGACTCAGTGAAAGAGCGCGAGGAGAGCGGCGGAGACTCAGTGAAAGAGCGCGAGGAGAGCGGCGGTGACTCAGTGAAAGTGCGCGAGGAGAGCGGCGGAGACTCAGTGACAGAGCAAGAGGAGAGCGGCGGAGACTCAGTGAATGAGCGCGAGGAGAGCGGCGGAGGCTCAGTGAAAGAGCGCGAGGAGAGCTGCGGAGACTCAGGGAAAGAGGGCGAGGAGAGCGGCGGAGACTCAGGCAAAGAGGGCGAGGAGAGCTGCGGGGACACACGATAAAAGAGCGCGACGAGAGCGGCGGGGAGACAGTGGAAGAGCGCGAGGAGAGAGGCGGGTACACAGGATCAAAGGGCCCGAGGAGGGGAGCGGGGAGAGAGGATATAAGAGCGCGAGGAGTGCGGCGGGGACACAGCTGCCGGAGAAGTGGCCGTCAGATTTTCGGCAGGAGCAGTGGCCAGGGGTCTGTCAGGAAGGTAAGTTTTCCTCTTTCAAAACTTTAAATACTTACCTTGAAGAGTGACATCACAGCAAAGCAGTGACCTGATTGGCTGGGAAGGAAACTGCTCCAATTAGCAGTAGCTGGGAGAAACTTAACTCTTCGTGTGTTGGTAAGTGTGGAAGGGAAGTTAATGAGTTACCAATTTAGAAGCATGCTGGGAATATTAACTATATTTTAACACTATTTTTGAGCGAGAATAAGGAGGTCAAGTAATGTAAACCAAATACTGCTTAGTATGTGGTACTGGCCTTATTATGATAATAAGTTATTCTTCCGAAGGACCACAAAATGCGGACTCGGATTGTTTTTAAACCAAGAGCAAAACATTCATATTTCCTCTTGCATATGTTCCCAAGCTTTATCTCTTCAAAGTTGTTTATTTCAACCTATAAATATAATGGTTTTTGACTGCATAACTCAGAGCGCAGTGCCTTGGCTTTGCAGCTGAAACACTCTCTCTCCACAAGTATATTTGTGTCAATAAATTTCCTGAAATCGAACCTCGAGGAATTTATCTTTATTATGATTTTCACGACAAATTTAGTCAATTTCCAATGATTGATTTTATAGGCATTAGCTATTCTTCGAGACGTATATTTTTTCTTTGTCAATTCAGAAAAGAATTGCAGTTTTCCTAATTTAACTCCTAGTGAACCCCGAAACGAATCTCTAAACAGGACTATCTCAGCCGAAAGGGAGAGAGCTATAGCGCGACCCCAGCTGAAAGGGGGGGTCTGCGGCTCGGCAGCCTTAATTACTGGCCAGTGACTCATGCTCGGAGAGTTATCTTAGTTGATAAATTAATGATAGCTGCATGGGAAGAAAAAGGTGCCTTAGAGACTGAAATAAAATAAAAAAAGACTTCGAGGTTCGAGAAATGATAAACAGCGGTGTACGCTCCCTGTAGTATTTGTAAATGATTTCCGATTTCCGCGGTTGTTGTTATTGTTATATATATGTTCTAAAGCATTTTGCAGAACGAACGATGAGCACTAAATTCGCCACTCTCTCACAGGTCGTCCCAAAGCCTCGGTAAAGATATCCGGAGCGAGAAAGAAGGTGAACTCCTGAAAGAGGACAGATAAGGGAGTCAAAATGAGTAAGAAAATGAAAAGAAACAATCGTAAAGCAACGGAATGAGGTTGGTAAACCTATATGTCCGGCATAGGAATCTAATGAAGCTGATCCCCTTTCGGAGAAAAAAACAGGGGAGTAAAAGTAAATCGAAGATTAAGGTAAAAGCGAGATTTGTTTGTCGCCGTGAGATAAGGCTAACGGTTAACTGTGATATTTGTGAGCTGTGAGGATCTGTGTGTTTTGTTTAACCAATTAAGTTTAGTCAAAGCATGAAGTGGGTTGTATTTTTTATCGTTTGTCATTGTGAGTCAGAGTCAGAGATTATAATTTAAGTGATTTTTGTTGAGATTACTCTAATGAACGGAAACATTGGAAATTAAAATCCGTTTAAAAGAAAGAAAGTACCTTTACGAATAAAAGTAATTGAATATGAATACGTTTTTAGATTACGTGAAAAAACGTAAATGGCATCATGCCAAGTTCTCTGCCCCTTAGATTCTGCAGGAAACATTAACCATTTCAGCAGACAGTTGATCTTTTCTGAATTGGCAAAGAAAAAATATACGTCTCGAAGACTAGGTAATGCCTATAAAATCAATCATTGGAAATTGACTTAAATGTGTACTATGTATAGCCTCCTCCCAGGGGATGTGTTGCTGCTTCTAAAGTACTCTTATGGTGCATCTTTGCTTTGAAGCTTGGGATTGCAGTCCCACGCGACATAAATGGGGGCTGGGTTCCCAATAATGATAATCGTTTGAATGAAGGAAATGAGTCCCTCGAACACTGGTTGGAAATAAAGGGAAAGAGGCTATCGTGCAAGGGGCCAAGGAGCAATTAACCCCAAGGAAGGATGTACCGCAACTAGCGACACCTGACCCTATTAGGCAGACAGACGCTCTGCAAATTAGGAAGGGTAATACATCGCATTGGTAATGGAATGTTTATAGAACTGTCTCAAATATGAGCTCATCAGCTGAAAAATGTAATAACTTCTGAGACTGCGCCCGATCGCTCTGTGTCTGTGTTCTATGCTGGAAGCTGAACTTGAACCCTTACAGTACCACTGTTAAAAAAAAAATTAAAAACTGCAGGAAGTCTTACAAAAGATTAATGATCCTTGGGCACAGCTACTAAAACACTTGTTAGAGTCCAGATGAGAGAATATAGTGACCCATTGCACGGCTTGGTATTCTCGTGAGGATGAACACGCATACAATTTACAAACACAAAGTCACTTAGGAAAGCAGACCTCATTACATGTCACTCATTTTTATTTTTCGGTGTTGTGGGATTAGGAATGTTAGTACAGTTGACCTATAGTCAGAGGGACCTTTTTAGGATGGGTTTACCTTCAGAACCCCATTTAACATTGGCCGTAAGACATCCCGCTAAATCAAAGCAAATAGGAGAAGTGATCAAAGAGGCCAAAGGACAAAAGTAATACATGGGATTTATATTGAAATGGACGGACGAAATTGCCTGATAGAATTTGATGGCAAACAGGAGGGCAAAGTGACCTTCAAAGAGGAGCAATGACCCACTACATTTGAAAGACAACAACCTCCCCGAGAGAGCCATCATTTACTCCCTTCAATCCTGGCCCAGGTACTGGAACATCTACGGGCCCCAACATAAAAATCATGTTGGAAAAGTACATTCTGCCCCAGCGCATAGGGTGCAGATACAGAAGAACGTTGCCCTGCCCTGCCTAAAACTATACAGGTTGGCACCGGAAGCAGAAAAAGAGATAGAGGGAGTGACCAATGCACTATTACAGCAAGGGGTGCTGAAGAGAACACAAAGCCCTTGTAACACACATATACTCCCCATTCCAAAGGTAGGAAGACCCAACGAGAGGTGGTCTGTGCAAGATCTTTGAGCCATCAATAAAATTGTTATCACTATTTTCCATTGGTGCCGGACATAAATGTCATTTTGTCTTCTATACCACCAACATGGATACTTTCTCAGCCTTTTTCTCCATACCATTGCACCCGGAAAGTCAACATCAATTTACCCTACATATCGGAATTAACAGTATTAAAAGTGACTTGGACGAGTGCCAGTTGTCTGCAGGCTCAACAGTCCCTCAATATGATGACAATTTATTGATAGCCTCAGAGGGAGGGCTAGTTTGTCAACAGAATACCCTTGTGTTATTCTGCCACATCTGGCAGAAAGAGGGCATAGGGTCTCAATTGACAAGTTGCAATTCTGTCAGGAGACAGTTCCGTATTTTGGATTTCAGCTGCAGCAAGGACAGCGGAGGCTTGGGTCTGAAAGAATACTGGCTGTAGCAAGGGTACCAACACCACGCACGGAAAAGGAAACCTTTACCTTCCTCGGAATGGTGGGCTATTGCAGGCAGTGGATACCGGACTATAGAGCGATGGACACAGTATTGCGAAAGGCTACCCTACAGGATGCCCCTTCAGTTGTTACCTGGATCCCAGAGAGGGAGCAAGCATTTCGTAATTTGAAACAAGCCATGATTAGCGCCGCTGCCTTGGGACTTCCTAATTTCAGCAAACCCTTTACTCTTTATGTGAATGAAGCAGGGGGATTTGCAACAGGGGACCTGGTGCAAGAGCATTGAGGAGGGAAAAGACGCCTTGCCTATTACCCGGTGTGGTAAAGGGTATGTCAAATTGCTTAAGAGCAGTAGCAGCCACAGCGGCCATAGTAGAAAAAAAATCAGTTTTCCTGCTGCTTAATTCATCCGCAACGTAGCATTTTACTGCGGCTCGACACACTGGGTACGAAGTAATCCTCTCTAAAACCAACTTTACCTACAAGCGAGCGCCAGCTGTCAACCCTGCTACACTCTTACCCGCGCCCTCGGAAACAGAACATATGGATGATCAAGACTGTTTACTATTGGTTGAAGCCACCACAACCTCTCGACCTGATTTATTGAGTCACCCACGAGAAAATCCAGACATCATCTTTCTCACCAATGGGTCAGCAAACCGACCAAATGATCTGACCCTCCTGGCCGGTGATGCAATAGTAACTCCATTCAAGATTGTGGAAGCTTTTGCTCTGCTTTCGGGAAAGTCTGCTCAAGCGGCCGAATAGTTTGCCCTTACTAAAGCATGTATTCGAGCTAGAAATAAAACAGTCAATAGTTATACTGATTCCCGATCCGCTTTTGGGGTAGTACATGATTTTGGCCAGTTATGGAAAAATAGGGGATTCATAACTTCCTCCGGCCAACCTATTAAACATGCTAAACTGGTTTTAAATTTACTAGATGCTGTTCAGCTGCCCAGCAAGATAGCCGTTTTAAAGTGTGACGCGCATACTATCGCAGACGATGAAGTCTCATGCGGCAATAGATTTGCTATAATATAGCAAAGGAAGGGGCTCTCAAACATCAGCCACAACTGCCAGCGGCTGTAATTGAACTTCCATCCACCATAACAGAACCAAAGTTAAAACAGACACAGGAGCAAGCCTCCCTACAGGAGCATCACTCTTGGTTAAAAGCAGGTTGCTATCTAGACAATTTTGTTAGGTGGTTAAGGGCTTTGAAAATAGACCAAACGTATGAAGCTCACAGAGAAATTAGACTTTTGGAGGAGTTTAAAAATTCAATTCCTGATGTAGTGAGAACTCATATGGAAGAACAGAGGGTTAAAACTGCGAGATTAGCAGCAGAAATGGCAGATGATTATGAATTAGTTCATAAATCAAAGCTTGGTTTTCGACATCAATTTCAGCTGGTGAGGGATAGAAACGGGGGACATGAGAAATACTCAAGTGGCAAAGGTAAAGGTGATGTGATGGGAGACAATAAAGAGAGTGTACCTCAGATTAAAAAAGAAATCCAGGAGGGTGGAACATAAGTGAAAATTTTCAATTATTTTCACTGTAATAAACTAGGCCATGTGAAGTCACAGTGTTGGTGGTTGAAGAAAAGCACTGGGAAGGCTGATATGGTAAAACAGGATAAGACAGTGGGGTTTGATAAAGTGGTAAAGGAAAGCCCAAGTGAAGCGAAGGAGGTGCAAAATATTGTACAGCCTGTTCAAGAGGTGATTGATAAGAAGGTGCCAGATCTTTTTAAATAATTTACTTGTGTGGGGAAAGTTTACTCATGTGTATCAGGTGCTGTAGGCAAAGAAGTCACAATTTTAAGAGATACGGGAACTA
Source organism: Scyliorhinus torazame (assembly GCF_047496885.1). Taxonomy (NCBI): domain Eukaryota; kingdom Metazoa; phylum Chordata; class Chondrichthyes; order Carcharhiniformes; family Scyliorhinidae; genus Scyliorhinus; species Scyliorhinus torazame. The sequence goes on along the minus strand of NC_092726.1, from coordinate 136,789,688 downwards.
GTCAATATTTGATGGTAAGAGATGAGGAGTTATGTAGTCTGGGATCAAAGTTGCCAGAAAAGGTGGTAATATGTGGAATTCAGGGTGAGGGGAGTAGTGTTCCATTATATAAGGTGAGGTTGGAAAGTCCAGCGAAGAGTGGCGAAGTGGTAGTAGGAGGAATAGAGAAATTATCGTGTCCAGGAATACAGTTTATCTTGGGTAATGATAGAGCTGGATCGCAGGTGGGAGTTGATAAGCCGATGGAAAATCAGACAACTGACGTGTTAAAGGACGAATATCCTGCGATTGTGATACCAATGGGTATTAACAGTGACAGGGAAACTCATTTCACTAGCAAATTGACCCAAGCCCGAACAGAAGCCATGGGATTTGATTGGAAATTGCATATCCCCAATCAGCCCCAATCCTCAGGAACGGTGGAAAGGGCAAATGGAATAATTAAAACTGCAGTTACAAAAGTGTGTCAACAAAATGGGCTGCTGTGGCCAGATGCCATACCCATAGTAATGTATGCCCTGAGAAATCAGAGAAATCGTAATACGGGTTTAACCCCGGATGAGAAAATAATTGGAACGTCCCATGTCAACTGGAACTAAACCCCCAATGACTCCAGCGGCAGCACCCATAATATGGGCAGATGAGGCATCACTAAAGTATGCCCAGGCCATGTGTGAAATCGTTGAAAAAAAAACATGAAAAGGTGCAAAATGTTCAGATGCGTCCAAAAGAGGGAAATACACACCCTGAAAACCTGGAGATCAAGTGTATGTGAAAGCACTAAACAAAGATTATTTTTCTCCCAGGTGGAATGGACCCGACCAAGTGCTGCTAACAACCCGAACAGCAGTTAAAGTAAAAGAAAAGCCAGATGGGATCCACGCAACTCGTGTAAACTACATCATACAGAACTTTGAGAGTACTAGTGAGACGCTAACCTGAAGATAATGACGGCGTTGATGTTTTTATATTATCATATTACTCCAACATCATGTAGAGGGTAAACTGAACACTAACACCTTGATATACATGTCCCACTCTTACGCAGAGAGGGTAAATAAATTCAGTTGTTGGGTTTGTACACAAATTTCCAGATGCTTGGAGGAGGGCTTCCCTGTGCGACCTATCCCCTTCGGCAGTAAAGAGATAGCAGAATGGACTCTAAGACAAAATAGTACAGGACGTGGAGAAGATACACAGATATGTTAGATTGGAGATCAGCTGGATACGAGATGATTAGGTTTAAAGGATGGTGGTGGCCTAGATTTAATGTGACACGCCAGCCGCCCTGTTTGATCCTTCCCAATTATACTGGAGTTCCAAAAGGTAGCATATGCTTTAGGAAACATAAAACAGATGGTACCTACCCAGTCGGCACAAGTTAGTGCGGCCAGATCTTGAATTGGCAACCCCATATGCCCCGCCTTACAGTTAAAGGGCTATTCATCTTTGACTGGTCAGCGGTTGAAAATCGTACTAATGGAGGCTCTTGGGGAGGGGATCCGATTAGACTAATGATGACTGATAGTAAAGGAAACCTGACCGCATATAACGGCACATACTGTATCTGTGGACGCAAGGCGTATCCATGGTTACCAGAAAATTGGGAGGGCTCCTGCTATTTGGGATACGTAGTCCCTTATGTACATCACGTCCAACAACTAAAGGACCATCCACATCACAGGACGACACGCAGTGTTATGACATGGGCACAAATGCTGGGAATCATGATGCCACCATAGGGATGCATACGAACTACGCAAATTAAGAGACATCCTTGAGCAGGTAGCTAATGACACTGCGGAAGCTGTTCACCAAATAGAGACTGAGATGGTTGCTATAAGAGCAGTTGCCCTACAGAATAGGATGGCCCTTGATTTATTGTTAGCAGAGAAGGGAGGTGCTTGTGCCCTGATTGGCAGTGACTGCTGCACATACATCCCTGATAACTCAGAGAAAATTGATAACCTGGTGGATCACATTCGTCGAGAGGTAGCACGATTGCATGAGGATGAGGGATGGGACTTTGGCTTTGGATGGTTGGGAACATTCGGAAAGAGGATTGTGATTTGGATTGAAATCATTATTGTAATGCTGATTGTCGTATGGTTACTGTTTAAATGTTGCTCAGGATGTTGTCAGGACATGGGGGCGCGGATGTCAGCTTTGCCTCCATGGTCCCAGCCTCTTAACAAACAGGTGTCTATCATACGCCCATTCCCCGTACATTATAACCCACCCTTTGCTGCTGAGGACACTGTGATGTACTAACAATGTGTTGATCATATGATCAACAAGGAGGGAATTGTAGAAGGAACTTTAGTTGGCGGATTAATTGCCTTAATACCCTGTATTCCTTCTTAACTGGCTGCTTGACTATATTTCATGGCAATAGGCACTTGGCAAAGCATGATGGATATATTAGCTTTATTTCAGTCAAGAAGTTCTGCATGCAATAGGCAGAAGGTCAGACTATCTAAACAAGTGCACAGCTGCACATTTTGCTGAGAGTAGACAATTATTATTGTTCTTAGGCTGGGAATTCAAGGCCTGTTGTTTAATCCTGCTCGCTTTTCTGTGTCTGGACTTATCAAAGGAATGCCTCGGTTTTTCTAAATATTGCTTATTAAACCATATTAAGTACTGCTATACTCTTGTAAGGTGGGGACAATTAGAAGGACGGTGGTCACTCTAACTCCCTCCGCGAACTTCGTGTTATAATAAAAGACCTTTGAGAAACCTCGAAGTTTTGGCTAGTTAGAAGAGTGAGTAAGCCACTCGGGGATCTTTGATTATGCTGCCCGCTTCACTTCGCCAATGCAGCGGCAGCTGTCGACAGAGTCAATGGATGGGGGCAGGTTCGTGTGATGGACTGGGCTGTGTTCACGACTCTCTGTAGTTTTCTATGGTCTTAGGCCGAGTAGGTGCCATACCAGGCTGTGACGAAGCCAGACCAGATGCTTTCCATGATGAATCTGCAAAAATTAGTAAGAGTCAACATGCCGAGTTTCCTTAGTTTCCTGAGGCAGCATAAAACCATAAGGCCATAATGTGGAGGTGCCAACATTGGACTGGGGTGTGCACAGTAAGAAGTCTTACAACACTGTGTTAAAGTCCAACAGGTTTGCTTCTAATCACTCGCTTTCGGAGCGCAGCTCCTTGATTCACCTGAGGAAGGAGCAGTGCTCCGAAAGCTAGTGATTCGAAACAAACCTGTTGGACTTAAACCTGGTGTTATAAGGCTTCTTGCTATAAGAAAATAAGACATAGTAGCAGAATTAGGCCACTCGGCCCATCGAGTCCGCTCCGCCATTCAAGAATGGCTGCTATTTTTCTCATCCCCATTCTCCTGCCTTCTGCCTAGAACCCGTGATCCACTTATTAATCAAGGGCATATCCATCTCTGTCTTAAAGACACTCAGTTATTTGGCCTCCACATCCTTCTGCTGCAGAGTTCCACAGATTCACCACCCGCTGGATGAAGAAATTCCTCCTCATCTCTGTTTAAAAGAATCACCCATTTAGTCTGAGATTGTGTCCAATGGTTCTAGTTTTTCGTACAAGTGGAAACATCTTCTCCAAATCCACTCTATGCAGGCCTCGCAGAATCCTGGATGTTTTAATAGTGACTGAGACTGTGCTGTAATTCTCACTGACCTGTGCTGACCCAGTTCAGCACCCTCTGAAACAGACAGAGAGAAGCAATGGAACACGGAGAATGCCCAGTAGTTCTGAATGGCATGTGCTGTCCCAGCAAATACCCCTCTGAAACAGTACGAAGTCTTACAACACCAGGTTAAAGTCCAACAGGTTTGTTTCGATGTCACTAGCTTTCGGAGCGCTGCTCCTTCCTCAGGTGAATGAAGAGGTATGTTTCAGAAACACATTTATAGACAAATTCAAAGATGCCAGGCAATGCTTGGAATGCGAGCATTAGCAGGTGATTAAATCTTTACAGATCCTGAGATGGGGTAACCCCAGGTTAAAGGGGTGTGAATTGTGTCAAGCCAGGACAGTTGGTAGGATTTCGCAGGCCAGATGGTGGGGGATGAATGTAATGCGACATGAATCCCAGGTCCCGGTTGAGGCCGCACTCATGTGTGCGGAACTTGGCTATAAGTTTCTGCTCGGCGATTCTGCGTTGTCGCGCATCTGAAACAGACGGAGAGAAGCAATGGAAGACGGAGAAGGCCCAGTAATTCTGACTGACCAGTGCTGTGCCAGTAAATATCCCTCTGAGCAGTACCGGTTTCAGACGAGGCTGTACTGGGTAACACAGCGCAGTGAGAACTACTAAACAGTCGTTGTGTAAATATCTATCGCACAGGACCATTGCTTCTCGCAGGTTGTCCTCAGGGGAGCTGACTTGAGACAGCAAAGGGCAGTGGGAATTTCTGGACAGTCTGTAACTTTGTAAATATCGATCACATGGTATCATTGCTTCACTCTTATTGTTACAGAGAGGCTCCGCGACAGCACAGGACGGTGAGAAATACTGGGCAATGTCTGTGTAAATATCTATCACAGAGCATCGTTGCATCTCTCTAACTATTGCTGAGAGATCTGTACCAGGACTGCAGAGGACAGTGCGAAGCACTTGACACTACATGTGCAAATATCTATCTCATTGTATCATTGCTTCTCTCTGGCTGTCTCATGGACAGCTGTTTTGGGACAGCAGAAGACAGTGAAGATTACTGGACAGCCTGTAACTGTGCAAATATCTATCGCGAGATATAACCCGCTAAAACTATAAAATATAAGAGCTTCATAGAACCAATCATCCCAACGACTTCATTATCTTTCCATCTCTGTCTTAAAGTTCAGAGAGTTTTGAAAGTGGCAAAACAAGTGGAAAGGTAGTCAAGAAAGCATATGAAATGCTTTCCTTCATTGGACGGGTCATCGAATATAAAAACTGGCAAGTCATGCTGCAGTTGTCCAGAAACTTGGTCTGGCCGATTTGGAATATTGTGTACAATGCAGGTCGCTAAGCGGAGAGGCTGAATAGACTCGGATTGTTTTCATTAGGACTGCGGAGGTTGATGTGTGACCTGATACAGGTCTACAAGGTTATGAGAAGCATCGATAGAGTGGACTTGCAGGATCTCATTCCCAGGGTGGAGAGGTCAGTCACCAGGGGCCATAGCTTTAATGTGGGTGAGTCAATTTTTACAGCAGCTGTGCGAGGCAGGTATTTTGCACAGAGGGTGGTGAGTGACAGGACAATGTGGACGCAGATAAAGGCCGAGTTAGACATTGATGTCTGGGGAAATTTAGGGATGGATAAATTATGCTGGCCATGTGTAAGATGGCACATGGCAGAAGGAACAAAAAAACAGCTCGTTATATTCTGTTCACAGCAGTAAACGATAAAAATAACTCTTTTCTGGGAGCCCATTCAGACAGAGACAATGATACCATGAGATAGATGGTTCCACAAGGGGGAATCTCCTGTAACATGACTGATCTAGTTTATGGGCTTCAACGCAACTGCAGTTAGCCACTGTGCCGAGTAAATCTCTCTTTCCTTATTGTTTAAAGTAATGATTGACTCCTGCTCTGGACTACATTTGAGTACAGATTCCCAGAATCCTGGTTAATAGTTCCTTTTCTCTGAAATGGCGGAGTTGGACAATGAGTTCTCGGGAAATTTAGGGATGGACAAGTCATGCTGGCTTGCGTGACGCAGCGCATGGCAGAAGGAACACAAAGCAGCTCATCATATTCTTTTTCACAACACGAATATAAAAACATACCTCTTCCCTGGGAGCCCTGGTGATGCAATTCTCCAAGCGCCAGTCTGTAGAAAAACACCAGAATCAATCAAACACAATGTATTCAAATCAAATATATATAGTTCCAAACTCATCTGTCCCACAACAATTCTCAAACATTCTGGACAATTGCAAGATTTGCACAGCACATGGAGACGGGTGAACTGCCCTTTTCCACTGCACGGAGCAGGTTTAATAATAACAGTTCAATTCAAACCCACATACTGGAGATCTGATATAGTAATAACACATACTTGAGCAGTTCAGCAGGTCAGGCACGTCGATGAAGATAAACCTGGTTAAAGATTCAGTTCAAGATGTTCTTCCATCATAACTGAAGAATTTAAGAAACGTCAGAGTAAATAAACTGGCGGAAGTGAGCAGTGGTCAGGGTGAACAAAGGAGATCTGTGAGAGGGTGGAGACCAACAACATTGAAGAACAAAATATTTCATGATAAAAACAGAGAGTAACGACTTCGCCAAGGGGTAGTTGTGCCTACCAAATCTGTTCGAATTCACCGAGGAGTTGGCGAGGAAGTTGGCCAGAGGAGAACAAGTGGACGTGATGTACTAGCATTTCCATAAGGCCTTTGACAAGGTGCCGTACAGGAGGTTGCTAAATAAGATAATAGACTATGGTGTTGCGGGCAAGATACTGGCGTAGATAGATGATTGTCTGATTGGCAGAAGGCATAGTGTCAGGATAAAGGGGTCTTGTTCAGGATGGCTGTCGGTGGGTTTTATGTCATGGGATACTGATGCAGTTACAGACTGTCCAGTAAATCACTCTGGCATGTGCAGTTCCAGTGCCGCTTCCTCTAAAACAGTTCCAGAAAACAATGATATTATGGGATAGATATTTACAATTTTTAAAGACTGTCCTGTAATTCTCACTGAATTGTGCTCTCCCAGTACAGCACCAACTGACACTGTATCCCTCCATTACCCGCCCGTTCATCAGCCTATCAAGATACATCTGAAACACTGCTATCGTTCCGGACTCCACCACCTCCACTGGCGACTCGTTACAGCGACCCACCAATATTTAGGTGACAAAACGTTCCCCGAACATCGCCCCTAGGCATCGCCCTCTCACCATGAACTTGTGCCCGCTTGTAATTGAGGCTTCTGACTATTCACATTGTCGATACCTCTCGTAATTTTGAACCTCAGTCATGTGACTCCTCAGCCTCCGTCTTTCCAATGGAAAAAAGACGAATTTATTCAAGCTCTCTACAACAGCTAACACCCTCCAGACCAGGCAACAGACTCGTAAAGCTTGTGTGCACTCTCTCATAGGCTTCCACGTCCTTCTGGTCGTGTGGCGACCACAACTGCTGCGATATTCCAAATGTGGACTAGCTAACGTTTAATACAACAGTAACATGACCTGCCAACTCCTGTACTCAATGCCCGGCCCATGAAGGCAAGCATGCTGTATGTCTTGTTCGCCACATTATCCACCTGCTTTGCCACTTTCATGGAAGGATGGACCTGAACGCCCAGTTCCCTCTTATGACAATCGTCCCAAAGGTCTAATTTAATGCATAATTCACAGCGGGATTTTATCTTCCAAAATGCATTACCTCGCATTTGACAGGATTGTACTCCATCTGCAATTTCTCAACCCAACTCTCCAATCTCTCTCTATTTTGCTGCATTCTCAGACAGTCCACTTCACGACTTCAATTCTCAAACAATCTGGACAATTGCAAGAATTGTACAGCACATGGAGACGGATGAACTGACCTTTTTCCACTGCACGGAGCAGGTTTAATAATAACGGTTCAATTCAAACCCACATACTGGAGATCTGACACAGTAATAACACATATTTGAGCAGTTCAGCAGGTCAGGCACGTCGGTGAAGATAAACCTGGTTAAAGACTCAACTCAAGCTATGTAATGTCATCTGCAAACTTTCTAATAAGACCATGTACATGTTCCTCCAGATTATTTATATGTATTACAAACAGTGGTGCCAAAACTGATCCCTGTGGAACACCAGTGGCTACAGATCCACATTCAGAAAAGCTCCCTTCCACTGTTCCTCTCTGTTTTCTGCATCCAATCTAGTTCTTTCTTCATCCAAACCTCTGGATTACCTAGTCTTTTCGACATGGAGCTGATCCCCGAGATTTCATTGAGACAGGGCAGCAGGCCAAGCAGAGAAGTTCACAGTTTGAACAAGGTAGAGAATTAAATGAATCGGAAGCTCACAGCCAAGCTTGTGGTCTGAATGGAGGTATTGCGTGCCGTTTCACCACTTCCATGACTGTGATACACTGTGTATCCTCAGCTGCCGCCTCTTCCCCAGAAGCATCAATTTAAACACGGATGCTTAACTGAAAACAGACTTTCACGTCCACAATTTGGAGCAGGCCTCAAAATCTGGTTGCGGCTGAATTTATACCTGATAACTTAGATGTGGAAAACAAAAAAGGATTGAGGAGAATTGATTCCAAACGTTCGTTCAGTGAAAGATTCGTCAAATATCACCACGGGTGGAGAGTGGTTTAAAGAATAGGTTAGAAGCAAGAATAATAACACTTGCTAACTTGGTCATCTTCGTTAGTGATCAAAACATGAGTCATCATCGTGATCGTCCTTGCGAGTCTGATGACCAATGTGTAATCTTCAGCGAAATCTACGAGACAAGAATTCACCCGAGCTGCCCATGATTTATGTGGTTCATCCAACCTGATGTGGGCGAAAAAACAACACTTAAAGTAAAATTCAGCAGATGATAAAAAATGAATAACAAAAGAACAAAACACGGACACAATGCTAAGTATCTGAGAACTGAATTCACTACTAAAATATATAGAACTATTAATTTCATTTTTATTTGGAAGGAGCAGATACAATATTTTCCAGGTGCCAGAGTTTCCAGATGAGGGCAGGTTGTTTCCACTGGTGGGTGAAAGCAGAACTAGGGGGCATAGCCTCAAAATTAGGGGAAGTAGATTTATGACTGTGTTTAGGAGGAACATCTTCACCCAAAGGCTTGTGAATCTATGGAATTCCTTGCCCAGTGAAGCAGTAGAGGCTCCTTCATTAAATGTTTTTAAGATAAAGAGAGATAGTTTTTTGAAGAATAGAGGGACTAAGGGTTATGATGTTCGGGCCGGAAAGTGGAGCTGACTCCACAAAAGATCAGCCATGAACTCATTGAATGGTGGAGCAGGCTCGAGGGGCCAGATGGCCTACTCCTGCTCCTAGTTCTTATGTTCTTAATATGAGTGTAAGTTAGCTATCAACATAGAATAAAGTTGCATGCGTTTTATTCTAAATATAAAAGATAAGAGATCTCAGAATAGACATTGGACAACTGGAAAATGACGCTGCGGAAGTACTAATTGAGAAAAAGGAATTGGAAGAGAATCTGAAAGGTACTTGGCATCCGTCTTCACAGTGGAAGACACCAATGAGACACGAGAACGGCTAGAGAATCAGGGGGCAGAAGTGAGTGAGGGGCCATTACTAAGGATACAGTGTTTGGGAAAAGAAAAGGTGTGGGGACGGATTAGTCACCCAGACCATTTCCACCACACACTTGCTTTCTGACGGGGACAGTTGAGGAGATTGTGCAGGCATTGGTGGTGATCTTTCAGGAATCATTATCGGCAGTGAGGTCCACTGCGGAGGTTAAAATTGCAAATTTAACACTCTGAATAAGGAGGGAGGGAGGCAGAAGACGGAAAATTATCGTCCGTTTAGCCTGATTTCGGTTATTTGTAAGGTTTTAGAGTCATTTATTAAGGATAACATTGAGGAGTACTACAGCTTCGCCTTCAATACCATAATCCCATCCAAACTCATATCAAAGCTCCAAAACCTAGGACGTGGCTCCTCACTCTGCAATGGCATGCTCAAGTTTCTGACCACAGACCACAATCAGGAAGAATAAACAACAACACCTCCTCCACAATAGTCTTCAATACCGGGGCCCTGCAAGGCCGCGTACTTAGCCCCCTCCTATACTCTCTGTACACACACAACTGCGTGGCACAATTTGGTTCGAACTCCATCTAAACGTTTGCTGACGACACGGCAATGGTGGGCCGGATCGCGAATAGCGACGAGTCAGAATACAGGAGGGAGATTGAGAACCTACTGGAGTGGTGCAACGACGTCAATCTATCTCTCAATGCCACCAAAACTAAAGAGCTAGACATTGAATTCAGAACGCAAAATACTGTACACAACCCTGTCAGCATCAAAGGGACCGAGGTGTTGATGGTTAACAGCTTCAAATTCCTAGAGGCACACATCACCAAAAATCTGTCCTGGTCCACCCACATCGAGGCTACCACCAAGAAAGCACAACAGCGCCTATACGTCCTCTTAAAGCTAAGGAAATTCCGCATGTCCACAGTAACTCATAGATTATCATAGAATTTACAGTGCAGAAGGAGGCCATTCGGCCCATCGAGTCTGCACCGGCTCTTGGAAAGAGCACCCAGCCCAAGGTAAACACCTCCACCCTATCCCCATAACCCAATAACCCCACCCAACACTAAGGGCAATTTTGGACACTAAGGGCAATTTATCATGGCAAATCCACCTAACCCGCCCATCTTTGGACTGTGGGAGGAAGGCGGAGCACCCGGAGGAAACCCACGCACATACGGGGAGGATGTGCAGACTCCGCACAGACAGTGACCCAAGCCGGAACCGATCCTGGGATCCTGGAGCTGTGAAGCAATGGTGCTATCCACAATGCTACCATGCTGCCCCCTTTTATGGATGCACCATAGAAAGCATCTTATCTGGCTGCCTCACACCCGGTATGGTAACTGCTCGTCCCAAGACCTCATGAAACTTCAGAGAGTCATGAAGACAGCCCTGTCCATCACACGAACCTGCCTCCCATCCATTGACTCCATGCACACCTATCGCTGACTTGTGAAAGCGGGCAGCATAAACAAAGACCCCGCCCACCCGGCTTATTCAAATCTTCCAACTTCTTGCATCGGGCAGGAGACACAAGAATCTGAGAACATGCACGAACACGATCAAAGATAGCTTCTTCCCAGCTGTTACCGACTACTAAACGGCCCTATGATGGACTGAACTTAGTAACACTACACCACTGTATGCTTCACCCGACGCCGGTGTCTATGTATTTACATGTGCATCGTGTGTTGCCCGATCATGTATTTTCTTTTCTTTTACTTTATTTCTTATGGACTTAATGATCTAGTTGAGCTGCTCGTAGAAAAATACTGCACCTCGGTCCACATAATAATAAACAAATCCAATCCAATCTAACTGCATGGGAAATAGGACTGAGTCACCATTGCTTCGTTAGTGCGAAATCATGCCTGACAACTCTCTTATATTTTCATAAGACGCACCAAGTAAGTTAGACAAAAGAGAACCTAGGACTGGAGCCATTTAGATTTCCAGAAGACCTTAGGTAATGTGCCGTACAGAAAGCCGCCAAATCAGAGCCCATGTCATTAGGGCAAGTTACTGGCATGGATAGATGCTTGGATAGTTGGCATTGACAGAGAGTGTGGACAAAGTGATCTTTTTCAGGATGGTATATGGTGATGACGCTTGTTCCGCAGGGGACAGTGTTGGGACGACAACTATTCGTGATATACACAAGCGATCTTTCAGAAGGAAGTGCGTGCATTGTTGCAACGTTTGCTGATGATTCCAATATATAGAAAGGGACAAGTAACTTTTTCTAAGTGGGAGGCTGCAGAAGGACTTTACCAGGCTGGGAGAGTGGGTAACGAAGAAGCAAATGAAATATGATATGTAACATCGTGCTTTTAAATACTTTGGCGGGGCAAATATTTTCTGGCACCATTTTCTCAATGGGAAAAATCGTTGGCTATCAGAAGCATAAAGAGAAGCCCCAGTTAAATATTCGGTGTAAGTTACCATTGAAGCTCAGCTGGTAGTTGGGAAGGCAAATGTACATGTTAGATTTCATGTTGAGGTGGCTACAATACAAGACACGGATGTACTGTTGAGTCTGTATAATGCTCTGCTCAGACTCCATTTGCAATATTGTGAGTAGTTTTAGGCGTCTAAAAGGGCCATCCTTTAGGGCGCTTCACAAAAGGCTCTGGGGCAAACTCAGAGAGTGTCCTTAAGACATAGATGAATATGTTATTGATAGATAACGAGACCGACGGCAGAATTGACAATACAGCTCATATTTCTTACCTGGTTAAATTACGGAATAGATATTTAAACAGTTACAAACTGTCTAGTGATTCTCACTGACCTGTGCTGTCCCAAAACTGCTCCCTCTGAAACAGCCAGAGAGAAGTAATGCTAAACTGGGATAAATATTTACACATCTCCGATCGAGTGATTCGTACAGTCCTCTGTGATCCCAGCACAGCTCCCTCTGTAACAGTCAGAGAGAAGCAATGATACCATGGGTGGATATCTGCACAGAGACTATCCCGTAATTCTCACTGAGTTATGCTGACCCCGTACAGCTCCCCCTGAAAAAGACAGAGCGAAGCAGTGAAATAATGGGACATATATTTAGACGGAGGCTGTCCAGTAATTCTGGCTGACCTATGCTTCCCCAGTACAACTCCCTCTAAATCATTCAAAAGAGCCGATGATACCGTGTTACATCAGAGTTAACAAACCAGGGGATGTGAGGAGTGGGAATAATTTTAAAAATGATCACAGGATCATAAATTTACAGTGCAGAAGGAGGCTCTTCGGCCCGTCGAGTCTGCACCGGCGCTTGGAAAGAGCGCCCTACTTATGTCGTCGCCTCCACCCTATTTACCAGTAACCCCACGTCACTTTGTGTACACTAAGGGTCAATTTCGCATGGCCAATCCATCTAACCTGCACACCTTAGGAACTTGGGAAGAAACCGCAGCACTTGGACGATACCCACTCTGACGAGAGGGGAAAGTGCAAGCTCCACACAGACAGTCAACCGAGGCCAGAAATTAACCGGGGTTCTCTGGAGTTCTGGGAGAGCAGTGCTAGCCATTGTGCCACCTTGTCGCCGCGCCGAGAAGTTGTGTGTGAGGGTGGAACCCAATAAATATTGAAGAACAACACATTTCTGTATGGAAAGACAGGCGGACTGTTAATGGATGGAGTCATGAAACAAAGATTGTGCCGAAATGAGGTCTGATTAATACACGAAACTCATCTGAATGTAACATGATGAGCGAAAGAAACAAAACAAGACCAGCGAAGTGAAACACAAATCAAACACAGAAAGAAAGATGGAAACAGAGGTTTTGGGGTAAAGTTGTTTCACTCAATTTTGAGTCCAGAAATACAAAGGACCAAGGACAAATAACATTGCAGCGTAGGAACAGGCTCCTCTGTCCACCAAGCCTGCGCCTATCCAGATTCCTTATTTCGGTCTACTACATATTGCCCAAAAGATCTGTACCCCACCATTACCCACCCGTTCACCCGTCTATCAAGATACATGTGTTCTCCGCACAGCCTCCCTAACCTTACACCCTCTCACCATGAACCTGTGCCCGCCGCGCGTAACTGAGACTTCCACCCTGGGAAAAATACTTCTGACTATTCACCCTGTCTATATCACCGGTAATTTTACAGGCATCAGTTAGGTCTCCTGTCAGCTCCCGTCTTTACAATAAAACAGTCCGAGTTTATTCAACCTGTCCTCACAGGTAACACGCACCGGACCAGCCAACATCCAGGAAAAAAATATTTGCTCTCGCTGCAAAGCAACCACCTGGTGTGGAGACGAGAATTGCACGCAATATTCCAAATGTGGCCCAGCTTAAGTTTATACAACTGTAACATCACCTGCTAACTCTTGTACTCAATGCCAGTCCCGATTAAGGCAAGCATGCCGTATGCATTCTTGGTCACCTTATCCAACTGCATTGCTAATTTCTTGGAACTATGGACCTGATGCCCAGATCTCTCTGTATGTCAATGATGAAGGATTGTGCCATTTGCTCTTCCAAAATGCATCACCTCGCATTTCTCCGGATTGAACGCCATCTGTTAATTATCTGCCTAACAGTCCATTCTATCTGTATTCTGTTGTATTCCCAGAGAGACCCTTCACGATCTGCAACTCTAGCTATCGGAATGCCATCTGCATACTTGCTAATCAGACCATCGACATTTTCGGCCAGATATTTATATGTATTGCAAACAACAGTGGTCCCATCTCTGATCGCTGTGGAACACCACAGGCTACAGATCTCCATTCTGAAATACTCCCGTCCACTCTTACTCTCTGTGTTCTACAGCCAAGCCAGTTTCTATTCCATCCAAAGAGGAGGATTGGGAGTCTGGACGAGAAGGAGCTGATTCTCGAGATTGCATTGAGCTTCACTGGAACATTGAAGCGGACAAAAAGCAGAACGGTTACAGTTAGAGCAAGGTGGAGAATTTAAAGAATCGGAAGCTCGTGGCCAAGCTTGTGGAGGCTTAGATGAATTGTGTGCCTTTGCCACAACTTCCTTGTCTGCGAAACTCTATGTATCCTCAGCTGCCACCTTTACCCACGAGGCACCAATTTAAATACGCTTCCTTAATTGCATACACACTCCGAACCCCAGAATATGGATAAGCCCTCTGGTCTCGCCTGAATTTATAACTGATAATATCGACAATGTAAAAGAAAAAGGGAATTAGGTGAATTAATTCCAAAACATTATTTCGGAGTGTCCTTGAGACAGACATGAATAGGTTATTGATTAATAAGGAAATCCAGCAGCCGAATGGCCCAATGTTGCTCACATTTCTTCTGCTCATACCGGATTATGTCACGGGATAGATAATTCCACACTTACAGACTGTCGAGCAATTCTCACTGACCGGTGTTGTCCCAAAACAGCTCCCGCTGGAACAGCCAGAGAGAATAAATTATACCATTGGATAAACACTTACAATGAGACTGTCCAGTGATTCTCATTGTTCTTTCCTGTTCCAGCACAGCAGCCTCTGAAACATTCAGATAGAAGCTATGATATCATGGTATATATATTTGTACAGTGGCAGACTGTCCAATAATTCTCACTGACCTGTGCTGTGATAATACAGCTTCCGCTGAAACAGTCAGAGGGAAGCAATGAGACCATGGGATAGATATTTGCTCAGTTATAGACGGTCCAATAATTCTCACTGACCTCTGCTGTCCCAATTACAGTTCATTTTGGAACAGTCAGATAGAAGCAATTGTACGTGCAGTAGATATTATCACAGAGACTGTCCAGTAATTCTCACTCACCTGTGCTGAACCTGATGGACTCCTCTTAAACAGACAGAGAGAAGCCATTTAATACTGGGAGAGATATCTCCACGGAGACAGTCCAGTAATTCTGACTGAACTGCGGTGTCGCAGTGCAGCTCCCTCTGAAACAGACAGCGAGAAGCAATGATACAATGCACATCTATTTGAACAGAGGCTGACCTGTAATTCTACCTGACTGTTCTGGCCCAGTACCGCTCTATCTGAAACAGACAGAGAGACGCAATAATATCATGGGATAGATAATTACACGTTGCCTGTCCAGTAAATCTGACTGACCTGAGTAGTCCCAGTACAGCTCGCTCTGAAACATTCAGAGAGAGAACAATGCAACTATGGGGTAGTTATGTCCACATATGTGTCCTGTGCTGTAACTTGACTGACATGGTTTATGGATATCCAGCAGAGGGCAGCAGATCGGAGCCGCTGATTGGCTGTTGCGGGGAAAATTTGCATCATGCATTGCGGTCACTGTATCCAGAAGGTGTACCTGAGCAAGATACCCTCCCTGTTCAAGTGAAGGCAAGCATCCAGCAGAGGGCAACAGAGCGGAGCCGCTGATTGACTGTTGCGGAGAAGATTTGCATCAGTGCATTGCGGTCACTGTATCCAGAAGGTGGTTGTGGAGGAGCTGTTGTCAAGTGACAGTTAAACCGTAAACACTTCTTCAATGTTTCACTCCCTACCTTCTCCTCTTACCAAAAAAACCCAACCACTGTAAGGATCCAGCCGAGTAAAGATCAAGAGGGAGACTCGAGAGCAGGTAGAAGTAGAAAGAAGTTGGACCGTGACGTCACACAGCTGGAAAGTGATTGGCTGGTGACTGGTAAGTAGTTTTTCTATTCACTGAGGTGTGTTGATAAGGTAAGGTTTTTCTATTTCAATTTTTTTTTCATCGTGTAATTGATAACAATTTTTCTCTTTTTTTCCTTTTTCATTTATCTATTATTTGATATTATAGTTGGATTAAGTTAAGCTTAAGATTAAAAATGGTAGAAGATCTCAGACCCAAGTTATGCTCCATTTGCTCAATGCGGGAGCTCAGGGACATGGCTGATGTCCCTGGCTCCTTCACGTGCCGGAAGTGTGTCCAGATTCAGCTCTTGTTGGACAGAATTAGGGCTCTGGAGCTGCCGATGGACTCACTTTGGAGCATTCGCGGTGCTGAGGAGGTCGTGGATAGCACGTTTAGCAAATTGGTCACACCACAGATTAGGATTGCTGAGGGAGAAAGGGAATGGGTGACCAAAAGGCAGAGGAAAAGCAGGAAGGCAGTGCAAGTGCCCCTTGCGGTCACCTCCCTCCAAAACAGGTAAACCGTTTTGGATACTGTTGGGAGAGATCGCTCACCGGGAAGGCAGCAGTCGCCAGGTTCATGGCACCCTGGCTGGCTCTGCTGTACAGAAGG
This sequence comes from Scyliorhinus torazame, assembly GCF_047496885.1. Taxonomy (NCBI): domain Eukaryota; kingdom Metazoa; phylum Chordata; class Chondrichthyes; order Carcharhiniformes; family Scyliorhinidae; genus Scyliorhinus; species Scyliorhinus torazame. The sequence continues at coordinate 136,773,255 of NC_092726.1, read as the reverse complement.
GCGGGGAAAAGAGTGGAAGGGTTATAGTCATAGGGGATTCAATTCTAAGGGGAGTGGATAGGCGGTTCTGTGGTCGAAAACGAGACTCCCGAATGGTATGTTGCCTCCCAGGTGCACGGGGATGTCTCAGATCGGCTGTGGGACATTCAGAAGGGGGAGGGTGAACAGCCAGTTGTGGTGGTGCATATCGGCACCAATGATATAGATTAAAAAACGGGATGACTTCCGACAAGCAAAATGTAGTGAGTTTCGAGCAAAGTTACAAAGTCGGACCTCAGAGGTAGGAATTTCAGTATTGCTACCAGTGCCACGTGGTAGACAGAATAGAAATGAAAGAATAGGCAAAATGAAAGTCTGGCTTGCGAGATGGTGCAGGAGAAAGGGGTTCATATTTTTGGGATATTGGGACCACTACTACAGATTGGACGGTCTACAGCTGGGCCGGACTGGAACCAATGTCCTTGGGGGTGCTTTTGCTAACGCTGTTGGGGAGGTTCTAAACTAAAGCCGCAGGGGGATGGGAACCAAATGAGGAGGTTGATGGACAGTAAGGAGGTGTAACTAAAGACTGTAAGAAATTAGATCATGAAGTCACCGTGACTAAGGGGAAGATTAGGCAGGGAGCAGATGATGAACGCAAAGTGACTGGTGGTCTGTGGTGCATTTGCTTTAATGCAAGAAGTGTAGTAGGTAACGCAGATGAACTTAGGGCTTGAATTAGTACCTGGGAGTATCATCTTATTGCTATTACTGAGACTTGGTTGAGGGAAGGGCATGACTGGCAACTAAATATCCCAGGGTATCGATGCTTCAGGCGGGATAGAGAGGGAGGTAAAAAGGGGTGGAGGAGTTGCATTACTAGACAGAGAGGATATCACAGCTGTGCTGAAGGAGGGCACTATGGAGGAGTCGAACAGTGAGGCGATATGGGCAGCGTTCAGAAATAGGAAGGGTGCGGTAACAATGACGGGGCTGTACTACATACCTCCCAACAGCGAGAGTGAGATAGAGGTACAAATATGTAAACAGATTATGGAAAGATGTCGGAGCAACACGGTGGTGGTGATTGGAGATTTTAATTTTCCCAACATTGACTGGGATACACTTAGTGTCAGAGATCGAGATGGAGCAGAATTTGGAAGGAGCATCCAGGAGGGTTTTCTACAGCAATATGTAAATAGTCCAACTCGTTAAAGGGCATTAATGGCCCTAGTGTTGGGGAATGAGCCCGGCCAGGTGGTTATAATTTCAGTGGGGGATTAATTTGGGAATACCGATCACAATTCCGTAAGTTTTAGAATACTCACGGACAAAGACGAGAAGGGTCCTAAAGGAAGATTGCTAAATTGGCGGAAGGCCAACTATACCAAAATTCGGCATGAGCTGGGGATTGTGGTTCGGGAACAGCTGTTTGAAGCTAAATACACATTTGATATGCGGGAGGCTTTTAAAGAGAGGTTGATTAGAGTACAGGGCAGACATGTTCCTGTGAAAATTAGGAATAGAAATGGCAAGATAAGGGAACCATGGATGACAGGTGAAATTGGGAGACTAGCTATGAAGAAAAAGGGAGCATAGATAAGGTCTAGGCGACTGAAGACAGACGGAGCTCTGGAAGAATATCGGCAATGTAGGACCAATCTGAAACGTGGAATTAGGGGGACTAAAAAGGGTCATGAAATATCTTTAGCAAACAGTGTTAAGGAAAATCCCAAAGCCTTTTATTCATATATAAGGAGCAACAGGAGAACTAGAGAAAGGGTTGGCCCACTCAAGGACAAAGGAGGAAAGTTATACGTGGAGTCCGAGAAAATGGTTGAGATTCTTAACGAGTACTTTGCATCGGTATTCACCGAGGAGAGGGACATGACGGATGTTGAGGTTAGGGATAGATGTTTGATTACTCTAGATCAAGCCAGCATAAGGAGGGAGGATGTGTTGGGTATTCTAAAAGGCAGTAAGATGGACAAGTCCCCAGGTTCGGATGGGATCTATCCCAGGTTACTGAGGGGAGTGAGAGAGGAAATAGCTGGGCCCTTAACAGATATATTCGCAGCATCATTGAACACTGGCGAGGTAGCAGAGGACTGGCGAATTGCTAATCTTGTCCCCTTGTTTAAGAACGGTAGCAGGAATAATCCAGGTAATTATAGACCGGTGAGCGTGGCGTCAGTGGTAGGCATGCTGTTAGGGAAGATATTGAGGGAGAGGATCTGTTCCGATTTGGAAGGAAATGGGGTTATCAGTGATAGGCAACATGGTTTTGGACAGGGAAGGTCATGTCTTAACAACTTAATAGAATTATTTGAGGAAGTGACAAAGTTGATTGATGAGGGAAGGGCTGTAGATATCATATACATGTCAGTAAGGCATATGATCATGTTCCCCATGGTAGGCTAATGGAGAAAGTGAAGTCTCATGGGTTCCAGGGTGTACTAGCTAGATGGATAAAGAACTGGCTGGGCAACAGGAGACAGAGAGTAATAGTGGAAGGGAGTTTCTCAAAATGGAGAAACCAGTGGTGTTCCCCAGGGATCCGTGCTGGGACCACTGTTGTTTCTGATATACATAAACGATCTGGAGGAAGGTATAGGTGGTCTGATTATCAAGTTTGCAGATGACACTAAGATTGGTGGAGTAGCAGATAGTGAAGGGGGCTGTCAGAGAATACAGCAGAATATAAATAGATTGGAGAGTTGGGTGGAGAAATGGCAGGTGGAGTTCAATCCGGGCAAATGCGAGGTGATGCATTATGGAAGATCCGAATCAAGAGCGAACTATACGGTAAATGAAAAAGCCCTGGGGAAAATTGATGTATAGAGAGACCTGGGCGTTCAGTTCCATTGTACCTGAAGATGGCTGCGCAGGTCGATAGAGTGGTCAAGAAGGCATACGGCATGCTTTCCTTCATCGGAAGGGGTATTGAGTACAAGACGGAGGTTGAGGGGGGAACCTCATTGAGGTCTACAAAATCATGAGAGGTATAGACAGCGTGGATAGCAAGAAGCTTTTTCCCAGAGTGGGGGACTCAATTACTAGGCGTCACGAGTTCAAGGTGAGACGGGAAACGCTTAAGGGAGATATGCGTGGAAAGTTCTTTCCGCAGAGGGTGATGGGTGCCTGGAATGCATTGCCGGAGGAGGTGGTAGAGGTGGGCACGATAGCGCCATTTAAGATGTATCTAGACAGATACATGAATGGGCACGGAGCAGAGGGATACAGATCCTTAGAAAATAGGCGACAGTTTTAGATAGAGAATCTGGAGCGGCGCAGGCTTGGAGGGCCGAAGGGCCTGTTCCTGTGCTGTAATTTTTATTTGTTCTTCTTTCTTTGTTCTTTGAAACACAAACTGCAGTCAGCCCCCATGCCGATGAAATATTTATATCCTTACTTCTTGGCGTGATGATTCGCTCCTGCTCTGGTCTACATGTGACCGAATATCCACAGAATTCTGGATGAATATGACCTTCCCTATGAAATTGCCGAGTTAGACACTGCATTCATGGGAAATCTAGGGAAGGATAAATCATGCTAGCCTTGTGTGAGGTGACACAGAGCAGAATGAACAGAACAAACAGCTCATTATTTTCCAATTCCAGTCACATCCATCCCACAACAATCCTCAATCCATCTGGACAGTTGCTAGAGTTGGAGACCACATAGAACATAGAACATAGAACAATACAGCGCAGTACAGACCCTTCGGCCCACGATGTTGCACCGAAACAAAAGCCATCTAACCTACACTATGCCATTATCATCCATATGCTTATCCAATAAACTTTTAAATGCCCTCAATGTTGGCGAGTTCACTACTGTAGCAGGTAGGGCATTCCACGGCCTCACTACTCTTTGCGTAAAGAACCTACCTCTGACCTCTGTCCTATATCTATTACCCCTCAGTTTAAAGTTATGTCCCCTCGTGCCAGCCATATCCATCCGCGGGAGAAGGCTCTCACTGTCCACCCTATCCAACCCCCTGATCATTTTGTATGCCTCTATTAAGTCTCCTCTTAACCTTCTTCTATCCAACGAAAACAACCTCAAGTCCATCAGCCTTTCCTCATAAGATTTTCCTTCCATACCAGGCAACATCCTGGTAAATCTCCTCTGCACCCGCTCCAAAGCCTCCACGTCCTTCCTATAATGCGGTGACCAGAACTGGACGCAATACTCCAAATGCGGCCGTACCAGAGTTCTGTACAGCTGCAACATGACCTCCCGACTCCGGAACTCAATCCCTCTACCAATAAAGGCCAACACTCCATAGGCCTTCTTCACAACCCTATCAACCTGGGTGGCAACTTTCAGGGATCTATGTACATGGACACCTAGATCCCTCTGCTCATCCACACTTTCAAGAACTTTACCATTAGCCAAATATTCCGCATTCCTGTTATTCCTTCCAAAGTGAATCACCTCACACTTCTCTACATTAAACTCCATTTGCCACCTCTCAGCCCAGCTCTGTAGCTTATCTATATCCCTCTGTAACCTGCTACATCCTTCCACACTATCGACAACACCACCGACTTTAGTATCGTCTGCAAATTTACTCACCCACCCATCTGCGCCTTCCTCAAGGTCATTGATAAAAATGACAAACAGCAACGGCCCCAGAACAGATCCTTGTGGTACTCCACTTGTGACTGTACTCCATTCTGAACATTTCCCATCAACCACCACCCTCTGTCTTCTTTCAGCTAGCCAATTTCTGATCCACATCTCTAAATCACCCTCAATCCCCAGCCTCCGTATTTTTTGCAATAGCCTACCGTGGGGAACCTTCTCAAACGCTTTGCTGAAATCCATATACACCACATCAACTGCTCTACCCTCGGCTACCTGTTCAGTCACCTTCTCAAAGAACTCAATAAGGTTTGTGAGGCATGACCTACCCTTCACAAAGCCATGCTGACTATCCCTGATCATATTATTCCTATCTAGATGATTATAAATCTTGTCTCTTATAATCCCCTCCAAGACTTTACCCACTACAGACGTGAGGCTCACCGGTCTATAGTTGCCGGGGTTGTCTCTGCTCCCCTTTTTGAACAAAGGGACCACATTTGCTGTCCTTCCGTCCTCTGGCACTATTCCTATAGCCAATGATGACATAAAAATCAAAGCCAAAGGTCCAGCAATCTCTTCCCTGGCCTCCCAGAGAATCCTAGGATAAATCCCATCAGGTCCCGGGGACTTATCTATTTTCAGCCTGTCCAGAATTGCCAACACCTCTTCCCTACGTACCTCAATGCCATCTATTCCATTAGCCTGGGGCTCAGCATTCTCCTCCACAACATTATCTTTTTTCTGAGTGAATACTGACGAAAAATATTCATTTAGTATCTCACCTATCTCTTCAGACTCCACACACAATTTCCCATCCCTGTCCTTGACTGGTCCTACGCTTTCCCTAGTCATTCGCTTATTCCTGACATACCTATAGAAAGCTTTTGGGTTTTCCTTGATCCTTCCTGCCAAATACTTCTCATGTCCCCTCCTTGCTCGTCTTAGCTCTCTCTTTAGATCCTTCCTCGCTACCTTGTAACTATCCATCGCCCCAACCGAAACTTCACACTTCATCTTCACATAGGCCTCCTTCTTCCTCTTAACAAGAGATTCCACTTCCTTGGTAAACCACGGTTCCCTCGCTCGACGCCTTCCTCCCTGTCTGACCGGTACATACTTATCAAGAACACGCAGTAGCTGATCCTTGATCAAGCCCCACTTATCCAGTGTGCCCAACACTTGCAGCCTACTTCTCCACCTTATCCACCCCCCCCAAGTCCCGTCTAATGGCATCATAATTGCCCTTTCCCCAGCTATAACTCTTGCCCTGCGGTGTATACTTATCCCTTTCCATCATTAACGTAAACGTCACCGAATTGTGGTCACTGTCCCCAAAGTGCTCTCCTACCTCCAAATCCAACACCTGGCCTGGTTCATTACCCAAAACCAAATCCAACGTGGCCTCCCCTCTTGTTGGCATGTCAACATATTGTTTCAGGAAACCCTCCTGCACACACTGTACAAAAAACGACCCATCTATTGTACTCGAACTATATCTTTTCCAGTCAATATTTGGAAAGTTAAAGTCTCCCATAATAACTACCCTGTTACTTTCGCTCATATCCAGAATCATCTTCGCCTTCCTTTCCTCTACATCCCTAGAACTATTAGGAGGCCTATAAAAAACTCCCAACAGGGTTACCTCTCCTTTCCTGTTTCTAACTTCAGCCCATACTACCTCGGAAGAAGAGTCCCCATCTAGCATCCTCTCCGCCACCGTAATTCTGCTCTTGACTAGCAGCGCCACACCTCCCCCTCTTTTGCCTCCTTCTCTGAGCTTACTAAAACACCTAAACCCCGGAACCTGCAACATCCATTCCTGTCCCTGCTCTATCCATGTCTCCGAAATGGCCACAACATCGAAGTCCCAGGTACCAACCCATGCTGCCAGTTCCCCTACCTTGTTTCGTATACTCCTGGCATTGAAGTAGACACACTTCAAACCACCTACCTGAACACTGGCCCCCTCCTGCGACGTCAAATCTGTGCTCCTGACCTCTATATTCTCATTCTCCCTTACCCTAAAACTACAATCCAGGTTCCCATGCCCCTGCTGCATTAGTTTAAACCCCCCCCCCCCCCAAAGAGCACTAACAAATCTCCCCCCCCCAGGATATTTGTGCCCCTCAGTTTCAGATGTAGACCATCCTGTCTGTAGAGGTCCCACCTTCCCCAGAAAGAGCCCCAGTTATCCAAACATCTGAGTCCCTCCCGCCTGCACCATCCCTGTAGCCACGTGTTTAAATGCTCTCTCTCTCCCTATTCCTCATCTCACCATCACGTGGCACGGGCAACAACCCAGAGATAACAACATGGAGACGGGTGAACTGAGCTGTTCCACTGCACGGGTCAGGTTTAATCATAAAGATTAAATTCAAAACCTAATCCTGTGTGGACTGGAAATCTGACACAGGAACAGTACATACTTGGGAAGTTGAGCAGGTCAGGCAGCATCGATGAAGATACACCGGGTTAACATTTCCGTTTAAGATATCCTTCCATCAGAACTGAAGAATGATATAAGTGTCAGAGTTAATAAACTGGTGGAAATAAGGAGGGATCAGAGTGGAGAAATGAGAAGCTCTGTGAAAGGGTGGGATCAGCAACCACTGGAGAACAAAGTATTTCAAGATACAACGCCAGAGGGAATGGTCAGAGAACTAATAACGAAACAAGTTGTGTCTAAACGAAGTGTTATTGATAGGTGGAACCGATTCGAATGTAATAGGATGAGATAAATCAACAAAACAAGACAAGAACCCCAAAAAGTCAAACAGAAATCGAAAACATGCAACAAGATGGAGACCGAGGTTATGAGATAAAGTTGTTGAACTCAGTGTTGGTTCCAGAAGCCTGGAGATTGCCGAGTCTGAACAATAACGCTGATTATCGAGCTTCCTTTGAGCTTGACTGGAACAGTCCAGAAGACCATGGAACGGAAGGTCGGAGTTGGAGCAAGTTGGAGAATGAAACTGAGAAAGAATCGGAAGTTCATCGTCCAGCTAGTGGATTGGATGAAGATGTTGTGTGACGTTCTGCTCCACCTCCTCGGCTGCGATGCTCTGTGTATCCTTAATTGCCACCTTTTCCCATGAAGCACCAACTTGAACATGGAAAACTGACTGCATAGACGCTCCCAAGTCCAACATCTGGATAACCACTCAAATACCTGTCGTCAGCCTGAATTAATTCGTGACAAAATGGACATGATAAAAGTTAAAGGGAGATAGGAGAATTGATTCCAAAACGTTGTTTCAGGGAACAATTTGACAAATAATGCCACAGGTAGATAAAAGTTGGAGGTATATTTTGGGTTAGACAGAGATTATTTAATAATAAAAACAGATGTTACCTTGATCGGCCTATTCTAGTGATTAAAACATGAGAGGCATCGCGTTAAACGTCCATGAGATTCTAATAACCAGTGTGTAGTCTTCAGAGGAATCGACCAGACAAGGACTCACCCCGAGTAAACCAGGATAGATGTGGTTCACCCACGAGAGCGGGTGATGAATCATACTCACAGTAAAATCCGGCAGATGATAAAAATATAAGTAATGCAAGATCAGAACATGGAGACAGATGATAACCGACAGTTTACAGCTGAGCAGTTGATAACCGAAGGGGCGACTAAAAATCTGTAGGGATCAACTTTATATTAAATAGTGGGATAGGTAGGCACATAAATGTCAGCCAGCTAGTAATATAAAATAAGATTGTGGTCGTTTTGGATATTTAAACGAAAAGAGAGAATTAGTAATGGATATTGGACCATTCGAAAATGATGCTGGAGAAGAGGTAATGATGAACATTGAAATGACAGAGGAACTGAAGTTGTACATTGCATCAGCATTTACGATGGAAGGTACCTAAGAACAAAGAACAATATAGCACAGGAATAGGCCATTCGGCCCTCCAAGTCAGTGCCGAACATGATACCTGCCGAAGCTAAAGCCGTATGGACTTACAGAGTCCGTATCCGTCCATTCCCATACTATTCATATATTTGCCTAGATGCCCTTAAATGCCGCTATCGTACCTGCTCCCAGCACCTTCCCAGGCAGCATGTTCCATATATTTACCACAATCTGTGTAAAAACCTTCCCTCGCACATCTGTTCTAAACGTTTCCCCACGCCCTTTAAACCCATGTCCCCACGCACATGACTCTCTTACCCTAGAATAAAAACTCTGACTGTCCACTCTGCCGATGCCACTCAATCTCCGAGACCTCAATCAGTTCGCCTCTCAACCTCCGTCATTCCAGTGAGAGCACAGTGTCTATCCACTCTCTCTTTACAGCTAATGCCCTTTATCACTGACAACGTCCGAGTAAACCGCTTCTGTAGCCTCTCCAAAGCATCCACCTCCTTTTGGTAGTGTGGCGACCAGAATTGTGCGCAACATTCCAAATGACGACTAACTGAGTTCGTTTACAACTCCAACATGACATGCCAATTTTATATTCAATCCCTCGATCTATAAAGGCCAGCATGCCGTAAGCCTTCTTGACCACCTTATCCACATGTTCGTTGATCGGTGGACATGCACGCACACATCTCTCTGCCTGTTAGTACTCGCAAGTGTTCTACCATTTAATGTGAAATTTCTACATGCATTGGACGTTCCAAGTGCATTACCTCGCACTTGCCCAGATTGAACTCCATCTGCCATTTTTCCGCCCAAGACTCCATCAGTTCATATCTTGCTGTTCCCACGGACAATCCTCTTCACTGCCCGCAACTCCACCAATTCTTGTGTCGTCTGCGAACATACAAAACAGGCAAGCTACATTTCCTTCCAAATCATTCAGATGTACACCACAAACAACAAATGCCCCACAATTGATCCCTGTGGAACGCCATTACTCACAGCCTTCCATTCAGAAAAGCACCGTTCTGCTGCTACTCTCTGTATTCGGTATCTGTTATAACCTGCCTACTTACCATTGGCTGGGGACTAATGCCAATCCCACAATCCTGTGGGAGTATGAGCTTCCCCAATGAGGGGGGCGGAGAAACCATTAGTAAACTCCTAGTATAAATAAAGCTGGCCAGTTTAAGAACCAGCAGGAAGGAGTGTGCAGCAAGGGAAGTTGCTGCTGCTGTTATATATATATATGTTATTGTAAATAAATGTTATTACTTTGTATCCTTAAAACTCGTGCTGGATTCTTCGTGGCCCTCACAAAAGTATCCAAGCCAGCTCTGTGTCCCACTTGACAGCTCTCTTCTGATGCCATGTCACTTCACCATTTGTTCCAATCTACCATTAGGTACCTTGTCAAAGGCATTCCTGAAGTCGATGGATGCAAAAACACCTGCATTTCATTCATCTACCATCTTTGTCACTTTCTCGAAAAACGCGGTCAAATTATTGACGCACGACCTCCCATTCACAAAACCATGCTGTTCTCTACTAAAACGTATATTTGTTTCCAAATATAAGTTAACCCTGCCTCTACGAATCTTTTCCAATAATTTCCCTCTCACTGACATAACACTCACCGGTTTATAATTTCCTGGATTATCCCTTCTGCTCTTCCTAAACAATGGAACAATGTTGGTCACTTTCCAGTCCTCTGCCACTTCAGCTGTAACCAATGAGGATACAAAGATTACTGTCAAGTCCCCAGCAATTTTCTCCCTTGCCTCGCTCAGTATTACGGGGTGGATCCCATCAGGCCCTGGGGTCTTAAATGCATGAATGCTTTTTAATATGCCCAACTCCTCTTTATTAATATCAACATGACAGAATATTTACGCACACTTTTCTATACTCCTCATCCAACAAGTCCTTCTCTTGGTTGAATTCTGAGGGCAAGTATTAATTTAGTGTCTAACACATTTCCTCTGGTTCCATACATAGATTTCCTCCAATGTCCTTGAATGGACCAAACATTTCTCTGGCTACAGTCTTTCTCTTTACGTATCAACAAAAGGCCTTAGGATGTTCCTTAATCCTGTTTGCCAACGGCATTTCATGACCACTTTTCGCCTTCCTAATTCCTCCCTTCAGTTCCTTACTACTTGTGTTATATTCTGCGAGGGTTTCGTCTGTCCCCAACATTGTAGACATTATAAATACTTATTTTTTTCTTTTTGACACGGTTCATAATATCCCTCGATATCCAGGGTTCCCTATTTAAAAGCCTCCTGACATTTGAAAGTCTCTTACATGCCGGATTTTGATTTTCCCTCAAAAAGCCTCTCCCAGTCAACACTCTCCAGATTCTGCCTGATGCTGTTGTAATTAGCTTCCCCGCAGTCTAACACCTTCACTCGAGGACCACTCTTGTCCTTTTCTATAAGCAGCTTAAAACTTACAGAATTATGATCACTGTTCCTGAAATGATCTCCTTTTGAAACTTCGATCACGTGGCCGGGCTCATTCCACCGCACTAGGTCTCATTTGGCCCCTTCCCGAGTTGGGCTATTTAAAAATTGTTTCAAAGAACCCTCCTGGACGCCCCTGAAAAATTCTGCTCCATCCATGCCTCTAGCAGCAAGTGTGTCCCAGTCAATATCGGATAAGTTAAAATCACCCACAACAACAACCCGATTGTTTCCAAGATGTCTCTCCATATCTGCTCCTCTATGTCCCTCTGGCTGTTATGATGCATGTAGTAAACCCCAAACATTGTGACAACGCGCTTCCCATTCCTGAGCTCTACACATATAGCCTCGCTACCTTAACCCTCCAAAGTGTCCTCCCTCATCACAACAGTGGAATTCTCCTTACCAATAATGCAACTTACCCACCCAATTTGCATATCCCCCCATCCTGCCTGAAATCCTAGAATGTTCAGTTGCCAATCCTGTCCCTCTTTCTACCAAGTTTTTGTAATAGCAACAACATCATTATTTCACGTACTAATCGAAGTTCACCTGTGTTCCCTGAAATACTCCTCGCATTGAAACTGATGCACTTTAGCCCACCAACCCCATTGCGTTGTCCATCCACTTCCGGCCTACTCATCCTTTTAATCTTACTTGCGTTGGTCTGTAGCTCTCCCTTAGTTGTTTTTCTCGCTGACCTACTGCTCTGGTACCCACCCGCTGCCATACTAGAAAGTTCAATCTGTTCCTCTGTCTTCCACTTTTCTCCTTACTAGATTTTGTTTTTCTCCCCTCTTTACTACCCCGACTACCTATATCGGTTCCATCCCCTGGCAACATTATTTTAAACCTTTCCCAGCCCTGGTTCCAGCCCTGCCCAGGTGCAGACCGTCCGATTTGTAATGGTCCCACCTCTCCAAGAACCGGTCCCAATGTCTCAAAAATCGCAATCCCTCCCTCTTGCACCACGTCTCAGGCTACATATTCATCCAGTCGATCCAGTCATTCCTACTCTGATTGTCACGTGACACCGATGGCAATCCCGAGATTACTACCTTTGAGGTCATACTTTTTAGTTTATCTTCTAACTCCCTAAATTCAGCATGTAGAACCTCATCCCGTTGTTTACCTACATCGGTGGTGCCTATATGCACCACCAGCTGGCTGTTCAACCCCGCCTTTAGGATGTCCTGCAGCCAATCTGAGACATCCAGCACCCTTCCTGGAGACTCGTTTGCGTCCGCAGAAACATCTGTCTACTCCCATTTGAACCGAATCACTATTGCTGTATTTCTACCATGCGTTTCCCTGCCCTCCTGCGGAGAGGGCCAGCCAACATGCCATGAACCTCGCTACTGCTGCCTTCCCTTGGTCAGCCATTTCCCCCAAAAGTATACAAGACGGTGCACCTGTTTTGGAGAGAGATGACAGCAGGGCACTCCTGCACTGCCTTCCTACTCTTCCTCTGCCTGGTGCTGATTAATTTCCTATCTCCCTCAGTACGCTTTATCATCCGTGTGACCAGCTCATTAAAAGTGCTGTCCACGACTTACACAGCATCGTGGATGTTCCAACTCGAGTCCATCCGCAGCTCCAGAGCCGTGAAGCGGTCTGACAGGAGCAGCAGCAAGACACACCTCTTGCACGTGAAGGAGCAAGGGACCGTGGCCACTTCTCTGAACTCCCACATCGCACAAGAGGAGCATGACAAGGGTGTGTGATCTCCTGCCATGTCTTAACACTTAAGTTAACTTAGAACAACAAAAACTACAATGCCAAGAGAGAAAGAGAAAATTGAAAGGGAAAACATCTTTCCAACCACCAGCCAATCACCTGCTGGTCGAGGTGACTGAGTTGACTTCTCGCAGAATGAATCTTGCTTGTCCTTCTCACAGAGCCTTTTCTTTTTGTTAGCGGAGAAGGGAAACACTACTGTAGTGTTTCGGGCTTCACCACTCCTCGACACCCTCCTCGGCTACCACAGTGCAGTCGAGGTGGCTGAGTTGACTTCGGCCAGAATACACTTCTGCCGCCTCTATTTGACGATGACCTTCCTCTTGTTTGTCACTGGAGGGGTTCTTTGGCTACCTACAGTACAGTCGAGGTGACTAAGTTGACTTCTAAAATAATCCTCTTTTGCCTAATCTATTGAACGATCACAGACAGAAGGGGAAGTTTTATTTTTTATATTGAGCGAAGAAACAGTAGCAATTCATGAGTGGGTGGCCTGGGAGACATTTTCTTTCACTTGTCTGAATATTTGATAGTAAAATGGTCTCGTCTCTCCCTCTGAGTCCCTACCTTTCTCCCCGATTAAGAGAAATGGGTGGGTGTATTAATTGTACGAGGGAAGAGGGAAAAGATAGCAGAGCTTAGGAGGGGTTTGTGGGGGCGCGGTGAGGGGTGGGAAGAGGCATAGAGTGCGTGGGAATCCCATATGGAGTCTGTGCCTAGGAAGTGTAAGGTTGGTGATTAATATTAAAGACCACACAACAATTCAGGAGTGAAAAGGGAGAGTTGTTGAGCTGGACAGTGAATAGAAGGTGAGGTTAACCACTAATACTGGAGTCAGCATGTAAAGTGGGTGAGTTAGGCAGTAACTGGGAGAGTTTCGGAGGTGGCAGATTAAACACACGAGGGAGACACGTGCCTTGGGAGTGGGTCTCCAGTCTTTATTCGCTGACCATCCTCTGATGTACCTAACCCTCCCTCCCACCATCCATCCCCCCATTCCCAGGGTGCTTTAATGTTTTTTTTATGAAACTGTTCCATTCTCCAGAAGTGTTCATAAAATGGGTTTTACAAAACTGAGATTGTGACTATCAAAGGTGGAGAAGCAACGGGATCCTGCTGTGCCGTTTTATTTCAAAAATGATTGGCTGTAATCAAATTATCTTTCTCAGTTGATTTAAAGCTTGGAGGACGCAACGAGAATCTTAACTCAGCGGGTAATCAGAAATGAGCTAGAAACTGAGAGAAACAGAATAAATGTCAATACGTCATCGTCATGTATTATTAACCCCCCCCCCCCCCCCCCGTTCCCCTCAGAATAGACTTGTGGGATAATAACTCAAGACATGGGGTCTGTTTGTGGAGGTGTAGGAGTCTCAGTGTCTCTGATGGGAGTGAGTGACAGGGCTTATAGATCAGGGACATTTTCACACCCAGCGTTGGATGACTTATTACAGTTTCGGAGATGGAGTGTGGGAGGAGGAGGGAACACAGGCTCGGTGCGGGGTGGGGGTGGGGGGGGGGGAGGTTGCAAATATCCTGAGGGTGGGCTAACATTTTTTTTGAGGGTGTGGAATTTGGGGTGGGCAAATGTGGGAGCGCGGCAAATTTGGAGGGGCAAAGAAAATTCTTCATGATAAATTTTGTGGAGAACTGTTGTATTAGGTAACGTGACTACAAGGCGGAACCCACAGCCTGAGAGATATGCCTGGAGGCTCCAGCCAGAAGACCTTTGGTGACCATCCAACTAATACATTCAGGACAGCGCACCTTAGAAAGACAGTGAATTGGAAAAACAACTTCGACATTCAATGGAGGAAACTTGTTTTTCATCACACATTAATCATCATCTGTTTTTCTCTTTCCCATCCCTCTGCATGTTCTATGTCTTGTGTGTGAACGTAGAGGAGGAGGGGCGGGGCGGTAGAAGGTGAGAGTAGTAGATCAGTTATTTTATTGTGATTATTGCATGTTTTATATCTAGTTTTTGAAATACAGTGTTGTGTTTCACTTACACGTCTGGTGACTGTAATTCACCAACAATCTCATGAATGATTTATGAATTATTGGTTACTTAACTTTTGGAGGGACTCCAGGCCCTGTGAACCGCACACTCACTCAGAGAGTTGCAGACGATTGTGCGGTACATCATATTAAGATATAGTTATGTGTAAATGTATTACTAATATGGTGCAGTACATAACAATGAGAGATAGTTCTGTGCGGAGTGTCTTGCTGAGGTCGAACTGTATGTAACACTGCGTGCTAATTATATGTGAAGCTTCTTGCTAATCCATACTGTACACAAAAGTGAGAGATAGTACTTTGTGAAGTATTTTGTTAAGTTTGTATCGACAGAACACTGAGAGATAGTTCTCTGTGAAACCTCTTGCTAATCTGTACTGTATATAAAACTGAGAGATAGTTCTATGTGAAGCTTCTTGTTAATCTGTACTGCGCATTACTCTGAGAGATTGTTCTCTGTGAAGCCGCTTGCTAATCTGTACTGTAAGCAACACTGAGAGATAGTTCTATATGAAGTCTCTTCTTAAGGTCATACCATACAGCACACAGAGAGATAATTCTATGTGATGCCTCTTGCTAAGTTTGTGCCGTACAGAAAACAGAGACCACTTAATTTAGAAGCTTATTGCTAAGGTTGTGCTGTACATTACACTGGGTGAGAGTATTAAATGAAACTTTTAATGAAGGTCGTGCTGAATATTACACTGAAACATAGTTCCATGTGAAACTTCTTGCTAACATGTTGCTGTACATAGCAGGTAGAAATAGTTCTATGTGAAACCCCTTGCTAAAATGATGCTGTACATAACACTGAGAGATAGTTTTATGTCAAGACCCTTAAGAATTTTGTTTAATACACAACGCTAAGCGTTGGTTTAGTGTGAAGCCTCTTGCTGAGGTTGTACTGAACATAACAGTTAGAGATAGTTATAAGTAAACATCCTTGATATTATTGTGCTGTACATAAGACAAAGAGATAATTCTATGTGAAGCGGCTTGCTGAGGATCGACTGAACATAACACTGATAATTCTATGTGAAGGTCCTTCCAATTGTTAGATGACAGTAACATAGTGGGGCAGTAAGCTGCAATGATGAAATAAGACATTTACACGTGGATATCGATCGGTTAGGTGAATGGGCCAAAATCTGGCAGATCGATGTAAATGTGGAAAACCGTGAGGTCATACATTGGGTCGGAAAAATCGAAAGACAACTTGCTATCCAGACGAGGAGAGAGTGCGGAGTGCTCTGGTGCAGCGGAGGTGACTATCCTCGTGCATGAGTCGCTGAAAACTATCATGCATGTCCAGCAGATAATAAAGAAGTAAAGGGAGCGTTGGCATTTATTGATGACGAGAGGATAAGGGTAAGTAAATGTTGTTGCAACTGAACAGGGTATTGGTGAGACAGTATTTGGAGTATTACACAAAGTTTTGGTCACCGAATTTGAGGAACGATGAAGTGACTTGGGGGCAGTTCATGGAGTTTCACTATATCGATTGCAGGGATCAGGAGTTTGTCATACGAAGAGATTGAGCAGTTTCGGACAATTCTCTCGAGAAGTTAGAAGAATGAAGAGAGATGAAAATGAGGTATTTACGACGATAAAATATGTGGATGAAGTAGACGTGAGGTGGACGTTTCCTCTTGTGGAGCATTCTAGAACGAGAGGTCATAGTTTCGGTGGAAGTGGTTGCAAATTTAAAACAGAGACAAGGAAAAACTCCTCACAACGGGTTGTGAATCTGCGGAATTCGCGAACCCAGTGTGCTGGTTGCTGGGACAGTGAGTAAATGTAGGGAGGAATGAGACAGATTTAACGGTGAAGCACGTTCAAGAGGATAAATGTCCCAGTCCTGCTACTAGTTCTAAAGTGCTAATGTTCCATGAAAGTAATATACTGTCTATTTCCACCTTCTAGCTCATGGTCAGCAGCCCTGTACGTAACTGCATCTCAAGAACAAACCTTGTGTTCTTGGTTAATAAGAGTTCTCCTTAATTAATTATGGCATCATTGGTTTGGGGGAGAAGCAATAGAATTTCGATGAGGAACATATCAGACACGACTGACTGGCGTAGCCGACGTTTTGGGCCGAATTTCCGAACTGAGCTCCTATATCTTATATTCTTATGGAAGACACTTGCTAACGTTGAATTGTATATAACCCTGATCGGATTATACTGTCCAACGTGAAGCTTCCTGCAAAGATGTGATGAACATAACCTTGATAATTCTATGTGAAACGTCTATAAAGGGTGTACTGTAATTCATAGTGAGAGATTGTTCAATGTGAAGCCTCTTGCTAAGTTTTTGCTGTACATAACAGTTATTCAACAAATGTAACGTTTCACGTAATCCGACATTTAAGCAGTATCTATCATTCTGAAATAAATATAACCTGCTCTAACACCATGTTAACAAAAGGAGCACTCAGATTTCCAAGGAAAATTGAAAGATTATTCAGTCCCTCAACCATTATCACTTTTCCATCCCTCACTGACGCATAACGCCAATCCATATGGATCAATATTCTCCTCTGTTATGAAATAAAACATGTTGGATTAAAAGGAGTTAACAGAACCTGTTTGTTTAGTAACCGTCATTAATGTCAGTCTCCATGGATCTTTATCGTATCACTAGAGGGTTTCCATCTTCTACTAATAAGGGATTATATTCAATGTGTTATCCCAAACTGTCAGCTTGAGTGTGAACTCCAACACGAACAGAGATCAGCGGCTCCAGATAGACGGAGAGGGAGCGTCAGAATCTGAGAGCAACCGAGTGGAATGTTACAACAATGTGTCAGAATTTAAGAACGACCAATCAGAACGTTACAGAAGTCGATCAGAATCTGGGAACAATCAATTGGAACGTTTCAACAACGGACAGGAATGTATACTGGAGTATGACGACTATTTCCCAAATGCTGATGCCATTCACATTCACGATTCGAGAAGTACTTCTGATTACTCAAAAGGTATATTATCCGATCCTGGCTTTTATTGGTGTCCCTGGTAAGTCTCTCCATCCAGACTATAATTCTACAAATCCTGTTTAACTGCATTACTGTTCTTGCTGTTTACTCTGCCTTGCTTTTCTAATGTTTTAGTTGAACCTCTGAATCAATTTATTAAATCTACGAAACGTGCTAACCCTTTAGTGTTTTTTTTTAAACTTCACTCTGTCTCCTAGTGGAATTGCTGCTGAGTAGAAAATGCAGCATTTATATTCACAATCCACTTTTCATTGAATTTCTGTCCTTTTGAATATAAGTAATGGAAACATGGACAATGCCTTGAATTCATCTCACAAACTTTGTTCCGTATCCAATGACTGCCTTCCTGTACCTAAGGATGGACCAGGATCATTATCCCCTCTCGTCCCCTTTATCCTGGAGCTGATTTTTGAACCCACATGCACTCCATCATTATTAATACCTGCTGTCACCTTCAGAATATCGTCCTCTGGCTCACCCAGTTGTCAATGTGGTTTTCAGACTCGGCTATTCCAGTATCAAATCTCATCGCAGAATTTGCTCTCCATATGCAATCATCTCAGCAAATCCACTTGAACCATCTTCCTTGTGCTCACTGGACTCTCTCACCATTCGCTCTGACAAAGCGATAATTTGCTCACTAATCTGCCCAAATCCCTGCATGGCTTTCACCGTCTTATTCTCCCATTCTGCGTCCATTTACCCAAATGGTTCTGCCTTTTCATGTTTAAACAGCGCCGAAAACACGCTGGGGACCCCCACCCCACCTCGCCACCCCAATCTTCGCGTTGCCATCCCCACGCCATATCTCTCCCTAATACCAGTTTTCGCTGATACTTGTCCCTGTGCTGTGAAATGTCGATTCATAAAGGGTGCAGTCACACGGCTTGTCACTTCCAGAGTGGCCTGTCCATCTCCCGAATCTGGACGGACAACGTGTCGAGGTATATCGAGCTTCGGCAGGTAATATGAGGTAGCTTCTGAATGTAACATCAGTTAGTTGTTTCAATCAGCCCAGTAGTTTCTGAATTTTAATATTCCCTTTCTTGTCTTTCAAAGCCCCGCTTCCCCCCCCCCCCTAATGTATAACAGACCATTTTCTCATACCTCCACAGCCTATCCCCGCTAATTGAGTGTAGAAATTCCAGTTGAAAGTGAATTAATGTCCCTCCGTATCTATCCCTGGTTTTGAATTTGTCTCCGTAGAGTCACTGGTGCTGGTGTGACAGGGTTCATAAAACATGAAATCCGTTGTGTTCAGTTTCTGGCGTCTCCCGTGTCGGGCTGTATGTTGAACCGAGGATTTCAGAAGCTCTGACACATGTTTTTGAAATTTAGGCTGTGGCTGTTCACTGAATTTCTGTGTTAGACACTCTCAGCTGAACATGCGTTCAGCAACACGAGGAGCATCCTCTCGTGTCCATGATCCAGGGATATAATTTGTACCTGAGTCGCTTGTAACTTCCTTCTGTTACTTGTGAATGGAGATGTTGTGCATGGGTTTCTGGAGGTTGTGCTGAGATGCTGCATACATTCAGGGAGGACAGAGCATTTGGTGACCCAACTCTTGGACGAGGAATGGGGACTGTAGTTACTATGTATCTGGATCAGTCACAGGCCCAACAAATGGAGCAGATGCTGCAGGGAGGGGAAGTTCTGTAAAGAGAGAGATTGAGGACGGCTCTTCGCTACCGACCCCAATTCTGCAAGAACGCAGCGGTATTGTCGCTGAACTGGTTATTCAGTGATAAAGAGACAATTCTCGAATAGTCACAGGTTCCAATTCGACCAGGGAAATTGTTGAAATTTAAATTTAATATGACACAAAGTACGGAATTAAAAGTCTAATGATAACTTTGTACCCATTGTCGATTGTTGTGAAAGCATATCAGGTTCACTAATGCCCTTTCGGAAAGGAAATCTGCAGTCCTTACCTGGACTGGCCCTCATGCAACTCCTGAGTCACTGCAATGTGGTTGAATCTTAACTTCCCTCTGAAATAGCCGAGAATGTTACTGAGTTGTATCAAAGTTCTCTAAGTATGTACATAAATAACACTGGAAGGACCACCCGACATCGATATTGGAACGAGAGATAACAACGGCAAATTCAGCAGTGTCGATCCTGCTAAGTCCTAATTATTAAAATCTGGGGCTTGTTCTCGCAAATAAGTCAAGCATCAGCCTGACGCCATCATAGACATTATTTTAGAGGGATGGGAATTGATGCAGCTACTGAAGATGGATGGGTCCAGGACACTACCTGGGCTGATATTCCAACCAGACATACAGAGGCCAAGGCAGAAGTGGAAGAAACGTAAGGAAGAGTAG
The DNA here is from genome assembly GCF_047496885.1 of Scyliorhinus torazame. Taxonomy (NCBI): domain Eukaryota; kingdom Metazoa; phylum Chordata; class Chondrichthyes; order Carcharhiniformes; family Scyliorhinidae; genus Scyliorhinus; species Scyliorhinus torazame. The sequence goes on along the minus strand of NC_092726.1, from coordinate 136,753,262 downwards.
GAGACAGAAATGTATTTTCCGGAATGTATTCCACCCTGAGCGACTCTGTTCCCATTGAACAACTTCCCTTTTCCACCATGGATACCCCAATCTCCACTGTTACAACTGCACGAGACCACCCCATCACAGCGTTCTCTTGCCCACCATTCTGTAATAAAAAAACAGCAACCAAATGTTTTCATTCTCTTTTTACCAGCCAACAGAACCAGGTGGTTGAAGGATGGGCAAGATTGGCAGCTGAACGTTGGTAGATATAAATGTTTCAGGACAGATAGAGGAGGATTTAAAAGCGGCGGGCAAGGAGCATTACTTGTTAAAGAGAATAATATCGCCCTACTGCGGGAATACACCTCAGAGGGTGTAATCTGGGTAGAATTTAGGAAGAGTAAGGGGGTAACATTGTTGAGAGTTTATTACAGGCCCGCAAACTGCCAGCGAGAGATAGAGGTCTATATAGGTAGATAAATTTTGCATACATGCTAAAATAACAGGGTTGTTGTCGTGGTGGAATTGAGCTTCCCCGACATTGACTGGGACTCAATGAGTGCTGGAGGTTTCGATGGGCAGAGTCTGTAATGTGTACCCAGGAAGGCTTCTGATGCAGATAGTCCAACTCGGGAAGGGGCAATACTGGACCTGGTATTGGGGAATGAGCCTGGACAGGTGGCTGAGCTTTCAGTAGGGGAACATTTTAGGAGTATTAACCACAATTCCGTGCGTTTTAGGGTACATTTGGACAGGGATGCGGGTACCACTCGGGTTAAGGTGCTTAATTGGGGAAAGGCAAATTGCGATAACATCAGACAGGAATTGAAGAATTTGGATGGGGTGCGGCTGTTGGAGGGCAATTCTACATGGGACATGGAGGAGTTTTCAAGGGACAGTTGATTGGATTCGGAAAAGTCACTTTCCTGAGAGAACGAGGGATAAGTATGGGAATTTTAGGGAGCCTTGGATGACGAGTGGTATTGTGATTAACGCCATTAAGGAACAAAATAGCCTATTGTACGATCTAGAAGGGTGGTGACAGACAATAGCCTTAAGGAGTATAACGAAAGCAGGAAGGTACACACACGGGAAATTAGGAGGGCTCGGGGCGGGGGGCGGCGGGGGGGGGGGGGGGTCATGAAAATTCCTTGGCAAATAGGACTCACTTGAATCCCCAAAATGTTAATTCGTATGTAAAAAGAAAGTGGATGGCCAGGGAAACGATTGGACCAATTAAGGAGAGTGGGGGGAATTTCTGTGTTGAGCCAGAGGAAATGGCCGAGATACTAACTGAATACTTTGCATCTGTGTTCACCACAGAAAGGGACTTTGTGGATTATGATTCTTGGGTAGGGTGTGTCGTCAGTCTCGGTCACATTGACATCGAAAAGGAGGAGATATTGGGTATTTTAAAAAACATTAAGTTAGATACGTCTACTCGGCCGGATGAGAATCTCACCGGATTACTGAGGGAAGCAAGGGAGGGAATTGTTGGGGCCCTGACTGACATCGTTGTATCCTCATTGAGATCCCAGAGGACTGGAGAATAGCTAATGCCGTACCGCTGTTTAAGAAAGATAGCAGGGATAATCCATGAAACTATAGGCTGGTAAGCCTCAGATCGGTAGCACGTAAATTATTGGAGGTGATTCTCAAGGACATAATTTATACACATTTGGAAACAAATGGACTCGTCAGCGACAGACAGCATGGTTTTGAGAAGGGGAGGTCGTGTCTCACTAACTTGATCGAGTTTTTTGATGAGGTGACAAAGGTGATTGATGAGTGGAGGACAGTGGATCTTGTATACATGGGCTTCAGTAAAGCCTTTGACAAGGTGTCTCATGGCAGTCTTGCACAAACGGTGAGGCCCAATGGGATTACAGGTGAGGTGCTAAGATGGATACAGAACTGGCTCGGTCACAGAAGGCAGAGTTGCAGTGGAAGGGTGTTTTTTTCTGAAAAGAAGGTTGTGACTAGTGGTGTCCCATAGAGATCTGTGCTGGGGCCTCTGTTTTTTGTAGTATACATAACCGATTTGGAGGAAGGTGTAGTTGGTCAAATTAGTAAATTCGCGGATGACACCCAGGCATGGAGTGTGAGGATTGTCAAAGGATACCACAGGACACAGACAGGTTGGTCACAGAAATAGCAAATGGAGTTTAACCTGGACAAATATTAGGGAATGCATTTTCGTAGATCGAGGTGAAATATTGATTAAACGGCAAAACTATTAGGTATATAGAAAATCAGAGCTATCTAGGCGGACAGGTCCTTTGAAAGTGGCAACACAATTGGACAATGTATTCAAGAAATCATATGGACTGCTGAGCTTGATTGGACGGCTCATCGAGGATAAAAACTGACAAGGCATGTTACTGTTGACTGGAAACCTAGTGAGGCTGCACTTATAATATTGCGCACAATTCTGGTCGCCACACGAGCAATGGATGTGGGGCCTTTGGTGAGGGTGCAGGGCAGGGTTACCAGGATGTTGCCTGGTCTGGAGGATGTGGCTATGTGGTGAGGCTGAATAGACTCTGACTATTTATATTAGTACGACGGAGGTTGAGGGTGATTTGATAGGGGCCTGCAAGATTCTGAGGAACATGGAGAGAGTGGATGGGCAGGCACACTTTTGCAGGGTGAAGGGAGCAGTCATCAGGGGGCATAGATCTCAGGTCCGTGGGGCAAAGTTTAGAGTAGATGCGAGAGGAAGGAGTTTTTACACAGAGAGTGGTGCCTCAACGCCCTCACAGAGGATGTTGAGCAAGCAGACACATTAAAGGCGTTCAAAGGGCACCTCGACGAATCTGTAGATAGGATGGGTATAGAGGGATACGGCTCAAGGAAGTGCTGAGGTTTTTGGCCAAAGTTGGTGTCATGACCAGCACAGGCTTGGAGGGCCGAATGGCCTGTTCCTGTACTGTATTGTTCTGTGTTCTTTGTTAACCCTCTCCTCCGGCCACACGTGTATTCCCATCGTCCCTTTCTTGTGAATTCTCTAAATTGCCGAGTGCTCCTACACAGTGCTTCCCCAGTGAGTGCAGCTCAGCTGGGCGTAGTCTGCTGGCTTTCACTGGGGGGAACGGCAGACCGCCTTTCCGTTCATCCTAGCCGGGGGGTATCGGTGGGCATGTATGGGTGGCTGGGCGTGTGTTTATTTATATTTGGGAAGTGAGTGCTAGTGCGTGAGTGTGTAGCTGTGTGTGGGAGGGGTGTGGTTGTGCGTGTGCGTGTTAGTGCATCTGTGTATCTAGGCCGGTATATATGTGTTTGCTTCTGTGTGTGTGTGTGTGTGTGTGTGCAGGTGTTTGAGTGAACGTGTAGTTGTGCATGTTTAGATGTGGGTATGTGGGCGAGTGTGTTGGCGTGTGTATACCTGTGCATGTTTGTTGATGCGTGTGTGTGGGGGGACTGTGATTATGTGTAAGCACGTGTGGTTGAGTGTGTGCTTGGTTGCCTGTGTAAGTGTGCATTTGGGTCTGTGATTTCTGTTTCTTGGTCTGTGATTGTAGCTGTGAGTATATATGTGTGTGTGTATTTGAGTGTGCGTGTGAATGTACGTGTGGTGACAATCTAGGTGTGTGTGTGTGAGTATGATTGTTTGTTGTGGAAGACTGTGAATGTAAGTGTGTGTGGGTGAATGTGTGGGTCTATCAGGATTTGTATGTGGCTATGTGTGTTTGACTGAGTTCGTGTGTGTGGGAGAGTGGCTGTGTGTGTCAGTATCTGTGCGTGGGGGTTGTGCGTGTTGTCTGTGTGGGTGTGTTTGTGTGTGTCTGTAGCTAAGAGTATATATGTGTGGGTGCCTATGGTAGAGTGTGAGTAGGTGAGCGTTTGGGTCGCCATGTGCTTCTGTCTGTGTGGGCGTGTGAAGTAGTGTTGGTGAATGTGTGGGTATGTGTATGTGCCTGGAGGCGTGGCTGTTTGTGAGTGCGTGTTTTAATGGGTATGTGAATGGGTGTGTGTGCGTCTGTGTAGGACTTCGTGTCTCTGGGTGAGTTAGTGGGTGAGTGTGTCTGTTTGTGAATGTGTGTCAGGAGCCTTTCGGTGTGTGGGTCTGGGTGAGTGGGGATCTATGTGTGTTTGTGGGCGAGATTGGGTGCGTCTGTGGGGCGTATGTGTGGTTTCATGTGCGCGTGCGCCTGTGTTAGTCTGTATGGGTGTGTTGGTGCATGGGCGTGTGTATGTATGAGTAAGTGAGTGTGTGTGGGTAAGTGTGTGTGTGTGAATATAAGTGTTTGTGAATGTGCATGTTTGGGTGTGCAGGTGTGGGTGAGGCGAGTCTGTGTTTGTTTGTGGGCGAGTGTGTGGTTTTATATGTGCGTGTGTGTGTTAACCTGTATGAGTGTGTTGGTGCATGGGCGTGTGTGTGTGTGGGTGTGTGCATGCATGGGTGTCTCTTTGTTTATGTATGTTTGTTGCTGTGTGTTTGTAGTGTGTATGTGGGCACGCGTATGTGTCGTTGGGTGTATGGTGGGGCTCGGTGCATGTTTGCTTGTGTGGGCGACTGAGTGCTTGTGTGTGAGTCTGTGGAAATGTGCGTCTGTGTGGGTGTGTTTCTGACTGTGGGAATGTGGGTGGATGTTTGGGTGTTGGCCTGTGTGTGTGGATCTTAGTGTGTCAGTGAGTGTGTGTGGATGCTGACTGTCTGGGTGTGTGTAGGTGTGTGTGCGTCTGTGCATGTGCGTAAGTGTATGTTTGAGTGGGTGGGTTAGTGGGTGTGTGTGTGACAGCATCTTTGTGTGTGTCTGTGGGAGCATGTGTGTGTCCACGAGTGTATGTGTGTGTGGCTGCGTATGTGGGTTTGTTGGGGATCTGTGTGTGAGTCTGTGTGTGGGGGCGTGTTTGGGCTTGTCTGTGGGTTTTGGGCTGTGCATGTTGGTGTTTGGTTGTGAGAGTTTGTGTGTGCGGGTATGTCAGTGCGAGAGTGGTTAAGTGTGAGTGTTCGTGTGTGTGTGTGCCTGTGCGTGGCTGTGTGGGTGTATGCTTGGATGTGGGTGTGTTTGAGGTATGTGCCTGAGTGTGTATATGTGTGTCCATGTACCGGTGAGTGTGTATATTTATGTTTCTGTGTCTGGTTTGCGTGTATTTTGTCTGTGCTGTGCGCGCATGTAGTTGCATCTCTGAGTCATAGTTTGAATACTTTTTTTACGTGTCTGTGAGTGTGTTTATGTTGTCTCTGATTGTCTCTGTGTGCGTGTATGTGTGTTTCTCTGTTTCTTTGGGTGGGTGTATTTTTTTCTATCTGTGTGTGTCTGGGTAAATGTGTTTGTCTATGTCATCATCACCTCAATCTAACCTGCAAAGCCTTCCCCGTCCTGGTCCATAATTTAATTGTTAATTTCCCCTCCTCACAGTGAACCTCATCACAATTGTGATCCTGAAGAGAAACAACTGTGGGCTGTCCAAATGTGTGACTTGTTACCTGTTGGCCATGGCAGTGGGGGATCTACTGGTCGTTATTCTCGACCTGATATTGAGGCACATCCCCATTGTTTATAAGGAAGACTTTAATTTCCTGCGGTCCATCCCCGTGTGTAATATCCACGCCGTGCTCCTTTATGCAGCCACTGACTGTTCTGTCTGGTTCACCGTCACTTTCACCTTTGATCGATGTGTGGCCATTTGTTGCTCAAAGCTGAAAAGTAATTATTGCAGCCAGAAAACGGCGGCTGTGGTTCTTGGAACAGTGACTGTGCTGAGCTGTTTGAAGAACATCTTCTGGTATTTTATGTTCACAGGTCGGTATTCGCTGTGGAACGACCCCTGGTTTTGTGATGTCGCAGCGAATGTTCAGTTCTCGCTGGTGTGGTCATCAATCGAGCTTCTCCACATTATTCTAACCCCGTGTGTACCATTTGTCCTGATTCTGCTGCTCAATTGTTTCACCGTCAGACACATTGCAGTGAGCAGCAGGGCCCGCAAGAGACTCCGGGCTCACAGCAGTGGGGAGAGTCCCAGAGACCCAGAAATGGAGAGTCGGAGGAAATCCATCATTTTGCTATTCATTATCTCAACCAATTTTATCCTGTTATGGTTAATGTTAATGGTTTATTCTATGTGGAACCGGATGTTATATCTGAATGCTACCTCTGTCTCATTAGCTCTATATGTTTCAGAATTGGGTTTCATGTTGCAGCTCCTGAGCTGCTGCACAAACACTGCGATTTATGCCGTGACACAGACTCAGTTCAGACAGCAGTTGACGAGTGTGCTGAAATTTCCCTTTACGCCAATTATGCAATTGATTAAATGCTGAGAGAGAAACCCCCAGACACGTCATCTGTTACCTCCCATTGGCCACCCAAACTTCTGTTACCAGCCAGCCTCACTGATTGGTCATCCTGCATTGCAGGTTGACGGCCCTCTTACGTTTCCAGGGGAGATGGTCAACGCCCATGTAGTCTTTCCAGCGTAGGGGGTTAGTAGCCATCTTTTATTTCCAGGTGAGAAATTAGGTAGCCACCTTGGGTTATCGTTCATGCATTGGCAGGGTTGAGGGTGTCGATGATTCGATGGTCTGCGGTCTGCCGTCTGGGAGAGAGACCTTTCTCACATGCGCACATGCAGCTGTGCGTTTATGTTTATACCTCAATCTTTTAATCTGGGACGCGGCTATTTACTCCCCAGGGCAGTGGCTGGACAGAGGAGCGGGTTCAAGTGCTAACACGGGGAGGGGGGGGGGCGTTGGGGGGAGCAGAAGCCGCCGCAGGTAAAACTGAAGCAGCTCGTCATGGCCGGGAGGACGTGGAGGAACAGCAGCATCCTCATTATGAATCGGAAAACATAGAACATATAGAACATATAACGATACAGCGCAGTACAGGCCCTTCGGCCCACGATGTTGTACTGAAACAAAAGCCATCTAACCTACACTATGCCATTATCATCCATATGCTTATCCAATAAACCTTTAAATGCCCTCAATGTTGGCGAGTTCACTACTGTTGCAGGTGGGGCATTCCACGGCCTCACTCCCCTTTGCGTAAAGAACCTACCTCTGACCTCTGGCCTATATCTATTACCCCTCAGTTTAAAGCTATGTCCCCTCGTGCTAGCCATTTCCATCCGCGGGAGAAGGCTCTCACTGTCCACCCTATCTAACCCCCTGATCATTTTGTCTGCCTCTATTAAGTCTCCTCTTAACCTTCTTCTCTCTAACGAAAACAACCTCAAGTCCATCAGCCTTTCCTCATAAGATTTTCCCTCCGTACCAGGCAACATCCTGGTAAATCTCCTCTGCACCCGCTCCAAAGCTTCCACGTCCTTCCTATAATGCGGTGACCAGAACTGTACGCAATACTCCAAATGCGGCCGTACCAGAGTTTTGTACAGCTGCAACATGACCTCATGACTCCGGAACTCAATCCCTCTACCAATAAAGGCCAACACTCCATAGGCCTTCTTCACAACCCTATGAACCTGGGTGGCAACTTTCAGGGATCTATGTACATGGACACCTAGATCCCTCTGCTCATCCACACTTCCAAGAACTTTACCATTAGCCACATATTCCGCATTCCTGTTATTCCTTCCAAAGTGAATCACCTCACACTTCTCTACATTAAACTCCATTTGCCACCTCTCAGCCCAGCTCTGCAGCTTATCTATGTCCCTGTGTAACCTGCTACACCCATCCGCACTGTCGCCAACACCACCGACTTTTGTGTCGTCTGCAAATTTAAACACCCACCCTTCTGCGCCCTCCTCTAGGTCGTTGATAAAAATGACAAACAGATCTAAAAATCACTGAATCCACTTGCATAAATTATGGTTCAATGTTTTCAAATTGCTCAAGAGCCAAATTTATTCTGTGGCGATATTTTCCTTTTCAGACATGTAGCACACAATTCGAGGAGGTGGGAGGTTGATCAGAGCCAGAGGTAACCCACACTGTCCACCAAAAAAGGGTTGATGAGGGAACGAGTCCACCGTGTGCCCCTAATAAACAGGTGGAGGGGGAGGAAATATGGGACACACATCACTGGCTGTGACCCGTAAAAATGGCGGAGCGGGGAATGCGGAACAGAGTTTGCCGAGAGTGACTGCAGTTAAACAGGGCTTGGGCGCGGGAATGAGGGTCAGAGATCACCGACCGTGTCCGCCGCTGATACTCAGGAGGTGGAAGAGGATGAGTGACAGAGTGCATCGACAGGGTTCCCAAGAAACAAGGGGTGAGGATGGTAAGGAGCAGCGATCAGCGACAGTGTCCCTGAAAAAATTGGGGTGGGGTGCAGATGCGCTGAGGAGGGGGTGGGGGGTGGGCGGAGAGCTAGCCGACATAAACGGTTCCCTGATAATCGGTGTGGGGAGGGTTGGGGAAATGATAAGCTGGGTTAACCAACAGTGTCCCCTGATAAGACCATACGACCATAAGACATAGGAGCGGGAGTCCGACCATTCGGCCCATCGAGTCCACTGCACCATTCAATCATGGCTGATTTCAACTCCATTTACACTCTCTCTCTCCATAGCCCTTAATTCCTCGAAAAATCAAGAATTTATCAACTTCTGTCTTAAAGACACTCAACGTCCCGGCCTCCACCGCCCTCTGTGGCAATGAATTCCACAGACCCACCACTCTCTGTTCTCTTCTCCTCATCTCTGTTCTGAAGTGACTCCCTTTTATTCTAAGGCTGTGACCCCGGCTCCTAGTCTCCCCTGCTAATGGAATCAACTTCCCTACGTCCACTCATTATCTTGTAAGTTTCTATTAGATCTCCCCTCAACCTCCTAAACTCTAATGAATATAATCCCTGGATCCTCAGACGTTCATCGTATGTTGGGCCTACCATTCCTGGGATCATCCGTGTGAATCTCCGCTGGACCCGCTCCAGTGCCAGTATGTCCTTCCTGAGGTCTGGGGCCCAAAAGTGCTCACAGTATTCTAAGTGGGGCCTAACTAATGCTTTATAAAGCTTCAGAAGTACATCCCTGCTTTTATATCCCATGCCTCTTGAGATAAATGAAAACATTGCATTTGCTTTCTTAATTACGGACTCAACCTGCAAGTTTACCTTTAAAGAATCCTGGACTAGGACTCCCAAGTCCCTTTGCACTTCAGCATTATGAATTTTGTCACCGTTTAGAAAATAGTCCATGCCTCTATTCTTTTTTCCAAAGTGCAAGACCTCGCACTTGCCCACGTTGAATTTCATCAGCCATTTCTTGGACCACTCTCCTAAACTGTCTAAATCTTTCTGCAGCCTCCCCACCTCCTCCGTACTACCTGCCCCTCCACCTATCTTTGTATCATCGGCAAACTTACCCAGAATGCCCCCAGTCCCGTCATCAAGATCGTTAATATATAAAGAGAACAGCTGTGGCCCCAACACTGAACCCTGCGGGACACCACTCGTCACCGGTTGCCATTCCGAAAAAGAACCTTTTATCCCAACTTTCTGCCTTCTGCCTGACAGCCAATCGTCAATCCATGTTAGTACCTTGCCTCGAATACCATGGGAGTGTGGTAAATGAGGGTCAGGGTTGAGCGAAAGTTTTCCCAAATAAACAGTGATGTGGGGGTGGGGTGGGGGCGTGGAATGTGCAATTGGGTTCACCATCTCTGATAAACCTATGTCGAAATATACATATAAACTAGAAGTCGGAATAGGCCGTCCGGCAGTATGAGCATGCGTGGCCGCTCTTCATGATCAGAGAATAGAATTAGAAGTTACAGCACAGAAGGACGCCATTCGGCCCATCGAGTCTTCACCGGCCCTTGGAATTAGCACCATACTTAAGGCCACATCCATAACCTAGTAACCCCACCTAACCGTTTTTGACACTAACGGCAATTTATCATGGCCAACCCACCTAACCTGCACATCTTTGGACTGTGGGATGAAACCGGAGCACCCAGAGGAAACACATGCAGACGCGTGGAGAACGTGCAGACTCCGCGTGGACATTGACCTGAGCCGGGAATCGAACCTTGGAGCCTGGAGCTGTGAAGCAACTGCGCTATACACTGTGCTACCGTGGCTGATCATGAAGTTCAATCCCCTGATCCCACCTCCCCCGAATGTCCCTTGGTCCCCTTAGTACCAAGAGGTTCATCGAAGACGTTCTCGAAAATGCACAACATTTTGGCTCCGACTACTTTCTGTGGTGGTGACATTAATAGACTCACTACTCCCTGGGTTAAGAGATTTCTCGTCACTTCAGTGCTAACAAATTTATTTGTGTGTGTTTGTGTGTGTGCGCATGTAATTGTGTTTGTGTCAGAATGTGTATATGTATGTGAATTTGTGCGTGTGTGCCAGTGTGTCTGTCTGTCAGTGTATGTGTCAGTGTGTATGCGCGCGTCAGTGTCTCTGCCTGTTTGTGTGTTCACGTATGTGTGTGCTTGTGTGTGTATACATGTGTGTGCGCATCCACGCGCATGTCAGTTTGACTATTTAGTAATGAATGGAGATAAAGAGATATAATGTTCGCCAACGTGCACGCACATCGGCAGCAGTAAACAGTAATGCAGACATATTATAATGCCTGAAGATCAAGGGCCCAATAGCCAAAGATGGATTTTTGGCAAATGTGTGTCTCCCATTTTAAAAAGAAGAGAACAGATGTCTTCCTAAATAGAAAAAATCTGGATACAGTGGAGGGTCAAAGAAACTTGTCGGTCTCGGAGGTGGAGGGAGGGAGGTAATGTATATTTATGTGCAGTGTAGATTTACCTGAATGTTACCAGTTCGGAAATTGGTAAATTCTGGTGAAAAAACACAAGCAAGTGCTGCTTTCCCTGGAGTTCCGAAGAGTCAAGAGGAGATTTGAGGGAAGCTTTCAGGCGAACAATGGAAACTGGTTCGGGTATGATTGAGCCCTCCCAATGTTCTCCAGTCTCACCATCCTCCAATATCACTTTTCATTAAATCCTGAGAATCCACACTTTTAATTGTTTCACCATCAGTGGTTCTACCGTCAACTGCATGGACTCTATTTCTGGAATTCCTTCCCTGAACCTTTCTGTGTTAATACCTCACTTTTCTCCATTAAGGCCTTCCTGACTGTCTGTCTGGACTTTGCACGTTCTCGCTGCGTCTGGATTTCCTCCGGGTGACCCAGTTTCCTCCCACAGTTCAAAGGTTAGGTAGATTTGCCATGCTAAATAAAATTTCCCCATCGTATCCAAATCCGTGCACGTTAGGTGGTTTGACCATACCAAAAAGTATTGCGCCTCCATGTCCAAAGGTTTAGAGGTTAGGTGGGTTTGTGGGGAGAGTGCAGCGGAGTGGACTGAGGTATGATGTTCTCTCACAGGGTCAGTGTAGTACACTGGGCCAAAACACAATCTTCTGCATTGGAGGCATTCTATATTTCTTTGTTTGAAAAATATCCAGAAACTAACGACGTTTGACGAAACCTTTGGTGAATTTGCCCCAAGTTTCCCCAGTTGTTTGGATCTAAGTCAACACCATACACCAAAGTTCTCTAATGACCTCTGACACTTTTACAGTCTCGACATCCACCATTCCTTCTTAACTGTATTCAGTATCTTCACCTTCGAAGCTTTCAATTGCAGAAATCTTTGATTTTGTCAAAGCTTTGACAAAGGGACACCTGGACTCGAACGTCCGCTGTTTTCTCTCCCTACAGATGCTGCCAGACCTGCTGAGATTTTCCAACATTTTCTCTTTGGCTTGGGCAATGAGCTTAGTTTGCGAATTTATTCAGGGTTATGTGGCGCGAGTGGGACAGTCTGATTTGTCCGATGAGATTATTTGGAAATTTGTACAGGGTGATTTGGAGATGACCGTGCAATGGGATTCACTTTGGATTGGCGCAGGGCTATCGGGAGGGACCTGGGCATTGAGGTTAGTTTTGGGGACTGATGCAGGGCTATGGGGAGAGGGACATGCAGTGGGAGTGGTTCAGGGATTGATATCGGATGTTGGGGAGAGAGCTGTACAGTGGGGTAAGTTTGGGGAGTGACACTGGCATACGGGATACTTCAGGGCAGTGCGATTACTTTAGCGATTGGTATAGGGCTCTGGGGAGAGAGCGGGATAATGGGATCAGTTTGGGTACAGATGCAGCTAAATGGCTAGAGCGTCGGGTAGTGAGATAAATTTCTTGATTGATATATGACAACGTGGAGAGAGCGGGATAGTGTGAATTGCTTGGTGATATTATTTTGGAGATTCTCGCAGTATTATGCAGTGGGGGTGGTGTAGTGGAATTCATTGTGGAAAGGAAATGGTCTATGGGGCGGCAGCGGGATATTGAGATTTATTTCCGGATTGATACAGAGCTATGGTTCGAGTGTGAGGCAGGTGGATTAGCTTGGGAATGATACAGTTTTTGGGGGAGAGAGCGAGAGCGAGAGATTAGTTTGGCTATTAATACATGACCATGGGTAGAGAGCGGGCCAGTATTATTAATGTGTAATTGATACATGGTCATGGGGAGTGAGCGAGGCAGTGGGATTATTCTGGGCATCAATAGATGGTCATGGGGAGATAGCGGGGCAATGGAAATGGTTTGAAACTTATACATGGTTATGGGAGTGAGTGAGGCAGTGGGATTATTTTGGGGATTAATAGATGGTCATGGGGAGAGAGGGGGGCAGTGGAATTGGTTTGAAACTCACACATGGTTCTGGGGAGAGAGTGAGACAGTGGGATTATTTTGGGAATTAATAGATGGTCATGGGGAGAGAGCGGGGCAGTGGAATTGGTTTGAAACATATACATGGTTATGGGGAGAGAGTGAGGCAGTGGTATTTGTTTTGAATTAATACAGGGCGATGGGGAGAGAGTGAGGCAGTGGGATTGATATTGGGATTTATACATGGCTATGGGGGAGAGTGAGGCAATGGGATTAGTTTTGGGATTGATACAGGGTGATGGGAGGAGTGCAGCAGTGGGATTAGCTGTGGGATACATGGTTATGGGGAGAGAGTGAGGCAGTGGCATTAGCTTTGGGATTGATACAGGGTGATGGGAGGAGAGTGCAGCAGTGGGATTAGCTTTGGGATACATGGCCATGGGGAGAGAGTGAGGCAGTGAGATTTATTTGACTTTGATACATGGTTATGGGGATAGAGCAGGGCAGTGGGAATGTTTTGGGGATTGATATATGGTTATGCGGAGAGACTGGGGAAGATTTATACACGACTGTGGCGAGAGAGTGACCAGTAGGATTCGTTTAGGGAGTGATACAGGGCAACGGGCAGCAGGCCGTACGACGAAACAGTCGTTTGCACTGCTGCCTCACAGAGTGAGGGACCCGAGTTTGATTCTGACCTCGGGTGACTTTCTGAGTGGTGTTTGCACATTCTCCCATTATCTGCGTAGGTTGTTTCCGGTTGCTCCCCTTTCTTCGCTCAGTGCAAAGACGTGCAGTTTAGGTGGCTTGGCCCATAGTGGGTGTGCCGAATTGGCTTTAGGTAGGGTGGTCCTTTGCAAGGTCTACGTAGAATCGATGAGCTGAACGGGCTCCTTCTGCACTGGAGGGATTATATGAAATTTGTGAATTCTATGGGGGCAGTGGAATTAGTTTAGGAATCCATTCAGGGCAATGGGCAGCAAGACGGTCAGTGGGATTAGCCTGTGGATTGATAGAGGGCCAAGGGCAACAAGAGGATCAGAGGGATTAATTTGGGGATTCATACAGTGCCACGGGCACAAGAGGGACCGTGAAATTAGTTTTGCGATCGTTCAAGGGCTATGAGGAGAGAGAACAAAAAGGCCAAACCCAATAGCTTCTGGCAAGAACCGCCGTGCGTGCACCAACTCACGCCATCGTCCCCACACAAAGTCCCCTCGATTAGATTCCGATCTGTAACTCACTCCCGGTTATCTGCGATTCGGTATCTCAAACACCCAGAACCCCTCGATTAGATTACAGTGTGTAATTTACTCATGGGAAGTTATTTCTCTATTATATAATCCACCCTGGACCGCTTAATTGGATTTTAGTCTGCACATCTAGCCCGTCTGTTTGTTATGCTACATGTAAACCATCCCGAAATCTTTAATTCGATTCAATGCTGTAATTCATTCCCGGTATCTGCTGTTCTGTATATAAACTGCTCCGACCCCCTCGATTAGGTTCCAGTCTGTAACTTAGTACTGGGTATCTGTTATTCTATCTATAAATCACCCAGAACCAGTCGATGATCAGTCGATGATTAGTCACCTGTTAACACAGTTCATCCCAATAATCAGAGTGAACTTGAATTTATTTTTGGTCGAATAATCAATTATCTCATTTATTAATTGTGTGATTGAATTAAATCAGTGAATAGCTCATTATGTTGAAGTCCAACAAACATTACACGACCAATTATTATTTTCGCAACATTGATTGAAAATCCCAAATTAGTTTTCAGTCCATTAAACACAGCAAATAACTAAACGCATTTCATTGCACTTTTTACTGATTGCCAAAGAATTGGTCATTCCAATAATCACAAGCGGTTTCCAATTACTGTTCAGACCATAATCAAATGAAGATTGATAATCAGTGGAACAGAATCTGTAATTCCTGACCACACAACAATAATAGCATCAATTAAAAATGCATTTGTTCAGCTCACAATCCCAATCAATGGGATTCTCCCTCGGCAGCATCCTCCAATTCCGCCGGCAACGCGCCCATGTCGGCGGGTTTCTCGCTGGCGTGGGGTGGCCACAATGGGAAACATCATTGACCGGCTGCATGAACCAACATTCCTGTTGCGGCGGGGGCATGCAGTGCTGGTAACGGGACTCGCGGGACGGTGAACCGTGTACATGACATTGAAGCGAAATTCATTTTCCAAAAGAATTATCATGGCAAGATACTGATTACTTTCAATCCACTGATCACTAACGCTATGTATAAGTATTTTAACTTCTCACAATAATATGTATTGAGAAATAATTTCCATGTCTACAATACCAGCAATTATATCTCAGGTTTTTATTCCATTAATCATTGTTGTGCCATGACCGAATAGTGTGACAATTCTCTCTGCCTGTTTTACCAAAGAAAACTAAGCACTCCAGTGATGGAATCTAGGATGATATATATTACACCGTCATGATTTGCACAAAATTGATATAAAGCATAAAATTAGTTTTCAGTCCATTGAACACGGCAAATAACAAAGAACATTTAATTGCAGCTTTCAGTGCGATTATTAAAGGATTGTTTCTTCCAATACTCTTAGGTGTATTCTAAATATTGTTCAGACAATAATCACAATATCATTTTATTTCAAATAAAGTCTGTAAATCCTGACTTCACAATAATAATACAATAAATTGAACATGTGGGAGTAGGCAGTGCAGTGAATTTACCAGACTGATTCCAGGGATGGCGGGACTGTCATACGATGAGAAATTGACTAGGTTGGGATTGTTCTCCCTGGAGTTCAAAAGAATGAGGGGGATCGCATAGAGACTGATAAAATTCTACCAGGACTAGACAGAGTAGATGCAGGGAAGATGTTACCAATGATGGGTGTGTCCAGAACCAGGGGTCGGTCTCAGGATTCAGGGTAAACCATTTCGGACAGAGATAAGGAGGCATTTCTTCACACAAACAGCGGTGAACCTGTGGAATTCATTACCACATGAAGTAGTTGATGCTAAAACTTTGAATATATTCAAGAGGCGGCTGGATGTAGCACTTGGGGAGAATGGGATCAAAGGCGATGGGGAGAAAGCAGGATTAGGCTATGGAGTTGGATTATCAGCCTTGATCGTGATGAATGGCGGAGCAGGCTCGAAGGGCCAAAAGATCTCCTCCTGCTCGTATCTTCTATGTATCTATGTGCATTTTGGCTCACAATTAACTAAACTGTGATTGTTGTTCAATCGAATCATCTTGACAAGAACCTGATTATTTTCAATCCAGTGATTACTGAATATATCTAGAAATGTTTGTACTTTTCGGAATAATATGCATTTAGAAATGTCTATGAATACCAGCAATTATCTTTCACGTTTTAAATCCATTCATTACTAGAATTATCGCTGCTATTTGGCGGAATACCTTGTGATCTCACTGCTTGTTTCTACTGAAGATGCCTCAGCTGTTTGAGTGATCGAAGCCGGGAAGCAATGGCCTGAAAAACAATTATATATTCTGTTACATATTTATTTAAATTATTGAGGCTATCTGACTGCCAGAACTGGATAACCACAAACTCCCGCTGGTGTTGTTCGGAATACTGGTCCTATTGGTTCCCTTCTGTATCCTCTCGGGTTTGTCCTCGGCAAAATACTGACAGTTTCACAATACGAAAATGATCAGTCACTACTGCTTTCATTAATTATTTATCAATTAAAGTATGTTTCCATGGTTTAATGGGCTGCCCAATGCTAGGGGTCCAATATGATGATTAAGATTGGAGCTGGCAGATTGTACGAGGATCAAACACTGCCCTGGCCTTGGTATTTTATTTCTCAGTATTACACAGCAGATTCATAGCTCTCCGTGACACAGACACTCTCCCAATCCTTGAGGATTCCTGATTTAAGAGCGGCTCGGTAGCACAGATATTAGCACTGTTGCTTCACAGCGTCAGGGTCCCAGGTTCGATTCCTGTCTTGCGTCACTGTCTATAACGGAGTCTGCATGTTCTCCACGTGTCTGTTTGGGCTTCCTCCTGGTGCACAAGTTTCCACCCACAAGTCCAGAAAGACACCCTTTTAGGTGAATTGGACATCTGAATTCTCCCTCAGAGTACTCGAACAGGCGCCGGAGTGGGCGACTAAGGGGCTTTTCACATTCATTGCAGTGTCAATGTAAACCTACACGTGACTTTAATAAAGATTATTATTACTTTTATTAATACAGATTATTATTATATTAATAGTTGAACACATGATGCCTTGTATTCAGCTGCCGAGCCCAGAAGGTGTGGGATTATCTCCTCCAGTCTCTCAGTCCCATTACCTCGTCTTCATTGTTCAAGACAAACACTTGAAACATATATTTTTGGTTACGATTTATGACTACTGGATGAGCAATACCTGATATAAATAGTTAGGTCAATGAATAAAGGACGAAGAAAAGTGCAACATAGATACAGGCCCTTCGGCCCTCTAGCCTGTGCTGGACATGCTGCCCACCTAACTTAAATCTTCCATACTTCCAGCGTCCGTTTCCCTGTATAGCCATGCTACTCTTATTTCTCAACGCGCCTTTGAAACGTCACTATCGTACGTGTTTCCACCGCCTCCTCCTGAAGTGCCTTCCAGGCACCAACTAACCTCTAGGTAAAAAAGCGTCCACGCACATCTCCTCTAAACTTTGCCCCCCACACTTAAATCTCTGGCGCTTCTTAATTTACTCTTTCAGGCTGGGAAAATGCCTCTGACTATCCATTCTGTCCCTGCCGCTCATAATTTTGTAGGTTTCTATCAGGTCGCCCCTCAACCTCCGAAGTATCAGTGATAACAAACCGAGTTCATCTTTTGTCTTTAAAAAAAATAATTTAGAGTACACAATTCATTTTATCCAATTAAGGGGCCATTTTGCGCACCTAATCTACCTACCCTGCACATCTTTGGGTTCTGAGGGCGAAACCCACGCAAACACAGACAGTGACCCAGTGCGGGATCGAACCTGGGACCTCGGCGCCGTGAGGCAGCAGTGCTAACCATTGTCATCCAACTGACGCTAATAGCTAACCTTCTCCATGCCAGACAATATCATTGGAAACTCTTCCATACCCTCTCTAAAGCCTCCACATCCCTCTGGTGGTGTGGAGACCAGAATTGAACCCACATTCTGAGTGTGGCCTAATCAAGGTGCTATACAACTGCAGCAGCTAATAAATTAACTAGGTAGGGAAGCAGCTGAACCTGAGGGCAGGGATTAATGTTTAGCATTTCATTTAACAGTAAAAATCAAGCGCCAGGGCCATATCGTAAATTATAACTGAATCTGATAACAATGTAAGCATTTATTTTGAATTAATTAACTAGTGCATAAATGTCACTCAGAGGGGTGCAGTGCTCGAACTGTGAGATGTGGCAGATTTGTGACTATTATAGCATTCCGGTCCACCACGCCTTTAGAAAGTGTAAGCAACGGCAGTTCCTCACAAACCGCGTGGTTCAGTTGAAGCAGCAGTCAGATGCACTAAGGAGCATGCAGGTGGCGGAACACGTCATAGATAGGAGTTACAGAGACGTGGTCACATCCAAGGAGCAGAGGAATTTGTGGAATGTCTAAGAGGTGTCTTTTTGGTGCAGCTTGTGATAGAACCTACTCGGGGACAGGCAATTCTGGATTCAGTGATTTGTAATGAGGCAGACTTGGTCAAGGAAGTCAAGGTGAATGAACCCTTAGAAAGCAGTGACAAAAATATGATAGAAAACATTCTTCAATTTGAGAGGGAGAAGATGGAATCAGACCTAACGGTATTACAATTAAATAAGGGTAAATACAAAGGCATGGGGGAGGGGATGGCCAGAGTTGCTTGGAAATGGAGCCTAACAAGGAAGACAGTGGACCGCAAATCGCAGGAGTTTTCGGGGGTTATTCGGGAGGCACAACAGAATTTCATCCCAAGGAGATGGAGACATGCTAAGTGAAGGACAAGGCATCCATGGCTGACGAGGGAAGTCAAGGACAGCAGTCAAGCCAAATAAAAAGAAGAAAAGGTGGCGAGGATTAGTGGGAAGCCAGAGGATTGGGAAAAGTTTAATAGCGAGCAGTGGACAACAGAAAAAGCAATAAGGCGGGAGAAGATGAAATATAAGGGCAACTAGCTATGAATAAAATAATGTCGGAATATATATTTTTCAATACATAAAAGGTAAGAGAGAGGCAAGAACATAGACGGGAGCACTGGAAAATGTGGTTGGAGAAGTAATAATAGGAAAGAAAGACATGGCAGAGGAGGTGAATATTTAATTTGAACCAGTCTTCACAGTGGAAGACACCAGTGGGATGCGAGTGCTCCAGGAAAATCAGGGAACAGAGGGGACTGCAGTGACCATCACTAAGGAGACGTTTCTGGGGACACTGAAAGGATGGACTACATGATTTCCTGAACAAATCCACATTATAAAATAGTCAAAGCCTGCATTCCTCCTTCCAAAGAGTGGGCAATGAAGTGGCATATGGAATACAATGTGGAAAAGCATATGTGGAAATCATAAAATAGATAGCTGAGGAGATTATGGAGGCAGTGGTGGTAATCTTTCAGGAATCACTGAAGTCAGAAAGGGTCCCAGAGGACTGGAAAGTCCCTAATGTAGCACTGCTGTTTAAGAAGGCAGGGAGGCAGAAGACGCAAAATTATGGGCTGGTTAGACTGACTTCGCGCATGAAATGAAAATCTCTTATTGTCACGAGTAGGCTTCAATGAAATTACTGTGAAAAGCCCCTAGTCGCCACATTCCGGCGCCTGTTCGGGGAGGCTGGTACGGTAATTGAACCATGCTGCTGGCCTGCCTTGGTCTGCTTTCAAAGCCAGCGATTTAGCCCAGTGTGCTAAACCAGCCCCTTCATTAGTAACATTTTAGAGTCAATCATTGAATATGAGATCGCGGAGTACTTGGAAGTGCATGGTAAAATAGGACTGAGTCAGCACCGCTTCGTCAAGGGGAGATCATGTCTGACAAATGTGTTAGATTTCTTTGAGGAGCGAGCAAGGAAGTTAGACAAAGGGGAATTTATTTAGTTTTACAGAAGGCCTTGACAAGGTGCCTCATAGGAGACTGGAGAGCCCATGGTGTTAAGTGTAAGATCCTTGCATGAACAGAGGATTGGCCGACTGGCAGAAGACAGATAGTGCGGATAAAGGAGTCTTTTTCAATCTGGCAGCCGGTGACTACTGGTGTGCCTCCGGAGTCTGTGCTTAGATCACACATTTTCACACTAAACATTAATAACCTGGAAGAAGGAACATGAGGCACTGTTGCTACGTTTGTAGACGATACAAAGTTCAATAGTGGAACGATAGTATTGAGGAAGCTGGGACTGCAGAATGATTTGGCAAGCTCGGAGAGTGGGCAATGAAGTGGCAGATGGAATACAATGAGGAAAAGCATGAGGGTATGCACTTTGGAAGGAGGAATGCAGGCGTTGACTATTTTATAAATGTGGAAATGTTTAGGAAATCATATGCACAAAGGGACTTGGGAGTCCGTGTGTAAGATTCTCTTAAGGTGAACGTGAAAGTTCAATCGGCAGTGGTGAAGGCAAATGCAATGTTTGCATTCATGTCGAGAGGGCTACAGCACAAGGGTAGGGATGTACTTATGAGGTACTTATGCCCAACTCTCTCCATATAGCCCTGTGTCAATCCTCAAACTAATCCCACTGCCCCGCTCTCTCCCCATAGCCCTGTATCAATCCCAAACTAATCCCACTGCCCCACCCTCTCCTCATAGCCATGTATCAATCCACAAACAAATCCCACTGCCCAACTCTCCCCAATAGACCTGTATCAATCTACAAACTAATCCAACTGCTCGACCCACTCCCCCGAGCACTGTATCAATCCACAAACTAATCCCACTGCCCCGATCTCTCCACATAGTCGTGTGTCAATCTACAATCTAAACCCACTGCTCGACTCCCTCTCCATAGCGATGTATCACTCCACAAACTAGTCCCACTGCATGACTCGCTGCCCATTGACCTGTATCAATCCCCAAACTAAAGCCACTGCTCGACTCCCTCCCCATGGCCGTGTATCAATCCCCAAACTAATCCCACTGCCCTGCTCTCTCCCCATAGCCCTGTATCAATCCCAAACCAATTCCACTGTCCCACTCTCTCCCCATAACCCTGTATCAATCCCCAAACTAATCCCACTGCCCCGCTCCCTCTTCATTGACCTGTATCAATCCCCAAACTAATCGCACTGCTCGACTCCCTTCCCATAGCCCGGTATTAATCCACAAACTAATCCCACTGCCGCGCGCTCCCCCATAGCCCTGTATCAATCCCCAAACTAATCCCACTGCCCCGCTCCCTCTTCATTGACCTGTATCAATCCCCAAACTAATCGCACTGCTCGACTCCCTTCCCATAGCCCGGTATTAATCCACAAACTAATCCCACTGCCGCGCGCTCCCCCATAGTCCTGTATCAATCCCCAAACTAATCCCACTGCCCCGCTCCCTCTTCATTGACCTGTATCAATCCCCAAACTAATCGCACTGCTCGACTCCCTTCCCATAGCCCGGTATCAATCCACAAACTAATCCCACTGTCGTGCGCTCCCCCATAGCCCTGTATCAATCCCTAAACTAAATCCACTGCTCGGCTCACTCCCAAAAGCCATGCGTCAAGCCGCAAATTAAACCCACTGCTCGACTCCCTCCCCATCGTCCTGTATCAGTCCACAGACTAATCACGCTGCCCTACTCTCCCCCTCCATTGTCCTGTATGAATCTCCAGACTTTTCCCACTGCCCCACTCTCCCCCATAGCCCTGTGTCAAGCCCCAAACTAATCCCACTGCCTCACTCTCTCCCCATAGCCCTGTCTCTTTCCCCAAACTAATCCCCCTGCCCCACCCTCCCTGTAGCCCAGTGTCAATCCCCAAACTAATCCCACTCCCCCAGCCTCTCCCTGTTGCCCTGGACCATTCCACAAACTGATCCCACTTCTTCAGCCTCTCCCTATTGTCCTGAATCGTTCCATAAATAGATCCCACTGCCCCAGACTCTCCCTATTGAACTGGATCATTCCAGAAACAGGTCCCACTGCCCCAGCCTCTCCCCAATGTCCTGGATCATTCCACAAACAGGTCCCACTGCCCCAGACTCTCCCTATTGTACTGGACCATTCCACAAATAGATCCCACTGCCCCAGACTCTCCCTATTGTCCTGAATCGTTCCACAAACTGATCCCACTGCCCCAGCCTCTCTCTATTGAACTGGATCATTCCAGAAACAGGTCCCACTGCCCCAGCCTCTCCCTAATGTCCTGGATCATTCCACAAACAGGTCCCACTGCCCCAGACTCTCCCTATTGTACTGGATCATTCCACAAATAGATCCCACTGCCCCAGACTCTCCCTATTGTCCTGAATCGTTCCACAAACTGATCCCACTGCCCCAGCCTCTCTATATTGTCCTGGATCATTCCACAAACAGGTCCCACTGCCCCAGACTCTCCGTATTGAACTGGATCATTCCAGAAACAGGTCCCACTGCCCCAGCCTCTCCCTAATGTCCTGGATAATTCCACAAACAGATCCCACTGCCCCAGCGTCTCCCTAATGTCCTGGATCATTCCACAAACAGGTCCCACTCCCCAGACTCTCCCTATTGTACTGGATCATTCCACAAACAGGTCCCACTGCCCCAGACTCTCCCTATTGTACTGGTTAATTCCACAAACAGATCCCACTGCCCAGACTCTCCGTATTGTACTGGATCATTCAACAAACAGATCCCACCGCCCTAGCCTTTCCCTAATGTCCTGGTTAATTCCGCAAACAGATCCCACTGCCCCAGCCTCTCTCTATGGTCCTGGATCAGTCAACAAACAGATGTCACTGCCCGAGCCTCTCTCCATTGTACTGGATCATTCCACAAACATATCCCACTGCCCCAGACTCTCCCGATTGCCCTGGATAATTTCACAAACAGATCCCACTGCCCAGACTCTCTCTATGGTCCTGGATCATTCCACAAACATATCCCACTGCCCCAGCCTCTCCCTAATGTCCTGGATCATTCCACAAACAGATCTCACTGCCCCAACCTATCCCTAATGTCGTGGAAAATTGCACGAACAGATCCCACTGCCCCAGCCTCTCCCTAATGCCCTGGATAATGCTACAAACAGATCCCACTGCCCCAGACTCTCCCTGTTGTTCTGGATCATTCCAGGAACAGATCCTACTTCCTATGGCTTCTCACTATGGCTCTGGATCATTCCACAAATAGATTGGACCTCAAAGGTAGTGATCTCAGGATAACTCCCGGTGCCACGTTACTGTCAGAGGAGAAATGACAGGATATATAGGGTGAATACGTGGCTGAAGAGATGGTGTCAGGAGGATGGTTTCAGATTCCTGGCGAATTGGGACCGGTTATGGTGGAGGTGGGACCTGCACAAACTGGACCGGTTAAACCTGGGCAGGTCTGGAATTGATGTCTGGTGAGTGTGTGTGTGTGTGTGTGTGGGGGGGGGGGGGGGGTACTTCCGAGACCGGTTGGGGACGGTTTAAACTAATATGCCAAGGGGGTGGGAACCCATGCAAGGAGACAGAGCGCACGAAGGCGCAAGGGCAAAAGCAAAAGGTAGAAAATGAATAAGAAAAGTGATAGGTGGAGAAACAGAGGCCAAAATTCAAACAGGGCAGTGGAGAAAAATATTGGGAGCAAGAAAAACATTGTGAAAAAGACCAACTTTGAAGCTCTGTGCCTTAATGCACGGAGCATTTGGAATAAAGTGGATGAAGAATCGTGCAGAACTATATCAATGCGCATGATATAATTGGGACTACGGAGATATGGCTGTAGGGTGGACACGGGTGGGAACTGAATGTCCCGGAGTTCTCAGTATTTAGGGAGAACAGGTATAAAAGAAAAGGACCTGGCGTGGCACTGCTGGTTTAAGAGGAAATTAACACAATAGTGAGAAAGGATATAGCTCTGACAATGTGGAATCTGTATGAGCTGAGAAATACCAAGGGGCAAAAAACATTAGGGGGTGTCATATATAGTTGATTCGGAGACTAGTGTGCGGAATCAGAATAAAGGGAACTACGAGGATATGAGCCGTGAGTCGGCCTTGATGGATTGCGGAGAGTTACGTTAAAGGATGACAGTGGATAGACAATGGCAAACATTCAAGGAACGCATGGAGGAACTACAGCAACTGTTCATTCCTGTCTGGCACAAAAGGAAAGGGGGTAAGAGGGCCAATCCATGGGTTACAAAGGAAATTATAAATAGCATACGAGACAACGAAGAAGCATACAGATCGGCCAAGAAAAATAATAGGGTTGAGGATTGGGAGCAGTTTAGAATTCAGCAAAGAAGGACGAAGGGATTGATTAAGAAGGGAAAGTACAATACAAAAGGAAGCTAGAAGGGACCATAAAGACTGGCGCTTAAGGTTTCGACAGATATGTGAAGAGAAAGAGATTGGTAAAATGAAATGTGGGCCCACTACAGACAGAAAAAGGGGAATGCATGATAAGGGACAAAGACATGGCTCAGCAATTGAATACATAATTTGGTTCTATATTCACAAATGAGGACACCAATCAGATCCCAGAAATGTTGGAGAATGAAAGGTTCAGTTAGAGGAAGAACTGAGGGAGATAAACATTAGTAGATAAATGGTGCTGGAAAACTGATGGAATTGAATGCGGATAAATCCCCAGGGCCTGAGAATCTGCATCCCGGAGTGCTTAAAGAGGTGGCTCTGGAAACAGTGGATCATTGGTGGTCATCTTCCGGGATTCTATAAACTCTGGAACTGTCCTGCAGATTGGAGGGTAGCTCACGTCTCTCCCACATTCAAAAAGGGAGGTAGAGAGAAAGCAGGGAAGTATAGACCAGTCAGCCTAACATCGGTAGTGGAGAAAATGCTTGAATCCATTATCAAGGACTTAATAGCGGAATATTTAGAAGACAGTGTCAAGATCAGTGAGACTCAGCATGGAGTTATGAAGGGAAAGTCATGCTTGATAAATCTGTTATAATTTTTGAAGAGGTCACCAGTACAGTTGACAAGGGCGAGCCAGTCGATGTGATATATTTGGACTTTCATAAGGCGGTTGACAATGTCCCACATGAGAGATTATTGTGCAAAATTCAAACGCATGGGATTGGAGGAAATGTATTGAGGTAGATAGAAAACTGATTGGCAGAGATGAGCAAAGACTAGAGGTTGATAGATCCTTTTCAAGTTGGCAGGCAGTAATCACAGGGATCGCTGCTGGGACCCCAGCAAGTCACAATATATATTAATGATTTGGATGAGGGAACAAAATGTAACACCTCAAGGTTTGCAGAGGATACCAAATTAGGTGGGAGGGTGAATTGTGACGAGGATGCAGGGATCCTACAGCAAGATCTGGAGGTTGGGCGAGTGGACAAACTAATGGCAGATGCAGTATAATTTGGATAAATGAGAGGTTATTCATTTTGGAAGTAAAAACAGAAAGGCACATTACTAGCTGAATGGTTGGGAGAGGGGAGTGTGCAGTGGGGCCTGGGTGTTCCTGCGCACCATTCGCTGAAGGCAAGTATGCTTGTGCAGCAGGCGTTAAAGAAGGCTAATGGTGGGCAGCACGGTGGCGCAGTGGTAGCACTGCAGTCTCATGGCGCCGAGGTCCCAGGTTCGATCTGGGTCACTGTACGTGTGGAGTTTGCACATTCTCCCCGTGTTTGCGGGGATGTCGCCCCCACAACCCAAAGATGAGCAGGTTAGGTGGATTGAACACACCAAATTGCCCCTTACCTGGAAAAATGAATTGGGTACTCCAAATTTAAAAAAAAGAAGGCTAATGGTATGTTGGCCTTCATTGCGAGAGGTTTCGAATATAGAAGCAGGGATGTGTTGCTGCAATTGTACAGGGCCTTGGTGAGGCCACACTTGGAGTATTGTATACAGTTTTGGTCTCCTTCTCTGAGGAATGATGTTTTTGCTCTTGAGGGAGTGCAGCGAAGGTTTACCAGATTAATTCCAAGGATTGCGGGATTGTCATGTGAGGAGAGTTTGACTAGGTTGGGATTGTTCTCGCTGGATTTCAGAAGAATGAGGGTGGATCTCATAGAGACTGATAAAACCTAACAGGACTAGACAGGGTAGATGCAGCGAAGATGTTACCAATGGTGGGTGTCTCCAGAACCAGGGGTCACAGCCTGAGGATTCAGGGTAAACCATTTCGGACAGACATAAGGATACATTTCTTCACACAAAGAGTGGTGAGCCTGTGGAATTCATTACCACAGGCAGCAATTGATGCTAAAACTTTGAATATATTCAAGTGGCGGCTGAATATAGCACTTGGAGAGAATGGGATCAAAGGCGATGGGGAGAAAGGAGGATTAGGCTGTTGAGTTGGATGATCAGCCTGATCGTGATAAATGGCGCAGCAGGCTCGAAGGGACAAATGTTCTCTTCCTGCTCCTATCTTCTATGTATTCTATATGTATATAAACACCCCGTCTGTACCTGCACCCTGCTTCCCCAAACAACATTCACTCACTCCTATATACGTCCACCTCCAACTGCTTAAATCCTTCTGTTCCGTCTATTCCCAACTCCATAGTCCACTGTCGTCCAGACACTCCCCAGCGCAATCTATCCAATCAGTCCTAGCATGGTCCTGTACAAAAACCCTCAACGCCTTGGCCTTCTGTTGTCACACCCCTTCCCCCCTACATACCTTCACACTGCACATCATCGTCGTCGGTTACCCTCCAGACCTATCCACACCCTCTGTCTCATATCTTCAAGTAATCTGCTAACCCCTCCAAATAATCAGCCATCCTGTCCACAAAATACTTGACCAAAGCTTTGCACTCCACCGCTCCTAATGTCACTCCCTGTCCACACCCACACTTGCACATTCTCCACACAACAATGCCTTAATCAGGTCCCTTACGGCTACCAAACCTTTGAAACTCGAATATACGCAATTATAGCCAGGCCGTTTCATTGCCTTCATTATCCACTTTTCCACATCTTCTGCCAACTCAATAACCACCTCCACACCTCCACTATCATTCCTCCACTCATCATGCAACATCCATCTCATTTTCTTCCCTTTACCGGACCATTTTCAAGCTCTGCAAGGAACCCGCAGCTTGGCCTACTCCCAATGACGTATCTCTACAGCAATTACTATTCGATATTGACCACCGCCGTTCCACTTCAACATAGTGTTGCCCTCCCCCAGAAGCTATTACAATGAGGGTCTACAGCGTTAACCACGTGGGAGTTCAGCACCCTCCCCCATTTCACCTCCATCACGTGTTCATCCTGCAGCACAATGCAACTGATGATTCTCTTCTCTGCGGCAATGTTTCAATTCCATCTCTACTACCCGTCCGGCTTCTGGCATCTCGAACCATATTCTAAATCAGCCCACATAGACTGCAGCATGTCAGTTTGAACTGCCCCTCTGAACTGCCTCATTCGCTGTTTCTTTCTGTTATTAGAATAACACCTTGACTTCAAATATAATGACCATTGTTGCAGATCGACAAAAAAAATGTTTGAAATGTAAGCATGTTCTCAGGACAATCAATACAGGGGGCGGGATTCTCCGATCCCACGGCCGAGTGTCCACGCCATCGTAAACGCCATCGCATTTTACGTGAAGGGGTCGGTCCCACGTCTAATTCTGGCCCCGCTCCAGCTGCAGCACCCGGCGCGAACTGGGCACCGCAGGATCCGCGCATGCGCAGTTGCGCCGGCATCAACGAGGTCATGCACAGTGGCGCCCATGCGCAGTAGCCTCCTTCAACGCACCGGCCGCGAAGCATCATGGCACAGGGCTAGAGGAGCCAGAGCGCAGGAAAGGAGGCCCCCAGCCACAGAGGCCGCACCGCCGATCGGTGGGTTCCGATCGCGGGCCAGGCAACATCGGAGGTCCCCCCTGGTCCCCCCTGGGGTCGGAACCCCCTCCCCTCTGATGTGCCATCAATGAACACAAGACGAGTAGTGAACGTAACTGAAGCTATAATAGACTAAACAGAACACCTCCTGGCCTCTGATCCCGAACTGGGTCAGAGGCGGAGACCAGCCACCTTTATACCGAACCCGAGGGGAGGCGGAGCCATCGGGCAGTCGTTTACCACATTATATGTAATACAGTAGCCGTTTACCACAATACACATATTACACACTACAGTGGTTTACCACATTCACCCCTATTAAAAAGAAGAGTCCAGGGGGGTGCAGTGGACTTAAAGATTAAGTCTGTCGGGGGCCTTGACCTTACGCCGTGATCGCCTCAGTCCCGGCTATCATGTGGGCACCGATGTCGAGACGTACGCGTCCGGGAGCGTGTTCTCCTCTTCCTCACCCAGTAGTTAAGTCGATTGGAGAAGGGGGGAGGCGATGTATGGGCGGGGGTGGTGGTGATGGTCGCCGGTGGGCCTGCGGGTGCCAGATCTGGAAATAGCTGGGTGGAGGTGGAGGGAGTCGGTGTAGGGTCGGGGCTGGTGGTGATGGTCGCTGGGGAACCTGATCCCGGGGGGCGGGGGGGGGGGGGGGACTGTGTCCTGTCGCCCGTTATGATGTGCCACGTGGGCATATGGTGGGTTGGCCTGGAGTAGAAGGTCCTTGTCGATGAGGTGATCTGATTCATGGGTCCTCGCATGCTTCCCGAGATGGACGGACCCTGCGGCTGTCAGCCAGGACGGGAGCGCGACCCTGGAGGTGGACTTCGTGGGGAAGGCAAACATATGTTTGTGAGGGATCTCGTTGGTGGCTGTGCACAGGAGCGACCGGATGGAGTGGAGCGCATCAGGGAGGACTTCCTGCCAGCGGGAGACGAGGAGACCTCTAGACCGTAGGGCCAGGAGGACGGCCTCTCAGATCGCCGCGTTCTCCCTCTCCACCTGTCTGTTGCCCCGGGGTTGTAGCTGGTCGCCCTGCTAGAGGCGATGCCCTGGGTAAGCAGGAACTGACACAACTCGTCGCTCATGAAGGAGGAACCGGATCGCTATCGATGGATGTGGCGAACCGAAAATAGATGAAAAGACTGTGCAGTGCTTTGATGACGGTGGCAACGGTCATGTCAGGGCATGTTCTGGCGAAAGGGGAACCTGAGTACTCATCAATGACGTTGAGGAAGTACATGTTACGGTCAGTGGAGGGGCCCTTTGAAGTCGATGCTGAGGCGCTCGAAATGGCGAGAGGTGCGCTCTGTCTGACCGATAGAAGTGTAGTTTGCACCGCACAGCCCTGGCAGTCCCTGGTCACGGTCCTGATCTCCTCGATGGTGTAAGGCAGGGTGCGAGCCTTGATAAAGTGAAAAAAACTGATGACCCCCGTGTGACGTGTCACTGTGGAAGGCCCGAAGTCGGTCGACTTGTGCGCTGGCACATGTACCGTGGGATAGGGCATCTGGGGGCGCATTGAGCTTCACAGATCGAATCAAGATATCATAGTTGAAGGTGGAGAGCTCGATCCTCCACCGCAGAATCTTGTCGTTCTTGATTTTGCCCCGCTGTGGATTGTTAAACCTGAAGGCAACCGACCGTTGGTCAGTGAGGAGAGTGAATCGCCTGCCGACCAGGTAATGTTTCCAATGTCGCAGAGCTTCTACAATGTCTGCGGCTTCCTTTTTGATGGAGGAGTGTCGAATTTCGGAGGCATGGAGGGTACGGGAGAAGAACGTCACGGGCATGCCCGCCTGGTTGAGGGTAGCGGCCAAATCAAAGTCAGACGCATCGCTCTCCACCTGGAACTGAATGGACTCATCCACAGCGTGCATCGCAGCTTTGGCAATATCTGCCTTGATGCGGTTGTAGACCAGGCAGGCATCAGCCGTCAGGGGCAAAACAGTGCAAAAATAGTGGACGGGCCTTGTCCGCAGAATTGGGGACCTATTGACCATAGTAAGAGAAAAACCCCAGGCATGTCTTCAGGGTCTTGTGGCAGTGGGGGAGGGGTAGTTCCAGGAGGGGGCGCATGCGGTCGGGGTCGGGCCCTAGGAATCCGGTTTCCACAACTTAGCCAAGGATGACTAGGCGGGTTGTGCGGAAAACGCATTTTTCCTTATTTTTGGTGCGGTTCAGGAGTTTAGCGGTGGATGACCTGAGGTCTGCAAGGGGTATGTACTACACGATGGAGTTATTAAGGGTCTCGGCAGACAGCAGCGACTGACGAGGAACCCCAATATGATAAATGATAAAAGTTTAAGAATTTTTGTAGCTTGATGCCACGGCGGGAAAATTATTACCAATGCAGCAAACAATATTGCATTGAAGAGCTGTAATCGTTATTAAAGAAGTAATGTAATGTAAATTGGTAGGGACTGTTATGTATGATATTGGGGATATGTGTGCCGTTCAAGGAACCTGATCAGTGAATGTTTTAATAGAGGGGGATAGTGGTAGTTTAGTGTGTTTTCTTGATTTAACTACATTGAACATCACGAATAATATTGATGTTGTTAACGCGCCATATTTAGTATGTAGTGACGATTGGTTCCAAAGCCGAGAAGGGATGTGTCGATATTGTACTTTATTTTTAGTATTGGAATTGTGAAAACAGTTACAAATATGTAAAGTTGTAACACACGGTCTATTTGTGTGGTTAGGTAATGAGTAATGTGTTAAGATAAGACTTAATTTTTTTTTTAACTGTGTATTTAACAATAGGGAGATTTTTTTGGAAAAAATGACAGTTCGATGTGGTTTTGCGAATACTGTTGGCATATTGTATTGCAAATGTTGTAAGGGAAATTATAACAAACAAAAGGGATTTGAAGGAAGTTCGTCAGAAAGATATTCTCTCATGTACACCAGGGGTTGGCAGACATACATGGTTCAGGACAATGTTAGACATTAATGTGGGAGAAGTCAGGGGTAGAAGCAGGATTGGTTGAACCTGAAAATTAATGAAGCAAGGGTTGATACATGATATCATAATTTACCATTCCGATGAGAAACGGAAAGCAATTTGGATGACAGAAAAATGAGACACTTAACAGCCAGTGATGGACAAAATACTTTTTGGTTCCTGAGTTGTGTGCTGTTTCTAAGGGGCATGAGGAGACTTCTACGGTGCTGCTACCCCAAGGAAGTAAAATGCTTTGGAGGTAGTGGAACCCGGGTCTTGCTATTGTGTTACCTTCCTGAGCAACTGCGGCTATGGTTCACGGTAATTGGACTTGAGGAAAGAACGAAAAAAGACACTGGTCTGTGATATGGATACATTTACGAGGTGATTTCGGTGCACAATTTAAAATCACAAAACATACATACAAATGAGAAAGATCGGGGATAAATGTTAGTCAGTACAATTAGATGGGGGGCTAATTGATCAAATGATATAGTTATGTTTCAAATGTCAACACAGGGTGTTATTGAAAATATGGAAAGATGTGTCTTTGAAACATGGAAGTCTGGCAATATCTGGTCTGAGAGAAACATGAGAGGATACAGGGAAAGATCCCACAAAGGGTTAACAGCAGCTGCCAGGAGGATTGTAAAATGCAGATAGCCTTGGTCAAGCAGGCTGAGCAAACAAGACGAACAGGATTTTGAATGAAGCCAAAAACAATGGCTCACACCTTCATTGAAAGTAACTAACTTAGTAAGGATCTGGAAAGGAAAGGATGAGGTTCTAGGTGTGAAAATGTGCTAATACCAGGTAAATTAAAGAAAACTGGAGACTTATCAGTCTACGAGAAACTTAATATAAAGCCAAAATCAAAGTCAAAATTGAGCTGACACAATTGGAAAATAAAACTATAAACATTACAGGAATTAAAAGTAACACCTCTTGAAATCAAAACATTTTGAACATCACAAAGGAAACAATGTAATCAGATCTATGAGATGAAGTCATGTCAAAACGAATACTTAGTTGGATTAAAAGGTTCAGATCAAAGGTCCTTTTTACAATCAAAGAAACTAAGAGTTACTTTACAATAACATCAAAAAACTTAATTGTTAGAAAGCAAATATAAACCTTGAGACAGGGCAGGAACTATCAGATTCAGATCCAGATCCAGATCCAGAAGCAGAACTCAGAGATAGAGAGAAGGAACAAGCAGCTCGTCACAGACAGCTCGGCCATGGGAAATGGACAGGGCAGAGCAGCCCAGCTAAAATAGCTGATACATCTAAAGAAGACCAGACTTTAAAGAAGATTGATTGTCAAGTTGGGCCTGAAGGTCCCTTCAACCAACCAGAAGGATCCAGGAAGCAAGGTCTTTGTCCGTTTCTGTAAAGACAGTGAGTGCATCTTTTAAAAAGAGAAAAAATATATAATAATAAAATAACTTAAAAGTTTTAACCTGAAATAGTGGTTATTCCAAAATCTGCTTTACGTACTTACCCAGGATCGATGGTACTAAGTACATTAAATCTTCGGTGAAGGTATGGGTTATACCGGGGGATAACTTGAAAAGAGATACGGAGAGAGATACAGAGAGAGATGCAGAGAGTGATACTGAGAGAAAGAGAGATACAGAGATAGAGAGAGAGGGATAGAGAGTGAGACACAGAGAGAGATACAGAGGGAGATACAGAGCGAGATACAGAGAGAGTTACAGAGATAGATACAGAGAGAGATGCAGAGAGAGAGATACAGAGAGCGACACAGAGAGAGGTACAGAGAGAACGAGATACAGAGAGATATACAAAGAGGTACAGAGAGAGACGCAGTGCGAGATACAGTGAGAGATACAGAGAGAGATAGAGCGAGAGAGATACAGAGAGAGATACAGAGAGAGAGACAGAGAGAGATGCAGAGAGAGATACAGAGAGAGATGCAGAGAGAGATGCAGAGAGAGATACAGAGAGAGATATAGAGACAGATGCAAGAGAGATGTAGAGGGCGATACCGAGAGAGATACTGAGAGAGATACATAGAGCGATACAGAGAGAGATACAGAGAGAAATATATACAGAGAGTGAGACAGAGAGAGAGAGAGATACATAGAGAGATAGAGAGAGAGGGATAGCGAGAGAGATACAGAGAGAGATACAGAGCGAGATACAGAGAGAGTTACTAAGATAGATACAGAGAGAGATGCCGAGTGAGAGATGCAGAGAGCGATACAGAGAGAGGTACAGAGAGAAAGAGATACAGAGAGAGATACAAAGAGGTACAGAGAGAAAGAGATACAGAGAGAGATACAAAGAGGTACAGAGAGAGACGCAGCGCGAGATCCAGTGAGAGATACAGAGAACGATACAAAGGGAGATACAGAGAGCCAGATACAGGGAGAGAGATGCAGAGAGAGATACAGAGAGAGATACAGAGAGAGAAAGACAGAGATACAGAGGGAGATACAGAGAGAGATACAGAGAGAGAAAGACAGAGATACAGAGGGAGATACAGAGAGAGATACAGAGAGAGATGGAGAGAGAGATACAGAGAGAGATACAGAGAGAGATACAGAGAGAGATACAGAGAGAGAGCGAGAGAGATGCAGAGAGAGATACAGAGAGAGATACAGAGGGAGATACAGAGGGAGATACAGAGAGAGATACAGAGAGAGATACAGAAAGAGATACAGAGAGAAAGAGAGATACAGAGGGAGAGAGAGAGATACAGAGAGAGACGCAGAGAGAGATGCAGAGAGAGATGCAAAGAGAGATACAGAGAGAGATACAGAGAGAGATACAGAGAGAGATGCAGAGAGAGAGATACAGAGAGCGATACAGAGAGAGGTACAGAGAGAAAGAGACACAGAGAGAGAGATACATAGAGAGATAGAGAGAGAGGGATAGAGATAGAGATACAGAGCGAGGTACAGAGAGAGATACAGAGCGAGATACAGAGAGAGTTACAAAGATAGATACAGAGAGAGATGCAGAGAGAGAGATACAGAGAGCGATACAGAGACAGGTACAGAGAGAAAGAGATACAGAGAGAGATACAAAGAGGTACAGAGAGAGACGCAGTGCGAGATACAGTGAGAGATACAGAGAAAGATATAAAGCGAGATACAGAGAGCCCGATACAGGGAGAGAGATGCAGAGAGAGATACAGAGAGAGATACAGAGAGAAAGAGAGATACAGAGGGAGTGAGATACAGAGCGATAC
The DNA here is from genome assembly GCF_047496885.1 of Scyliorhinus torazame. Lineage (NCBI taxonomy): Eukaryota > Metazoa > Chordata > Chondrichthyes > Carcharhiniformes > Scyliorhinidae > Scyliorhinus > Scyliorhinus torazame. Next base: position 136,719,602 of record NC_092726.1, on the reverse strand, counting down.
AGAGAGAGACGCAGAGTGAGATGCAGAGAGAGATGCAGAGAGAGATACAGATAGAGATACAGAGAGAGATACAGAGAAAGATACAACGCGAGATACAGAGAGCCAGATACAGGGAGAGAGATGCAGAGAGAGATACAGAGAGAGATACAGAGAGAAAGACAGAGATATAGAGAGAGGTACAGAGAGAGATACAGAGAGAGATGCAGAGAGAGATGCAGAGGGAGATACAGAGAGAGATACAGAGAGAGATGCAGAACGAGATACAGAGAGAATGAGAGATACAGAGGGAGAGAGAGAGATACAGAGAGATACAGAGAGCGACGCACAGAGAGATGCAGAGAGAGATACAGAGACAGATGCAGAGAGAGATGCAGAGGGCGATACCGAGAGAGATACAGAGAGAGAGATACATAGAGCGATACAGAGAGAAAGAGATACAGAGAGTGAGACAGAGAGAGAGAGATACATAGAGAGATAGAGAGAGAGGGATAGCGAGAGAGATACAGAGAGAGATACAGAGAGAGATACAGAGCGAGATACAGAGAGAGTTACAGAGAGAGATACACAGAGAGATGCAGAGAGAGGGATACAGAGAGAGATATAGAGCGAGATACAGAGAGAGTTACAGAGAGAGGTACAGAGAGAAAGAGATACAGAGAGAGATACTAAGAGGTACAGAGAGAGACGCAGTGCGAGATCCAGTGAGAGATACAGAGAAAGATACAAAGAGAGATACAGAGAACCAGATACAGGGAGAGAGATGCAGAGAGAGATACAGAGTGAAAGAGATACATAGAGAGATAGAGAGAGAGAGATACAGAGAGAGAGATGCATTGAGAGATACAGAGAGAGATGCAAAGAGAGATACAGAGAGAGATACAGACAGAGATGCAGAGAGCGATGCAGAGAGAGATACAGAGAGAGATACGGAGAGAGATACAGAGAGAGATGCAGAGAGAGATACAGATAGAAAGATAGATACAGAGGGAGAGAGAGAGAGATACGGAGAGAGACACAGAGAGAGATGCAGAGAGAAATGCAGAGAGAGATACAGAGAGAGGTACAGAGAGAGATACAGAGAGAGGTACAGAGAGAAAGAGATACAGAGAGAGATACAAAGAGGTACAGAGAGAGACGCAGTGCGTGATCCAGTGAGAGATACAGAGAAAGATACAAAGAGAGATACAGAGAGAGATGCAGAGAGAGGGATACAGAGAGAGATACAGAGCGAGATACAGAGCGGGTTACAGAGAGAGGTACAGAGAGAAAGAGATACAGAGAGAGATACTAAGAGGTACAGAGAGAGACGCAGTGCGAGATCCAGTGAGAGATACAGAGAAAGATACAAAGAGAGATACAGAGAACCAGATACAGGGAGAGAGATGCAGAGAGAGATACAGAGTGAAAGAGATACATAGAGAGATAGAGAGAGAGAGATACAGAGAGAGAGATGCATTGAGAGATACAGAGAGAGATGCAAAGAGAGATACAGAGAAAGATACAGAGAGAGATGCAGAGAGCGATGCAGAGAGAGATACTGAGAGAGATACGGAGAGAGATACACAGAGAGATGCAGAGAGAGATACAGATAGAAAGATAGATACAGAGGGAGAGAGAGAGAGATACGGAGAGAGACACAGAGAGAGATGCAGAGAGAAATGCAGAGAGAGATACAGAGAGAGGTACAGAGAGAAAGAGATACAGAGAGAGATACGAAGAGGTACAGAGAGAGACGCAGTGCGTGATCCAGTGAGAGATACAGAGAAAGATACAAAGAGAGATACAGAGAGCCAGATACAGGGAGAGAGATGCAGAGAGAGATGCATTGAGAGATACAGATAGAGATGCAGAGAGAGATACAGAGAGAGATACGGAGAGAGATACAGAGGGAGAAAGACATAGATACAGAGAGCGATACAGAGAGAGATACAGAGAGAGATGCAGAGAGAGATGCAGAGAGAGATACAGAGAGAGATACGCAGAGAGATACAGAGTGAGATGCAGAGAGAGATACAGAGAGAAAGAGAGATACAGAGAGAGATAGAGAGAGATACAGAGAGAGACACAGAGAGTGATGCAGAGAGAGATGCAGAGAGAGATACAGGGAGAGATACAGAGAGAGATACAGAGAGAGGTACAGAGAGAAAGAGATACAGAGAGAGATACAAAGAGGTACAGAGAGAGACGCAGTGCGTGATCCAGTGAGAGATACAGAGAAAGATACAAAGAGAGATACAGAGAGAGATGCAGAGAGAGGGATACAGAGAGAGATACAGAGCGAGATACAGAGCGGGTTACAGAGAGAGGTACAGAGAGAAAGAGATACAGAGAGAGATACTAAGAGGTACAGAGAGAGACGCAGTGCGAGATCCAGTGAGAGATACAGAGAAAGATACAAAGAGAGATACAGAGAACCAGATACAGGGAGAGAGATGCAGAGAGAGATACAGAGTGAAAGAGATACATAGAGAGATAGAGAGAGAGAGATACAGAGAGAGAGATGCATTGAGAGATACAGAGAGAGATGCAAAGAGAGATACAGAGAAAGATACAGAGAGAGATGCAGAGAGCGATGCAGAGAGAGATACTGAGAGAGATACGGAGAGAGATACACAGAGAGATGCAGAGAGAGATACAGATAGAAAGATAGATACAGAGGGAGAGAGAGAGAGATACGGAGAGAGACACAGAGAGAGATGCAGAGAGAAATGCAGAGAGAGATACAGAGAGAGGTACAGAGAGAAAGAGATACAGAGAGAGATACGAAGAGGTACAGAGAGAGACGCAGTGCGTGATCCAGTGAGAGATACAGAGAAAGATACAAAGAGAGATACAGAGAGCCAGATACAGGGAGAGAGATGCAGAGAGAGATGCATTGAGAGATACAGATAGAGATGCAGAGAGAGATACAGAGAGAGATACGGAGAGAGATACAGAGGGAGAAAGACATAGATACAGAGAGCGATACAGAGAGAGATACAGAGAGAGATGCAGAGAGAGATGCAGAGAGAGATACAGAGAGAGATACGCAGAGAGATACAGAGTGAGATGCAGAGAGAGATACAGAGAGAAAGAGAGATACAGAGAGAGATAGAGAGAGATACAGAGAGAGACACAGAGAGTGATGCAGAGAGAGATGCAGAGAGAGATACAGGGAGAGATACAGAGAGAGATACAGAGAGAGAGATACAGAGAGAGAGATACAGAGACAGATACAGAGAGAGATACAGAGAGAGATACAGGGAGAGAGATACAGAGAGAGATACAGGGAGATGTACAGGGAGAGATGCAGAGAGAGATACAGAGAGAGATACAGAGGGAGATTCAGAGAGAAAGAGAGATACAGATCGAGAGAGAGAGAATCAGAGAGAAACACAGATAGAGATGCAGAGAGTGATGCAGAGAGAGATGCAGAGAGAGATACTGAGAGAGAGAGATACAGAGAGAGATACAGAGAGAGATACTGAGAGAGAGAGATACAGAGAAAGATACAGAGAGAGATACGGAGACAGGTACAGGGAGAGATAGACAGAGATACATAGAGAGATACAGAGAGAGATACAGAGAGAAAGAGAGATACAGAGTGAGAGAGAGAGGGAGAGAGAGAGAGAGCGATACTGGGAGAGATACAGAGAGAGATACAGAGAGAAATACAGAGACAGGTGCAGAGAGAGATGCAGAGGGCGATACCGAGAGAAATACAGATGGAGATACATAGAGCGATACAGAGAGAGATACAGAGAAAAAGAGATACAGAGAGAGAAACAGGGAGAGAGAGAGAGATACATAGAGAGAAAGAGAGAGAGAGGGATAGAGAGAGAGAGATACGGAGAGAAATACAGAGAGAGATACAGAGCTAGATACAGAGAGAGTTACTGAGATAGATACAGAGAGAGATGCAGAGAGAGATACAGAGAGCGACACAGAGAGAGGTACAGAGAGAAAGAGATACAGAGAGATATACAAAGAGGTACAGAGAGAGACGCAGTGCGAGATCCAGTGAGAGATACAGAGAAAGATACAAAGAGAGATACAGAGAACCAGATACAGGGAGAGAGATGCAGAGAGAGATACAGAGTGAAAGAGATAGATAGAGAGATAGAGAGAGAGAGATACAGAGAGAGAGATGCATTGAGAGATACAGAGAGAGATGCAAAGAGAGATACAGAGAGAGATACAGACAGAGATGCAGAGAGCGATGCAGAGAGAGATACAGAGAGAGATACGGAGAGAGATACAGAGAGAGATGCAGAGAGAGATACAGATAGAAAGATAGATACAGAGGAAGAGAGAGAGAGATACGGAGAGAGACACAGAGAGAGATGCAGAGAGAAATGCTGAGAGAGATACAGAGAGAGGTACAGAGAGAGATACAGAGAGAGATACGGAGAGAGATACAGAGAGAGATGCAGAGAGAGATACAGATAGAAAGATAGATACAGAGGGAGAGAGAGAGAGATGCAGAGAGAAATGCAGAGAGAGATGCAGAGAGAGGGATACAGAGAGAGATACAGAGCGAGATACAGAGCGGGTTACAGAGAGAGGTACAGAGAGAAAGAGATACAGAGAGAGATACTAAGAGGTACAGAGAGAGACGCAGTGCGAGATCCAGTGAGAGATACAGAGAAAGATACAAAGAGAGATACAGAGAACCAGATACAGGGAGAGAGATGCAGAGAGAGATACAGAGTGAAAGAGATACATAGAGAGATAGAGAGAGAGAGATACAGAGAGAGAGATGCATTGAGAGATACAGAGAGAGATGCAAAGAGAGATACAGAGAAAGATACAGAGAGAGATGCAGAGAGCGATGCAGAGAGAGATACTGAGAGAGATCCGGAGAGAGATACACAGAGAGATGCAGAGAGAGATACAGATAGAAAGATAGATACAGAGGGAGAGAGAGAGAGATACGGAGAGAGACACAGAGAGAGATGCAGAGCGAAATGCAGAGAGAGATACAGAGAGAGGTACAGAGAGAAAGAGATACAGAGAGAGATACAAAGATGTACAGAGAGAGACGCAGTGCGTGATCCAGTGAGAGATACAGAGAAAGATACAAAGAGAGATACAGAGAGCCAGATACAGGGAGAGAGATGCAGAGAGAGAGATGCATTGAGAGATACAGATAGAGATGCAGAGAGAGATACAGAGAGAGATACGGAGAGAGATACAGAGGGAGAAAGACATAGATACAGAGAGCGATACAGAGAGAGATACAGAGAGAGATGCAGAGAGAGATGCAGAGAGAGATACAGAGAGAGATACGCAGAGAGATACAGAGTGAGATGCAGAGAGAGATACAGAGAGAAAGAGAGATACAGAGAGAGATAGAGAGAGATACAGAGAGAGACACAGAGAGTGATGCAGAGAGAGATGCAGAGAGAGATACAGGGAGAGATACAGAGAGAGATACAGAGAGAGAGATACAGAGAGAGAGATACAGAGACAGATACAGAGAGAGATACAGAGAGAGATACAGGGAGAGAGATACAGAGAGAGATACAGGGAGATGTACAGGGAGAGATGCAGAGAGAGATACAGAGAGAGATACAGAGGGAGATTCAGAGAGAAAGAGAGATACAGATCGAGAGAGAGAGAATCAGAGAGAAACACAGATAGAGATGCAGAGAGTGATGCAGACAGAGATGCAGAGAGAGATACTGAGAGAGAGAGATACAGAGAGAGATACAGAGAGAGATACTGAGAGAGAGAGATACAGAGAAAGATACAGAGAGAGATACGGAGACAGGTACAGGGAGAGATAGACAGAGATACATAGAGAGATACAGAGAGAGATACAGAGAGAAAGAGAGATACAGAGTGTGAGAGAGAGGGAGAGAGAGAGAGAGCGATACTGGGAGAGATACAGAGAGAGATACAGAGAGAAATACAGAGACAGGTGCAGAGAGAGATGCAGAGGGCGATACCGAGAGAAATACAGATGGAGATACATAGAGCGATACAGAGAGAGATACAGAGAAAAAGAGATACAGAGAGAGAAACAGGGAGAGAGAGAGAGATACATAGAGAGAAAGAGAGAGAGGGATAGAGAGAGAGAGATACGGAGAGAAATACAGAGAGAGATACAGAGCTAGATACAGAGAGAGTTACTGAGATAGATACAGAGAGAGATGCAGAGAGAGATACAGAGAGCGACACAGAGAGAGGTACAGAGATAAAGAGATACAGAGAGATATACAAAGAGGTACAGAGAGAGACGCAGTGCGTGATACAGTGAGAGATACAGAGAGAGATACAGTGAGAGAGATGCAGAGAGAGATACAGAGAGAGATGCAGAGAGAGATGCAGAGAGAGATGCAGAGAGAGATACAGAGACAGATGCAGAGAGAGATGTAGAGGGCGATACCGAGAGAGATACAGAGAGAGATACATAGAGCGATACAGAGAGAGATACAGAGAGAAAGAGATACAGTGAGAGAGACACAGAGAGAGAGAGAGATACATAGAGAGATAGAGAGAGAGGGATATCGAGAGAGATACAGAGAGAGATACAGAGAGAGATACAGAGCGAGATACAGAGAGAGTTACAAAGATAGACACAGAGAGAGATGCAGAGAGAGAGATGCAGAGAGCGATACAGAGAGAGGTACAGAGAGAGAGAGACAGAGATACAGAGAGAGATAAAGAGAGAGATACAGAGAGAGATGCAGAGAGAGATACAGAGAGAGATACAGAGAGAGATACGAAGAGAGAAGCAGAAAAAGATACAGAGAGAAAGAGAGATACAGAGGGAGAGAGCGAGATACAGAGAGATACAGAGAGAGACGCAGAGAGAGATGCAGAGAGAGATGCAGAGAGAGATACAGAGAGAGATACAGAGGGAGATACAGAGAGAGATGCAGAGAGAGAGATTCAGAGAGCGATACAGAGAGAGGTACAGAGAGAAAGAGATACAGAGAGAGAGACAGAGAGAGAGAGATGAATAGAGAGATAGAGAGAGAGATACAGAGCGAGATACAGAGAGAGATACAGAGCGAGATACAGAGAGAGTTACAAAGATAGATACAGAGAGAGATGCAGAGAGAGAGATACAGAGAGCGATACAGAGAGAGGTACAGAGAGAGATGCAGAGAGAGATGCAGAGAGAGATACTGAGAGAGATACAGAGACAGATGCAGAGAGAGATGGAGAGGGCGATACCGAGAGAGATACAGAGAGAGATACATCGAGCGACACTTAGAGAGATACAGAGAGAAAGAGATACAGAGAGAGAGAGACAGAGAGAGAGAGATACATAGAGAGATAGAGAGAGAGGGATAGCGAGAGAGCTACAGAGAGAGATACAGAGAGAGATACAGAGCGAGATACAGAGAGAGTTACAAAGATAGATACAGAGAGAGATGCAGTGATAGAAATGCAGAGAGCGATACAGAGAGAGGTACAGAGAGAAAGAGATACAGAGAGTGATACAAAGAGGTACAGAGAGAACGAGATACAGAGAGAGATACAAAGAGGTACAGAGAGAGACGCAGTGCGAGATCCAGTGAGAGATACAGAGAAAGATACAAAGCGAGATACAGGGAGCCAGATACAGGGAAAGAGATGCAGAGAGAGATACAGGGAGAGATGCAGAGAGAGATACAGAGAGAGATACAGAGAGAGATACAGACAGAGATGCAGAGAGCGATGCAGAGAGAGATACAGAGAGAGATACGGAGAGAGATACAGAGAGAGATGCAGAGAGAGATACAGATAGAAAGATAGATACAGAGGGAGAGAGAGAGAGATACGGAGAGAGACACAGAGAGAGATGCAGAGAGAAATGCAGAGAGAGATACAGAGAGAGGTACAGAGAGAGATACAGAGAGAGGTACAGAGAGAAAGAGATACAGAGAGAGATACAAAGAGGTACAGAGAGAGACGCAGTGCGTGATCCAGTGAGAGATACAGAGAAAGATACAAAGAGAGATACAGAGAGAGATGCAGAGAGAGGGATACAGAGAGAGATACAGAGCGAGATACAGAGCGGGTTACAGAGAGAGGTACAGAGAGAAAGAGATACAGAGAGAGATACTAAGAGGTACAGAGAGAGACGCAGTGCGAGATCCAGTGAGAGATACAGAGAAAGATACAAAGAGAGATACAGAGAACCAGATACAGGGAGAGAGATGCAGAGAGAGATACAGAGTGAAAGAGATACATAGAGAGATAGAGAGAGAGAGATACAGAGAGAGAGATGCATTGAGAGATACAGAGAGAGATGCAAAGAGAGATACAGAGAAAGATACAGAGAGAGATGCAGAGAGCGATGCAGAGAGAGATACTGAGAGAGATACGGAGAGAGATACACAGAGAGATGCAGAGAGAGATACAGATAGAAAGATAGATACAGAGGGAGAGAGAGAGAGATACGGAGAGAGACACAGAGAGAGATGCAGAGAGAAATGCAGAGAGAGATACAGAGAGAGGTACAGAGAGAAAGAGATACAGAGAGAGATACAAAGAGGTACAGAGAGAGACGCAGTGCGTGATCCAGTGAGAGATACAGAGAAAGATACAAAGAGAGATACAGAGAGCCAGATACAGGGAGAGAGATGCAGAGAGAGAGATGCATTGAGAGATACAGATAGAGATGCAGAGAGAGATACAGAGAGAGATACGGAGAGAGATACAGAGGGAGAAAGACATAGATACAGAGAGCGATACAGAGAGAGATACAGAGAGAGATGCAGAGACAGATGCAGAGAGAGATACAGAGAGAGATACGCAGAGAGATACAGAGTGAGATGCAGAGAGAGATACAGAGAGAAAGAGAGATACAGAGAGAGATAGAGAGAGATACAGAGAGAGACACAGAGAGTGATGCAGAGAGAGATGCAGAGAGAGATACAGGGAGAGATACAGAGAGAGATACAGAGAGAGAGATACAGAGAGAGAGATACAGAGACAGATACAGAGAGAGATACAGAGAGAGATACAGGGAGAGAGATACAGAGAGAGATACAGGGAGATGTACAGGGAGAGATGCAGAGAGAGATACAGAGAGAGATACAGAGGGAGATTCAGAGAGAAAGAGAGATACAGATCGAGAGAGAGAGAATCAGAGAGAAACACAGATAGAGATGCAGAGAGTGATGCAGAGAGAGATGCAGAGAGAGATACTAAGAGAGAGAGTTACAGAGAGAGATACAGAGAGAGATACTGAGAGAGAGAGATACAGAGAAAGATACAGAGAGAGATACGGAGACAGGTACAGGGAGAGATAGACAGAGATACATAGAGAGATACAGAGAGAGATACAGAGAGAAAGAGAGATACAGAGTGAGAGAGAGAGGGAGAGAGAGAGAGAGCGATACTGGGAGAGATACAGAGAGAGATACAGAGAGAAATACAGAGACAGGTGCAGAGAGAGATGCAGAGGGCGATACCGAGAGAAATACAGATGGAGATACATAGAGCGATACAGAGAGAGATACAGAGAAAAAGAGATACAGAGAGAGAAACAGGGAGAGAGAGAGAGATACATAGAGAGAAAGAGAGAGAGGGATAGAGAGAGAGAGATACGGAGAGAAATACAGAGATACAGAGCTAGATACAGAGAGAGTTACTGAGATAGATACAGAGAGAGATGCAGAGAGAGATACAGAGAGCGACACAGAGAGAGGTACAGAGAGAAAGAGATACAGAGAGATATACAAAGAGGTACAGAGAGAGACGCAGTGCGAGATCCAGTGAGAGATACAGAGAAAGATACAAAGAGAGATACAGAGAACCAGATACAGGGAGAGAGATGCAGAGAGAGATACAGAGTGAAAGAGATACATAGAGAGATAGAGAGAGAGAGATACAGAGAGAGAGATGCATTGAGAGATACAGAGAGAGATGCAAAGAGAGATACAGAGAGAGATACAGACAGAGATGCAGAGAGCGATGCAGAGAGAGACACAGAGAGAGATACGGAGAGAGATACAGAGAGAGATGCAGAGAGAGATACAGATAGAAAGATAGATACAGAGGGAGAGAGAGAGAGATACGGAGAGAGACACAGAGAGAGATGCAGAGAGAAATGCAGAGAGAGATACAGAGAGAGGTACAGAGAGAGATACAGAGAGAGGTACAGAGAGAAAGAGATACAGAGAGAGATACAAAGAGGTACAGAGAGAGACGCAGTGCGTGATCCAGTGAGAGATACAGAGAAAGATACAAAGAGAGATACAGAGAGAGATGCAGAGAGAGGGATACAGAGAGAGATACAGAGCGAGATACAGAGCGGGTTACAGAGAGAGGTACAGAGAGAAAGAGATACAGAGAGAGATACTAAGAGGTACAGAGAGAGACGCAGTGCGAGATCCAGTGAGAGATACAGAGAAAGATACAAAGAGAGATACAGAGAACCAGATACAGGGAGAGAGATGCAGAGAGAGATACAGAGTGAAAGAGATACATAGAGAGATAGAGAGAGAGAGATACAGAGAGAGAGATGCATTGAGAGATACAGAGAGGGATGCAAAGAGAGATACAGAGAAAGATACAGAGAGAGATGCAGAGAGCGATGCAGAGAGAGATACTAAGAGAGATACGGAGAGAGATACACAGAGAGATGCAGAGAGAGATACAGATAGAAAGATAGATACAGAGGGAGAGAGAGAGAGATACGGAGAGAGACACAGAGAGAGATGCAGAGAGAAATGCAGAGAGAGATACAGAGAGAGGTACAGAGAGAAAGAGATACAGAGAGAGATACAAAGAGGTACAGAGAGAGACGCAGTGCGTGATCCAGTGAGAGATACAGAGAAAGATACAAAGAGAGATACAGAGAGCCAGATACAGGGAGAGAGATGCAGAGAGAGAGATGCATTGAGAGATACAGATAGAGATGCAGAGAGAGATACAGAGAGAGATACGGAGAGAGATACAGAGGGAGAAAGACATAGATACAGAGAGCGATACAGAGAGAGATACAGAGAGAGATGCAGAGAGAGATGCAGAGAGAGATACAGAGAGAGATACGCAGAGAGATACAGAGTGAGATGCAGGGAGAGATACAGAGAGAAAGAGAGATACAGAGAGAGATAGAGAGAGATACAGAGAGAGACACAGAGAGTGATGCAGAGAGAGATGCAGAGAGAGATACAGGGAGAGATACAGAGAGAGATACAGAGAGAGAGATACAGAGAGAGAGATACAGAGACAGATACAGAGAGAGATACAGAGAGAGATACAGGGAGAGAGATACAGAGAGAGATACAGGGAGATGTACAGGGAGAGATGCAGAGAGAGATACAGAGAGAGATACAGAGGGAGATTCAGAGAGAAAGAGAGATACAGATCGAGAGAGAGAGAATCAGAGAGAAACACAGATAGAGATGCAGAGAGTGATGCAGAGAGAGATGCAGAGAGAGATACTGAGAGAGAGAGATACAGAGAGAGATACAGAGAGAGATACTGAGAGAGAGAGATACAGAGAAAGATACAGAGAGAGATACGGAGACAGGTACAGGGAGAGATAGACAGAGATACATAGAGAGATACAGAGAGAGATACAGAGAGAAAGAGAGATACAGAGTGAGAGAGAGAGGGAGAGAGAGAGAGAGCGATACTGGGAGAGATACAGAGAGAGATACAGAGAGAAATACAGAGACAGGTGCAGAGAGAGATGCAGAGGGCGATACCGAGAGAAATACAGATGGAGATACATAGAGCGATACAGAGAGAGATACAGAGAAAAAGAGATACAGAGAGAGAAACAGGGAGAGAGAGAGAGATACAGAGAGAGAAAGAGAGAGGGATAGAGAGAGAGAGATACGGAGAGAAATACAGAGAGAGATACAGAGCTAGATACAGAGAGAGTTACTGAGATAGATATAGAGAGAGATGCAGAGAGAGATACAGAGAGCGACACAGAGAGAGGTACAGAGAGAAAGAGATACAGAGAGATATACAAAGAGGTATTGAGAGAGACGCAGTGCGTGATACAGTGAGAGATACAGAGAGAGATACAGTGAGAGAGATGCAGAGAGAGATACAGAGAGAGATGCAGAGAGAGATGCAGAGAGAGATGCAGAGAGAGATACAGAGACAGATGCAGAGAGAGATGTAGAGGGCGATACCGAGAGAGATACAGAGAGAGATACATAGAGCGATACAGAGAGAGATACAGAGAGAAAGAGATACAGTGAGAGAGACACAGAGAGAGAGAGAGATACATAGAGAGATAGAGAGAGAGGGATATCGAGAGAGATACAGAGAGAGATACAGAGAGAGATACAGAGCGAGATACAGAGAGAGTTACAAAGATAGACACAGAGAGAGATGCAGAGAGAGAGATGCAGAGAGCGATACAGAGAGAGGTACAGAGAGAGAGAGACAGAGATACAGAGAGAGATACAGAGAGAGATACAGAGAGAGATGCAGAGAGAGATACAGAGAGAGATACAGAGAGAGATACGAAGAGAGATGCAGAAAGAGATACAGAGAGAAAGAGAGATACAGAGGGAGAGAGCGAGATACAGAGAGATACAGAGAGAGACGCAGAGAGAGATGCAGAGAGAGATGCAGAGAGAGATACAGAGAGAGATACAGAGAGAGATACAGAGAGAGATGCAGAGAGAGAGATTCAGAGAGCGATACAGAGAGAGGTACAGAGAGAAAGAGATACAGAGAGAGAGACAGAGAGAGAGAGATGTATAGAGAGATAGAGAGAGAGATACAGAGCGAGATACAGAGAGAGATACAGAGCGAGATACAGAGAGAGTTACAAAGATAGATACAGAGAGAGATGCAGAGAGAGAGATACAGAGAGCGATACAGAGAGAGGTACAGAGAGAGATGCAGAGAGAGATGCAGAGAGAGATACTGAGAGAGATACAGAGACAGATGCAGAGAGAGATGGAGAGGGCGATACCGAGAGAGATACAGAGAGAGATACATAGAGCGACACTTCGAGAGATACAGAGAGAAAGAGATACAGAGAGAGAGAGACAGAGAGAGAGAGATACATAGAGAGATAGAGAGAGAGGGATAGCGAGAGAGATACAGAGAGAGATACAGAGAGAGATACAGAGCGAGATACAGAGAGAGTTACAAAGATAGATACAGAGAGAGATGCAGTGATAGAAATGCAGAGAGCGATACAGAGAGAGGTACAGAGAGAAAGAGATACAGAGAGTGATACAAAGAGGTACAGAGAGAACGAGATACAGAGAGAGATACAAAGAGGTACAGAGAGAGACGCAGTGCGAGATCCAGTGAGAGATACAGAGAAAGATACAAAGCGAGATACAGGGAGCCAGATATAGGGAAAGAGATGCAGAGAGAGATACAGGGAGAGATGCAGAGAGAGATACAGAGAGAGATACAGAGAGAGATACGGAGAGAGATGCAGAAAGAGATACAGAGAGAAAGAGAGATACAGAGGGAGAGAGAGAGATACAGAGAGATACAGAGAGAGACGCAGAGAGAGATGCAGAGAGAGATGCAGAGAGAGATACAGAGAGAGATGCAGAGAGAGATACAGAGAGAGATACAGAGAGAGATACGGAGAGAGATGCAGAAAGAGATACAGAGAGAAAGAGAGATACAGAGGGAGAGAGAGAAATACAGAGAGATACAGAGAGAGACGCAGAGAGAGATGCAGAGAGAGATGCAGAGAGAGATACAGAGAGAGATACAGAGAGAGATACAGAGAGAGAGGCAGAGAGAGAGATACAGAGAGCGATACAGAGAGAGGTACAGAGAGAAAGAGATACAGAGAGAGAGACAGAGAGAGAGAGAGATACATATAGAGGTAGAGAGAGAGGGATAGAGAGAGAGATACAGAGCGAGATACAGAGAGAGATAGAGAGCGAGATACAGAGAGAGTTACAAAGTTAGATACAGAGAGAGATGCAGAGAGAGAGAGATACAATGAGCGATACAGAGAGAGGTACGGAGATAGATGCAGAGAGAGATGCAGAGAGAGATGTAGAGGGCGATACGGAGAGAGATACAGAGAGAGATACATAGAGCGATGCAGAGAGAGATACAGAGAGAAAGAGATACAGAGAGAGAGACAGAGAGAGAGAGAGAGAGATACATATAGAGATAGAGAGAGAGGGATAGAGAGAGAGATACAGAGCGAGATACAGAGAGAGATAGAGAGCGAGATACAGAGAGAGTTACAAAGATAGATACAGAGAGAGATGCAGAGAGAGAGATACAGAGAGAGGTAGAGAGATACAGAGAGAAACACAGAGAGAGATGCAGAGAGAGATGCAGAGAGAGATACAGAGTGAGATACAGAGAGAGATACGGAGAGAGATACGGAGAGAGATACAGAGAGAGATACAGAGAGAGATACATAGAGATAGATACAGAGATAGATACAGAGAGAGATACAGAGAGATGTACAGGGAGAGATCCAGAGAGAGATACAGAGAGAGATAGGCATAGATACACAGAGAGATACAGAGAGAGATACAAAGAGAAAGAAAGATACAGCGAGAGAGAGAGAGCGATACAGAGAGAGATACAGAGAGAGATACAGAGAGAGAGACAGAGTGAGAGACAGAGAGTGGTACAGAGAGAGATACAGAGAGAGATACAGTTTGAGATACAGAGAGAGATGCAGCGAGAGAGACAGAGAGAGATGCAGTGAGAGAGATGCAGAGAGAGATACAGAGAGAGATACAGAGAGAGATGCAGCGAGAGAGACAGAGAAAGATGCAGAGAGAGAGATGCAGAGAGCGATACAGAGAGAGGTGTAGAGAGAAAGAGATACAGAGAGTGATACAAAGAGGTACAGAGAGAACCAGGTACAGAGAGAGATACAAAGAGGTACAGAGAGAGACGCAGTGCGAGTTCCAGTGAGAGATACAGAGAAAGTTACAAAGCGAGATACAGGGAGCCAGATACAGAGAGAGAGATGCAGAGAGAGATACAGGGAGAGATACAGAGAGAGAAAGACAGAGATACAGAGAGAGATACAGAGAGAGATGCAGAGAGAGATACAGAGAGAGATACAGAGAGAGATACGGAGAGAGATGCAGAAAGAGATACAGAAAGAAAGAGAGATACAGAGGGAGAGAGGGAGCTACAGAGAGATACAGAGAGAGATACAGAGAGAAATGCAGAGAGAGATACAGAGAGAGATACAGAGAGATATACAGAGAGAGATGCAGAGAGATACAGAGAGAAAGAGAGATAAGAGGGAGAGAGAGAGATACAGAGAGAGATACAGAGGAAGATACAGAGAGAAAGAGAGATACAGAGGGAGGTAGAGAGATACAGAGAGAAACACAGAGAGAGATGCAGAGAGAGATGCTGAGAGAGATACAGAGCGAGATACAGAGAGAGATACGGAGAGAGATACGGAGAGAGATACAGAGAGAGATACAGAGAGAGATACATAGAGATAGATACAGAGATAGATACAGAGAGAGATACAGAGAGATGTACAGGGAGAGATCCAGAGAGAGATACAGAGAGAGATAGACAGAGATACACAGAGAGATACAGAGAGAGATACAGAGAGAAAGAAAGATACAGCGAGAGAGAGTGAGAGCGATACAGAGAGAGATACAGAGAGAGAGACAGAGAGAGAGACAGAGAGTGGTACAGAGAGAGATACAGAGAGAGATACAGTTTGAGATACAGAGAGAGATGCAGCGAGAGAGTCAGAGAGAGATGCAGTGAGAGAGATGCAGAGAGAGATACAGAGAGAGATACATAGAGATAGATACAGCGATAGATACAGAGAGAGATACAGAGAGATGTACAGGGAGAGATCCAGAGAGAGATACAGAGAGAGATAAACAGAGATACACAGAGAGATACAGAGAGAGATACAGAGAGAGAAAGACAGAGATACAGAGAGAGATACAGAGAGAGATACAGAGAGAAATGCAGAGAGAGATACAGAGAGAAAGAGAGATACAGAGGGAGAGAGAGAGATACAGAGAGAGATACAGAGGAAGATACAGAGAGAAAGAGAGATACAGAGGGAGGTAGAGAGATACAGAGAGAAACACAGAGAGAGATGCAGAGAGAGATGCAGAGAGAGATACAGAGTGAGATACAGAGAGAGATACGGAGAGAGATACGGAGAGAGATACAGAGAGAGATACAGAGAGAGATACATAGAGATAGATACAGAGATAGATACAGAGAGAGATACAGAGAGATGTACAGGGAGAGATCCAGTGAGAGATACAGAGAGAGATAGACAGAGATACACAGAGGGATACAGAGAGAGATACAGAGAAAAAGAAAGATACAGCGAGAGAGAGAGAGCGATACAGAGAGAGATACAGAGAGAGATACAGAGAGAGAGACAGAGTGAGAGACAGAGAGTGGTACAGAGAGAGATACAGAGAGAGATACAGTTTGAGATACAGAGAGAGATGCAGCGAGAGAGACAGAGAGAGATGCAGTCAGAGAGATGCAGAGAGAGATACAGAGAGAGATACATAGAGATAGATACAGAGATAGATACAGAGATAGATACAGAGAGATGTACAGGGTGAGATCCAGAGAGAGATACAGAGAGAGATAGACAGAGATACACAGAGAGATAAAGAGAGAGATACAGAGAGAGAAAGACAGAGATACAGAGAGAGATACAGAGAGAGATACAGAGAGAAATGCAGAGAGAGATACAGAGAGAGATACAGAGAGATATACAGAGAGAGATGCAGAGAGAGATACAGAGAGAAAGAGAGATACAGAGAGAGAGAGAGAGATACAGAGAGAGATACAGAGGAAGATACAGAGAGAAAGAGAGATACAGAGGGAGGTAGAGAGATACAGAGAGAAACACAGAGTGAGATGCAGAGAGAGATGCAGAGAGAGATACAGAGTGAGATACAGAGAGAGATACGGAGAGAGATACGGAGAGAGATACAGAGAGAGATACATAGAGATAGATACAGAGATAGATACAGAGAGAGATACAGAGAGATGTACAGGGAGAGATCCAGAGAGAGATACAGAGAGAGATAGACAGAGATACACAGAGAGATACAGAGAGAGATACAGAGAGAAAGAAAGATACAGCGAGAGAGAGAGCGATACAGAGTGAGATACAGAGAGAGATACAGAGAGAGAGACAGAGAGAGAGACAGAGAGTGGTACAGAGAGAGATACAGAGAGAGATACAGTTTGAGATACAGAGAGAGATGCAGCGAGAGAGACAGAGAGAGATGCAGTGAGAGAGATGCAGAGAGAGATACAGCGAGAGATACAGCGAGAGATACAGAGAGAGATACAGAGAGAGAGATAGAGAAAGATAGAGAGATAGATATAGAGATAGCTACAAAGAGTGATAATCAGCGAGATATAGAGAAAGATAGAGAGCGAGATACTTCGAGATACAGAGCGAGATACAGAGAGAGATAGAGAGCGAGATACAGAGAGAGTTACAAAGTTAGATACAGAGAGAGATGCAGAGAGAGAGAGATACAATGAGCGATACAGAGAGAGGTACGGAGATAGATGCAGAGAGAGATGCAGAGAGAGATGTAGAGGGCGATACGGAGAGAGATACAGAGAGAGATACATAGAGCGATGCAGAGAGAGATACAGAGAGAAAGAGATACAGAGAGAGAGACAGAGAGAGAGAGAGAGAGATACATATAGAGATAGAGAGAGAGGGATAGAGAGAGAGATACAGAGCGAGATACAGAGAGAGATAGAGAGCGAGATACAGAGAGAGTTACAAAGATAGATACAGAGAGAGACGCAGAGAGAGAGATACAGAGAGAGGTAGAGAGATACAGAGAGAAACACAGAGAGAGATGCAGAGAGAGATGCAGAGAGAGATACAGAGTGAGATACAGAGAGAGATACGGAGAGAGATACGGAGAGAGATACAGAGAGAGATACAGAGAGAGATACATAGAGATAGATACAGAGATAGATACAGAGAGAGATACAGAGAGATGTACAGGGAGAGATCCAGAGAGAGATACAGAGAGAGATAGGCAGAGATACACAGAGAGATACAGAGAGAGATACAGAGAGAAAGAAAGATACAGCGAGAGAGAGAGAGCGATACAGAGAGAGATACAGAGAGAGATACAGAGAGAGAGACAGAGTGAGAGACAGAGAGTGGTACAGAGAGAGATACAGAGAGAGATACAGTTTGAGATACAGAGAGAGATGCAGCGAGAGAGACAGAGAGAGATGCAGTGAGAGAGATGCAGAGAGAGATACAGAGAGAGATACATAGAGATAGATACAGAGATAGATACAGAGAGAGATACAGAGAGATGTACAGGGAGAGATCCAGAGAGAGATACAGAGAGAGATAGACAGAGATACACAGAGAGATAAAGAGAGAGATACAGAGAGAGGAAGACAGAGATACAGAGAGAGATACAGAGAGAGATACAGAGAGAAATGCAGAGAGAGATACAGAGAGAGATACAGAGAGATATACAGAGAGAGATGCAGAGAGAGATACAGAGAGAAAGAGAGATACAGAGAGAGAGAGAGAGAGATACAGAGAGAGATACAGAGGAAGATACAGAGAGAAAGAGAGATACAGAGGGAGGTAGAGAGATACAGAGAGAAACACAGAGAGAGATGCAGAGAGAGATGCAGAGAGAGATACAGAGTGAGATACAGAGAGAGATACGGAGAGAGATACGGAGAGAGATACAGAGAGAGATACATAGAGATAGATACAGAGATAGATACAGAGAGAGATACAGAGAGATGTACAGGGAGAGATCCAGAGAGAGATACAGAGAGAGATAGACAGAGATACACAGAGAGATACAGAGAGAGATACAGAGAGAAAGAAAGATACAGCGAGAGAGAGAGCGATACAGAGAGAGATACAGAGAGAGATACAGAGAGAGAGACAGAGAGAGAGACAGAGAGTGGTACAGAGAGAGATACAGAGAGAGATACAGTTTGAGATACAGAGAGAGATGCAGCGAGAGAGACAGAGAGAGATGCAGTGAGAGATATGCAGAGAGAGATACAGCGAGAGATACAGAGAGAAAGAGAGATACAGAGAGAGAGAGAGAGATACATAGAGAGATACAGAGGAAGATACAGAGAGAAAGAGAGATACAGAGGGAGGTAGAGAGATACAGAGATAAACACAGAGTGAGATGCAGAGAGAGATGCAGAGAGAGATACAGAGTGAGATACAGAGAGAGATACGGAGAGAGATACGGAGAGAGATACAGAGAGAGATACATAGAGATAGATACAGAGATAGATACAGAGAGAGATACAGAGAGATGTACAGGGAGAGATCCAGAGAGAGATACAGAGAGAGATAGACAGAGATACACAGAGAGATACAGAGAGAGATACAGAGAGAAAGAAAGATACAGCGAGAGAGAGAGCGATACAGAGTGAGATACAGAGAGAGATACAGAGAGAGAGACAGAGAGAGAGACAGAGAGTGGTACAGAGAGAGATACAGAGAGAGATACAGTTTGAGATACAGAGAGAGATGCAGCGAGAGAGACAGAGAGAGATGCAGTGAGAGAGATGCAGAGAGAGATACAGCGAGAGATACAGCGAGAGATACAGAGAGAGATACAGAGAGAGAGATAGAGAAAGATAGAGAGATAGATATAGAGATAGCTACAAAGAGTGATAATCAGCGAGATATAGAGAAAGATAGAGAGCGAGATACTTCGAGATACATAGAGAGATACAGAGAGAGATATTGAGCAAAATACAAAGAGAGATATAGAGGGAGATACAGAGAGAGAAATACAGCGTGAGCCAGAGAGAGAGCGATAGTGACAGATACAGAGACAGAGACTTAAGAGACAGAGAGATACAGAGACAGAGAGATACGGAGAGAGAGAGAGTTGAAGAGATAGAGAGATTCAGAGAAAGAGAGATTCAGAGACAGAGAGATTCAGAGCCAGAGAGATTCAGAGACAGAGATACAGAGACAGAGAGATGCAGAGCCAGAGATATGCAGAGATAGAGGGATGCAAAGACAGAGAGACACAGAGACAGAGAGATGCAGAGACAGAGAGATACAGAGACAGAGAGATACAGAGAGAGATACAGAGAGAGATACAGACAGAGATACAAAGAGAGGTACAGGGAGAGATGCAGAGAGAGATACAGAGAGAGATACAGAGGGAGATACAGAGAGAAAGAGAGATGCAGAGGGAGAGAGAAATACAGAGAGAAACACAGAGAGAGATGCAGAGAGAGAATCAGAGAGAGATACAGAGAGAGATGCAGAGAGAGATACAGAGAGAGAGATACAGAGAGAGATGCAAAGAGAGATACAGAGAGAGGTACAGGGAGAGATGCAGTGAGAGATACAGAGAGAGATAGAGAGAGAAAGAGAGATACAGAGAGAGAGAGAGAGAGATCGATACAGAGAGAGATACAGAGAGAGATACAGAGAGCGATACAGAGAGAGACAGAGAGAGGTACAGAGAGAGATACAGAGAGAGATACAGAGAGAGATACAGAGAGAGATACAGAGAGAGAGATACAGTGAGAGATACAGAGAGAGATACAGAGAGAGATGCAGCGAGAGAGACAGAGAGAGATGCAGAGAGAGATGCAGAGAGAGATGCAGAGAGAGAGATGCAGAGAGAGATACAGCGAGAGATACAGCGAGAGGTACAGCGAGAGATACAGAGAGAGATACAGAGAGAGATACAGAGGGAGATACAGAGAGAAAGAGAGATAAAGAGGGAGAGAGAAATACAGAGAGAAACACAGATAGAGATGCAGAGAGAGAATCAGAGAGAGATACAGATAGAGATACAGAGATAGATACACAGAGAGATACAGAGAGAGATACAGAGAGAGATACAGAGAGAGAGATACAGAGAGAGATACAGAGAGAGATACAGAGAGAGGTACAGGGAGAGATGCAGAGAGAGATACAGAGAGAGATAGACATAGATACATAGAGAGATACAGAGTGAGATACAGAGAGAAAGAGAGATACAGAGAGAGAGAGATCGATACAGAGAGAGATACAGAGAGAGATACAGAGAGAGATACAGAGAGAGATACAGAGAGAGATACAGTGAGAGATACAGAGAGAGATACAGAGAGAGATGCGGCGAGAGAGACAGAGAGAGATGCAGAGAGAGATGTAGAGAGAGATGCAGAGAGAGAGATGCAGAGAGAGATACAGCGAGAGATACAGCGAGAGGTACAGCGAGAGATACATAGAGAGAGATACAGAGAGAGATACAGAGAGAGATACAGAGAGAGAGACAGAGGGAGATACAGAGAGAAAGAGAGATACAGAGGGAGAGAGAACTACAGAGAGAAACACAGAGAGAGATGCAGAGAGAGAATCAGAGGGAGATACAGAGAGAGATACAGAGATAGATACAGAGAGAGATACAGAGAGAGATACAGAGAGAGATACATAGAGAGAGATACAGAGAGAGATACAGAGAGAGATACAGAGAGAGGTGCAGGGAGAGATGCAGAGATTGATACAGAGAGAGATAGATATAGATACATAGAGAGATATAGATTGAGATACAGAGAGAAAGAGAGATACAGAGAGAGAGAGAGAGATCGATACAGAGAGAGATACAGAGAGAGACAGAGAGAGGTACAGAGAGAGATACAGAGAGAGATAATGAGAGAGATACAGAGAGAGATACAGAGAGAGAGATACAGTGAGAGATACAGAGAGAGATACAGCGAGAGGTACAGCGAGAGATACAGAGAGAGATACAGAGAGTGATAGACAGCGACATACAGAGAATGATAGAGAGATAGATATAGAGAGAGCTACAAAGAGTGATAATCCGCGAGATACAGAGAAAGATAAAGAGAGACATACTTCGAGATACAGAGAGTGATACAGAGAGAGATATAGAGCGAAATACAAAGTGAGATACAGAGAGAGATACAGCGAGAGATACCGCGTAAGCCAGAAAGAGAGCGATAGTGACAGATACAGAGAGAGATACAGAGACAGAGACTTAAGAGACAGAGAGATACAGAGACAGAGAGACTCAGAGACAGAGAGATACAGAGACAGAGAGATACAGATACAGAGAGATACAGAGACAGAGATATACAGAGAGAGATGAAGAGATAGAGAGATTCAGAGAAAGAGAGTTTCAGAGACAGAGAGCTGAAGAGACAGAGAGATTCAGAGACAGAGAAATGCAGAGACAGAGAGATGCAGAGACAGATAGATACAGAGACAGAAAGATGCAGAGACAGAGATACAGAGACAGAGAGATACAGAGTCAGAGAGATGCAGAGGCAGACAGAGAGTGACAGAGAATGATACAGGGAGAGATACAGAGAGAGATACAGAGAGAGGTGCAGAGGTAGATACAGAGAGATATACAGAGAGAGATAGAGAGAGAGAGATGTCCTGTTGACTAAAATTATAGTGACTGCTCTGTCACTCCTGGTTTTATCCCTCTCTCTCCTTTTATAAACAGGATGGGACATTGAAAATGCTCTAGTCTCCTGGAACCACTGAGATATCAATGAGGATTGAGTATCAGGGTCAGTGTGTCCACTATTTCCACACTCCATCCCTCAGTAACTGTCACACAGCCAATCCAGATCCGGTTAATCTTCTATTTCATTGTGATATAAAAAGTATTGGATTGAAAGGGGTTAACTGAGCCTGTTTGTTTAGTGACTGTGATTAATGTTCGTCTCTATGGATCTAGGCGTGTCGCTGGAGGGTTTGTATCTGCTATTAATAAGCGATTCCTTTCACTGTGTTATCCCAAAAAGTCAGCGGGAGCATCAGCTCCAACACTGCCAGAGATCTGCGGCAAAAAAAAAACCGAGAGGAGGGAGCAGAATCTTTGAACTACCCACAGGGACGTTACAGTAAAGGAGCAGAATCTGGGAACTACCCACAGGAACGTTACAGCAATGGATCAGATTCTGGAAACTACCCACAGGAACGTTACAGCAATGGATCAGATTCTGGGAACTACCCACAGGAACGTTACAGTAAAGGAGCAGAATCTGGGAACTACCCACAGGAACGTTACAGCAATGGATCAGATTCTGGGAACTACCCACAGGAACGTTACAGCAATGGATCAGAATCTGGGTAGTGACCACTGGGACGTTACAGCAATGGACAGGCGTTTATCCTGGGGTCTTTATTGGATTGCTCGAGATCCTTTCCTTTCACCAGATTGGATGCAAGATGTACTCTATATAATTCAGGCGGGTTATTATCCCCTCCTGGCTGTTGTCGGTGTCCCTGGTAAGTCTCACTATCCAGTTGTTCATTGTATAATCTACTTTAAATGTATTATTGCTCTGATCATTTCCATCTTGGAAAGATTTAATGCATGTTCTTCAGTTCCAGTCACGAATCTCACTCCCTATCCAGTATCCACACACAGTTCTCTGGCTGAAATCGGAGACTGCGGTCACAATCTCCGCGCTCCCTTTGACACTGAAATTATTTATATCCAGATGTTCTTTCTATTCCCAATCCTGCCCTCTTTCCATCGCCTCATCACAGCTGCAGAATAATCCATCATCTGTGTCTGTGTCAAATCCAGATTGGACTATTGCGATTAAATGATTAAATTCTAGTCACCCAATTGCTGTTACAAATCTTCATGAAGCACAGTTCACCCCCATCTCTGCTGTCCATATCCTAACACACACTCAACACCAGTCACGTACCTCCCCTCTGCTCACTGAGCTACATTGGTTCCCAATCTTGCAGCTCTCAATAGCAATGTTCTCATTCTGTGATTGTAATTCTCCACAGTCTCACGCAAAACATTTATCCCATTTACAACGAATGGGAAAACAGTAAATTTTCATTCCATGTCCAGTTATATTATTGGAAAGACGGTGGAGGTGCTGTGGATAGATCTCTGGAGGTTGTGTTATTGGGGAGTTAGTGGAGGTGATGTGGATGGGTTTCTGGAGGTTGTGTTATTGGAGGGTTAGTGGAGGTGATGTGGATGGGTTTCTGGAGGTTGTTTTATTGGTACATTTGTGGAGGTCATGTGGAAGTGTTTCTGGAGGTTGTGTTATTGGGGAGTTAGTGGAGGTAATGTGGATGGGTCTCTGGAGGTTGTGTTATTGGTAAATTTGTGGAGGTGATGTGGAAGTGTTTCTGGAGGTTGTGTTATTGGGAAGTTAGTGCAGGGGCTGTGGATGTGTTTCGGGAGATTGTGTTATTGGGGAGTTCCTGGAGGTGATAAGGATGTGGTTTTGGAGGTTGTGTTATTGGGAAGTTAGTGGAGGTTATGAGGATGTGTTTCTGGAGGTTGAATTATTGGGAGTTTAGTGTAGTTGCTGTGGGTGTTTTTCTGGAGGTTGTGTTATTTGGAAGTTAGTGGAAGTCATAAGGATGAGTTTCTGGAGGTTGTGTTATTCACAGTGGAGGCGCTGTGGATGGGCTTCTGGAGATTTTGTTACTGGGAAGTTAGTGGCGGTGCTTTGAGTGAAATGCTGGAGGCTGTGCTATCGGGAAGCTAGTGGGGTTACTGTGGTAGGGTTTCTGGAGATTGTGTTATTGCGAGGTTAGTGGAGGTGATGTGGATGTGTTTCGGGAGGGTGTGTAATTGAGGGGTTAGAGGAGGTAGAACAGAGAACATAGAAAAATACAGCAGAGAACAGGCCTTTCGGCCCACGATGTTGTGCCGAATCTTTGTCCTGGATTATCATTGAATTTACAGTGCAGAAGTCTGCACCTTTGAGTCTGCACCGGCTCTTGCAAAGAGCACCCTACCGAAACACAACACCTCCACCCAACACCAAGGGCAATTTTGGACACTGAGGGCAATTTAGCATGGCCAATACACCTAACCTGCACATCATTGAACTGTGGGAGGAAACCGGAGCACCCGGAGGAAACCCACGCAGACACGGGGAGAACGTGCAGAATCCGCACAGACAGTGACCCAAGCCGGAATCGAACCTGGGACCCTGGAGCTGTGAAGCAATTGTGCTATCCACAATGCTATCGTGCTGCCCTTAAGAACAAATACATATACACTATATAATTTTACCGCTATCCATGTACCTATCCAATAGCTGCTAGATGGTCCCTAATTGTTTCCGACTCAACTACTTCCACAGGCAGTGCATTCCATGCCCCCACTACTCTCTGGGTAAAGAACCTACCTCTGATATCCCTCCTATATCTTCCACCATTCACCTTAAATGTATGTCCCCTTGTAATGGTTTGTTCCACCCGGGGAAAAAGTCTCTGACTGTCTACTCTATCTATTCCCCTGAACATCTTATAAACCTCGATCAAGTCGCCCCTCATCCTTCTCCGTTCCAATGAGAAAAGGCCCAACACCCTCAACATTTCCTCGTAAGTCCTACTCTCCATTCCAGGCAACATCCTGGTAAATCTCCTTTGCACCTTTTCCAAAGCTTCCACATCCTTCCTAAAATGAGGCGACCAAAACTGTACACATTACTCCAAATGTGGCCTTACCAAAGTTTTGTACAGCTGCATCATCACCTCACGGCTCTTAAATGCAACCCTCTGTTAATGAACACTAGCACACCATAGGCCTTCTTCACAGCTCTATACACTTGAGTGGCAACTTTCAAAGATGTATGAACATAGACCCCAAGATCTCTCTGCTCCTCCACATTGCCAAGAACTCTACCGTTAACCCTGTATTCCGTATTAATATTTGTCCTTCCAAAATGGACAACCTCTTACTTTTCAGGCTTCAACTTCATCTGCCACTTCTCAGCCCAGCTCTGCATCCTATCTATGTCTCTTTGCAGCCGACAACAACCCTCCTTACTATCCACAACTCCACCAATCTTCGCATCGTCAGCAAATTTACTGACCCACCCTTCAACTCCCTCATCCAAGTCATTGATGAAAATCACAAACAGCAGAGGACCCAGAACTGATCCCTGCATTATTCCACTGGTAACTGGTATCCAGGCTGAATATTTGCCATGCACCACCACTCTCTGACTTCTATCGGTTAGCCAGTTCGTTATCCAACTGGCCAAATGTCCCACTATCCCATGCCTCGTTACTTTCTGCAGAAGCCTACCATGGGGAGCCTTATCAAATGCCTTACTAAAATCCATGTACACTACATCCACTGCTTTACCTTCATCCACATGCTTGGTCACCTCCTCAAAGAATTCAATAAGATTTGTAAGGCAAGACCTACCCCTCACAAATCCGTGCTGACTATCCCTAATCAAGCAGTGTCTTTCCAGATGCTCAAAAATCCTATCCTTCAGTACCCTTTCCATTACTTTGCCTCCAACCGAAGTAAGACTAACTGGCCTATAATTCCCAGGGTTATCCCTAGTCCCTTTTTTGAACAGGGGCACGACATTCGCCACTCTCCAATCCCCTGGTACCACCCCTGTTGACAGTGAGGACGAAAAGATCATTGCCAACGGCTCTGCAATTTAATATCTTGCTTCCCATAGAATCTTTGGATATACCCCGTCAGGCCCGAGGGACATGTCTATCCTCAAGTTTTTCAAAATGCCCAACACATCTTCCTTTTTACAAGTATTTCCTCGAGCTTACCAAGCTGTTTCACACTGTCCTCTCCAACAATTTCGCCCCTCTCCTTTGTAAATACAGAAGAAAAGTACTCGTTCAAGACCTCTCCTATCTCTTCAGACTCAATGCACAATCTCCCGCTACTGTCCTTGGTCGGACCTACCCTCGCTCTAGTCATTCTCATATATCTCACATATGTGTAAAAGGCCTTGGGGTTTTCCTTGACCCTACCCGCAAAGATTGTTCATGTCCTCTCTTAGCTCTCCTAATCCCTTTCTTCAGTTCCCTCCTGGCTATCTTCTATCCCTCCAATGCCCTGCCTGAACCTTGTTTCCTCAGCCTTACATAAGTCTCCTTTTTCCTCTTAACAAGACATTCAACCTCTCTTATTCCCTCTCTCGACCATCTCTTCCCTGCCTGACAGGGACATACATATCAAGGACACGTAGTACCTGTTCCTTGAACAAGTTCCACATTTCACTTGTGCCTTTCCCTGACAGCCTATGTTCCCAACTGATGCACTTCAATTCTTGTCTGACAACATCGTATTTACCCTTCCCCCAATTGTAAACCTTGCCCTGTTGCACGCACCTATCCCTCTCCATTACTAATGTGAAAGTCACAGAATTTTGGTCACTATCGCCAAAATGCTCCCCCACTAACAAAACTATCACTTGCCCTGGTTCATTACCCAGTACTAAATCGAATATTGCCCCTCCTCTGGTCGGACAATCTACATACTGTGTTAGAAAAGCTTCCTGGACACACTGCACAAACACCACCCCATCCAAACTATTTGATCTAAAGAGTTTCCACTCAATATCTGGGAAGTTAAAGTCGCCCATGACGACTACCCTGTGACTTCTGCACCTTTCCAAAATCTGTTTCCCAATCTGTTCCTCCACATCCCTGTTACTATTGGGGGGCCTATAGAAAACTCCTAACAAGGTGACTGCTCCTTTCCTATTTCTGACTTCAACCCATACTACCTCAGTAGGGTGATACTCCTCGAACTGCCTTTCTGCAGCTGTTATTCTATCTCTAATTAAAAATGCCACACCCCCACCTCTTTTACCCCCCTCCCTAATCGTATTGAAACATCTATAACCAGGGACCTCCAACAACCATTTCTGCCCCTCTTCTATCCAAGTTTCCGTGATGGCCACCACATCGCAGTCCCAAGTACTGATCCATGCCTTAAGTTCTCCCACCTTATTCCTGAGGCTTCTTGCGTTGAAGTATACACAGCTCAACCCATCTCCGTGCCTGCAAGTACTCTCCTTTGTCAGTGTTCCCTTCCCCACTGCATCACTACATGCTTTGGCGTCCTGAATATCGGCTACCTTAGTTGCTGGACTACAAATCCGGTTCCCATTCCCCTGCGAAATTAGTTTAAACCCTCCCGAAGAGTACTACAAATCCGGTTCCCATTCCCCTGCCAAATTAGTTTAAACCCTCCCGAAGAGTACTAGCAAACCTCCCTCCCAGGATATTGGTGCCCCTCTGGTTCAGATGCAACCCGTCCTGCTTGTACAGGTCCCACCTTCCCCAGAATGCGCTCCAATTATCCAAATACCTGAAGCCCTCCCTCCTACACCATTCCTGCAACCACGTGTTCAGCTGCACTCTCTCCCTATTCCTAGCCTTGCTATCACGTGGCACCGGCAACAAACCAGAGATGACAACTCTGTGTGTCCTGGCTTTTAACTTCCAGCCTAACTCCCTAAACTTGTTTATTACCTCCACACCCCTTTTCCTACCTATGTCGTTGGTATCAATGTGCACCACGACTTCTGGGTGCTCCCCCCCCCCCTCCCCTTAAGGATCCTGAAGACATCCCTGGTCCTGGCACCCGGGAGGCAACATACCTTCCGGGAGTCTCGCTCGCGACCACAGAATCATCTTCTATCTATTCCCCTAACCATTGAATCTCCTACAACTATTGCTTTACTATTCTCCCCCCTTCCCTTCTGAGCGCCAGAGCCAGACTCAGTGCCTGAGACATGGCCGCTAGGGCCTTCCCCCGGTAGGTCATCCCCCCCAACAGCATCCAAAACGGTATACTTGTTTTGAAGGGGAACGGCCACGAGGGATCCCTGCACTGTCTGCCTGTGTGTTTTTTTGCCCCTGACTGTAACTCAGCTATTCTTGTCCTGTACCTTGGGTGTAGTTACCTCCCTGTAACTCTTCTCAATCACCCCCTCTTCCTCCCGGATGATCCGAAGTTCATCCAGCTTCAGCTCCAGTTCCCTAACACGGTCTTTGAGGAGCTGAAGTTGGGTGCACTTCCCGCAGGTATAGTCAGTGGGGACACCGGTGGTATCCCTCACCATCCACATCCTACAGGAGGAGCATGCAACTGGCCTAGCCTCCATCCCCTCTTACCTGGCAGAATATAGCTGCCCTGTGGGCTAACTAGATCTCCGCCCTCCGACTCTGCTCCCAGTCACCTACACTTTATGTAAATTCCTGGCTCTCTTCTCACTCTTTGCGGAAATATGGGAAACAAAATGAAAGGAGCACCTTACTCCCTCCTCACCTAACTCCCTTGGTCACCAAACTCTAACTACAGCACTCAAATGCACCAAATTCAGCACTCAGAGCAAAACACAGAGGTGATGTGAATGGGTTTCTGGTGGTTGTGTTATTGGGAAGTTAGTGGAGGTGATGTGGATGCGTTTCTGGAGGTTGTGTTATTTGGAAGTTATTGGGGATGTTGTGGTTGGGTTTGTCGATGTTTTCTAATTGGGAAGTTAGTGTTGGTGATGACGATGTGTCTCTGGAGGTTGTGTTATTGGGAAATTACTGGAGGTCATGAGGATGGGTTTTCTGGAGGTTGTGTTATTGGGGAGTTATTGGAGGTGATGTGGATGGGTTTCTGCAGGGTGTGTGATTGGGAAGTTAGTGGAGGTGATGAGGATGTTTTTATGGAGGTTGTGTTTTTAGGGAGTTAGTGGAGTTGCTGTGGATGTGTTTCTGGAGGTTGTGTTATTGGGAGGTTAGGGGTGGTGATGAGGATGGGTTTCTGGAGGTTGTGTTATTGGGAATTTAGTGGAGTTGCTGTGGTTGGGTTTCTTGAGATTGTATTATTAGAAGTTTAGTGCAGGTGATGAGGATGTGTTTACCAAGGCTGTGTTATTGGGAGGTTGGTGGGGGTGCTGTGGATGTGTTTTTTGAGGTTTTGTTATTGGGTAGACAGTGGAGGTACTGTGGATGTGTTTCTGGAGGTTGTGTTATTGGGAAGTTAGGGGAGGTGATGTGGATGGGTTTCTGGAGGTTGTGTTATTGGGAGGTTAGGGGTGGTGATGAGGATGGGTTTCTGGAGGTTGTATTATTGGGAATTTAGTGGAGTTGCTGTGGTTGGGTTTCTTGAGATTGTATTATTAGAAGTTTAGTGCAGGTGATGAGGATGTG
Organism: Scyliorhinus torazame; assembly: GCF_047496885.1. Classification (NCBI taxonomy): domain Eukaryota; kingdom Metazoa; phylum Chordata; class Chondrichthyes; order Carcharhiniformes; family Scyliorhinidae; genus Scyliorhinus; species Scyliorhinus torazame. The sequence continues at coordinate 136,689,772 of NC_092726.1, read as the reverse complement.
TTTACCAAGGCTGTGTTATTGGGAGGTTGGTGGGGGTGCTGTGGATGTGTTTTTGGAGGTTTTGTTATTGGGTAGATAGTGGAGGTGCTGTGGATGTGTTTCTGGAGGTTGTGTTATTGAAATGAAAAGGAAAATTGAAAATCGCTTATTGTCACAAGTCGGCTTCAAATGAAGTTACTGTGAAAGCCCCTAGTCGCCCCATTACGGCGACTGTTCGGGGAGGCTGGGACGGGAATTCAGCCGTGCTGCTGGCCTGCTTGGTCTGCTTTCAAAGCCAGCGATGTAGCCCTGTGCAAACCAGTCCCTACTGGAACCAGTCCCTACTGGAAACAGTGGCGGTTCTCTGGATGTGTTTCTGTAGGTTCTGTTATTGGGAAGTTACTGGAGGTGATGAAGATGTCTTTATGTAGATTGTGTTGTTGGGAAGTTAATGGAGGTGATGATGATTGATTTCTGGAGGTTGTGTTATTGGGAAATTAGTGGAGCTGCTGTGGATGGGTTTCTGGAGGTTGTGTTATTGGGAAGTTGGTGGAGGTGATGTGGATGTGCTTCTGGAGGTTGTGTTATTGGGTAGTTAGTGGAGGTGATGAGGGTGTATTTCTGGAGATTGTGTTATTGTGAAGTTAGTGGAGGTGATGTGGATGTGAATCTGGAAGTTATATTATTGGGGCGTTCGTGGAGGTAATTATGCATGTATTTCTGGAGGTTGTATTATTGCGTCCAGAAGGAGGGGCGGTGTTTGCCAGAGCTGTTGGTGGCGGGGGGGGGGGGGCGGGGGGGGGGGGGGTTGGAACTAATGTGGCAGGGTGATGGGAACCGATGCAGGAAGTGGGAAGTTAGTAAAATAGGGTCAGAAGAAAAAGGCAGTGAGGGGGAAATTGTAAGGCAGAGGAGCCATAGTCAAAAATTAAAAAGAGCGACAGTACAAGGTACAGTGACTGAGGGGAGCTCAGTGAATATGACCAGGAATACTAAAAGGAATAAAACGGGAAGTGAAAACATAAATGGTAAGCGACGCGGCAGGTTGTTACATGAAGATATGGGTTAATCTACATTTCGATTGGTTTAACCAGGTCGGTCAAGGCAGCCTTGAGGTGGAGTTTATAGAATGTATCCGCGATAGTTTCCGAGAACAGTATTTAATGGAACCTACGGGGGGGGGGGGGGGGGGGGGGGACAAGCGGTCCTACAACTGGTCCTGTGTAATGAGATCGGATTGATTAATTATCTCATAGTTAGGGATCCTCTCGGAGGAGCGATCACAATATGGTGGAATTTAAAGTACAGATGGAGGGTGAGAAGGTAAAATCAAACACTAGTTCTTTGTGCTTGAACAAAGGAGATTGCAATGGGATGAGAGAAGAGCTCGCTGAGGTAAACTGGGAGCAAAGACGTTATGGTGAAACAGTTGAGGAACAGTGGAAAACTTTCCAAGCGATTTTTCACAGTGCTCAGCAAAGGTTTATACCAACAAAAAGGAAGGACGTTAGAAAGTGGGGAAATCGACCGTGGACATCTAAGGAAATAAGGGAGTGTATCCAATTGAAGGAAAAAGCATACGAAGTAGCAAAGATCAGTGGGAGACTCGAGGACTGGGAAACCTTTAGGTAGCATCAGAAAGCTATTAAAAAGCGATAAAGAAGACTGAGATAGATTATGAGAGTAACCTTGCTCAGAATATAAAAACAGATAGGAAACGTTTCTACAAATATATAAAACAAAATAGAGTAGTAAGGTAAATATTGACTCTTTAGAGGATGAGAAGGAAGATAAAGAAATGGCTGAGGAACTGAACAGGTTTTTTGGGTCGTTCTTCGCAGTGGAAGACACAAATAACATGCCAGTGACTGATTGAAATGAGGCTCTGACAGGGAGGACCTTGAGATGATTGTTACCAGTAAGAAGGTAGTGATGGGCAAGCTAATGGGGCTAAAGGTAGACAAGTCTCCTGGACCTGATGGAGTGCATCCCAGAGTGCTAAAAGAGATGGTTCGGGAAATTGCAAATGCACTCGTGATAATTTACCAAAATTCACTAGACTCTGGGGTGGTCCCGGCGGATTCGAAATTTGCAAACGTGACACCACTGTTTAAAAGAGGAGGTAGGCAGAAAGCGGGTAATTATAGGCCAGTGAACTTAACTTCGGTAGTAGGGAAGATGCTGGAATCTATCATCAAGGAAGAAATAGCGAGGCATCTGGATGGAAATTGTCCCATTGGGCAGACGCAGCATGGGTTCCTAAAGGGCAGGCCGTGCCTAACTAAATTAGTGGATTTTTTTGAGTGCATTACCACTGCGGTAGATAACGGGGAGCCAATGGATGTGGTATATCTGGATTTCCAGAAAGCCTTTGAACTTCGAGCCACACAAAAGGTTGCTGCATAAGATAAAGATGCATGGCATTAAGGGGAAAGTAGTAGCATGGATAGAGGATTGGTTGATTAATAGAAAGCAAAGAGTGGGTATTAATGGGTGTTTCGCTGGTTGGCAATCAGTAGCTAGTGGTCTCTCAGGGATCAGTGTTGGGCCCACAACTGTTCACAGTTTACATAGATGATTTGGAGTTGGGGACCAAGGGCAATGTGTCAAAGTTTACAGACGACACTAAGATAAGTGGTAAAGCAAAAAGTGCCGAGGATACTGGAAGTCTGCAGAGGGATTTGGATAAGTTAAGTGAAAGGCCTTTACTCTGGCAGATGGAATACAATGTTGACAAATGTGAGGTCATACATTTTGGTAGGAATAACAGCAAAAGGGATTATTATTTAAATGATAAAATATTAAAACATGCTGCTGTGCAGAGAGACCTGGGTGTGCTAGTGCATGAGTCGCAAAAAGTTGGTTTACAGGTGCAAAAGGTGATTAAGAAGGCAAATGGAATTTTCTCCTTCATTGCTAGAGGGATGGAGTTTAAGACTAGGGAGGTTCTGCTGCAATTGTATAAGGTGTTAGTGAGGCCACACCTGGAGTATTGTGTTCAGTTTTCGTCTCCATACCCGAGAAAGGACGTACTGGCGCTGGAGGGGGTGCAGAGGAGATTCACTAGGTTAATCCCAGAGCTGAAAGGGCTGGATTACGAGGAGAGGTTGAATAGACTGGGACTGTACTCGTTGGAATTTAGAAGGATGAGGGGGGATCTTACAGAAACATATAAAATTATGAAAGTAATAGATTGGATAGATGCGGCCAGGTTGCTTCCACTGGAGGGTGAAATAAGGGAAGTAGATTTAGGACTGAGTTTAGAAGCAACCTCTTCACCCAAATGGTTGTGAATCTATGGAATTCCTTGCCCAGTGTAGCAGTTGATGCTCCTTCATTAAATGTTTTTAAGATAAAGATAGATAGTTTTTTGAAGAATAAAAGGATGACGGGTTATGGTGTTCGGGCCGGAAAGTGGAGCTGAGTCCACAAAAGATCAGCCATGATCTCATTGAATGGCGGAGCAGGCTCTAGGGCCCAGATGGTTTACCCCTGCTCCTAGTTCTTATGTTCTTAAAGATCATTGTGATGTGGATGGGTTTCTGGACGATGTGTTATTGGGAAGTTAGTGGAGGTGATGAGGGTGGGTTTCTGGAGGTTCTGTTATTGGGAAGTTAGGGGAGGTGATGTGGATGTGTTTCTGGAGGTTGTGTTATTCGGAGGTTAGTGGAGATATGAGGATTTGTTTCTGGAGGTTGTGTTATTGAGAAGTTAATTGACGTGATGTGGATGGATTTCTGGAGGTTGTGTTATTGGGAAGTTTAAGGGGGTGATGGGAATGGGTTTCTGGAGTTTATGTTATTGGGGAGTTCGTGGAGGTGATGTGGATGTGTTTCTGGAGGTTGTGTTATTCGGAGGTTAGTGGAGGTATGAGGATTTGTTTCTGGATGGTGTGTTATTGAGAAGTTAGTTGACGTGATGTGGATGGATTTCTGGAGGTTGTGTTTTGGGGAGTTAGTGGAGGTGTTTCTGGAGGTTGTGTTATTGGGAAGTTAGTGGAGGTATGAGGATTTGTTTCTGGATGGTGTGTTATTGAGAAGTTAGTTGACGTGATGTGGATGGATTTCTGGAGGTTGTGTTTTGGGGAGTTAGTGGAGGTGTTTCTGGAGGTTGTGTTATTGGGGAGTTAGTGGAGGTGATGAGGATGTGTTTCAGGAGGTTGTGTAACTGGGAAGTTAGTGGAGTTTATGAGGCTGTGTTTCTGGAGGATGTATTGTTGGGAAGTTAGTCGAGGTGATGTGAATGTGTTTGTGGAGGTTGTGTAATTCAGCTGATCTGGATGGGTTTCTGGATGTTTTGGTTTTCGGAAATTAGTGGAGGTGTTTTGGATGTGATTCTGGATGTTGTGTTTTGGGGAGATAGTGAAGGTGATGAGGGTATGTTCCTTGAGGTTGTGTTATTGGGAAGTTATTGGAGGTGATGTGGATGTGTTTCTGGAGATGTGTTTTTGGGTGATTAGTGGAGTTGATGAGGATGCTTTTCTTGAGGTTGTGTCATTGCGAAGTTAGTGGAGGTGATGTCAATATGTTTGTGGTGGTTGTGTTATTGGGAAGTTAGTGGAGGTGATGTGAATATGTTTGTGGGGGTTGTGTTATTGGGAAGTTAGTGGAGGTGATATGAATATGTTTGTGGAGATTCTGTTATGGGGAAGTTAGTGGATGTGTCCTGAATGTGTTTGTGGAGGCTGTGTTATTGGGAAGTTAGTGGAAGTGTTTCTGAAGGTTGTGCTATTGATGAGTTACTGGAGGTGATGAGATTGTATTTCTGGAGTTTGTGTTATTGGGAAGTTAGTGGAGGTGATGCGAATACGTTTGTGGAGGTTGTGATATTGAGAATATAGTGGGGCTGATGACCATGTATTTATGGAAGTTGTGTTCTTAGGGAGTTCATAGTGGTGATGTGAATGTGTTTCTGGTGGTTATGTTATTGGGTAGCTAGTGGAGGAGATGAGGATGTGTTTCTGGAGGTTGTGTTTTTGCGAAGTTAGTGGAGGTGATGTGGATGGCTTTCTGGAGGTTGTGTTATTGGGAAGTTCGTGGAGGTGATGTGAATATGATTGTTGTGGTTGTGATATTGGGAAGTTAGTAGAGTTGATGAGGATGGATTTCTTGAGGTTGTGTTATTTGGAAGTTAGGGGAGGTGATGTGGATGTGTTTCTGGAGGTTGTGTTATTGAAGGTTTGGTGGAGGTGATGTGGATAGTTTTATGCAGTTTGTCTTATTGGGGAGTTAGTGGTGGTGATGAGGATGTGTTTCTGGTGGTTGTGTTATTGAATGTTTGGTGGAGGTGATGTGGATAGTTTTCTGCAGTTTGTCTTATTGGGGAGTTAGTGGTGGTGATGAGGATGTGTTTCTGGAGGTTGTGTTATTGTGGAATTAGTGTTGGTGATGAGGATGTGTTTCTGGAGGTTGTGTTATTAGAGAGATTAGTAGAGGCGGTGTGAATGTTTTTGGAGGTTGTGTTATATGGAAGTTAGTGGGGGTGACGAAGATATGTTTCTGGATGTTGTGTAATTGGGGAATTAGTGGAGGTGATGAGGATGGGTTGCTGAAGTTTCTACTTTTGGAAGTTAGTGGAGGTGATGAAGATGCATATCTGGAGGTTTTGTTATTGGGAGGTTAGTGAAGGTGATGAGGATGTGTTTCTGGAGGTTGTGTTTTTGGGAGGTTAGTGGAGGTGATGTGGATGGGTTTCTGGAGGTTGTGGTATTGTGAAGTTAGTGGCGGTGATGTGAATGTGTTTCTAGAGGTTGCGTTTTTGGGTGTTTAGTGGATGTGATGTGGATGGGTTTCTGGAGGTTGTGTTAATGGGGTGCTGGTGGAGGTGATGAGGATGGGATGCTGAAGGTTCTGCTTTTGGAAGTTAGTGGAGGTGATGAGGATGCGTATCTGGAGGTTTTGTTATTGGGAGGTATGTGAAGGTGATGAGGATGTGTTTCTGGAGGTTGTGTTTTTGGGAGGTTAGTGGAGGTGATGTGGATGGGTTTCTGGAGGTTGTGTTATTGGGAAGTCAGTGGCGGTGATGTGGATGGGTTTCTTGAGGTTGTGTTATTAGGATGTTAGTGGAGGTGATGTGAATATGTTTGTGGAGATCCTGTTATGGGGAAGTTAGTGGGTGTCCTGAATGTCTTTGTGGAGGCTGTGTTATTGGGAAGATAGTGGAGGTGCTGTGGATGCGTTTCTGGAGGTTGTGCTATTCATGCTTTACTGGAGCTGATGAGATTGTATTTCTGGAGGTTGTGTTATTGGGAAGTTAGTAGAGGTGATATGCATGGGTTTCTTGAGGTTGTGTTATTTAGAAGTTTGTGGAGGTGATGTGAATATGTTTCTGGAGGGTGTGTTATTGAATGTTTGGTGAGGTGATGTGGATAGTTTTCTGCAGGTTGTGTTATTGGAGAGCTAGTGTTGTTGAGGAGGATGTGTTTCTGGAGGTTACGTTTTTGAGTGTTTAGTGGAGGTGATGTGGATGGATTTCTGGAGGTTGTATTATTGGGAAGTTAGTGGAGATGATGTGGATGGGTTTCAGGAGGTTGTGTTATTTGGAAGTTAGTGGAGGCGATGTGAATATGTTTGTGGAGATTCTGTTATGGGGAAGTTAGTGGATGTGTCCTGAATGTGTTTTTGGAAGCTGTGTTATTGGGAAGTTAGTGGAGGTGCTGTGGATGGGTTTCTGGAGGTTGTGTTATTGGGGAGTAGGAGGAGGTCATGTGAATATGTTTGTGGTGCTTGTGTTATTGGGAAGTTAGTGGAGGTGATTAGGATGTGATTCTGAAGGTTGTGATATTGGGAAGATTTTGGGTGTGTTGAGGATGTATTTCTCGAGGTTGTATTATTGGGAAGTTAGTGGAGGAGATGAGGATGTGTTTCTGGAGGTTGTGTTATTGGGAAGTTACTGGAGGTGATTAGGATGTGATTCTGGAGGTAGTGTTATTAGGAAGTTAGTGGAGGTGATGTGGATGTGTTTCTGGAGGTAGTGTTACTGGGAAGTTACTGGAGATGATTAGGATGTGATTTTGGAGGTGGTGTTATTGGGAAGTTAGTGGAGGTGATGTGGATGGGTTCGTCGTGTTTGCCTTATTGGGAAGTTAGTGGAGGTGCTTTGAATGTGTTTCTGGAGGTTGTGTTATTGAATGTTTGATGGAGGTGATGTGGATATTTTTCTGCAGGTTGTGTTATTGGGGAGTTAGTGGAGGTGATTTGGTTGTGTTTCTGGAGGTTGTGTTATTGGGAGCTTAGTATAGGTGGTGTGAATGTGTTTTTGGAGGCTTTGTTATATTGAAGTTAGTGGTGTGACGAAGATATGTTTCTGGATGTTGTGTTATTGGGGAGTTAGTGGACATGATGTGAATGTGTTTCTGTAGGGTGTGGCTTTGGGTGTTTAGTGGAGGTGATGTGGATGGGTTTCTGGAGGTTGTGTTGTTGGTTAGTTAGTGGAGGTAATGAGGACGTGTTTCTGGAGGTTGTGTTATTGGGTAGATAGTGGTGGTGATGAGGATGTGTTTCTGGAGGTTGTGTAATTGGGAAGTTACTGGAGGTGATGAGGAGGTGTTTCTGGAGGTTGTGTTATTGGGTAGATAGTTTTGGTGATGAGGATGTGTTTCTGGAGGTTGTGTTATTGGGAAGTTACTGAAGGTGATGAGGAGGTGTTTCTGGAGGTTGTGTTATTGGGAGGTGAGTGGAGGTGATGTGGGTGTGTTTCTGGAGGTTGTGTCATTGGGGAGTTAGTTAAGATGATGAGGATGGGCTGCTGAAGTTTGTGTTATTGGGAAGATAGTCGCGGTAATGAGGATGTGTACCTGGAGGTTTTGTTATTGGGAAGTGAGTGGAGGTGATGTGGATGTTTTTCTGAATGTTGTGTTGTTGGAAAGTTAGTGAAGGTGATGTGGATGTGTTACTGGAGTTTGTGTTATTGGGAAGTTCGCGGAGATAATGAGGATGTGATTCCGGAGGTTGTATTGTTGGGAAGTTAGTGGACATGATGTGAATGTGTTTCTGTAGCGTGTGTTTTTGTGTGCTTAGTGGAGGTGATGTGGATGGTTTCTGGTGGTTGTGGTATTGGGGAGTGAGTGGAGGTGATGAGGATGGGATGCTGAAGTTTGTGTTATTGGGATGATAGTCGAAGTAATGATGATGTGTACCTGGAGGTTTTGTTCTTGGGAAGTTAGTGGAGATGATTTGAATGTGTTTCTGGAGTTTCTGGTTTTGGGTAGTTAGTGGAGGTTAAGTGAATGTGTTCCTCGAGGTTGTGTTATTGGTAAGTTAGTGGTGGTGATGTGGATGGGTTTCTTGAGGTTGTGTTATTGGGAGATTAGTGGAGGTGATGTAAATCTGTTTGTGAAGATTATTTTAGGTGGGAAGTTAGTGGATGTGTCCTGAATGTGTTTGTGGAGGCTGTGTTATTGGGAAGTTAGTGGAGGTGCTGTGGATGTGTTTCTGGAGGTTGTGTTATTGAATGTTTGGTGGAGGTGATGTGGATAGTTTTCTGCAGTTTGTGTTATTGGGAAGTTAGTGGAGGTGATGTGGATCGGTTTCTGGACGTTGTTTTACTGCGACGTTAGTGGAGGTGATGTGGATGGGTTCGTCGTGTTTGTCTTATTGGGAAGTTAGGGGAGGTGCTTTCAATGTGTTTCTGGAGGTTGTGTTATTGGATGTTTGATGGAGGTGACGTAGATAGTTTTCTGCAGGATGTGTTATTGGGGAATTAGTGGAGGTGATGAGGATATCTTTCTGGAGGTTGTGTTATTGGGAGGTTAGTGGAGCTGATGTGGATGTGTTTCTGGAGGTTGTTTTATTGGGAGCTTAGTGTAGGCGGTGTGAATGTGATTTTGGAGGCTTAGTTATATTGAAGTTAGTGGTGTGACGAAGATATGTTTCTGGATGTTGTGTTATTGGGGGGTTAGTGGACATGATGTGAATGTGTTTCTGGAGGGTGTGGTTTTGGGTGTTTAGTGGAGGTGATGTGGATGGGTTTCTGTAGGTTGTGTTGTTGGGGAGTTAGTGGAGGTAATGAGGAGGTGTTTCTGGAGGTTGTGTTATTGGGAAGATGGTGGAGGTGATGAGGAGGTGTTTCTGGAGGTTGTGTTATTGGGTAGATAGTGGTGGTGATGAGGATGTTTTTCTGGAGGCTGTGTTATTGGGAGGTTAGTGGAGGTGATGTGGGTGTGTTTCTGGAGGTTGTGTTATTGGGGAGTTAGTTCAGATGATGAGGATGGGACGCTGAAGTTTGTGTTATTGGGAAGATAGTCGAGGTAATAAGGATGTGTACCTGGAGGTTTTGTTATTGGGAAGTGAGTGGAGGTGATGTGGATGGTTTCTGGAGGTAGTGTTACTGGGAAGTTACTGGAGGTGATTAGGATGTGATTCTGGATGTAGTGTTATGAGGAAGTTAGTCGAGGTGATGTGGATAGTTTTCTGCAGGTTGTGTTATTGGGAAGTTAGTGGAGGTGATGTGGATAGGTTTCTGGACGTTGTGTAACTGCGAAGTTAGTGGAGGTGATGTGGATGGGTTCGTCGTGTTTGTCTTATTGGGAAGTTAGGGGAGGTGCTTTCAATGTGTTTCTGGAGGTTGTGTTATTGGATGTTTGATGGAAGTGATGTAGATAGTTTTCTGCAGGATGTGTTATTGGGGAGTTAGTGGAGGTGATGAGGATATGTTTCTGGAGGTTGTGTTATTGGGAAGTTAGTGGAGGTGATGTGAATATGTTTGTGGGGGTTGTGTTATTGGGAAGTTAGTGGAGGTGATATGAATATGTTTGTGGAGATTCTGTTATGGGGAAGTTAGTGGATGTGTCCTGAATGTGTTTGTGGAGGCTGTGTTATTGGGAAGTTAGTGGAAGTGTTTCTGAAGGTTGTGCTATTGATGAGTTACTGGAGGTGATGAGATTGTATTTCTGGAGTTTGTGTTATTGGGAAGTTAGTGGAGGTGATGCGAATACGTTTGTGGAGGTTGTGATATTGAGAATATAGTGGGGCTGATGACCATGTATTTATGGAAGTTGTGTTCTTAGGGAGTTCATAGTGGTGATGTGAATGTGTTTCTGGTGGTTATGTTATTGGGTAGCTAGTGGAGGAGATGAGGATGTGTTTCTGGAGGTAGTGTGATTGGGAAGTTACTGGAGGTGAGGAGGATGTGTTTCTCGAGGCAGTGTTATTGGGAAGTTAGTGGAGGTGATGAGGATGCGTATCTGGAGGTTTTGTTATTGGGAGGTTAGTGAAGGTGATGAGGATGTTTCTGGAGGTTGTGTTTTTGCGAAGTTAGTGGAGGTGATGTGGATGGCTTTCTGGAGGTTGTGTTATTGGGAAGTTCGTGGAGGTGATGTGAATATGATTGTTGTGGTTGTGATATTGGGAAGTTAGTAGAGTTGATGAGGATGGATTTCTTGAGGTTGTGTTATTTGGAAGTTAGGGGAGGTGATGTGGATGTGTTTCTGGAGGTTGTGTTATTGAAGGTTTGGTGGAGGTGATGTGGATAGTTTTATGCAGTTTGTCTTATTGGGGAGTTAGTGGTGGTGATGAGGATGTGTTTCTGGTGGTTGTGTTATTGAATGTTTGGTGGAGGTGATGTGGATAGTTTTCTGCAGTTTGTCTTATTGGGGAGTTAGTGGTGGTGATGAGGATGTGTTTCTGGGGGTTGTGTTATTGTGGAATTAGTGTTGGTGATGAGGATGTGTTTCTGGAGGTTGTGTTATTAGAGAGATTAGTAGAGGCGGTGTGAATGTTTTTGGAGGTTGTGTTATATGGAAGTTAGTGGGGGTGACGAAGATATGTTTCTGGATGTTGTATAATTGGGGAATTAGTGGAGGTGATGAGGATGGGTTGCTGAAGTTTCTACTTTTGGAAGTTAGTGGAGGTGATGAAGATGCATATCTGGAGGTTTTGTTATTGGGAGGTTAGTGAAGGTGATGAGGATGTGTTTCTGGAGGTTGTGTTTTTGGGAGGTTAGTGGAGGTGATGTGGATGGGTTTCTGGAGGTTGTGGTATTGTGAAGTTAGTGGCGGTGATGTGAATGTGTTTCTAGAGGTTGCGTTTTTGGGTGTTTAGTGGATGTGATGTGGATGGGTTTCTGGAGGTTGTGTTAATGGGGTGCTGGTGGAGGTGATGAGGATGGGATGCTGAAGTTTCTGCTTTTGGAAGTTAGTGGAGGTGATGAGGATGCGTATCTGGAGGTTTTGTTATTGGGAGGTATGTGAAGGTGATGAGGATGTGTTTCTGGAGGTTGTGTTTTTGGGAGGTTAGTGGAGGTGATGTGGATGGGTTTCTGGAGGTTGTGTTATTGGGAAGTCAGTGGCGGTGATGTGGATGGGTTTCTTGAGGTTGTGTTATTTGGATGTTAGTGGAGGTGATGTGAATATGTTTGTGGAGATCCTGTTATGGGGAAGTTAGTGGGTGTCCTGAATGTCTTTGTGGAGGCTGTGTTATTGGGAAGATAGTGGAGGTGCTGTGGATGCGTTTCTGGAGGTTGTGCTATTCATGCTTTACTGGAGCTGATGAGATTGTATTTCTGGAGGTTGTGTTATTGGGAAGTTAGTAGAGGTGATATGCATGGGTTTCTTGAGGTTGTGTTATTTAGAAGTTTGTGGAGGTGATGTGAATATGTTTCTGGAGGGTGTGTTATTGAATGTTTGGTGAGGTGATGTGGATAGTTTTCTGCAGGTTGTGTTATTGGAGAGCTAGTGTTGTTGAGGAGGATGTGTTTCTGGAGGTTACGTTTTTGAGTGTTTAGTGGAGGTGATGTGGATGGATTTCTGGAGGTTGTATTATTGGGAAGTTAGTGGAGATGATGTGGATGGGTTTCAGGAGGTTGTGTTATTTGGAAGTTAGTGGAGGCGATGTGAATATGTTTGTGGAGATTCTGTTATGGGGAAGTTAGTGGATGTGTCCTGAATGTGTTTTTGGAAGCTGTGTTATTGGGAAGTTAGTGGAGGTGCTGTGGATGGGTTTCTGGAGGTTGTGTTATTGGGGAGTAGGAGGAGGTCATGTGAATATGTTTGTGGTGCTTGTGTTATTGGGAAGTTAGTGGAGGTGATTAGGATGTGATTCTGAAGGTTGTGATATTGGGAAGATTTTGGGTGTGTTGAGGATGTATTTCTCGAGGTTGTATTATTGGGAAGTTAGTGGAGGAGATGAGGATGTGTTTCTGGAGGTTGTGTTATTGGGAAGTTACTGGAGGTGATTAGGATGTGATTCTGGAGGTAGTGTTATTAGGAAGTTAGTGGAGGTGATGTGGATGTGTTTCTGGAGGTAGTGTTACTGGGAAGTTACTGGAGATGATTAGGATGTGATTTTGGAGGTGGTGTTATTGGGAAGTTAGTGGAGGTGATGTGGATGGGTTCGTCGTGTTTGCCTTATTGGGAAGTTAGTGGAGGTGCTTTGAATGTGTTTCTGGAGGTTGTGTTATTGAATGTTTGATGGAGGTGATGTGGATATTTTTCTGCAGGTTGTGTTATTGGGGAGTTAGTGGAGGTGATTTGGTTGTGTTTCTGGAGGTTGTGTTATTGGGAGCTTAGTATAGGTGGTGTGAATGTGTTTTTGGAGGCTTTGTTATATTGAAGTTAGTGGTGTGACGAAGATATGTTTCTGGATGTTGTGTTATTGGGGAGTTAGTGGACATGATGTGAATGTGTTTCTGTAGGGTGTGGCTTTGGGTGTTTAGTGGAGGTGATGTGGATGGGTTTCTGGAGGTTGTGTTGTTGGTTAGTTAGTGGAGGTAATGAGGACGTGTTTCTGGAGGTTGTGTTATTGGGTAGATAGTGGTGGTGATGAGGATGGGTTTCTGGAGGTTGTGTAATTGGGAAGTTACTGGAGGTGATGAGGAGGTGTTTCTGGAGGTTGTGTTATTGGGTAGATAGTTTTGGTGATGAGGATGTGTTTCTGGAGGTTGTGTTATTGGGAAGTTACTGAAGGTGATGAGGAGGTGTTTCTGGAGGTTGTGTTATTGGGAGGTGAGTGGAGGTGATGTGGGTGTGTTTCTGGAGGTTGTGTCATTGGGGAGTTAGTTAAGATGATGAGGATGGGCTGCTGAAGTTTGTGTTATTGGGAAGATAGTCGCGGTAATGAGGATGTGTACCTGGAGGTTTTGTTATTGGGAAGTGAGTGGAGGTGATGTGGATGTTTTTCTGAATGTTGTGTTGTTGGAAAGTTAGTGAAGGTGATGTGGATGTGTTACTGGAGTTTGTGTTATTGGGAAGTTCGCGGAGATAATGAGGATGTGATTCCGGAGGTTGTATTGTTGGGAAGTTAGTGGACATGATGTGAATGTGTTTCTGTAGCGTGTGTTTTTGTGTGCTTAGTGGAGGTGATGTGGATGGTTTCTGGTGGTTGTGGTATTGGGGAGTGAGTGGAGGTGATGAGGATGGGATGCTGAAGTTTGTGTTATTGGGATGATAGTCGAAGTAATGATGATGTGTACCTGGAGGTTTTGTTCTTGGGAAGTTAGTGGAGATGATTTGAATGTGTTTCTGGAGTTTCTGGTTTTGGGTAGTTAGTGGAGGTTAAGTGAATGTGTTCCTCGAGGTTGTGTTATTGGTAAGTTAGTGGTGGTGATGTGGATGGGTTTCTTGAGGTTGTGTTATTGGGAGATTAGTGGAGGTGATGTAAATCTGTTTGTGAAGATTATTTTAGGTGGGAAGTTAGTGGATGTGTCCTGAATGTGTTTGTGGAGGCTGTGTTATTGGGAAGTTAGTGGAGGTGCTGTGGATGTGTTTCTGGAGGTTGTGTTATTGAATGTTTGGTGGAGGTGATGTGGATAGTTTTCTGCAGTTTGTGTTATTGGGAAGTTAGTGGAGGTGATGTGGATCGGTTTCTGGACGTTGTTTTACTGCGACGTTAGTGGAGGTGATGTGGATGGGTTCGTCGTGTTTGTCTTATTGGGAAGTTAGGGGAGGTGCTTTCAATGTGTTTCTGGAGGTTGTGTTATTGGATGTTTGATGGAGGTGACGTAGATAGTTTTCTGCAGGATGTGTTATTGGGGAATTAGTGGAGGTGATGAGGATATCTTTCTGGAGGTTGTGTTATTGGGAGGTTAGTGGAGCTGATGTGGATGTGTTTCTGGAGGTTGTTTTATTGGGAGCTTAGTGTAGGCGGTGTGAATGTGATTTTGGAGGCTTAGTTATATTGAAGTTAGTGGTGTGACGAAGATATGTTTCTGGATGTTGTGTTATTGGGGGGTTAGTGGACATGATGTGAATGTGTTTCTGGAGGGTGTGGTTTTGGGTGTTTAGTGGAGGTGATGTGGATGGGTTTCTGTAGGTTGTGTTGTTGGGGAGTTAGTGGAGGTAATGAGGAGGTGTTTCTGGAGGTTGTGTTATTGGGAAGATGGTGGAGGTGATGAGGAGGTGTTTCTGGAGGTTGTGTTATTGGGTAGATAGTGGTGGTGATGAGGATGTTTTTCTGGAGGCTGTGTTATTGGGAGGTTAGTGGAGGTGATGTGGGTGTGTTTCTGGAGGTTGTGTTATTGGGGAGTTAGTTCAGATGATGAGGATGGGACGCTGAAGTTTGTGTTATTGGGAAGATAGTCGAGGTAATAAGGATGTGTACCTGGAGGTTTTGTTATTGGGAAGTGAGTGGAGGTGATGTGGATGGTTTCTGGAGGTAGTGTTACTGGGAAGTTACTGGAGGTGATTAGGATGTGATTCTGGATGTAGTGTTATGAGGAAGTTAGTCGAGGTGATGTGGATAGTTTTCTGCAGGTTGTGTTATTGGGAAGTTAGTGGAGGTGATGTGGATAGGTTTCTGGACGTTGTGTAACTGCGAAGTTAGTGGAGGTGATGTGGATGGGTTCGTCGTGTTTGTCTTATTGGGAAGTTAGGGGAGGTGCTTTCAATGTGTTTCTGGAGGTTGTGTTATTGGATGTTTGATGGAAGTGATGTAGATAGTTTTCTGCAGGATGTGTTATTGGGGAGTTAGTGGAGGTGATGAGGATATGTTTCTGGAGGTTGTGTTATTGGTAGGTTAGTGGAGCTGATGTGGATGTGTATCAGGAGGTTGTGTTATTGGGAGCTTAGTATAGGTGGTGTGAATTTGTTTTTGGAAACTTTGTTATATTGAAGTTAGTGGTGTGACGAAGATATGTTTCTGGATGTTGTGTTATTGGGGGGTTAGTGCACATGATGTGACTGCGTTTCTGGAGGGTGTGGTTTTAGGTGTTTAGTGGAGGTGATGTGGATGGGTTTCTGTACGTTGTGTTGTTGGGGAGTTAGTGGAGGTAATGAGGAGGTGTTTTTGGAGGTTGTGTTATTGGGAAGATAATGCTGGTGATGAGGATGTGTTTCTGGAGGTTGTGTTATTGGGAAGTTCGTTGATGTGATGAGGTTGTGTTTCTGGAGGTTGTGTTATTGGGACGTTAGTGGTGGTGATGTGGGTGTGTTTCTGGAGGTTGTGTCATTGGGGAGTTAGTTAAGATGATGAGGATGGGCTGCTGAAGTTTGTGTTATTGGGAAGATAGTCGAGGTAATGAGGATGTGTACGTTGAAGGTTTTGTTATTGGGAAGTGAGTGGAGGTGATGTGGATGTTTTTCTGAATGTTGTGTTATTGGAAAGTTAGTGAAGGTGATGTGGATGTGTTACTGGAGTTTGTGTTATTGGGAAGTTCGCGGAGATAATGAGGATGTGATTCCGGAGGTTGTATTGTTGGGAAGTTAGTGGACATGATGTGAATGTGTTTCTGTAGCGTGTGTTTTTGTGTGCTTAGTCGAGGTGATGTGGATGGTTTCTGGAGGTTGTGGTATTGGGGAGTGAGTGGAGGTGATGAGGATGGGATGCTGAAGTTTGTGTTATTGGGATGATAGTCGAAGTAATGATGATGTGTACCTGGAGGTTTTGTTCTTGGGATGTTAGTGGAGATGATTTGAATGTGTTTCTGGAGTTTCTGGTTTTGGGTGGTTAGTGGAGATTAAGTGAATGTGTTCCTCGAGGTTGTGTTATTGGTAAGTTAGTGGTGGTGATGTGGATGGGTTTCTTGAGGTTGTGTTATTGGGATATTAGTGGAGGTGATGTAAATCTGTTTGTGAAGATTCTTTTAGGTGGGAAGTCAGTGGATGTGTCCTGAATGTGTTTGTGGAGGCTGTGTTATTGGGAAGTTAGTGGAGGTGCTGTGGATGTGTTTCTGGAGGTTGTGTTATTGAATGTTTGGTGGAGGTGATGTGGATAGTTTTCTGCAGTTTGTGTTATTGGGAAGTTAGTGGAGGTGATGTGGATCGGTTTCTGGACGTTGTTTTACTGCGACGTTAGTGGAGGTGATGTGGATGGGTTCGTCGTGTTTGTCTTATTGGGAAGTTAGGGGAGGTGCTTTGAATGTGTTTCTGGAGGTTGTGTTATTGGATGTTTGATGGAGGTGACGTAGATAGTTTTCTGCAGGATGTGTTATTGGGGAGTTAGTGGAGGTGATGAGGATATGTTTCTGGAGGTTGTGTTATTGGGAGGTTAGTGGAGCTGATGTGGATGTGTTTCTGGAGGTTGTGTTATTGGGAGCTTAGTATAGGTGGTGTGAATGTGTTTTTGGAGGCTTAGTTATATTGAAGTTAGTGGTGTGACGAAGATATGTTTCTGGATGTTGTGTTATTGGGGGGTTAGTGGACATGATGTGAATGTGTTTCTGGAGGGTGTGGTTTTGGGTGTTTAGTGGAGGTGATGTGGATGGGTTTCTGGAGGTTGTGTTGTTGGGGAGTTAGTGGAGGTAATGAGGAGGTGTTTCTGGAGGATGTGTTAT
This sequence comes from Scyliorhinus torazame, assembly GCF_047496885.1. Classification (NCBI taxonomy): domain Eukaryota; kingdom Metazoa; phylum Chordata; class Chondrichthyes; order Carcharhiniformes; family Scyliorhinidae; genus Scyliorhinus; species Scyliorhinus torazame. Next base: position 136,673,089 of record NC_092726.1, on the reverse strand, counting down.
TGGGAAGTTAGTGGAGGTGATGAGGATGTGTTTCTGGAGGTTGTGTTATTGGGAAGTTACTGGAGGTGATGAGGAGGTGTTTCTGGAGGTTGTGTTATTGGGTAGATAGTGGTGGTGATGAGGATGTTTTTCTGGAGGCTGTGTTATTGGGAAGTTAGTGGAGGTGTTGAGGATGTGTTTCTGGAGGTTGTGTTATTGGAAAGTTACTGGAGGTGATGAGGATGTGTTTCTGGAGGTTGTGTTATTGGGAAGTTAGTGGAGGTGTTGAGGATGTGTTTCTGGAGGTTGTGTTATTGGGAAGTTACTGGAGGTGATGAGGAGGTGTTTCTGGAGGTTGTGCTATTGGGTAGATAGTGGTGGTGATGAGGATGTTTTTCTGGAGGCTGTGTTATTGGGAAGTTCGTGGATGTGATGAGGATGTGTTTCTGGAGGTTGTGTTATTGGGAGGTTAGTGGAGGTGATGTGGGTGTGTTTCTGGAGGTTGTGTCATTGGGGAGTTAGTTAAGATGATGAGGATGGGATGCTGAAGTTTGTGTTATTGGGAAGATAGTCGAGATAATGAGGATGTGTACCTGAAGGTATTGTTATTGGGAAGTGAGTGGAGGTGATGTGGATGTTTTTCTGAATGTTGTGTTATTGGAAAGTTAGTGGAGGTGATGTGGATGTGTTACTGGAGTTTGTGTTATTGGGAAGTTCGCGGAGATAATGAGGATGTGATTCCGGAGGTTGTACTGTTGGGAAGTTAGTGGACATGATGTGAATGTGTTTCTGTAGGGTGTGTTTTTGGGTGCTTAGTGGAGGTGATGTGGATGGTTTCTGGAGGTTGTGGTATTGGGGAGTGAGTGGAGGTGATGTAAATCTGTTTGTGGAGATTCTGTTATGGGGAAGTTAGTGGATGTGTCCTGACTGTGTTTGTGGAGGCTGTGTTATTGGGAAGTTAGTGGAGGTGCTGTGGATGGGTTTCTACAGGTTGTGTTATTGGCGAGTTAGTGGTGGTGATGTGAATATGTTTGTGGTGGTTGTGATATTTGGACGATAGTGAGCGTGATGAGGATGCATTTATGGAAGTTGTGTTATTGGGGAGTTAGTAGAGACGATGTGGATGAGTTTCTGGTGGTTGTTCGATTGGGATGTTGTAGGGGGTGATGTGGATGCTTTTGCGGAGGTTGTGTTATTGGGTAGCTAGTGGAGGTGATGAGGATGTGTTTCTGGACGTTGTGTTATTGGGTAGCTAGTGGAGGTGATCTGGATGGGTTTCTGGAGGTTGTGTTATTGGGAAGTTAATGGAGGTGATGAGATTGTACTTCTGGAGGTTGTGTTATTGGGAAGTTAATGGAGGTGACGAGATTGTATTTCTGGAGGTTGTGTTATTGGGAAGTTAGTGGCGGTGATGTGTATATGTTTGTGGAGGTTGTGATATTGAGAAGATATTGGGGCTGATGAGCATGCATTTATGGAAGTTGTGTTCTTAGGGAGTTCGTAGTGGTGATGTGAATGTGTTTCTGGTGGTTGTGTTATTGGGTAGCTAGTGGAGGAGATGAGGATGTGTTTCTGGAGGTTGTATTATTGGGAAGTGAGTGAAGATGATGTGGATCGGTTTCTTGAGGTTGTGTTATTGGGAAGTTAGTGGTGGTGATGTGAATATGTTTGTGGACATTCTGTTATGGGGTAGTTAGTGGATGTGTCCTGAATGTGTTTGTGGAGGCTGTGTTATTGGGAAGTTAGTGGAGGTAATGAGGATGGGTTTCTGGAGGCTTTGCTATTGATGAGTTAGTGGAGGTGTTGTGAATATGATTGTGGATGTTGTGATATTGGGAAGATAGTGGGGGTGATGAGGATTTATTAATGGAAGTTGTGTTATTGGGGCGTTAGTAGACGCGATGTGGATGTGTCTCTGGTTGTTGTGATATTGGGATGTTAGAGGGGGTGATGTGGATGTGTTTGCAGAGGTTGTGTTATTGGGAAGTTAGTGGATGTGTCCTGAATGTGTTTCTGGAGGTTGTGTTATTGGGAAGTTACTGGAGGTGATGAGGATGGGTTTATGGAGGTATTGTTATTGGGAGGTTAGTGGAGGTGATGTGAATATGTTTGTGGAGGTTGTGATATTGGGAAGATAGTGGGGGTGATTAAGATGTATTATGGAAGTTGTGTTACTGGGGCGTTAGTAGAGGCGATGTGGATGTGTTTCTGGAGATTGTGTTATTGCGAAGTTAGTGGAGGTGCTGTGGATGTGTTTCTGGAGGTTGTGTTATTGGGAAGTTAGTGGGGGTGCTCTGAATGTGTTTCTTGAGGTTGTGTTATTGGATGGTAGGTGGAGGTGATGTGGATAGTTTTCTGCAGTTTATGTTATTGGGGAGTTAGTGGTGGTGATGTGAATATGTTTGTGGAGGTTGTGATATTGGGAAGAAAGTGGGTGTAATGAGGATGTATTAATGGAATTTGTGTTATTGGGGCGTTAGTAGAAGCGATGTGGATGTAATTCTGGAGGTTGTGTTATTGGGAAGTTAGTGGAGGTGGTGTGGATGGGTCTCTGGATGTTGTGTTATTGCGAAGTTAGTGGAGGTGATGAGGATGTGTTTCAGGAGGTTGTGTTATTGGGAAGTTACTGGAGGTGATGAGGAATGTGATTCTGGAGGTGGTGTTATTGCGAAGTTACTGGAGGTGATGAGGATGTGTTTCTGGAGGTTGTTTTATTGGGAAGTTACAGGAGGTTATGAGGAATGTGTTTCTGGAGGTTGTGTATTGGGAAGTTAGTGGAGGTGATGTGGATGTGTTTCTGGAGGTTGTGTTATTGAGAGATTAGTATAGGTGGTGTGAATGTTTTTGGAGGCTTGTTAAATGGAAGTTAGTGGGGGTGACGAAGATATGTTTCTGGATGTTGTGTTATTGGGGGGGTTAGGGGACATGATGTGAATGTGGTTCTGTAGGGTGTGTTTTTGGGTGTTTAGTGGAGGTGATAAAGAACAAAGAACAAAGAAATGTACAGCACAGGAACAGGACCTTCGGCCCTCCAAGCCCGTGCCGACCATGCTGCCCGACTTAACTACAATCTTCTACACTTCCTGGGTCCGTATCCTTCTATTCCCATCCTATTCATGTATTTGTCAAGATGCCCCTTAAATGTCACTATCGTCCCTGCTTCCACCACCTCCTCCGGAAGCGAGTTCCAGGCACCCACTACCCTCTGCGTAAAAACTTGCCTCGTACATCTACTCTAAACCTTGCCCCTCTCACCTTAAACCAATGCGCCCTAGTAAATGACCCCTCTACCCTGGGGAAAAGCCTCGGACTATCCACTCTGTCTATGCCCCTCATAATTTTGTATACCTCTATCAGGTCTCCCCTCAACCTCCTTCGTTCCAGTGAGAGCAAACCGAGTTTATTCAATCGCTCCTCATAGCTAATGCCCTCCATACCAGGCAACATTCTGGTCAATCTCTTCTGCACCCTCTCTAAAGCCTCCACATCCTTCTGGTAGTGTGGCGACCAGAATTGAACACTATACTCCAAGTGTGGCCTAACGAAGGTTCTATACAGCAGCAACGTGACTTGCCAATTCTTATACTCAATGCCCCGGCCAATGAAGGCAAGCATGCCGTATGCCTTCTTGACTACCTTCTCCACCTGTGTTGCCCCTTTCAATGACCTGTGGACCTGTACTCCTAGATCTCTTTGACTTTCAATACTCTTGAGGGTTCTACCATTCACTGTATATTCCCTACCTGCATTAGACCTTCCAAAATGCATTACCTCACATTTGTCCGGATTAAACTCCATCTGCCATCTCTCCGCCCAAGTCTCCAGACAATCTAAATCCTGCTGTATCCTCCGACAGTCCTCATCGCTATCCGCAATTCCACCAATCTTTGTGTCGTCTGCAAACTTACTAATCAGACCAGTTACATTTTCCTCCAAATCATTTATATACACTACAAAGAGCAAAGGTCCCAGCACTGATCCCTGTGGAACACCACTGGTCACAGCCCTCCAATTAGAAAAGCATCCCTCCATTGCTACTCTCTGCCTTCTATGGCCTAGCCAGTTCTGTATCCACCTTGCCAGCCCACCCCTGATCCCGTGTGACTTCACCTTTTGTACTAGTCTACCATGAGGGACCTTGTCAATGGCCTTACTGAAGTCCATATAGACATCTACCGCCGTACCTGCATCAATCATCTTAGTGACCGCCTCGAAAAACTATATCAAGTTAGTGAGACACGACCTCCCCTTCACAAAACCGTGCTGCCTCTCACTAATACGTCCATTTGCTTCCAAATGGGAGTAGATTCTGTCTCGAAGAATTCTCTCCAGTAATTTCCCTGCCACTGAAATAAGGCTCACCGGCCTGTAGTTCCCGGGATTATCCTTGCTACCCTTCTTAAACAGAGGAACAACATTGGCTATTCTCCAGTCCTCCTGGACATCCCCTGAAGACAGCGAGGATCCAAAGATTTCTGTCAAGGCCTCAGCAATTTCCTCTCCAGCCTCCTTCAGTATTCTGGGGTAGATCCCATCAGGCCCTGGGGACTTATCTACCTTAATATTTTTTAAGGCACCCAATACCTCGTCTTTTTGGATCACAATGTGACCCAGGCTATCTACACCCCCTTCTCCAGACTCAACATCTACCAATTCCTTCTCTTTGGTGAATACTGATGCAAAGTATTCATTTAGTACCTCGCCCATTTCCTCTGGCTCCACACATAGATTCCCTTGCCTATCCTTCAGTGGGCCAACCCTTTCCCTGGCTACCCTCTTGCTTTTTATGTACGTGTAAAAAGCCTTGGGGTTGTCCTTAACCCTATTTGCCAATTACTTTTCGTGACCCCTTCTAGCCCTCCTGACTCCTTGCTTAAGTTCCTTCCTACTTTCCTTATATTCCACGCAGTCTTCGTCTGTTCCCAGCCTTTCAGCCCTGACAAATGCCTCCTTTTTCTTTTTGACGAGGCCTACAATATCACTCGTCATCCAAGGTTCCCGAAAATTGCCGTATTTATTTTTCTTCCTCACAGGAACATTCCGGTCCTGTATTCCTTTCAACTGCCACTTGAAAGCCTCCCACATGTCAGATGTTGATTTGCCCTCAAACATCCGCCCCCAATCTATGTTCTTCAGTTCCCGCTTAATATTGTTATAATTAGCCTTCCCCCAATTTAGCACATTCATCCTCGGACCACTCTTATCCTTGTCCACCAGTACTTTAAAACTTACTGAATTGTGGTCACTGTTACCGAAATGCTCCCCTACTGAAACATCTACCACCTGGCCGGGCTCATTCCCCAATACCAGGTCCAGTACCGCCACTTCCCTAGTTGGACTGTCTACATATTGTTTTAAGAAGCCCTCCTGGATGCTCCTTACAAAGTCCGCCCCGTCTAAGCCCCTGGCACTAAATGAGTCCCAGTCAATATTGGGGAAGTTGAAGTCTCCCATCACCACAACCCTGTTGTTTTTACTCTTTTCCAAAATCTGTCTACCTATCTGCTCCTCTGTCTCCCGCTGGCTGTTGGGAGGCCTGTAGTATACCCCAAACATTGTGATTGCACCCTTCATATTCCTGATCTCTACCCATATAGCCTCACTGCCCTCTGAGGTGTCCTCTCGCAGTACAGCTGTGATATTTTCCCGAACAAGTAGCGCAACTCCGCCTCCCCTTTTACATCCCCCTCTATCCCGCCTGAAACATCTAAATCCTGGAACGTTCAGCTGCCAATCCTGCTATTCCCTCAACCAGGTCTCTGTAATGGCAACAACATCATAGTTCCAAGTACTAATCCAAGCTCTAAGTTCATCTGCCTTACCCGTAATGCTCCTTGCATTAAAACATATGCACTTCAGGCCACCAGACCCGCTGTGTTCAGCAGCTTCTCCCCGTCTGCTCTGCCTCAGAGCCACACTGTCCCTATTCCCTCGTTCTCCCTCAATGCTCTCACCGTCTGACCTATTGCTCCCGTGCCCACCCCCCTGCCATACTAGTTTAAACCCTCCCGTGTGACACTAGCAAACCTCGCGGCCAGGATATGTATGCCTCTCCGGTTTAGATGCAACCCGTCCTTCTTATACAGGTCACACCTGCCCCGGAAGAGCTCCCAGTGGTCCAGATAATGGAAACGCTCCCTCCTACACCAACTGTTTAGCCACGTATTTATCTGCTCTATCTTCCTATTTCTAGCCTCACTGCACGTGGCACAGGGAGTAATCCCGAGATTACAACCCTCGAGGTCCTGTCTTTTAACTTTCTGCCTAGCTCCCTGAACTCCTGCTGCAGGGCCTCATGCCCCTTCCTGCCTATGTCGTTAGTACCAATATGTACAACGGCCTCTGTCTGTTTGCCCTCCCCCTTCAGGATTCCCTCTACCCGTTCGGAGACGGGTGTCATTGGATGTGGATGGGTTTCTGGAGGTTGTGTTATTGGGGAGTGAGTGGAGGTGATGAGGATGGGATGCTGAAGTTTGTGTTATTGGGATGATAGTCGAGGTAATGATGATGTGTACCTGGAGGTTTTGTTCTTGGGAAGTTAGTGGAGATGATTTGAATGTGTTTCTGGTGTTTCTGGTTTTGGGTGGTTAGTGGAGGTTAAGTGAATGTGTTCCTGGAGGTTGTGTTATTGGGACGTTAGTGGTGGTGATGTGAATATGTTTGTGGTGGTTGTGAATTTGGGAAGAAAGTGAGGGTGATGAGGATGCATTTATGGAAGTTGTGTTATTGGGGAGTTATTAGATACGATGTGGTTGAGTTTCTGGTGGTTGTTCTATTGGGATGTTGGAGGGGGTGATGTGGATGCGTTTGCGGAGGTTGTGTTATTGTGAAGATAGTGGATGTGATGAGGATGTGTTTCTTGAGGTTGTGTCATTGGGAAGTTACTGGAGGTGATGAGGATATGTTTCTGGTGGTAGTCGTATTGGAAAGTTAGTGGAGGTGATGTGGATGGGTTTCTGGAGGTTGTGTTATTGGATGGTTGGTGTTGGTGATGGGGATAATTTTCTGCAGTTTGTGTTGGGGATTTAGTGGAGGTGATGAGCTTGTGTTTCTGGAGGTTGTGTTATTGGGAGGTTAGTGGAGGTGCTGTGGATGTGTTTCTGGAGGATGTGTTATTGGTAACTTAGTGGGGGTGATGTGGAGGGGTTTCTGGAGGTTGTGTTATTAGTAAGTTATTGGAGGTGATGACTACATAGAACATAGAACAGTACAGCACAGAACAGGCCCTTCGGCCCTCGATGTTGTGCCGAGCATTGTCCGAAACCAAGATCAAGCTATTCCACTCCCTGTCATTCTGCTGTGCTCCATGTGCCTATCCAATAACCGCTTGAAAGTTCCTGAAGTGTCCGACTCCACTATCACAGCAGGCAGTCCATTCCACACCCTAACCACTCTCTGAGTAAAGAACCTACCTCGGACATCCCTCCTATATCTCCCACCCCGAACCTTATAGTTATTTTTCGAGTGTGTGTTTGGGAGGGTTAGTAAGCATATGGGTGTCAGTGTGTGTGTGGGGGGGCGTTAGTGAGTGTGGGGAAGGGGTTTTATGTGTTGGGGGGTTGTGCGTGGAGGTGGGTTGGTGTGTGTGGGGAAGGGGCTGAGTCTTTGGGGTGGTTAGTATGTGTGTGGGGGGGGGGTCGTGTGTGTGTGTGTGGGGGGGGTTAGTGTGTGTGTGGGGGGTTAGAATGTGTGTGTGGGGGGGTTAGTATGTGTGTGGGCGGGTTAGTGTGTGTCGGCGGGTTAGTGTGCGTGTGGGGGGTGTTATTGTGTGTGTATGTGGGTTAGTGTGTGGGAGTTAGTGTGTTTGGGGTGTTGGTGTGTGTGGGGTTGTTAGTTTGTGTGGGGGAGTTAGTGTGTGTGGGCGGGTTAGTGTGTGTCGGCGGGTTAGTGTGCGTGTGGGGGTGTTATTGTGTGTGTATGTGGGTTAGTGTGTGGGAGTTAGTGTGTTTGGGGTGTTGGTGTGTGTGGGGTTGTTAGTTTGTGTGGTGGGGTTAGTGTGTGTGGGGGGGTTAGTGTGCGTGTGGGGGGGGGGGTTAGTGTGCGTGTGTGGGGGGGGGGGTCTTTCGTGTGTGTGTTTGGGGGGCTTGGAGTGTGTGGGTGAGTGGCTTGGTGCGTGTGGGTGTGTTAGTAAGTGTGTGACGGGGTTAGAGTGTGTTGGGTGGGTTAGTGTATGTGTGGGGGTGTTGGTGTGTGTCGGTGTGTTAGTGTGTGTGAGGGGGATAGTATGTTTGTGGGGCGGGTGGGGTTAGCGTGGGTGTGGTTGGGTTAGTGAGTGTGGGGCTTAATGTGTGCGGGGTTGATAGTGACTATGGGGTGGGGGTTAGTATGTGTATGGGGGTGTTAGTGTGTGTGTGTGGGGGGGGGATTAGTGTGTGTGGGGTGTTAGTGTGTGTGTGGGCGGAGTTTAGTGTGTGTGGGGGGTTAGAGTGTGTGTGTGTGTGTGTGGGGGGGGGTGATGTTAGTATGTGGGGGGTGTTTGTATTTTGGGGGGGGTTAGTGTGTGTCTGTGGTTAGTGTGTGTGGGGGATAGTGTGTGTGCGGGGTTCGTGTTTTTAGGGGGGTTAGTGTGTGGGGGCATTAGTGTTTGTGGGGGGTTAGTGAGTGTGGGGGGGATTAGTGTGTGTAGGGGTTAGTGTGTGTGTGGGGGGTTAGTGTGTGTGGGGGTTAGTGTGTGTGGGGGGGGGGTTAGTGTGTGTGGGGGGTTAGTGTGTGTGGGGGGTTAGTGTGTGTGGGGGGGTTAATGTGTGTGGGGGGGTTAGTGTGTGTGGGGGCATAGTGTGTGTGTGGGGTTAGTGTGTGGGGGGGGGTTTAGTGTGTGTGTGGGGGGGGTTAGTGTGTGGGGGATTAGTGTGTGTGTGGGGGGATTAGTGTGTGTGGGGGTGTTAGTGTGTGGGGGGTTTGTGTGTGTGGGGGGTGTTAGTGTGTGTGGGGGGTAGTGTGTGGGGTGTTAGTGTGTGTGGGGGTTTAGTGTGTGTGGGGGGGGTTAGTATGTGGGGGGGATTAGTGTGTGTGGGGGCATAGTGTGTGGGGGTGTTCGTGTGTGGGGGGTTAGTGTGTGTGGGGTGGTGTTAGTGTGTTTGGGGGGATTAGTGTGTGGGGGGAGGTTAGTGCATGTGGGGGGATAGTTGGTGTGGGGGGGGTTAGTGTGTGTGTGGGGATTAGTGCGTGGGGGTAAGTGTGTGTGTGGGGGGGTTAGTGTGTGTGTGGGGGGGTTAGTGTGCGTTGGGGGAGTTAGTGTGTGTGGGGGGTTGGTGTGTGTATGTGTGGGGGGGGGTTAGTGTGTGGGGGGGATTAGTGTGTGGGCGGGGTTAATGTGTGTGCGTGTAGGTGAGTTAGCGGGGGTGTGGGGCGGATAGTGTGTGTGGGGGGTTAGTGTGTGTGGGGGATAGTGAGTGTGTGTGGGGGGGTTAGTGTTTATGAGGTGATATTGTGCGTGTGGGGCGGCTTAGTGTGTTTTTGAGGTGCGTTAGTGTGTGTGGGGGTTAGTTTGTGCGTGTGTGTCTGGGGGGGATCGTTAATCTGCCTGTTTATCTGGGGGGGAGGTTGTGTGTGTGTGTGGGGGGGGTTAGTGTGTGTGTGTGTGTGTGGGGGGGGGGGGGTTAGTGTGGGGGGGGGGGTTAGTGTGTGTGTGTCTGTGGGGGTTGTGTGTGTGGGGGGGGGTTAGTGTGTGTGTGAGGTGGGTTAGTTTGTGTGTGTGCGTCTGGGGTGGTGGTTAGTGTGTGTTGGGGGTTAGTTTGTGTGTGGGGGGGTTAGTTGGTGTGGGTGGTTTAGTGCGTGTGTGTGTGGGCGAGTTAGTGGGTGTGTGGGGGTTAATTGTGTGTGTGGGAGTCGTTAGTGTTTTTTGGGGGGGGTTAGTGTGCGTGTGTGTGAGTGGAGGTGTTAGTGGGCCTGTGGGTGAGTTAGTGTGTGTGTGTGGGGCGGGGAGCTGTGTGTGTATGTGTGGGGGGGGGGGGTTGGGGGTTAGTGTGTGTGGGGGTTAGTATGTGTTGGGGTTTAGTGTGTTTTGGGGGGTTAGTGTGTGTGGGGGGTTGTTGTGTATGTGTGAGTGGGTTAGTGTGTGTTAGGTGGTTTAGTGTGTGTGTGGGAGGGATTAGTTTGTGTGTGTGGGGGGTTGTTGTGTGTGTCTGGGTAGGGTAGTGTGTGTGGGAGGTTTAGTGTGTGTGTGGAGGTTTGTTGTGTATGTGTGGGTGGGTTAGTGAGTGGGGGGGGGTTAGTGTGTGTGGGGGGTTTAGTGTGTGTGGGGGGTTTTAGTGTGTGTGGGGGGTAGTGTGTGTGTGGGGGGATTTAGTGTGTGTGATGGGGGTTTGTGTGTGTGGGGGGGTTTAGTGTGTGTGGGGGGGTCTAGTGTGTGTGTGGGGGGTAGTGTGTGTGTGGGGGGGTTTAGTGTGTGTGAGGGGGTTAGTGTGTGTGTGGGGGGGGTTAGTGTGTGTATGGAGGGTTAGTGTGTGTGGGGGGTGGGTGTGTGGGGGGTTTAGTGTGTGTGTGGGGGGTTAGTGTGTGTGGGGGGGTTAGTGTGTGTGTGGGGGGTTAGTGTGTGGGTGGGGGGGGGTTGGATTAGTGGGTCTGTGGGGGGCTTAGTGTGTGTGTGTGGGGGGGGGGGGGGGGTTAGTGTATGTGTGGGGGGTTAGTGTGTGGAGGGGTTAGTGTATGTGTGGGGTTAGTGTGGGGGGGTGTTAATGCATGTGGGGGTGTTAGTGTGTGGGGGGGCATTAGTGTGTGTGTGGGGGGGGTTAGTGTATGTGAGGGGGGTTAGTGTGTGTGGAGGGGATAGTGTGTGTGTGGGGGGGTGTTAGAGTATGTGGGGGTGTTAGTGTGTGTGTGGGGGAATTAGTGTGTGTGTGGGGGGGGTTAGTGTTTGTGAGGGGGATTAGTGTGTCGGGGTGTTAGTGTGTGTGTGGGTGGGTCATTTTTTGTGTGTTGGGAGGTTCGTGTCTGCGGGGGGGGGTTAGTGCGTGTGTGTGTGTGGGGTGGGGTTAATGTGTGTATGGGGGGCGGGTTTAGTGTGTGTGTGGGGGGGTTGTTGTGTATGTGTGGATGGTTTAGTGTGTGTGGGGGGTTTAGTGTGTGTGTGGGGGGGTTAGTGTGTGTGTGGGGGGGTTGTTGTGTATGTGTGGGTGGGTTAGTGTGTGTGTGGGGTTTTGTGTGTGTGGGTGTGGGGAGGGGGTTGGTGTATGTGTGGGGGGCTTAGTATGTCTGGAGCGGTTAGTGTGTGTTGGGGGGTTAGTGTGTGTTTGAGGGTTAGTGTGTGTGGGGGTTTTAGTGTGTGTGTATGGGGGGGGTTAGTGTGTGTGTGAGTTGGGCGGTCGTGTGAGTGGGTGGGTGGGTGTGTGTGTGGGGGGTAGTGTGTGTGTGTGTGGGGGGGGGTGTTAGTCTGTGTTTGGGGGGCTAGTGTGTTTGGGGGGTGAATGAGTGTGTGAGGGGGTTAGCGTGTGTGTGGGGGAGGGGTTTAGTGTGTGTGTGGGGGATAGTTTGTGTGTATGGGTGGGTTAGTGTGTGTGTATGGGGGGGGGGTTAATGTGTGCGTGGGGGGGGGGTTAGTGTGTGTGGGGGGGGTTAGCGTGTGTGTGTGTGGGTGAGTGTATGTGTGTGTGGTGGGGGGCTAGTGTGTGTGTGGGGGGAGAGAGACAGTGTGTGTGGGAGTGTTAGTATGTGTCGGAGGGTGAGTGTGTGTGTATGGGGGGTTAGTGTGTGCTTGGGGGGTTTAGTGTCTGTGAGGACGTTGTGTGTGTGGGGGGCGTTGGTGAGTGTGGGGAAGGGGTTGTATATGTTGGGGGGTTGTGCGTGGAGGTGTGTTGGTGTGTGTGGGGAAGGGGCTGAGTCTTTGAGGTGGTTAGTGTGTGTGTGTGGGGGGTCCGTGTGTGTGTGTGTGGGGGGGGTTAGTGAGTGTGGGGGGTTAGAATGTGTGTGTGGGGGTTTAGTATTAGTGTGGGCGGGTTAGTGTGTGTCGGCGGGTTAGTGTGCGTGTGGGGGGTGTTATTGTGTGTGTATGTGGGTTAGTGTGTGGGATAGTGTGTTTCGGGGTGTTGGTGTGTGTGGGGGTGTTAGTTTGTGAGGGGGAGTTAGTGTGTGGTGGGGTTAGTGTGTGTGGGCGGGGTGTTAGTGTGTGTGGGGGGGTTAGTGTGTGTGGGGTGGTTAGTGTGCGTGTGGGGGGGTCTTTCGTGTGTGTTTGGGGGGCTTGGTGTGTGTGGGTGGGTGGCTTGGTGCGTGTGGGGGTGTTAGTAAGTGTGTGACGGGGTTAGAGTGTGTTGGGTGGGTTGGTGTGTGTGTGGGGGGGTTGGTGTGTGTAGGTGTGTTAGTGTGTGAGGGGGATAGTGTTTGTGGGGGGCGGGTGGGGTTAGCGTGGGTGTGGTTGGGTTAGTGAGTGTGGGTCTTAATGTGTGCGGGGTTGTTAGTGACTATGGGGTGGGGGTTAGTATATGTGTATGGGGTGTTAGTGTGTGTGTGGGGGGGATTAGTGTGTGTGGGGTGTTAGTGTGTGTGTGGGGGGAGTTTAGTGTGTGTGGGGGGTTAGAGTCTGTGTGTGTGTGTGGGGGGTGATGTTAGTATGTGGGGGTTGTTTGTATTTTGAGGGTTTAGTGTGTGTCTGTGGTTAGTGTGTGGGGGCGTTAGTGTGTGTGGGGGGTTAGTGAGTGTGGGGGGAGGTTAGTGTGTGTGAGGGGTTAGTGTGTGTGTGGGGGGGGTTAGTGTGTGTGGGGGTTAGTCTGTGTGGGGGGGGTTAGTGTGTGGGGGGGTTAGTGTGTGTGGGGGGGAGTTAGTGTGTGTGGGGGGGGTAATATGTGTGGGTGGTTAGTGTGTGGGGGGGGCATAGTGTGTGTGTGAGGTTAGTGTGTGTGGGGGGTTAGTGTGTGGGGGGTGGTTAGTGTGTGTGGGGGATTAGTGTGTGTGTGGGGGGTTAGTGTGTGTGGGGGTGTTAGTGTGTGGGGGGTTATTGTGTGCGGGGGTGTTAGTGTGTGTGGGGGGGGTTAGTGTGTGGGGTGTTAGTGTGTGTGGGGGTTACTGTGTGTGGGGGGGTTAGTTTGTGGGGGGGGGGGGATTAGTGTGTGTGGGGGGGGTTAGTGTGTGTGGGGGTGTTAGTGTGTGGGGGGTTAGTGTGTGTGGGTTAGTGTGTGTGCGGGGTTCGTGTTTTTCGGGGGGTTAGTGTGTGGGGGCATTAGTGTGTGTGGGGGGTTAGTGAGTGCGGGGGGGGGTTAGTGTGTGTGGGGGTTAGTGTGTGTGTGGGGGGGTTAGTGTGTGTGGGGGTTAGTGTGTGTGGGGGGATAGTGTGTGTGGGGGGTTAGTGTGTGTGGGGGGTTAGTGTGTGTGTGTGGGGGGGGTAATGTGTGTGGGGGGTTAGTGTGTGTGGGGGCATAGTGTGTGTGTGGGGTTAGTGTGTGTGGGGGGTTAGTGTGTGTGGGGGGGTTAGTGTGTGGGGGACTAGTATGTGTGTGGGGGGGTTAGTGTGTGTGGGGGTGTTAGTGTGTGGGGGGTTAGTGTGTGTGGGGTGTGTCAGTGTGTGTGGGGAGGTTAGTGTGTGGGGTGTTAGTGTGTGTGGGGGGTTAGTGTGTGTGGGGGGGTTAGTGTGTGGGGGGGATTAGTGTGTGTGGGGGCTTAGTGTGTGGGGGATGTTAGTGTGTGGGGGGTTAGTGTGTGTGGGGGGTGTTAGTGTGTTTGGGGGGATTAGTGTGTGGGGGGGGTTAGTGTATGTGGGGGGATAGTTTGTGTGGGGGGGTTAGTGGGTGTGTGGGGATTAGTGTGTGGGGGTTAGTGTGTGTGTGTGGAGGGGGGGGTTAGTGTGTGTGTGGGGGAGTTAGTGTGCGTTGGGGGAGTTAGTCTGTGTGGGGGGTTGGTGTGTGCATGTGTGGGGGGGGGGGGTTAGTGTGTGGGGGGATTAGTGTGTGTGGGGGGTGTTAGTGTGTTTGGTGGGGGTTAGTGTGTGGGGGGTTAGTGTGTGTGGTGGGATCGTTTGTGTGGGGGGGGTTAGTGTGTGTGTGGGGATTAGTGTGTGGGGCTTAGTGTGTGTGTGGGGGGTTAGTGTGTGTGTGGGGGGGGTTAGTGTGCGTTGGGGGAGTTAGTGTGTGTGGGGGGTTAGTGAGTGTGGGGGGGTTAGTGTGTGTGGGGGTTAGTGTGTGTGTGGGGGGGTTAGTGTGTGTGGGGGTTAGTGTGTGTGGGGGGTTAGTGTGTGGGGGGGTTAGTGTGTGTGGGGGGTTAGTGTGTGTGGGGGGGTTAATGTGTGTGGGGGGTTAGTGTGTGTGGGGGCATAGTGTGTGTGTGGGGTTAGTGTGTGTGTGGGGGGGTTAGTGTGTGTGGGGGGGTTAGTGTGTGGGGGATTAGTGTGTGTGTGGGGGGGGGGTTAGTGTGTGTGGGGGTGTTAGTGTGTGGGGGGTTAGTGTGTGTGGGGGGGTGTTAGTGTGTTTGGGGGGATTAGTGTGTGTGGGGGGGTTAGTGTATGTGGGGGGATAATTTGTGTGGGGGGGGGGTTAGTGTGTGTGTGGGGATTAGTGTGTGGGGGTTAGTGTGTGTGTGTGGGGGTTAGTGTGTGTGTGGGGGGCTTAGTGTGCGTTGGGGGAGTTAGTCTGTGTGGGGGGTTGGTGTGTGTATGTGTGGTGGGGGGTTAGTGTGTGTGGCAGATTAGTGTGTGTGGGGGGTGTTAGTGTGTTTGGAGGGGGTTAGTGTGTGGGGGGGGGGTTAGTGTGTGTGGTGGGATCGTTTGTGTGGGGGGGGGTTAGTGTGTGTGTGGGGATTAGTGTGTGGGGCTTAGTGTGTGTGTGGGGGGTTAGTGTGTGTGTGGGGGGGTTAGTGTGCGTTGGGGGAGTTAGCGTGTGTGGGGGTTAGTGTGTGTATGTGTGTGGGAGGGGTTACTGTGTGTGCGTGTAGGTGAGTTAGAGGGTGTGTGGGGCGGATAGTGCGTGTGTGAGGTGCGTTAGTTTGTGGGGGTTAGTTTGTGCGTGTGTGTCTGGGGGGGATTGTTAATCTGCCTGTTTATCTGGGGGAGATTGTGTGTGTGTGTGGGGGGGGGTTAGTGTGTGGGGGGGTTAGTGTGTGTGTGTCTGTGGGGGGGGGTTGTGTGTGGGGGGGTGTCAGTGTGTGTGAGGTGGGTTAGTTTGTGTGTGTGCGTCTGGGGTGGTGGTTAGTGTGTGTGTGGGGGGGTAGTTTGTGTGGGGGGGGTTAGTTGGTGTGGGGGGTTTAGTGTGTTTGTGTGTGGGCGAGTTAGTGGGTGTGTGGGGGTTAAGTGTGTGTGTCGGTGTCATTAGTGTTTGGGGGGGATTAGTGTGCGTGTGTGGGGGGGGGGTTAGTGGGCCTGTGGGGGAGTTAGTGTGTGTGTGTGGGGCGGGGAGCTGTGTGTGTATGTGTGTGCGGGTTGGGGGTTAGTGTGTGTGGGAGTTAGTATGTGTTGGGGTTCAGTGTGTTTTGGGGGGTTAGTGTGTGTGGGGGTTGTTGTGTATGCGTGGGTGGGTTAGTGTGTGTGGGGCGGTTTAGTGTGTGTGTGGAGGAGGGATTAGTGTGTGTGTGTGGGGGGTTGTTGTGTGTGTCTGGGTAGGGTAGTGTGTGTGGGGGGGGGGGGGGTTAGTGTGTGTGTGGGGGGTTCGTGTGTGTGGGGGGGTTTAGTGTGTGTGGGGGGTTTAGTGTGTGTGGGGGGTTTAGTGTGTGTGGGGGGGGTAGTGTGTGTGGGGGGGTTTAGTGTGTGGGTGGGGGGTCCGTGTGTGTGGGGGGGTTTAGTGTGTGTGGGGGGTTTAGTGTGTGTGTGGGGCGGGGTAGTGTGTGTGTGGGGGGGGGTTAGTGTGTGTGAGGAGGGTTAGTGTGTGTATGGGGGGGGTTAGTGTGTGTGGGGGGGGTTAGTGTGTGTGGGGGGGTTAGTGGGTGTGTGGGGGGTTTAGTGTGTGTGTGGGGGGGGTTAGTGTGTGCGTGGGGTTAGTGTGTGTGTGTGGGGGGGGTTAGTGTGTGTGTGGGGGGTTAGTGTGTGTGTGGGGGGGGTTAGTCGGTGTGTGGGTGGTTTAGTGTGTGTGTGGGGGGGCTGTTGTGTATGTATGGGTGGGTTAGTGTGTGTGGGAAGTTTCATGTGTGTGGGGGGGGTTGTTGTGTATGTGTGGGTGGGTTAGTGTGTGTGGGGGGGTTAGTCTGTGTGTGGGGGTTAGTGTGTGTGTGTGGGAGGGTGTTGTGTATGTGTGGGTGGGTTAGTGTGTGTGGGCGGGTTTAGTGTGTCTGTGGCGGTTACTGTGTGTTCGGGGGTTAGTGTGTGTGTGGCGGTTTGTCTGTGTGGGTGGCAAAGCCTTTCTGGGGCGGTTAGTGTGTGTTGAGGGGTTAGTGCGTGTGTGTGTGGGGCGGTAGTGTGTGTGTGGGTGGGTGAGTGTGGTGTGTGTGGGGGGTAGTGTGTATGTGTGTGGGGGCGGTGTTTAATGTGTGTTTGGGGGGCTAGTGTGTGTGACGGGGTTAATGAGTGTGTGAGGGGTTTAGTGTGTGTGTGGGGGGGTTGTTGTGTGTGTCTGGGTAGGGTAGTGTGTGTGGGAAGTTTAGTGTGTATGTGGGGGGTTGTTGTGTATGTGTGGGTGGGTTAGTGAGTGTGGGAGAGAGATTAGTGTGTGTGGGGGGGGGTTTAGTGTGTGTGTGGGGGGTTCGTGTGTGTGGGGGGGGTTTAGTTTGTGTGGGGGGTTGTTGTGTATGTGTGGGTGGGTTAGTGTGTGTGGGAGGTTTAGTGTGTGGAGGGGGTTGTTGTGTATGTGTGGGTTTGTTAGTGTGTGTAGGGGTTTAGTCTGTGTGTGGGGGTCAGTGTGTGTGTGTGGGGGGTATTGTGTATGTGTGGGTGGGTTATTGTGTGTGGGCGGGTTTAGTGTGTCTGTGGCGGTTAGTGTCTGTTGGGGGTGAGTGTGTGTGGGGGTTAGTCTGTGTGGGTGGCTTAGCCTGTCTGGGGCGGCTAGTGTGTGATGAGGGGTTAGTGCGTGTGTGTGGGGCGGTACTGTGTGTGTGTGGGTGGGTGAGTGTGTGTGTGTGGGGGGGGGGGGTTAGTGTGTATGTGTGTGGGGGGTTAGTGTGTGATGCGGGATTAATGAGTGTGTGAGGGGTTTAGTGTGTGTGTGGGGGGGGTTAGTGTGTGTGTGTGGGGGGGGGGGGGTAGTGTGTGTGTGTGTGGGGGGGTTAGTGTGTGCGTATGGGGGGGATCGTGTGTGTGTATGGGGGGTTAGTGTGTGTGTCGGGGGATTAGTGCGTGTGGGGGTGTCATTTTGTGTGGGCTGGTCTGTGTGTGGGGGGTTCGTCTCTGTGTGGGAGGGTTAGTGTGTCTGGAGGGAGGTTGTGTTTTTTGGGGGGTTAGTGTGTGTGCGTGTGTGTGCTGGGGGGGTAAGTGTATGTCTGGGGGGTTAGCGTGTGTGGGAGATTTAGTGTGTGGGGGGGATGGGCTAGTGAGTGTGGGAGGAGGTGTTACTGTCTGTGTGGGGGGGATTAGTGTTTGTGTCGGGGTGTTAGAGTTTGTGTGTTGGGGAGTTTAATGTGTGTGTGGGGGGGGGGTTAGTGTGTCTGTGGGAGGTTAGTGTGTGTGCGGGGGTGGTTTGTATATGTGAGTGGAGAGTTAGTGTGTGTGGGGGGAGTTAGTTTGTGTTGGGCGGATTAGTATGTGTGGGGGAGGGACTAGTGTGTGTGGGGGGTGTTAGTGTGTGTGTGTGTTTTGTGGTTTAGTGTGTGGGGGGGTTAGTGTATCTGTATGGGGGGTTGTGTGTGTGGGGTGTTAGTGTGTGGGGGGTTCAGTGTGTGTGTGGGTGTCAGTGTGTGTGGGGGGATTAGTGTGTGTGGGGTGTCAGTGTGTGTCTAGGGTTAGTGTATGTGTGTGGGGGGATAAGTGTGTGTGTGCGGGGGGATGTGTGTGGAGGGGTGGGTTCGCGCGTGTCTGGGGGGGGGGTTAGTTTGTTTTTAGGTGGTTAGTGTGTGTGTCCGGCCGGGTTGGTCTGTGTGCGGTGTTGGTTAGTGTGTGTGCGTGGGGGGGGGGGTGTTAATTTTTGTGGGGGTTAGTGTGTGTATGTGTGTGTGTGGGGGGGGGGTGGTTAGTGTGTGTGTGGGGGGGCTTTAGTGTGTATGTGGGGGTGTTAGTGTGTGTGAGGGGGGTTAGTTTGTGTGTGTGGGGGTTAGTGGACGTGGGGGTTTAGTGTGTGTGTGTGTGTGGGCGAGTTAGTGGGTGTGTGGGCGTTAAGTGTGTGTGTGGGGGTCGTTAGTGTTTTGGGGGGTTAGTGTGCGTGTGTGTGTGGGGGGGGTGTTAGTGTGTGTGTGGGGGGGTAGTGTGTGTGTGGGGGGGGGTTAGTGTGTGCGTATGGGGGGGTACGTGTGTGTGTATGGGGGTTTAGTGTGTGTGTCGGGGGGTTAGTGCGTGTGGGGGTGTCATTTTGTGTGGGCTGGTCTGTGTGTGGGGTGTTCGTCTCTGTGTGGGAGGGTTAGTGTGTCTGGAGGGAGGTTGTGTTTTTTGGGGGGTTAGTGTGTGTGCGTGTGTGTGCTGGGGGGGTAAGTGTATGTCTGGGGGGTTAGCGTGTGTGGGAGATTTAGTGTGTGGGGGGATGGGCTAGTGAGTGTGGGAGGAGGTGTTACTGTCTGTGGGGGGGGATTAGTGTTTGTGTCGGGGTGTTAGAGTGTGTGTGTTGGGGAGTTTAATGTGTGTGTGTGGGGGGGGGGGGGGTTTAGTGTGTCTGTGGGAGGTTAGTCTGTGTGCGGGGGTGGTTTGTTTATGTGAGTGGAGAGTTAGTGTGTGTGGGGGGAGTTAGTTTGTGTTGGGGGGATTAGTATGTGTGGGGGAGGGACTAGTGTGTGTGGGGGGTGTTAGTGTGTGTGTGTGTTGGGTGGTTGAGTGTGTGGGGGTGTTAGTGTTTCTGTGTGGGGGGTTGTGTGTGTGGGGTGTTAGTGTGTGGGGGGTTCAGTGTGTGTGTGGGTGTCAGTGTGTGTGGGGGGATTAGTGTGTGTGGGGGGTCAGTGTGTGTCTAGGGTTAGTGTATGTGTGTGGGGGGATAAGTGTGTGTGTGCGGGGGGATGTGTGTGGTGGGGTGGGTTCGCGCGTGTCTGGGGGTGGGTTAGTGTGTTTTTAGGTGGTTAGTGTGTGTGTCCGGCCGGGTTGGTCTGTGTGCGGTGTTGGTTAGTGTGTGTGCGTGGGGGGGGGGGGGTGTTAATGTGTGTGGGGGTTAGTGTGTGTGTGTGTGTGTGGGGGGGGGGGTGGTTAGTGTGTGTGTGGGGGGGCTTTAGTGTGTGTGTGGGGGTGTTAGTGTGTGAGGGGGGTTAGTGTGTGTGTGGGGGGGTTAGTGGACGTGGGGGTTTAGTGTGTGTGTGTGTGTGGGCGAGTTAGTGGGTGTGTGGGCGTTAAGTGTGTGTGTGGGGGTCGTTAGTGTTTTGGGGGGTTAGTGTGCGTGTGTGTGTGGGGGTGTGTTAGTGGGCCTATGGGGGAGTTAGTGTGTGTGTGGGGCGGGGAGTTGTGTGTGTATGTGTGTGTGTGGGGGGGGGGGGTTAGTGTGTGTGGGGGGCCTTTAGTGTGTGTGTGGGTGGGTTAGTGTATCTGAGGGGGGTGAGTGTGTGTGGGGGGTTAGTGTGTGTGTGTGGGGGGTGTTAGTGTATGTGGTGGTGTTAGTGTGTGTGGGGGCCTTTAAACATAGAACATAGAATATACAGCACAGAACAGGCCCTTCGGCCCACGATGTTGTGCCGAACCTTTGTCCTAGCTTAATCATAGATTATCATTGAATTTACAGTGCAGAAGGAGGCCATTCGGCCCTTTGAGTCTGCACCGGCTCTTGGAAAGAGCACCCTACCCAAACTCAACAATTCCACCCAACACCAAGGGCAATTTGGACATTAAGGGCAATTTATCAATGGCCAATTCACCTAACCCGCACATCTTTGGACTGTGGGAGGAAACCGGAGCACCCGGAGGAAACCCACGCAGACACGGGGAGGACGTGCAGACTCCGCACAGACAGTGACCCAAGCCGGAATCGAACCTGGGACCCTGGAGCTGTGAAGCAATTGTGCTATCCACAATGCTACCGTGCTGCCCTTGAGAACAAATACATCTACACTATATCATTTTACCGTAATCCATGTACCTATCCAATAGCTGTTTGAAGGTCCCTAATGTTTCCGACTCAACTACTTCCACAGGCAGTGCATTCCATGCCCCCACTACTCTCTGGGTAAATAACCTACCTCTGATATCCCTCCTATATCTTCCACCTTTCACCTTAAATTTATGCCCCCTTGTAATGGTTTGTTCCACCCGGGGGAAAAGTATCTGACTGTCTACTCTATCTATTCCCCTGAACATCTTATAAACCTCTATCACGTCGCCCCTCATCCTTCTCCGTTCGAATGAGAAAAGGCCTAGCACCCTCAACCTTTCCTCGTAAGACCTACTCTCCATTCCAGGCAACATCCTGGTAAATCTCCTTTGCACCTTTTCCAAAGCTTCCACATCCTTCCTAAAATGAGGCGACCAAAACTGTCCACAGTACTCCAAATGTGGCCTTACCAAAGTTTTGTACAGCTGCATCATCACCTCACGGCTCTTAAATTCAGTCCCTCTGTTAATGAACGCGAGCACACCATAGGCCTTCTTCACAGCTCTCTCCACTTGAGTGGCCACTTTCAAAGATGTATGAACATAGACCCCAAGATCTCTCTGCTCCTCCACATTGCCAAGAACTCTACCGTTAACCCTGTATTCCGCATTCATATTTGTCCTTCCAAAATGGACAACCTCACACTTTTCAGGGTTAAACTCCATCTGCCACTTCTCAGCCCAGCTCTGCATCCTATCTATGTCTCTTTGCAGCCGACAACAGCCCTCCTTACTATCCACAACTCCACCAATCTTCGTATCGTCTGCAAATTTACTGACCCACCCTTCAACTCCTTCATCCAAGTCATTAATGAAAATCACAAACAGCAGAGGACCCAGAACTGATCCCTGCGGTACGCCACTGGTAACTGGGATCCAGGCTGAATATTTGCCATCCACCACCACTCTATGACTTCTATCGGTTAGCCAGTTCGTTATCCAACTGGCCAAATTTCCCACTATCCCATGCCTCCTTACTTTCTGCATAAGCCTACCATGGGGAACTTTATCAAATGCCTTACTAAAATCCATGTACACTACATCCACTGCTTTACCTTCATCCACATGCTTGGTCACCTCCTCAAAGAATTCAATAAGATTTGTAAGGCAAGACCTACCCCTCACAAATCCGTGCTGACTATCCCTAATCAAGCAGTGTCTTTCCAGATGCTCAGAAATCCTATCCTTCCATTACTTTGCCTACCACCGAAGTAAGACTAACTGGCCTGTAATTCCCAGGGTTATCCCTAGTCCCTTTTTTGAACAGGGGCACGGCATTCGCCACTCTCCAATCCCCTGGTACCACCCCTGTTGACAGTGAGGACGAAAAGATCATTGCCAACGGCTCTGCAATTTCATCTCTTGCTTCCCATAGAATCCTTGGATATATCCCGTCAGGCCCGGGGGACTTGTCTATCCTCAAGTTTTTCAAAATGCCCAACACATCTTCCTTCCTAACAAGTATTTCCTCGAGCTTACCAATCTGTTTCACACTGTCCTCTCCAACAATATCGCCCCTCTCATTTGTAAATACAGAAGAAAAGTACTCGTTCAAGACCTCTCCTATCTCTTCAGACTCAATACACAATCTCCCGCTACTGTCCTTGATCGGACCTACCCTCGCTCTAGTCATTCTCATATTTCTCACATATGTGTAAAAGGCCTTGGGGTTTTCCTTGATCCTACCCGCCAAAGATTGTTCATGCCCTCTCTTAGCTCTCCTAATCCCTTTCTTCAGTTCCCTCCTGGCTATCTTGTATCCCTCCAATGCCCTGTCTGAACCTTGGTTCCTCAGCCTTACATAAGTCACCTTTTTCCTCTTAACAAGACATTCAACCTCTCTTGTCAACCATGGTTCCCTCACTCGACCATCTCTTCCCTGCCTGACAGGGACATACATATCAAGGACACGTAGCACCTTTTCCTTGAACAAGTTCCCCATTTCACTTGTGTCCTTCCCTGCCAGCCTATGTTCCCAACTTATGCACTTCAATTCTTGTCTGACAACATCGTATTTACCCTTCCCCGAATTGTAAACCTTGCCCTGTTGCACGTACCTATCCCTCTCCATTACTAAAGTGAAAGTCACAGAATTGTGGTCACTATCTCCAAAATGCTCCCCCACTAACAAATCTATCACTTGCCCTGGTTCATTACCCAGTACTAAATCCAATATTGCCCCTCCTCTGGTCGGACAATCTACATTTAGTGTGTGTGTGTGGGGGGGGCGGGGGGGGGGGGGGGGTTAGTGTATGTGAGGGGGGGTTAGTGTGCGTGGGGGGGTGTTAGTGTGTGGGGGGTTAGTGTGTGTGGGGGGTGTTAGTGTCTGTGGGGGCGTTAGTGTGTGGGGGGAATTAGTGTGTGTGGGGGGGTTAGTGTATGTCAGGGGGATTAGTGTGTCGGGGTGTTAGTGTGTGTGTGTGGGGGTCATTTTTTGTGTGTTGGGAGGTTCGTGTCTGCGGGGGGGGGTTAGTGTGTGTGTGTGTGGGGGGGGGTTAGTGTGTGTGTTGGGGGGTTTAGTGTGTGTGGGGGGGGCTGTTGTGTATGTGTGGTGGTTTAGTGTGTGTGGGGGGTTTACTGTGTGTGGGGGGGTTAGTGTTTGTGTGGGGGGGGGGGTTGTTGTGTATGTGTGGGTGGGTTAGTGTGTGTGTGGGGCGTTTAGTGTGTGTGTGTGTGGGGGGGGGTAGTGTGTGTGGGGAGGGTTAGTGTGTGGGGGGGCTTAGTGTGTGTGGGGGCTTAGTGTGTGTAGGGGGGATTCGTGTGTGTGTGGATTAGTGTGTGTGGGGAGGGTTAGTGTGTGTGTGTGTGAAGGGGGGTTTGTGTGTGGGGGGGGGTTAGTGTGTGCGGAGCGTTAGTGTGTGTGTTGGGGGTAAGTGTGTGTGTGGGGGGCGTTAGTGTGAGTGTGGGGGTTAATGTGTGTGTCTGGGGTGTTAATGTGTGTGGGGGAGTTAGTGTGTGGGGGGTTAGTGTGTTGGGGGTGTTAGTGTTGGTGTGTTAATGTGTGTGTTGTGTGGGTGAGTGTTTGTCTGTCGTGGGTTTAGTGTGTGTGGGGGGGGGTTACTGTGTGTTTGGGAGTGTTAGTGTGTGTGTGTTGGGCGGTTAGTGTATGGGGAGGACGGGTGGGTGGTTCGTGTGTGTGTGTGTGGTTAATGTGTGTGGGGGATAGTGTATGTGGGGGAGGGGCTTGTGTGTGTATGGGGGTTAGTGTGCGTGTGGGGGGGTTAGTGTGTGTGGGAGGGTGTTAGTGTATGTGTGGGGGAGTGTTAGTGTGTGTGTGGGGGCGGGGTAGTATGTGTGTGGGGGGTTGTTAGTGTGTGCGTGGTGGGTTGGTGTGTGTGGGGTGTTAGTGTATGTGTTAGGGGGTAAATGTGTGTGTATGGGGGCCTTAGTATGAGTGTGTGGGTTCATGTGTGTGGCGGGGGGGGTTTAATATGTGTGTGGGGGTTTAGTGTGTGTTGGGGGTTAGTGTTTGGGGGGGGGGGGGTTAGTGTGGGGGTGTTAGTGTGTGTGTTGGGTGGGTTAGTGTTTATGTGGGGGGCGTTGGTTTGTGTGTGGGGGGGGGAGGTTACTGTGTGTGTGTCGAGGGTTTAGTGTGTGTGGGGGGATTTAGTGTGTGTGGGGGTGTTAGTGTGCGTGTGTGTTAGGTGGGTTAGTGTGCGTGGGGGAGGGGCTCGTGTTTGTGTTGAGGGGGTTATTGTGTGTGTGGGGTTAGTGTGTGTGTCTGGTAGGGGGTTTAGTCTGTGTGTGTGTGAGGGGGGGGTTAATGTGTGTTTCAGTTAGTGTCTGTGTGGGGGGTTAGTGAGTGTGCTGGGGTAGTTAGTGTGTGTGTGTGTGGGGGGGGGTGTTGCGCGTGTGTGTGGTGGGTTAGTGTGCGTGTGTGTGGCTTATTCGTGTGTGTGTGGGGGGGATGGGATAATGTGTGTGTGTGGGGGGGGGTTGTGTATGTGGGGCAGGGGCTCGTGTGAGATTGGGGTGGTTAGTGTGTGTGGGGGGGGTTTAGTGTGTGTGGCAGGGAGTTAGTGTGCGTGTGGGGAGGTTAGTGCGTGTGTGGGGTGTAGTTGGTGTGTGTGCGTAGGGTTAGTATGTGTGTGGGGGTTTAGCGTGTATTTGTGTGCGTGGGTTAATGTGTGGGAGGGTAAATGTGGGGTGGGGTGGGGTTGTGTGAGTTGGGGGGTTAGTGTGTGTGTGGTGTGGTCAAATTATGTGTGTGTGTGGGGGTTAGTGTGTGTGGTGGGGTGAATGTTTGAGGGGAGAGGGTCAGTGTGTGAGTTTCCGGGGGGCGTTAGTGTTTCTGTGGGTGGATTAGTGAGTGTGTGTGTGTGTGTGTGGAGGTTATTGTTTGTGTGGGGAGTTAGTCTGTATGTGGGGGGGTTAGTGTGGGGGTGGGGGGGTAGTGTGTGTCTGTGGGCAGGTTAGTGTGTGTGTGTGTGGGGGCGTTGTTGGGTGTGTATTAGTGTCACTGTGGCTATGAGTATGTGTATTACTGCATGTGTGTGTGAGAAGGTGTGCATTACTATCTACCTGTGTGTGCGAGTGTGTTTTTTCTTGTCACTGGGTCTGTGACTGTGTGTATTAGAGGCTGTGTGTGTGTGTGAGTGGGTGCTTTAGATTCTCCGTATATCTGTGAGTGTGTATATTATTGTCTCTGTGTGTGACTGTGTATTAGTGTCTATGTGTGTGTGTATTATTGCCTGAGTGTGTTTGTGAGTGTATTAGGGTCCGTGTGTCTCTGAATGTGTGTATTAGTGTCTGAGTGTCTGTGAGTGTGTGCATTAGTGTATCTGTGTGTCTGTGAGTGTTTCTCTGTGTCTGCGAGTGTGTGCATTAGTGTCTCTGTGTGTCTGTGAGTGTTTGTATTAGTGTCACTGTGTGTCTCTGAGTGTTTGTATTCGTGTCTCTGTGTGCCTGTGAGTATATGTATTAGTGTCTCTGTGTGTCTGCGAGTGTGTGTATTAGTATCTCTGTGTGTCTGCGAATGTGTGTATTACTGTCTCTCTGTGTCTGCGAGAGTGTTTATTCGTGTCTCTGTGTGTCTGCGAGTGTGTGTGTTAGTGTCTCTGTGTGTCTGCGAGTGTGTGTCTTAGTGTCTCTGTGTGCCTGCGAGTGTGTGTGTTAGTGTCTCTGTGTGTCTGCGAGTGTGTATTAGTGTCTCTGTGTGTCTGCGAGTGTGTGTCTTAGTGTCTCTGTGTGTCTGCGAGTGTGTGTGTTAGTGTCTCTGTGTGTCTGTGAGTGTATGTATTACTGTCTCTGTGTGTCTGCGAGTGTATGTATTAGTGTCTCTGTGTGTCTGTGAGTGTGTGTATTAGTGTCTCTGTGTATCGATGAGTGTGTGTCTTAGTGTCTCTGTGTGTAAGCGAGTGTGTGTATTAGTGTCTCTGTGTGTCTGTGAGTGTGTGTCTTAGTGTCTCTGTGTGTCTGTGAGTGTGTGTATTAGTGTCTCTGTGTGTCTGTGAGTGTGTGTCTTAGTGTCTCTGTGTGTCTGTGAGTGTGTGTATTAGTGTCTCTGTGTGTCTGTGAGTGTGTGTCTTAGTGTTATTGTGGACCTGGGTTTAGAGAACCCCAAATTGTATCACGGAATTCTCATGACCCACAATGTTTAATAGATTGTTGGTGGGGAGCACACGGCCCAGACTACAGGTGTGGTACAGCAGAAATGGAAAAGCACTTTTTCAAGCAAAGCAATGTTTATTCTGTAAACTCATGTTAATCTTTTAAAACATGCAGGGAGCAACATAGCAACCATTAATTCAAATTAAACTCCCAAAGAATACAACACGAAGCAATCCGTAAGCTGTCCTATTGACATCCAGAAGTCTTAAGAAACACCTTTTACGAGAAGGACATTAGGTTTACATTCACTACTGAGAACATTTATAATTCTGAATTCACCAAATGATCAAGAGATAGTATTTTCATGACAGAGAGATCAACAGTACACCTGCTCCGTCTGGGTTCAGCTCCAACACAGAAAACAAATTTAAAACACACACTGGAGCAAACAGCCAAAACGAAAGTTAAAAAGCTGACAGACATCCCAGCTCCACTCAGTCTC
This sequence comes from Scyliorhinus torazame, assembly GCF_047496885.1. Classification (NCBI taxonomy): domain Eukaryota; kingdom Metazoa; phylum Chordata; class Chondrichthyes; order Carcharhiniformes; family Scyliorhinidae; genus Scyliorhinus; species Scyliorhinus torazame. Next base: position 136,647,005 of record NC_092726.1, on the reverse strand, counting down.
TGATATCACTGCAGTAATAAACACCCATTTCTATAAGGTACTTCACTATAGATATTTATATACACACCCATTTATAAACACTCATTTCTTAAAGGTACTCTCACATGGCAGTGTCTCTGTGTGTCTGTGAGTGTGTGTATTAGTGTCTGGGTGTGAGCATTAGAGTCTCCATGTGGCTGTGGGTGGGTGTCTTTCTCTCTCTGTGTGTCTGTGAGAGTGTGAATTCGTGTCTGAGTGTGTGTCTGTGAGTGGGTGTATTAGAGTCTGTGTGTGCCTGTGTTTCTGTGTTCATTAATGTATCTATGAGTGTCTGTATGTGTGTGAGAATGTGTGCATTAGTGTCTGTATTTGTGTGTGTGAATGTATTAGTGTCTGTGTGAATGTTACTATTAGTGTCTGTGTGAGTGTGTGTATTAGTGTCTCTGCCTGTCTATGCGCTGTGTACTATTGTCTCTGTGTGTGAGTGCTTGTATAAGTGTATCTGTGTGTCTGAGTGCGTATTAGTGTCTCTGTGTGTGAGTGTGTGTTTTTGTGACTATGTCTGTCTGTGATTGCGTGTATTAGAGTCTCTGTGTATGTGTGTTTTAGAGTCCATGTGGGGCTGGTTTAGCACACTGGGCTATTTCGCTTGCGTTTAAAGCAGACCAAGTGGGCCAGCAGCACGGTTCAATTCGCGTACCATCCTTCCCGAACAGGCGCAGGAATTTGGCATCTGGGGGCTTTTCACAGTAACTTCATTGAAGCCTACTTGTGACAATCGGCGTTTTTCATTTTTCATTTTCATTTCATGTGTGTCTGTGAGTGTGTGTATTGGCGTCGCTGTGCGTGAGTGTGTGTATTAGTGTGTGTCTTTCAGTGTGTGTATTAGTGACCAGGATGTGTGTATGAATGTGTATATTACTGTCTCTGTGTGTGAGTGTGTGTATGTGTGTCTGTGAGTGTGTGTATTTACAGTCTTTGTACGTTTTTGTGCGTGTGTATTATTGTCTGTGTGTCTGTGAGTGTGTGTAGCATTGTCTGTGTTTCTGTGACAGTGTGTATTAGTCTCTCTGTGAATTTGTGTATGTGTGTGACTGTGTGTGTATTAGTGTCTGTATGTGTGTATGAGTGTGTGTATTAGGGTCTGTTTGTGTGTGAGTATGTATTAGTGTCTCTGTGTGTGTCTGTAAGTGTGTAAATTAGTGTCTCTGTGTGTCAGTGAGTGTGTGAATTAGTGTCTCTGTGTGTCTGTGTGTGTGTATTAGTGTCTCTGTATGTCTGTGAGTGTGTGTATTAGTGTCTGTGTGTGATTGTGTGTATTAGTGTCCCTCTGTGTTTGAATGTATCTATCAGTGTATCTGTGTATGTCTGTGTGTGTGAGTTTTATTGTCTCTGTGCCTGTAAGTGTGTAAATTAGTGTCTCTGTGTGTCAGTGAGTGTGTGAATTAGTGTCTCTGGGTGTCTCTGTGTGTGTATTATTGTTTCTGTGTGTCTGCATGTGTGTGTATTAGTGTATCTGCATGTCAGTGAGTATGTGTTTTAGTGCCTGTGTGTGGCTGTGAGTGTGTGTGTGTCACTGTGTGTATTCGAGTCTGTGTGTCTGAGAGTTTGTGTATTAGAGACTGTGTGTGAGAGTGTGTGTATTTGTGTGCGTGTGTGTGTGTATGACTGCCTGTATTAGTGTCTGTCTGTGTGTGTATTAGTGTATGTGTGTTTCTGTGAGTGTATATTAGTGTCTCTGTATGTCGATGAGTGTGTATTCCTTTCTCTCTGTGTGTGAGTGTGTGTATTAGTGTTTCTGTGTATCTTTGAGAGAGTATTAGTGTCTGTATGTGAGTGTGTGTATTATTGTCTCTGTGTCTCTGAGTGTGTATATTACTGTCGCTATGTGACAGTGAATGTGTGTATTAGTGTCTGTGTGTGTTTGTGGATTAGTGTTTGTGTGTGTCTGTGAGTGTGTGCATTAATGTTTGTGAGTGAGAGTGTGTGAATTAGTGTGCGTGTTTGTGTGTGACTGTCTGTATAAGTGTCTGTCTGTGTGTGTATTAGTGTGTCTGTGTTTCTGTGAGTGTGTGTTAGTGCCTCTGTATGTCAATGAGTGTGTATTCGTTTCTCTCTGTGTGTGAGTGTGTGTGTTAGTGTTTCTGTGTATCTGTGAGAGAGTATTAGTGTCTGTGTGTGAGTGTGTGTATTAGTGTTTCTGTGTATCTGTAAGTGTGTTGATCAGTGTCTGTGTGTCTGTGAGTGTGTATTAGTGTATGTGTGTATTATTGTTTCTGTGTCTGTGAATATGTATTCGTTTCTCTGTGTGTGTGAGTGTGTGTATTAGTGTTGCTGTGTATCTGTGAGACAGTATTAGTGTCTGTGTGTGAGTGTGTGTATTATTGTCTCTGTGTCTGTGAGTGTGTTGATCAGTGCCAGTGAATGTGTGCATTAGTGTCTGTGTCTGTTTGTATTAGTGTCTGTGTGTGCCTGTGAGTGTGTGTATTAGTGTCTGTGTGTCTGTGAGTTTTATAAGTTTATCTGCGTGTCAGCGAGTGTGTATTAGTGCATTTGTATGTCTTTGAGTGTGTTTATTAGTGTCACTGTTTCTGTGAGTGTTTGTGTTAGTGTATCGGTGTCAGTGAGTGTGTGTATTAGTGTCTGTTTGTGTGAGTGTGTGCATTAGTTTCTTTGTGAGTGAGTATTAATGCCTTTGTGTGTGAGTGCATTACTGTCTCTGTATGTGTGTGTGTGTTAATGTATGTGTGAGTGAGAGTGTCTTACTGTCTCTGTGTCTGTGTGCGTGTTATTCTCTGTATGAGTGTGAGTCTATTACTGTCTCTGTCTGAGTGTGTGTGTGTTAATGTATGCGTGAGTGTGAGTGTATTACTGTCTCTGTATGTGTGTGTGAGTGTGTTAATGTATGTGTGAGTGTGAGGGTATTACTGTCTCTGTATGTGTGTGTGTGTTAATGTATGTGTGAGTTTGAGTGTATTACTGTCTCTCTATGTGTGTGTGAGTGTGTTAATGTATGTGTGAGTGCATTATTGTCTGTGGTTGTGTGTGTGTTAATGTATGTGTGAGTTTGAGTGTATTACTGTCTCTGTGTGTGTGTGTGAGTATGTTAATGTATGTGTGAGTGTGAGTGTATTACTGTCTCTGTATGTGTGTTGTTAATGTATGTGTGACTGTGAGTGTATTACTGTCTCTGTATGTGTGTGTGTGTTAATGTATGTGTGAGTGAGAGTGTATTACTCTCTCTGTATGTGTGTGTGTCCCTGTATGTGTGTGTGTTAATGTATGTGTGACTGTGAGTGTATTACTGTCTCTGTATGTGTGCGTGTGTGTTAATGTATGTGTGAGTGAGAGTGTATTACTGTCTCTGTATGTGTGTGTTTGTCTCTGTATCTGTGTATGAGTGTGTATTACTGTGTGTGTGTGTGTGTCTGTATGTGTGTGTGAGTGTGTATATTTATTTCACTATGTGTCAGTGAATGTGTGCATTAGTCATCTGGAAAGGAATAATTTGATTAGACATAGTCAACACTGTTTTGTGAAGGGTAGGTCGTGCCTCGCAAACCTTATTGAGTTCTTTGAGAAGGTGACCAAACAGGTGAATGAGGGTAACACAGTTGATGTGGTGTATGTGGATTTCAGTAAAGCGTTTGATAAGGTGCCCCACGGTAGGCTACTGCAGAAAATACGGAGGCATGGGATTCAGGGTGATTTAGCAGTTTGGATCAGAAATTGGCTGGCTGGAAGAAGACAAAGGGTGGTGGTTGATGGGAAATGTTCAGACTGGAGTGCAGTTATTGTGGTGTGCCACAAGGATCTGTTTTGGGGCAACTGCTGTTTGTCATTTTTATAAATGACAAGGAGGAGGGCGTAGAAGGATGGGTGAGTAAATTTGCAGTTGACACTAAAGTCGGTGGAGTTGTGGACAGTGCGGAAGGATGTTAGAAGTTACAGAGGGACATAAATAAGCTGCAGCGCTGTGCTGAGAGGTGGCAAATGGAGTTTAATGCAGAAAAGTGTGAGGTGATTCATTTCTGAAGGAATAACAGGAAGACAGAGTACTGGGCTCATGGTAAGATTCTTGGCAGTGTGGATGAGCAGTGAGATCTCGGTGTCCATGTACATAGTTCCCTGAAAGCTGCCACCCAGGTTGAGAGGGTTGTTAAGAAGGCGTACGGTGTGTTAGCTTTTATCGGTAGAGGGATTGAGTTTCGGAGTCATGAGGTCATGTTGCAGCTGTACAAAATTCTGGTGCGGCCGCATTTGGAATATTGCGTGCAATTCTGGTCGCCGCATTATAGGAAGGATGTGGACGCATTGGAAAGGGTGCAGAGGAGATTTACCAGAATGTTGCCTGGTATGGAGGGAAGATCTTATGAGGAAAAGCTGAGGGACTTGAGGCTGTTTTCGTTAGAGAGAAGTTTAAGAGGTGATTAATTGAGGCATACAAGATGATCAGACGATTGGATAGGGTGGACAGTGAGAGCCTTTTTCCTCGGATGGTGATGTCTAGCACGAGGGGACATAGCTTTAATTTGAGGGGAGATAGATATAGGACAGATGTCAGAGGTAGGTTCTTTACTCAGAGAGTAGTTAGGGTGTGGAATGTCCTGCCGGCAACAGTAGTGGACTCGCCAACACTAAGGACATTCAAATGGTCATTGGAAAGACACATGGACGATAAGGGAATAGTGTAGATGGGCTTTAGAGTGGTTTCACTGGTCGGCGCAACATCGAGGGCCGAAGGGCCTGTACTGCGCTGTAATGTACTATGTTCTATGTGTTTCTGTACGTGCGTATATTACTGTGTCTGTATGTGTGTGAGTGTGTGTATTTGTATATATTTGTTTGACTTCCTCAACACCACGCCGACCATACTTGTGATGTCTTTCCCAGGGTGATGTATAATTTCATTGTTTATTTCCCTTCCTCACAGCGAACCTCATCACAATTGTGATCCTGAAGAGAAGAAACTGTGGGCTGTCCAAATGTGTGACTTGTTACCTGTTGGCCATGGCAGTGGGGGATCTACTGGTCGTTATTCTCGACCTGATATTCAGACACATTCCCATAGTTTTTAGGGAACAGTTTAATTTCCTGTACTCCATCCCCGTGTGTAATATCCACGCCGCCCTGCTTTATGCAGCCACTGACTGTTCTGTCTGGTTCACCGTCACTTTCACCTTTGATCGATTTGTGGCCATTTGCTGCCCGAAGCTGAAAAGTAAATATTGCAGCGAGAAAACGGCGGCTGTGGTTCTGGGAACAGTGGCTGTGCTGAGCTGTTTGAAGGACATTTCCTGGGGGTTTATGCTGCCCGGTTGGTATTGGCTGCGGAACGAACCCTGGTTTTGTGATGCCACAGAGAGTGCTGTGTTCTCTCCGGTCTGGGGAACAATCGAGTTCCTCCACCACATTCTAACCCCGTGTGTTCCATTCGCCCTGATTCTGCTGCTCAATGTTCTCACCGTCAGACACATTGTCCTGAGCAGCAGGGCCCGCAGGAGACTCCGGGCTCACAGCAGTGGGCACAGTCCCAGAGACCCAGAGATGGAGAGTCGGAGGAAATCCATCATTTTACTCTTCATTATCTCCGCCAATTTCATCCTGTTATGGTCAACGTTAATGGTTTATTCTATATGGAGCCGGATGTGGTTTCTGGGGTATCAGTCTGTATGGTTAGATTATTATGTTCAGGAATTGGGCTTCATGCTGCAGCTCCTGAGTTGCTGCACAAACACTGCGATTTACGCCGTGACACAGACTCAGTTCAGGCAGCAGTTAAAGAATATGTTGAAAGTTCCCTTTCGTTCAATTCGTCAATTCATTAAACCCTGAGAGGAAACCCCACACACGCGGCATCTCTCTCCTCGCACTGCCGGTAAAACTGACCCTCCCCAGCCAGCCTCACCCTGATTTACCATTCTGCAATAGCAGGAGGGACTATCTGTGCGTGTGTGTGACTCCCCCATGGCCAATCTGATGGTCAGTGGGACTCCCCCATGGCCTATCAGCAGGATCAGTGTGACTCCACCATGGCCGATCAATTGTGTCTGTGTAACTCCCCCACGGCCGATCAGTTATGTCTGTGTGACTCCCCCCATGACCGATCAGCTGAGTCTGTGTGGCTCACCCATGGCCCATCACCCGGGTGTGTGTGACTCACCCCATGGCCGACCAGTTGGGTCACTGTGACTCGCCCATTGGCCCATCAGCTGGTTGTGCGGCTTCCCCCCATGGCTGATCAGCTGGGTTCGTGCTTCCCACCATTGCCGATCAGCTGGGTGTGTGCTTCGCCGCATTGCCGATCAGCTGGGTGTGTGCTTCACCGCATTGCCGATCAGCTGGGTCTGTCCTTCCCCGCATTGCCGATCAGCTGGGAGTGTCCTTCCCCCCCATTGCCGATCAGCTGGTTGTGTGCTTCCACCAATTGCCGATCAGCTGGGTCTGTGCTTTCCCGCATTGCCGATCAGCTGGAAGTGCGCTTCCCCCCATTGCCGATCAGCTGGATGTGTGCCTGCCCCAATTGCCGATCAGCTGGGTCGGTGCTTCCCCGCATTGCCGAACAGCTGGATGTGCCCTTCCCCCATGCGAGATCAGCTGGGTGTTTGCCTCCCCCAATTGCCGATCAGCTTGTTGTGTCTCCGCCATGGCCGATTAGCTGGGAGTGTGCTACCCCCGATTGCCGATCAGCTGGGTGTGTGCTTTCCCCAATTACCGATCAGCTGGTTGTGTCTCCGCCATGGCCAATCAGCAGGATGTGTGTGAATCCCCCATTGCCGATAAGCTGGGTATGTGCCTCTCCCCGTTGCCGATCAGCTGGGTGAGTGCCTCTCCCCAATGACTATCAGGTGGGTGTGTGCCTCACACTTAAACACAGTCTGTGCAGCAGAATGTGCCCCAGACAGAGACAGAGACAGACACAGAGACTCAGGCAGAGATACAGACAGAGACACAGACAGAGACACAGACAGGGACACAGTCAGGGACACAGACAGAGACACACACAGAGAACCAGAAAGGGACACAGACAGAAACACAGACAGAGACACAGACAGATATAGACACAGACAGAGACACAGACACAGACAGAGATACAGTCAGAGGCACAGGCAGAAATATAGAGGCAGACAGAGACACAGACCTGAACAGAGACCCAGACAGAAACACAGGCAGAGACCCAGACAGAAACACAGGCAGAGACCCAGACAGAGAGACGGACAGAGACCCAAACTCAGAAACAGACACAGGCACAGACAGAGACAGAGATAGAGACACAGACAGAGGCAGAGACACAGACAGAGACACAGACAGAGATACAGAAAGAGACACTGACAGAAACACAGACCGAGATAGAGATAGAGACACAGATAGAGACACACACAGGGACACAGACAGAGACGCAGACAGAGACACAGATAGAGACACAGATAGAGACACAGCCAGGGACACAGACACAAACACAGACAGAGACACAGACAGAAATACAGACAGAGACACAGACAGAGACACAGACACAAACAGAGACTCAGACAGAGACACACACACACAGACACAGTGTGAGTGACACAGACAGAGACAGAGACAGAAATACAGAGACAGGGACAGACACAGACAGAGTCAGGGACACAGACAGAGACACAGACAGAGAGACAGAGACAGAAACAAACACAGACAGAGAATGAGACACAGACAAAGACAGAGACACAGACAGAGACAGGTACACAGACAGAGACACAGATAGAGACACCGACACAGACACTGAGACACAGACTACACAGACACAGAGAGAGATATACAGACAGAGACACAGACAGAGACATAGACAGAGACAAAGACACAGATGGAGATGCAGACAGAGACACAGACAGTGTCAGAGACAGAATTACAGACAGAGACACAGGCACAGGCACAGACAGAGACATAATCGGAGACAGACCCAGACAGAGATAGAGACACCGACACAGGCACAGACAGATACAGAGGCACAGACACAGACATAAAAACAGACAGAGTCACAGATCCAGGCAGAGACAGAGACACAGACAAAGTCACAGACACAGATAGAGACACAGACAGAGGCAGAGACACAGACAGAGACACAGACAGAAACAAAGACACAGACAGAGACACAGACAGAAACACAGACAGAGACACAAACACCGATACAGACAGAGACAGAGACACAGACACAGGCAGAGGCAGTGACACAGACAGAGAAACAGGCACAGACAGAGATACAGTGACAGGGACAGACACAGATACAGAAAGTGGCAGGGACACAGACAGAGACACAAACAGAGATACAGTCAGAGGCACAGGCAGAAATACAGAGGCAGACAGAGACACAGACATGAACAGAGACCCAGACAGAAACACAGGCAAAGACCCAGACAGAAACACAGGCAGACACCCAGACAGAGACCCAAACACAGGCAGAGACCCAGACAGAGACCCAAACACAGAAACAGACACAGGCACAGACAGAGACAGAGATAGAGACACAGACAGAGGCAGAGACACAGACAGAGACACAGACAGAGATACAGAAAGAGACACTGACAGAAACACATACCTAGACAGAGATAGAGACACAGATAGAGACACAGATAGAGACACAGACAGGGACACAGCCAGAGACGCAGCCAGAGACACAGATAGAGACACAGATAGAGACACAGCCAGGGACACAGACACAAACACAGACAGAGGCACAGACAGAAATACAGACAGAGACAGAGACAAAATCACAGACAAAGACAGAGACACAGACACAAACAGAGACTCAGACAGAGACACATACACAGGCACAGACACAGGCAGAGACACAGACAGAGATACATAAATTGACACTGACAGAAACACAGACAGAGACACAGACAGAGACACAGATAGAGACACAGACAGAGACACAACAGAGACACAGATAGAGACACAGCCAGAGACACAGGCACAAACAGAGAAAGAGACACAGACAGAGGCACAGGCAGAAACACAGACAGAGACATAGACAGAGACAAAATCACAGACAGAGACACAGACACAGACACAGACAGAGACACAGACACAAACACAAACAGAGACTCAGAGAGAGACACAGACAGAGGTACAGACACAGGAAGAGACACCGACAGAAACGCAGACAGAGACACAGACACAGATACAGATAGCCACTGAGACACCGACAGAGGTACAGACTGAGACACAGACAGAGACTTAGACATAGACAAGGGCACAGACACAGACAGTGACATAGACACAGACACAGACAGAGGCAGTGACACAGACAGAAACACAGGCAGAGACCAAGGCAGAGACACAGACAGAGACACAGACAGAGACACAAACACAGATACAGACAGAGACAGAGACACAGGCACAGACACAGACACAGACAGAGGCAGTGACACAGACAGAGACACAGGCAGAGATACAGAGCAGACAGAAACACAGACAGAGAAAGAGACACAGACACAGACAGAGACAGAGACAGACACAGATACACAGACACAGAGAGAGAGATACAGACAGAGACACAGACGCAGGCATAGACAGAGACAAAGACACAGACGGAGACACAGACACAGATAGGAACAGAGACACAGACAGAGACAATCACAGAACCAGACAGAGACAGGGACACAGACAGAGACACACACACAGACACAGACAGAGTCAGTGACACAGACAGAGACACAGACAGAGATACAGAGACAGGGACAGACACAGACACAGACAGAGTCAGGGACACAGACACAGACACAGACAGAGAGACAGAGACAGACACAAACACAGACAGAGAATGAGACACAGACAAAGACAGAGACACAGACACAGACAGGTACACAGACAGGTACACAGATAGAGACACCGACACAGACACTGAGACACAGACAGATACACAGACACAGAGAGAGATATACAGACAGAGACACAGACAGAGACATAGACAGAGACAAAGGCACAGATGGAGATGCAGACAGAGACACAGACAGTGTCAGAGACAGAATTACAGACAGAGACACAGGCACAGGCACAGACAGAGACATAATCGGAGACAGGCACAGGCAGAGATAGAGACACCGACACAGGCACAGGCAGATACAGAGGCACAGACACAGACATAAAAACAGGCAGAGTCACAGATCCAGGCAGAGACAGAGACACAGACAAAGTCACAGACACAGACAGAGACACAGATAGATACACAGACAGAGGCACAGGCACAGACAGAGGCACAGACACAGACAGAAACAAAGACACAGACAGAGACACAGACAGAGACACAAACATCGATACAGACAGAGACAGAGACACAGACACAGACACAGGCAGAGGCAGTGACGCAGACAGAGAAACAGGCATGGACAGAGATACAGAGACAGGGACAGACACAGACACAGACAGTGGCAGGGACACAGACAGAGACACAGACAGGGATCCAGAGACAGACACAAACATAGACAGAGAAAGAGAAACAGACAGAGACAGAGACAGTGACACAGACAGATACACAGACACAGAGAGAGAGATACAGACAAAGACACAGACGGAGACACAGACACAGATAGGAACAGAGACACAGACGGAGACAATCACAGAAACAGACAGAGACAGAGACACACACACAGGCACAGGCAGAGTCAGTGACACAGACAGAGATACAGAGACAGGGACAGACGCAGGCACAGACAGAGTCAGGGACACAGACAGAGACACAGACAGAGAGACAGAGATAGACACAAACACAGACAGAGAATGAGACACAGACAGGGAAATGACAGATACACAGACAGAGACACAGATAGAGACACCGACACAGACACTGAATACAGACAGAGAGCGAGAGATACAGACAGAGACACAGACACAGACATAGACAGAGACAAAGACACAGATGGAGATGCAGACAGAGACACAGACACTGTCAGAGACAGAATTACAGACAGAGACAGAGGCAGAGACAGAGACACAAACAGATACACAGACAGAGACATAATCGGAGACAGACACAGACAGAGATAGAGACAGAGACACAGGCACAGACAGATACAGAGGCACAGACACACACATAAACACAGACAGAGTCACAGATCCAGGCAGAGAAAGAGAACAGACAAAGTCACAGACACAGACCGAGGCAGAGACACAGACACAGATAGAAACTGAGACAGATGGAGAGACACAGACAGAAACACAGGTAGAGACCCAGTCCGATACCAAGACAGACGCAGACAGAGACACAAACACCGATACAGACAGAGACAGAGACACAGACACAGACAGAGGCAGTGACACAGAGAGAGACACAGGCACAGACAGAGATACAGAGACAGGGACAGATACAGACAGTGGCAGGGACACAGACAGAGACACAGACAGTGATACAGAGATAGACACAAACACAGACAGAGAAAGAGACACAGACAGAGACAGAGACACAGACAGATACACAGACACAGAGAGAGAGATACAGACAGAGACACAGACACAGACATAGACAGAGACCAAGACACAGACCAAGACACAGACGGAGGCACAGACACAGATAGGAACAGAGTCACAGACAGAGACAATCATAGAAACAGACAGAGAATGAGACACAGACAAAGACAGAGACACAGACACAGGCAGGTACACAGACAGAGACACAGATAGAGACACCGACACAGGCACAGGCAGATACAGAGGCACAGACACAGACATAAAAACAGGCAGAGTCACAGATCCAGGCAGAGACAGAGACACAGACAAAGTCACAGACACAGACAGAGACACAGATGGAGACACAGACAGAGTCACAGACACAGACAGAGGCACAGACACAGACAGAAACAAAGACACAGACAGAGACACAGACAGAGACACAAACATCGATACAGACAGAGGCAGAGACACAGACACAGGCAGAGGCAGTGACGCAGACAGAGAAACAGGCATGGACAGAGATACAGAGACAGGGACAGACACAGACACAGACAGTGGCAGGGACACAGACAGAGACACAGACAGAGATCCAGAGACAGACACAAACATAGAAAGAGAAAGAGACACAGACAGAGACAGAGACAGTGACACAGACAGATACACAGACACAGAGAGAGAGATACAGACAAAGACACAGACGGAGACACAGACACAGATAGGAACAGAGACACAGACGGAGACAATCACAGAAACAGACAGAGACAGAGACAGAGACACACACACAGGCACAGGCAGAGTCAGTGACACAGACAGAGATACAGAGACAGGGACAGACACAGGCACAGACAGAGTCAGGGACACAGACAGAGACACAGACAGAGAGACAGAGATAGACACAAACACAGACAGAGAATGAGACACAGACAGAGAAATGACAGATACACAGACAGAGACACAGATAGAGACACCGACACATACACTGAACACAGACAGAGAGCGAGAGATACAGACAGAGACATAGACAGAGACAAAGACACAGATGGAGATGCAGACAGAGACACAGACAGTGTCAGATACAGAATTACAGACAGAGACACAGGCAGAGACAGAGACACAAACAGATACACAGACAGAGACATAATCGGAGACAGACACAGGCAGAGATAGAGACAGAGACACAGGCACAGACAGATATAGAGGCACAGACACAGACATAAACACAGACAGCGTCACAGATCCAGGCAGAGACAGAGAACAGACAAAGTCACAGACACAGACCGAGGCAGAGACACAGACAGAGACACAGACACAGATAGAAACTGAGACACATGGAGAGACACAGACAGAAACACAGGTAGAGACCCAGTCCGATACCCAGACAGAGACGCAGACAGAGACACAAACACCGATACAGACAGAGACACAGACACAGACAGAGGCAGTGACACAGAGAGAGACACAGGCACAGACAGAGATACAGAGACAGGGACAGATACAGACAGTGGCAGGGACACAGGCAGAGACACATACAGTGATACAGAGATAGACACAAACACAGACAGAGAAAGAGACACAGACAGAGACAGAGACACAGACAGATACACAGACACAGATGGAGATGCAGACAGAGACACAGACAGTGTCAGAGACAGAATTACAGACAGAGACACAGGCACAGGCAGAGACAGAGACACAAACAGATACACAGACAGAGACATAATCGGAGACAGACACAGGCAGAGATAGAGACAGAGACACAGGAACAGACAGATACAGAGGCACAAACACAGACATAAACACAGACAGAGTCACAGATCCAGGCAGAGACAGAGAAACAGACAAAGTCACAGACACAGACCGAGGCAGAGACACAGACACAGATATAAACTGAGACACATGGAGAGACACAGACAGAAACACAGGTAGAGACCCAGTCCGATACCCAGACAGAGACGCAGACAGAGACACAAACACCGATAAAGACAGAGACACAGACACAGACACAGACAGAGGCAGTGACACAGAGAGAGACACAGGCACAGACAGAGATACAGAGACAGGGACAGATACAGACAGTGGCAGGGACACAGACAGAGCCACAGACAGTGATACAGAGATAGACACAAACACAGACAGAGAAAGAGACACAGACAGAGACAGAGACACAGACAGATACACAGACACAGAGAGAGTGATACAGACAGAGACTCAGACATAGACAGAGACCAAGACAGAGACCAAGACACAGGCGGAGGCACAGACACAGATAGAAACAGAGTCACAGACAGAGACAATCATAGAAACAGACAGAGACACAGACAGACACACACACAGACTCAGGCAGAGGCAGTGACACAGACATAGACACAGACACAGACTGAGATACAGAGACAGGGATAGACACAGACAGAGACAGAGTCAGTGACACAGACAGAGACACAGACAGAGAGACAGAGACAGACACAAACATAGACAGAGAATGAGACACAGACAGAGACAGAGACACAGACAGATACACAAACAGAGACACAGATAGAGACACCGACACAGAGACTGAGACACAGACAGAGACACAGACACAGAGAGAGAGATACAGACAGAGACACAGTCCCAGACATAGACAGAGTCAAAGACACAGGTGGAGACGCAGACAGGGACACAGACAGTGTCAGAGACAGAATTACAGAGAGAGACACAGGCACAGACAGAGACACAGACAGAGACACAAATAGAGACACAGATAGAGACACAGACAGAGACACAGACATAGACACAGCCACAGACAGAGACACAGAGAGAGACACAGCCAGAGACACAGACACAAACAGAGAAAGAGAAACATACACAGACCGAGGCACAGGCAGAAACACAGACAGAGACACAGACAGAGACAAAATCACAGACAGAGACACAGACACAGACAAAGACAGAGACGCAGACACAAACAGAGACTCAGAGAGAGACACAGACAGAGGTACAGACACAGGAAGAGACACAGACAGAAACGCAGGCAGAGACACAGACACCGAGACACTGATAGAGGTACAGACGGAGACACAGACATAGACTTAGACATAGACAGGGGCACAGACAGAGACACAGACACAGACATAGACACAGACACAGACAGAAACACAGACAGAGACTGAGGCACAGACAGAGACACAGACAGAAACACAGGCAGAGACCCAGACAGAGACCCAGACAGAGGCACAGACAGAGACAGAGACACAGACAGAGCCACAAACACAGGTACAGATAGAGACAGAGACACAGGCACAGACAAAGACACAGCCAGAGGCAGTGACACAGAAACAGGCACAGGCATAGATACAGAGACAGACACAGACACAGTCAGAGGCAGGGACACAGACACAGACAGAGATACAGAGACAGACACAAACACAGACAGAGAAAGAGACACAGACAGAGAAAGAGACACAGACAGATACACAGACACAGAGAGAGATACAGACAGAGACACAGACATAGGCAGAGACAAAGACACAGACGGAGAACACAGGCACACATAGGCACAGAGACACAGACAGAGACAATCACAGAAACAGACAGAGACAGAGACACAGACTGAGACACACACACACACACACACAGAGGCAGTGACACAGACAGAGACACACACACAGACAGAGATACAGAGACAGGGACAGACACAGACAGAGTCAGGGACACAGACAGAGACACAGACAGAGAGACAGAAACCGACACAAACACAGACAGAGAATGAGACACAGACAGGGACACAGATAGAGACACCGACGCAGACACTGAGACACAGACAGAGACACAGACACAGAGAGAGGCATACAGACAGCGACACAGACACAGACAGAGAAAGAGACAAAGTCACAGATGGAGATGCAGACAGAGACACAGACAGTGTCAGAGACATAATTACAGACAGAGACACAGGCACAGGCACAGGCACAGACAGAGACACAGACAGAGACACAGACAGAGACATAATCGGTGACAGACACAGACAGATATAGATAGAGATACACAGGCACAGACTGATACAGAGGCACAGACACAGACATAAACACAGACAGAGTCACAGATCCAGGCAGAAACAGAGACAAACACAAACTGACAGACACAGACATAGACACAGACACAGGCAGAGGCAGAGACACAGATGGAGATGCAGACAGAGACACAGACATAGACAGAGACAAAGATGGAGATGCAGACAGAGACACAGACAGTGTCAGAGACATAATTACAGGCAGAGACACAGGCACAGGCACAGACAGAGACACAGACATAAACACAGACAGAGTCACAGATCCAGACAGAGGCAGGGACTCAGACAGAGACACAGACAGAGATACAGAGACAGACACAAACATAGACAGAGAAAGAGACACAGACAGAGACAGAGTCACAGACAAATACACAGACACATAGAGAGAGATACAGGCAGAGACACCGACATGGGCAGAGACAAAGAAACAGACAGAGACACAGACACAGATAGGAACAGAGACACAGACAGAGACAACCACAGAAACAGACAGAGACAGAGACACAGACAGAGTCACAGACCCAGACAGAGACTGAGACACAGACAGGGTCATATATACAGACAGAGACATAGACAGATACACAGGCACAGACAGAGACACAGACATAGACAGAGACAAAGACAGAGACACAAATAGAGACACAGACAGAGACACATACTTAGACATGGACACAGCCAGAGGGAGAGAGAAAGTCACAGGTAGAGACACATGCAGAGACACAGACAGAAACGCAGACAGATTCAGAGACACATGCAGAGACACAGACACAGATACAGACACCGACACAGCCACAGAGAGAGACACAGATGTACGCATGGACCCAGTCAGAAACATAGACACAGGCAGAGACACAGACACAGACAGCGACCCAGACGGAGAAACAGACACAGGCACACACAGAGACACAGACATAGATACAGACAGAGACATAGGCACAGGCACAGACAGAGACACAGACATAGACACATACAGAGGCATAGGCACAGGCACAGGCAGAGACACAGGCAGAGAGAGACACACACAGACAGAAACACAGACACAGACAGAACGCAGACACAGACCCAGACACAGACAAAGGCAAAACAGAGACACAGACAGAGACACGGACAAGACAGAGACACAGACCGATATACAGACAGAGACACAGACAGAAACGCAGACAGATACACAGACAGAGACACAGACAGAGACACAGACAGAGTCACAGACACAGACAGAGACACAGCCTGAGATAAAGACGGAGACACAGCCTGAGACACAGACAGAGACACAGGAAGAGACACAGACACGCAGACAGATACACAGACAGAGACACAGGCAGAGACACAGACAGAGTCACAGACACAGACAGAGACACAGCCTGAGATACAGACGGAGACACAGCCTGAGACACAGACAGAGACACAGGAAGAGACACAGACAGAGACACAGCCTGAGACAGAGACAGAGACACAGCCAGAGTCAAAGACAGAGGCGCAGACAGAGTCACAGACACAGACAGAGACACAGCCAGAGACACAGACAGAGACACAGACACAGGTAAGGGCAGAGACACTGAGACACAGACACAGACAGAGAGACTGACACAGACAGAGATACAGAGAGAGACACAGCCTGAAACGCAGACAGATACATAGACAGAGACACAGGCAGAGACACAGACACAGCCTGAGACGCAGCCTGAGACACAGACAGAGACAGAGACACAGCCAGAGACACAGACAGAGACACAGACACAAATAGGGGCAGAGACACAGAGGCACAGACACAGACCCAGACAGAGTCACTGACACAAACAGAGACAGAGACAAGTCCCACCCGCACTCACTGCTCACAAGTTGCTGTCCCTCCACCTTGCCACCACAGGCCGCTGTCCCCCTGCAGCCAGAGGCCGCTGTCCCCCTGCCGCCAGAGGCCGCTGTCCCCCTGCAGCCAGAGACCTCTATCCCCCTGCCGCCAGAGGCCGCTGTCCCCCTGCTGCCAGGGGCCGCTGTCCCCCTGCCGCCAGAAGCCGCTGTCCCCCTGCCGCCAGAGGCCGCTGTCCCCCTGCCTCCAGAGGCCGCTGTCCCCCTGCCGCCAGAGGCCGCTGTCCCCCTGCCTCCAGAGGCCGCTGTCCCCCTGCCTCTAGAGGCAGCTGTCACCCTGCTGTCAGAGGCCGCTGTCCCCCTGCCGCCAGAGGCCGCTGTCCCCCCGCCGCCAGAGGCCGCTGTCCCCCCGCCGCCAGAGGCCGCTGTCCCCCTGCCGCCAGAGGCCGCTGTCCCCCTGCCTCCAGAGGCCGCTGTCCCCCTGCCGCCAGAGGCCGCTGTCCCCCTGCCGCCAGAGGCCGCAGTCCCCCTGCCTCCAGAGGCCGCTGTCCCCCTGCCGCCAGAGGCCGCTGTCCCCCTGCCTCCAGAGGCAGCTGTCCCCCTGCTGCCAGAGGCCGCTGTCCCCCTGCCTCCAGAGGCAGCTGTCCCCCCGCCGCCAGAGGCCGCTGTCCCCCCGCCGCCAGAGGCCGCTGTCCCCCTGCCGCCAGAGGCCGCTGTCCCCCTGCCGCCAGAGGCCGCTGTCCCCCCGCCGCCAGAGGCCGCTGTCCCCCTGCCGCCAGAGGCCGCTGTCCCCCTGCCACCAGAGGCCGCTGTCCCCCTGCCACCAAAGACCGCTGTCCCCCTGCCGCCAGAGGCCGCTGTCCCCCTGCCGCCTGAGGCCGCTGTCCCCCTGCCTCCAGAGGCCGCTGTCCCCCTGCCGCCAGAGGCCGTTGTCCCCCTGCCTCCAGAGGCCGCTGTCCCACTGCCTCCAGAGGCCGCTGTCTCCCTGCCTCCAGAGGCCGCTGTCCCCCTGCCGCCAGAGGCCGCTGTCCCCCTGCCTCCAGATGCCATGTCCCCCAGCCGCCAGAGGCCGCTGACGGCTGCCGCCAGAGGCCGCTGTCCCCCTGCATCCAGAGGCCGCTGCCTCCCTGCCGCCAGAGGCCGCTGTCCCCCTGCATCCAGAGGCCGCTGCCTCCCTGCCGCCAGAGGACGCTGTCCCCCTGCCGCCAGAGGCCGCTGTCTCCCTGCAGCCAGAGGCCGCTGTCCCCCTGCCGCCAGAGGCCGCTGTCCCCCCGCCGCCAGAGGCCGCTGTCCCGCTGCCTCCAGAGGCCGCTGTCCCCCTGCCGCCGGAGGGCGCTGTCCCCCTGCCTCCAGAGGACGCTGTCCCCCTGCCTCCAGAGGCCGCTGTCCCCCTGCCTCCTGAGGCCGCTGTCCCCTGCCTCCAGAGGCCGCTGTCCCCCTGCCGCCAGAGGCCGCTGTCCCCCTGCCGCCAGAGGCCGCTGTCCCCCTGCCGCCAGAGGCCACTGTCCCCCTGCCGCCAGAGGCCGCTGTCCCCCTGCCTCCAGAGGCCGCTGTCCCCCTGCCTCCAGAAGCCGCTGTCCCCCTGCCGCCAGAGGCCGCTGTCCCCCTGCCTCCAGAGGCCGCTGTCGCCCTGCCGCCAGAGGCCGCTCTCCCCCCGCCGCCAAAGGCCGCTTTCCCCCCGCCGCCAGAGGCCGCTGTCCCCCTGCCGCCAGAGGCCGCTGTCCCCCTGCCGCCAGAGGCCGCTGTCCCCCTGCCGCCAGAGACCGCTGTCCCACTGCCGCCAGAGGCCGCTGTCCCCCTGCCGCCAGAGGCCGCTGTCCCCCTGCCTCCAGAGGCCGCTGTCCCCCTGCCGCCAGAGGCCGTTGTCCCCCTGCCTCCAGAGGCCGCTGTCCGACTGCCTCCAGAGGCCGCTGTCTCCATGCCTCCAGAGGCCGCTGTCCCCCTGCCTCCAGAGGCCGCTGTCCCCCTGCCTCCAGATGCCGCTGTCCCCCAGCCGCCAGAGGCCGCTGTCCGGCTGCCGCCAGAGGCCGCTGTCCCCCTGCATCCAGAGGCCGCTGTCTCCCTGCCGCCAGAGGCCGCTGTCCCCCTGCCGCCAGAGGCCGCTGTCCCCCTGCCTCCAGAGGCCGCTGTCCCCCTGCAGCCAGAGGCCGCTGTCCCCCTGCCGCCAGAGGCCGCTGTCCCCCCTGCCGCCAGAGGCCGCTGTCCCCCCGCCGCCAGAGGCGGCTGTCCCCCTGCCGCCAGAGGCGGCTGTCCCTCCAAGGAAAGGGGAATGGGTGTTTCAGAACCTAGTGTGAAGCGTCCGGAAGCAGAGGCGGGCTTGTCATAGGAGGAACGGTTGAGGACCCTGGGGCTTATGGCAGTAATAATGCTTCAGACAATGGAGGCTTCACACAGAGCTGTCCGTGCGCATGTGCGGGAGGGTCACTATCCCAGCAGGCAGTGCGCGGGCCACCCACTGACTGGCATCGTCTCCCCTGGCAACACAAGGTGGCCACCTGGAGTCTCCCCTGGCAACACAAGGTGGCCACCTGGAGTCTCCCCTGGCAGCACAAGGTGGCCACCTGGAGTCTCCCCTGGCAACTCAAGGTGGCCACCTGGAGTCTCCCCTGGCAACACAAGATGTTCACCGGGAGTCTCCCCTGGAAACACAATTTGGCTGCCGGAGGTCCTACTGGTAACAGATGACCGCCGACAGCACGCAGGGGATGCTGGGATGGGTGTGGCACAGGCGCAGCGGCGGCTTCTGCTGTCCCTCCAAGGAAAGGGGAATGTGTGTTTCAGCACCGAGAGTGAAGCCGGAGTCCAGCCCATTGGCCCCATTGGGGGTCGTCGGGATTGTTGTGTCTCAATAGACACCGCAGCATTGCCCCTCCCCCACCCCGGATATCCCCTCCCCGATATCACCCCCTCCCGATATCACCCCCTCCCCGATATCACCCCCTCCCCGATATCACCCCCCCGATATAACTTCCTCCCCTATATCACACCCCCCCGTATCACCCCCTCCCCGATATCACCCCCTCCCCGATATCACCCCAACCCCGATATAACTTCCTCCCCTATATCACCCCCTCCCCGTATCACCCCCTCCCCAATATCACCCCAACCCCGATATAACTTCCTCCCCTATATCACCCCCCCCCCCGTATCACCCCCTCCCCGATATCACCCCTCCCCGATATCACCCCCTCCCCGATATCACCCCTCCCCGATATCACCCCCTCCACAATATCACCCCCTCCCCGATATCACCCCCTCCCCGTTATCACCCCCTCCGCAATATCACCCCCTCCCCGATATCGCCACCTCTCGGATATCACCCACACCCTGATATCACCCCCTCCCCGATTTCACCTCCTCCCCAATATCACCTCCTCCCCGATATCACCACTTCCCGATATCACCCCCTCACGACATCACCCCTTCCCGATATCACCCCCTCCCCGCTATCACCCCCTCCGCAATATCACCCCCTCCCCGATATCGCCACCTCTCGGATATCACCCACACCCTGATATCACCCCCTCCCCGATTTCACCTCCTCCCAAATATCACCTCCTCCCCGATAACACCACTTCCCGATATCACCACCTCACGACATCACCCCCTCCCGATATCCCCCTCCCTGATATCACACCCACCCGATATCACCCCCTTCATATCATCCCCCCACAAACATCACCCCCCGTCGGATATTCGCCTCTCTGATATTGTTACCTCGGAGTTAGGGGGTCACTGGGTTACTGGGATGGGGCAGAGGTGTGGGCTTCGGTGAAACGCTCTTTCCAAGGGCTGGTGCAGACGTGATGGACCGAATGGCCTCCGTCTGCACTGCTGATGCTATGATTCTACTCAATGATCCCACCAGATCCAGCCCCTCCCCCCCAACCCACCCCCCTCGAGGTATCGCCCCTGCCCAGGTCAGCCCCTCGATATCATCAAATCCACCCCCCCCCCAGCAGATGTCACTTCTCTGGGATATCAACTCCGCCCCTCCCTCGGATATCACCCCCGCCGGCCAAATGTCACCCGTCCCAACCGGATATAACCCCACCCAACCGAATGCCACAACCCCTAAATATCACCCCCCACCCGCCCACCCCCGCGTATATCAGTCCCAGATATAGCGACCCTCGATATTAGCCCTCGGATATTACCCACAACCCCCGGATGTCCACAGGCTGGTATCATCCCGCCCGATGACAACCCCAAACCCCCGAACTAGCCCAACAGGGGCTGGATTAGCACAGTGGGCTAAATAGCCGCCTTGCAAAGGGGAACAATGCCAGCAGCACGGGTTCACTTCCAGTGCCGGTCTCCACAAACATGCGCCGTAATATGGCAACTCACAGTGACTTCCACAGTGACTTCAGTGAAGTATACTTGTGACAGTAAGCGATTATTAATTTTAATATATCATCCCCCCCCCCCGATATGAACCCAGCCTGTAATTCATGCTCCCATCACCGCAGAACGGATATCTGCCCACCACCCCGATATCACCCAAACCGCAGATATCACCCAACGCCAGGTAATACCGAACCCCAGATATCACCCAACCCCAGATACCACCCAACCCCAGAGATCACCCAACACATGATATCACCCAACCCCGGATATCACCCAACCCCAGATATCACCCAACACATGATATCACAAAACCCCGGATATCACCCAACCCCAGATATCACCCAACCCCAGACATCACCCAACACATGATATCACCCAAGCCCGGATATCACCCAACCCCAGATATCATCCGACCCCAGAGATCACCCAACCCCAGACATCACCCAACACATGATATCACCCAACCCCGGATATCACACAACCCCGGATATCACCCAACACCAGAGATCACCCAACACATGATATCACACAACCCCGGATATCACCCAACCACAGATATCATCCAACACATGATATCACCCAACCCCGGATATCACCCAACCCCAGATATCACCCAACCCCAGACAACACCCAACACATGATATCACCCAACCCCGGATATCACCCAACCCCAGATATCATCCGACCCCAGAGATCACCCAACACATGATATCACCCAACCCCAGATATCACCCAACACATGATATCACCCAACCCCAGATATCACCCAACACATGATATCACCCAACCCCGGATATCACCCAACCCCGGATATCACCCAACCCCAGATATCATCCGACCCCAGAGATCACCCAACCTCACAGATCACCCAACCACGGACATCACGCAAACCCTGATATCACCCAACCCCAGATAACACCCAACCCCACATATCACCCAAACCCTGATATCACCCAAACCCTGATATCACACAACCCCAGATATCACCAACCCAAAATATCACCCAACCCCAGAGATCACCCAACCCCAGAGATCACCCAATCCCAGATATCACCCAACCCCAGAGATCACCCAACCCCAGATATCACCCAACCACAGATATCACCCAACCCCAGGGAGACCCAACCCCAGATATCACCCAACCCCAGATATCACCCAAACCCTCATATCACCCAACCCCAGATATCACCCAACGCCAGATATCACCCAATGCCAGTGAGGGGTGAGTGGGCTGCGGGATTTGGAGACAACATCAGTCACTGCAACAGGTCCATTTTCAAATGTCCTTTTGTTGAGATTGTCCTGAGGGCCAACACTTTTTCTGCTGCTTGGATTCTGTCTAAAAGTGAAGAGCAAATTCTTCATCAATCCAAGAGTTAGAGTAACTAACTTGTAATCATTACACCCAATGATCAAAGCGAATATGGAAGAACTAGATGTTAAAATGGATCAGAATGTATTAACCAATGATTGCCAGAGTCCCAACATTAAATGTCTTTAAACTGGTGAAATTCTGACGGATCTGGTGCTTTGTACTTGAATTATTTAATTATTTTCTGTGGAAGATTAATCACCTGTTAACATAGTTCATCCCAATAATAAGAGTGAACTTAGAATCATAGAAGTTTACAGCATGGAAACAGGCCCTTCGGCCCAACCAGTCCATGCCGCCCAGTTTTTACCATTAAGCTAGTCCCAGTTGCCCGCACTTGGCCCATAACCCTCTATACCCATCTTACCCATGTAACTATCTAAATGCTTTTTAAAAGACACAATTGTACCCGCCTCTACTACTACCTCTGGCAGCACATTCCAGACACTCACTACCCTCTGAGTGGAGAAATTGCCCCTGTGGGCCCTTCTGAATCTCTCCCCTCTCACCTTAAACCTATGCCCTCTAATTTTAGACTCCCCTACCTTTGGGAAAAGATGTTGACTATCTACCTTATCTATGCCCCTCATTATTTTATAGACCTCTATAAGATCACCCCTAAGCCTCCTACGCTCCAGGGGAAAAAGTCCCAGCCTATCCAGCCTCTCCTTCTAACTCAAACCATCAAGTCCCGGTAACATCCTAGTAAATCTTTTCTGCACTCTTTCTAGTTTAATAATATCCTTTCTATAATAGGGTGACCAGAACTGCACACAGTATTCCAAGTGTGGCCGTACCAATGTCTTGTACAACTTCAACAAAACGTCCCAACTCCTGAATTCAATGTTCTGACCAATGAAACCAAGCATGCCGAATGCCTTCTTCACAAGCCTGTCCACCTGCGACTCCACCTTCAAGGGGCGACTCCACCTTTTGGGGCAGCACGGTAGCCTTGTGGATAGCACAATTGCTTCACAGCTCCAGGGTCCCAGGTTCGATTCCGGCTTGGGTCACTTTCTGTGCGGAGTCTGCACATCCTCCCCGTGTGTGCGTGGGTTTCCTCCGGGTGCTCCGGTTTCCTCCGGGTGCTCCGGTTTCCTCCCACAGTCCAAAGATGTGCGGGTTAGGTGGATTGGCCATGATAAATTGCCCTTAGTGTCCAAAATTGCCCTTAGTGTTGGGTGGGGTTACTGGGTTACTGAGTTATGGGGATAGGGTGGCGGTGTTGACCTTCGGTAGGGTGCTCTTTCTAAGAGCCGGTGCAGACTCGATGGGCCGAATGGCCTCCTTCTGCACTGTAAATTCTGTTAATCTATGAAGGAGCTATGAACCTGTACTCCTAGATCTCTTTGTTCTATAACTCCCCCCAACGCCATACCATGAACTGAGTAGGTCCTGGAATTGATTGATTGTTTGGTCCAAAAAACAATTATCTCATTCATTCATTGCGAGGTTGAATTAAATCAGTGAACAGCTCATTATGTTAAAGTCCAACAAGCATTAAACAACTAATTATTATTTGTGCAACATTGATAGAAAATACCAAATTAGTTTTCAGTCCATTAAACACAGCAAATAACTAAACACATTTCATTGCATTTTTCACTGTGATTGTCAAAGGATTGTTCATTCCAATGATCACAGGCGGTTTCTAATTATTGTTCAGACCATAATCAAATTGAGATTGTTATTCAGTGGAACAGAATCTGTAATTCATGACCACACACCAGTAATAGCATCAATTAAAAATGCATTTGTTCAGCTCACAATCCCAATCAATGGGATTCTCCCTCGGCAGCATCCTCCAATTCCGCCAGCAGCGCACCCATGTAGGCGGGTTTCTCGATGACGTGGGGTGGTCACAATGGGAAACCTCATTGACCGGCTGCGGGAACGGAGAATCCCGTTGTGGCAGTGGGTGCGCCGCGCCGGATAATGGAGCTGGCGGGATGGAGAACCGGGTACAGGACATTAAACCGATGGTCATTTTCCAAGAGAATTATCATGGCAAGATACTGATTAATCCATTGATCACTAACGGAATGAATAAATCTTCCCACAATAATAAGTATTGGGAAATATTTTCCATGTCGATGATACCAGCAATTATATCTCAGGATTTAATTCCATTAATCATAGTTGTGCCATGACTGAATAGTGTGAGAATTCTCTCTGCCTGTTTCCACCAAAGAAAACTGAGCAAGTCGGGCAGCACGGTAGCATAGTGGTGCCACTATAACGTCACAGCGCCAGGGTCCCAGGTTCGATTCCCGCTTGGGTCACTGTCTGTGCAGAGTCTGCACGTTCTCCCCGTGTCTGCGTGGGTTTCCTCCGGGTGCTCTGATTGTCTCCCACAGCCCAAAGATGTGCAGGTTAGGTGGATTGGCCACGCTAAATTGCCCTCAGGTTGGATGGGGTTACTGGGTTATGGGGTTAGGGTGGAGGTGTGGGCTTGAGTCGGGTGCTCTTTCCAAGAGCCGGTGCAGACTCGATGGGCCGAATGGCCGCCTTCTGCACTATAAATTCTATGATCTATGATCTATGAAATCCAATGTTGAAGGCAGGATGACATCATGTTTGCACAACATTGATAGAAAGCATCACGTTCGTTTTCAGTCCATTGAACACAGTAAATAACGAAAAACATTTAATTACAACATTGAATGTGATTATTGAAGGATTGATTCTTCCAGTAATCACAGGCGTAAAAAAAATTGTCAGACAATATTCATACTAAGATTGTTCTTTCAAATAGAGTCAGTAATTCCTGACCTCACTATAATAACACAATAAATTGAACATGCACATTTCTGCTCACAATTAACTAAACTGTGATTATCTTTCTATAGAATCATCATGCCAGGAACATGATTATTTTCAGTTCAATGATTGGTGAATATGTCGAGAAATCTTTATACTTTTCACAATAATATGCATTTGGAAATGTCTATGAGTATCAGAAATTATCTTTCAGTTTTTAATTCCATGAATTACTAGAAATATCGCAGCTATGTGGTGGAATACAATGTGATCTCTCTGCCTGTTTCTACTGAAGACGTCTCAGCAATTTAAATAATGGAATCCGTGAAGTAATGGGCTGAGAAACTATTATATATTGTGTTACATATTTATTTAAATTATTGAGGCTATCTGACTGCCACAACTGGATAACTACAAACTCCCGCTGGTGTTGTTGGGGAGTCTGGTCCTTTCGGTTCCCTTCTGTATCCTCTCGTGTAGCTCCTCGGGAAAATACTGACTGTTTCACAATAAGAGAGTGATCAACCATTGTTTCCATTCATTATTCATCAATTAGAGTCTGTTCCCCAGGTTTAATGGACTAATCAATGCCGGGGTCTAATGTGATGGTTAAGATTGGAGCTGGCGGATTGGAGGAGAATCAAACCCTGCCATGGCCTTGGTGATTTAATTCTCAGTATTACACAGCAGATCCACAGCTCTCCGTGATACCGACACTCTCCCAATTCTTCAGGATTCCTGATGTGAAGGCCGGCACAGCAGCACTGAGACGTGAACCTGTTGCTTCACAGCACCAGGGTCCCAGGTTCGATTCCCGGCTTGGGTCACTGTCTGTGCGGAGTCTGCACGTTCTCCCCGTGTCTGCGTGCGTTTCCTCCGGGTGCTCTGAGGATTACACTCAGGAATACTCCCTGTGCCACGTGACAGTGAGGCCAGAAATAAGAGGATAGTGCAGCTAAACACGTGGCTAAACTGCTGGTGTAGGAGGGAGGATTTCAGATTTCTGGGCCATTGGGCTATATTCCGGGAAAGGTGGGACCTGGACAAGAAGGGCGGGTAGCTTCTGAACTGGAGGGGCATCAATATCCTCGCTGGGCGGTTTGTTAGTGTCACCCGGGAGAATTGAAACTAATATGAAAGGGAGTGGGAACCAGAGCGGTAGCTCAGCAGGTGTAATAACTGAAGGGGAAATGGAGAACACAAATACCTGAACAACATCATCCTCAGGCAGAGCAAAAAAGGTGACGAGTATGAGAAGGGATGTGCTCAGTGCAGGATTGAGGGTGATGTCCCTAAATGTGCGCAGTATACGGAACAAGGTAAATTTGCATGTTGCGCACATTGACATTGGCTGGGAGGATGTGGTGGGAATCACAGAGACGTGGCTGCAAGGTGATCAGGGCTGGGATCAAAATATGCAAGTGTTCTATCGAAAGGACAGGCAGATGGCAAAGGGGGCGTGGTTTCATTGTCAGTAAGGAATGGTGTTAAATCGATAGCAAGGAGCGATATAGGATCAGAAGGCATAGATTATCTGTGGACAGAGTTGAGGAATGGAGTCGATAAAACGACCCTGATGGGAGTTATTTCCAGGACCCCGAGCAGTAAATAAATCAGGAGATAGAAAAGGCATGTAAAAAAGGCAACATTACAATAATCATGGGGGCTTCAATATGCTGGTGGACTGGGATAATCAGGTTGGTCGTGGATCCCAAGATAAGGAATTTGTGGAAAGTCTAAGAGATGTTTTTGGGAGCAGCTTGTGACAGAGCCGACTGGAGAACAGGCAATTCTGGATTTGGTGATGTGTAGTGAGGCAGACTTGATTAGTGAACATAAGGTGAAGGAACCCTGAGGGAGCAGTGACCACAATATGATAGAATTTACCCTGCAGTTTGAGAGGGAGAAGCTGCAATCAGATGTAACAGTATTACAATTAAATAGGGGTAACTACAAAGACATGAGGGAGGAGCTGCCCAGAGTTGATTGGAAAACGAGCCGAGCAGGGAAGACAGTGGAACAGCAATGGCAGGAGTTTTGGGGGGTTATTCGGGAGGAACAACAGAATGTTATCCCATGAAGGAGGAAACATGCTAAGGGGAGGCCAAGGAATCCATGCCTCACGAGAGAAGTCAAGGACAGCAGTAAAGCAAAATAAAAAAAATACAATGTGGCGCGAAATAGTGGGATGCCAGAAGATTGGGAAGCCTTTAATAGCGAGCAGAGGACAATGAAAAAACAATAAAGAAGGAAGAGATGAAATATGAGTGCAAGCTCGTTAGTAATGTAAAAGACGATAGGAAGATGTTCTTTTCAATATATAAAAGGTAAGAGAGAGACAAGAAAAAGACATTGGGCCAGTGGAAAATGTGACTGGAGAAGTAATAATAGGTAACAAAGAAATGGCAGGGGAACTGTATAGTTACTTTGCATCAGTCTTCACGGTGGAAGTCACCAGTGGGATGCCAGAGCTCCAGGAGAGCCGGGGGGCAGAGGGGAGTGCCGTGGCCATCACTAAGAAGAAGGTTCTGCGGAAACTGAAAGGTCTGAAGGTGGATGAATGACCTGGACGGATGGACTACATCCCAGGGTTCGAAAAGAGATAGCTGAGGAGATTGTGGAGGCAGTGGCGGGAATCTTTCAGGAATCACTGAAGGCAGAAAGGGTCCCAGAGGACTGGAAAGTGGCTAATGTAGCACCGCTGTTAAAGAAGGGAGGGAGGCAGAAGACGGGAAATTATCGGCCGGATAGCCTGACTTCGGTCATAGGGTTAAGGAAAATCCCAAGGCTTTTTACACGTACATAAAAAGCAAGAGGGTAGCCAGGGAAAGGGATGGCCCACTGAAGGATAGACAAGGGAATCTATGTGTGGGGCCAGAGGAAATGGGCGAGGTACTAAATGAA
This sequence comes from Scyliorhinus torazame, assembly GCF_047496885.1. NCBI lineage: Eukaryota > Metazoa > Chordata > Chondrichthyes > Carcharhiniformes > Scyliorhinidae > Scyliorhinus > Scyliorhinus torazame. The sequence goes on along the minus strand of NC_092726.1, from coordinate 136,618,362 downwards.
TACTTTGCATGAATACTGGTCTAATGGTAAGATTCTTGGCAGTGTGGATGAGCAGAGAGATCTCGGTGTCAATGTACATAGATCCCTGAAAGTTGCCACTCAGGTTGAGAGGGTTGTTAAGAAGGCGTACGGTGTGTTAGCTTTTATTGGTAGAGGGATTGAGTTTCGGAGCCATGAGGTCATGTTGCAGCTGTACAATGCTCTGGTGTGGCCGCATTGCGTGCAATTCTGGTCGTCGCATTATAGGAAGGATGTGGAAGCATTGGAAAGGGTGCAGAGGAGATTTACCTGACTGTTGCCTGGTATGGAGGGAAGATCGTATGAGGAAAGGCTGAGGGACTTGAGGCTGTTTTCGTTAGAGAGAAGAAGGTTAAGAGGTGACTAAATTGAGGCATACAAGATGATCAGAGGATTGGATAGGGTGGGCAGTGAGAGCCTTGTCCCTCAGATGGTGATGTCTAGCACGAGGGGACATAGCTTTAAATTGAGGGGTGAGAGATATAAGACAGATGTCAGGGGTAGGTTCTTTACTCAGAGAGTAGTAAAGGTGTAGAATGCCCTGCCTGCAACAGTAGTGGACTCGCCAACACTAAGGGCATTCAAATGGTCATTGGATAGACACATGGAGTATAAGGGAATAGTGTAGATGGGCTTTAGAGTGGTTTCACAGGTCGGCCCAACATCGAGGGCCGAAGGGCCTGTACTGCGCTGTAATGGTCTATGTTCTATTGAGTGGTAAGTGAGTCAAAATTCTTCCTTGTAGATTTGGGATCTGATAATAACTTGAAGTATAGTTTGGAATTAATTAGTTCCCAACTAGAATCTGCCAGAGCCTCTAAGGGGGCAGTGTTCTTCAGACCTTTTTTCCGGGGACCCATTTTTACAACCCGGCCATCCTTTGGGGCCCAACCCGGCCGACCTTCGCGACCCACGCCGGCCAACCTTCGCGACCCACGCCGGCCGACCTTCGTGACCCACGCCGGCCGACCTTCGCGACCCACGCTGGCCGTTCTGAGTGACCCACGCCGGCCGGTCTGAGCGACCCACGCCGGCCGACCTTCGTGACCCACGCCGGCCGACCTTCGCGACCCACGCCGGCCGACCTTCGCGACCCACGCCGGCCGACCTTCGCGACCCACGCCGGCCGACCTTCGCGGCCCACGCCGACCTTCGCGACCCATGCCGGCCGACCTTCGCGACCCACGCCGGCCGACCTTCGCGACCCACGCCGGCCGACCTTCGCGACCCACGCCGGCCGACCTTCACGACCCACGCCAGCCGACCTTCGTGACCCACGCCGGCCGACCTTCGTGACCCACGCTGGCCGACCTTCGTGACCCACGCCGGCCGACCTTCGCGACCCACGCCGGCCGATCTGAGCGACCCACCATTTTCTCTTACCTTGTTTGCTGCTGTCAAAAAGGGAGGAAATAGTTTTGGGTCCCTTTTGCCCTGGTACACGCTCCTCCAATGGAACCTATTGGATGAAGGTGAAGCCTTCCGGTGTCGGAAAGTATGGAGTCTCCATCTGTCCAACGTTCTGCATTTCTTTCCTGTAAAGTTTTATCAAATAACGTCCCCCCCGCCCCCCACAGCGCCCCCCCCACCCCCCCCACCCTCACCGCGAACCTCTAAAAAAAATATTAAAATTAATAAAATAAATGAAAAAAAACAAAACTTAAATCAATAAAATAAATCAATAAAATGAATAGCGCCCCCCCCCCCCCAACATGTAAAACGAAAAGCTGCGACCTTTTAAGATAAAAGCAGCCGTTCTGCGCATGCGTGCCCGATCGTCTGCCAATGATCTGGCACGCATGCGCAGTGCGGCCGCATTTCTTGTACATGTTCGCGGTTCGCGGCTATTTTGAAGGCCGCTTGCAGCCGCGTTATTAACAGCAGGCTACTGCGGCTGTTGCGCGCAAAGTTGCGCAATCGGGAGCTCCGTGCGGTACCTCTCCGCGACCCTCCCGACACCCGCCCGCGACACACCCGCAGGTCCGCGCCCCCGAGTTTGACAATGCCTGCATTAATACGCTGCCTTCGCAATTTACAAATCATAACTGCTCACCCCAAACTTTCCAATTTAAGCCACATTTTGCCGCACTCATCTAATTTGTCTATAACCATTTATGGATTCCTTTCTCACCCATTGCTATCCCACCTCTTTTGCTGTCAACTGCAAATTTGGCGATCGTACCTTCCAAGTCATTCATATATATTGTATATAGTTGGCGCCCGATGGCACACCATTAGTTGCATGTTGCCAACCGTAAATATACACATTTATCCCAACGTTGCCTTCGGTCGTATAACTAGTCTTATATTCACGTGAATGAATTACTCCTAATAAAATGTGATCTTACGTTGTGTATTAAACTGCTGTGAGGAAACTTATCAAGTACCTTCTGAAACTACAGATAAAATAATGTATATGATCAACATTATCCACTTGGCGTTTTTCGAAGGTGAAATAATAAATTATAGAGAAACATGCGCTTTATTCATTGGACTGCAGTGTACAAGAGCAAGGATGAGCCAAGAATATCATTCAGTCCCGCTGCTGTGCTCACAGAGAATGGGCACTGCAAAGAGAATTGTTATTGTTGAGTGATGTTTGCGGATTTTATTTACAGATTCCCAGAGAGAGAAAGAGAGATGGAGAGACCGGCAAAATGCATTGCTTATGAGTGAGGAACTTCATCAAACGCTGCCAGCAAAGATACGTCATTTGGACACACGCAGAGTAAATGCCACTCGACATTGTTCCCACTTCAAGGTGAGAGGGGAGAAGTTTAAGGGAGATATGCGTGGAAAGTTCTTTCCGCTGAGGGTGGTGGGTACCTGGAACGCATTGCCGGCGGAGGTGGTGGAGGCGGGCACGATCGCGTCATTTAAGATGTATTTCGACAGATACATGAATGGGCGGGGAGCAAAGCGATACTGCTCCTTAGAAAATAGGCGACAGTTTTAGACAGAGGATCTCGATCGGCGCAGGCTTGCAGGGCCGAAGGGTCTGTTCCTGTGTTGTAAATTTTCTTTGTATGTTGTTCTTTATTAAAGATATCGGTTTAGCCACGGTAATGGGCAACGGTTTAGAAAATTTCAAAGTATATCATGGAGTTCATCTGACCTACCTACTACTGTTTATTGGGTTTAGTTAGGATGGGCACAGGAGCGTGCTCGTCAGGTATTATTCAACAGTGGTCTGAGGTGCTATTAATCAAAAAACTAACTTTATTCTACGAATTTAGTTAACATTTTTATAAACAGACACAGTAAGCATTTTTAATCAAGTACAAAGATAAATACCCCACACAGCCACAGTTAATTATGTATAACACTTAATTAATTACCCCATGTCCTGTTCCAATTTAATAACAAGATCCCATAAACTAGAGGATTCAAAGATATGGCCCAGCACACAGCACGCAAGGCCTGGGGTGGATGCTCTTGTTTCCTTTAGAAAAACAGCAGGTTTGAATTCTTTCCAGAAAGCAATTACCTCTTTTCAAGTTATCGAGCAGTCCAGAAACAGTTTTGAAATGACAATTGAGAGACAGAACAAGATACTTCTCTGTCTTATGAGGGGCACAGAGAGAGTGGATAGTCAGAGGCCTTTCCCCGGGTAGGGAGGTCAATTACTAGGGTGCATAATTTTAAGGTGCGAGGGGCAAAGTTTAGAGAAGATGTACGAGGCAAGTTTTTTTTACACAGAGGGTAGTGAGTGCCTGGAACGCGCTGCCGGAGGAGGTGGTGTAAGCAGGGACGATAGTAACGTTTAAGGGCTTCTTGACAAATCCATGAATAGAATGGGAATAGAGGGATACAGAACCCGGATGTGTAGAAGATTTTAGTTTAGACGGACAGCACAGTTGGCGCAGGTTTAAAGGGCCGAAGGGCCTGTTCCTGTGCTGTACTTTTCTTTGTTCTTTGTTCTTTGTCTGAGTACAGCAGCCAAATGTGAAAATTAAAGCAAAAACTCAGAGCCACAAAGCAGCCCCAAACCAAAGCGAAAGTAACACCAACTCCCAGCGCCAAAGCCCGCTCCACTCACACAATAACATCATGAAAGCCATGTGATCAGACAAAAAACATTTCCTAAAAAGACAAACACATGACAAGACTCCCAGGACAGATACTGGATTGGGTTACATCCAAAAAAAGTAAAGCTCACCCCATAGTGTTCCCATCCATCACTCCAGCGCAGCTAGAGCATGGGGTTAGTAGAGAGTAAAACTCCCACTGCACTGCCTCCTCTCAAAATCGCCAAAAATGTATCTAAACAGATCGACCTGTTCCACGTTCCTCCAATAATCCTGCAATAAACGTATATCATTTCGAAATTACTGCAATGATCCACACTCTCCCTATAGCCGAGTATGTCACAGACTAATCCAACTGTCCTGCTCTCTCCGATTCGCCTGTATCAATCGCTAAAATAATCCTACTGCCCTCCCTTCCTCCCCAAGCATACCTATGTAGAAAAAAATGGAAGGCCAATGTCCTTTTCGAGGCTTTAGATAATGCTTCCCACTTTCCCAGGGCAGCGGAAAGTGCAGACATAGTCAATGGATTGGAGGCGAGTTTTCGTGATGCACTGGGCTGTGTTCACTTTCAGAGGTTTCTTACGATCTTGGGCCGAGCATTTGCCATAAAAGGATGCTTTAAATGTTACACCTGTGTAGATTGATAATAGTCAGTGTGGCCATGCGGAGCTTCCTTAGGTTCTTGAGCAACCAAAAACGAATCCCGTCGACTGACGCTCTCCCCATGGGCCTATATCAATCCCCAAGTTGATCCAAGTGCCTCACTCTCTACCCATATGTTCCTCAACTAAGACACAAGTTTCTATGCCGCCAGGCCATTAGTCTGGGTCTCCGGATTACTAGTCCAGTGTTTCTAAACAATTTCTTTCATGATATTTGGGCGTCGCTGGCTGGGCCAACATTAATCGTTCATCTCTCATTGGCCAATGTGTAACTCGCGTGTGGGTCCTGTGAATGACTTTAAATTCCAGATATTGTCAAGTTCACATTTCACCACCTGCCGTTGGAATCTAGGTCCCCAGAGCATTGCCCTTGGACACTGAATGACTATCCCAGTCACAGGACAGTGACACAACTGATGACGCAGGATTTTCCAGCAGTCCAGCTATAAAATCTCCATCAATAGGTTTTCCTGTAGGTCTTTTGCTACTTTAAACTGACCCAAAAGACAGATAATTTCCAATAACCTGTCCTAAAGTAATTAATATTCATCATTGAAGCACTCTACAATCTCTGCTAGAAGAATTTAGTCAAAAGTGCAAGAGCTAATTATTTCTGGAATGACTGGGGGAAAGCGGTCTTTACATTCCTAACGCACAAAAACAGAGTCTGCGAAGATGCGAGCTCTGACCCCTGGAGAATTGCACCTCTGCATTTTCCCGGTACTGTGCTCTCTGCTTATTTGTTCGTTATCCTCCGTCTCACTAATCGGTGATCAAGAGGCTGCAAAAAGTAATGTAATCAGAGCGCCGTTATTATTTGGCCCAGACAACCTATTTCTAGCCTTGATCTCTCTGGGGATTGCTAATTTCCATGTGTAAACTGAAAACTCTGCTGCAGAACGTCATCACCCTTATATTGCTGGTTGATACCAACGTTCACCGCGCCTGCAGGCTGTTCACGCTCGCCGTTCAATCTGATGTGCCGCCGAGCGTTGATATATTTCAGCAAGCTATGCACCCCATAGAGGGCTCCTCTGTGTGACCGCAGAACCGGCTATCTGATGAGCTGTTTGTCAAATAAAGTGATCACTTTTGCTTTTCCAAACTTCCTCCAAACCTCGAACACACTTAGCAGCTGAAAAGCCTTTGGTAATGGCTGCGCAACCAATGGAACCTCCATTATCAATTCTCAGAGCTGAATTAGTTTGCGAGAGTGTGATGCACTTCGGAGCCTCCTGGACCAAGTGTTTGTCCTTTTGTGACTGTCAGGCGGGCGGCTCTCCCCTCTGCCTCTGTGCACTTTTAAACAATGTGGTGTATTACGCCTATGAACGAGCTATCCAGGCTGATCTCAATCTGACCGTTATGGTAACTCCAGATTTTGCTTGTTACAGGTACCAACATCGCAGGCACCAGCAGCATAGGAACCTGTAAGGGAACCAACAGAGCCTTCAACAGCCCAGCCAGACCAGGAAAACCACAGGTAGCACCAGAAGCAAGGGCCTCAATCACAAGGCCTCCCGCCGACACGGTACCGGAAAGGTCGCACTACCACCGTCAACACCTCGTCCCGAGTCTCACTCTGCAAAGGTTTTATTAGTTTGGTGTGCTCTTATACGTTGAGGTGGTTCACCGTGTCGTGATGCTGAATTACTTTCGAACACTACATTCGTTGAAATTTACAATGCAATAATTGTTGACGATAATCACTTCTCTGTACCTTCAATTCCTGCTCCCGCCCAAAACCAGAACATGCCGAGTCTCGCACGCCGAGGTTCACACGCGTAGGTTCACACGTCCAGATGCACCTTCCCACCGCACAGCAGTGGAGGTCCCCAGTGGAGATTATTATACCAAAGAGTCACCTTTGATTTGATTTGAATTGATTTATTGTCACATGTACTGAAGTGCAGTGAAAAGTATTTTTCTGCGGCCGGGGGAACGTTCACAGAACGTACATAGTAGACACAAGAATAATCGGCAGAGAATATTGACAAATGGTATATCGACAGACAGTGATTAGTTACACCGTGGAACAATGGGCCAAACAAAGCAAATACATGAGCAAGAGCAGCACCGAACATCCAGGACGTGGAATGGATGGTGTTGCTCACAGCATTCCCACACAACCAGAGGTTGCAGGAGTCCATGGGGTACCAAATTACGGACCTTTTTAGGGCCGGGCCGTGTATATTCCCTGGACAATGCTTATATAAGTTCCTTTTGGTGGACCACCTTTTCAGTTACTTGAAAATTATTTGGCTATTGTTTTATTTGCACTTCAGCATCGAGTTCCTGATTCACCGGTACCACGTGGAGGAGGAATTCCTCAGAACTTGCTCCTGGGCCTGGCAAAACACGCTAATAACGATCCAAGGAACGCATAACAGAGGCGAACGTCCGATCAACAGAGTGCCCCACTCCCGCGGCTTCATTCCTAGCCATATGTCCCTGGAGAGAGAGCACGGGGACTCCGCAGACCTTGCTGATGCCTCCTATTTCATCTGGGCATCGCAGAGACTGCGGTGTCTTATCGAACACATTAATCACTTTCTGATGTGACATTTGAAGTTCCGTTTGTGTTTTCAAAGGTAGTGTCTCCACCATGTTCTCCAATTTAATGTTTCTGGTTATTGTATTTGCAACAAACAAGATGAGAGGGCACCGACCTGCGAATGTGTAGTGGAGTATCGCTACTGCAAACACTGGTCGGTTTGGAAGCTAATTATAGAATTACTACAGTCGAGTGAAGGACATCACTGTGACATAATGGTCGTCAGAATCGGAACTCTTCGTGTTCACATGGAAAGCTCCAGGTCTGGGTGAAGCCAGCGTGTTTCCTTTGTGTTTAATATGGCCACTATAGCCCAGTCTTTTCAAAGTGGCTCCTCCCTCTCTGAAACACACATTTGATGACAAATATCGATGTCGTCATCTGTTTGTTTCAATTGAAAGCAATGAGCGATGTTGAAACTGCAATGCTCCAGAGGATATCGTGCGGGACATAAATTGTTGGATTCGGGTTTGCCTCAGCACAAATTCCAAAGCAAATAGATTAAAGCAGCGCAAAAGGACAGAACGTCGATTTGAAAATAATGGAAACAATTCAAACGGCTAAGAAAATATTCTATCCCTTCATTGCTGTTCTTGGTGTTCCTGGTAAGTGATGAAAACTGTTGCAGTTTCGTACATCTGTGTGGGAGAAGTTTTCTTGTCGGCCTGTAACTGGTCACCGATAAATAGACGCTCAGGAATATCAATTGTCTGATACACATGTAGTGAATACAACAAAATGCCTCAGTTTTTGATAAATGTAAACATTTGCGCATTTTGCTATTCGTTGAAGCCAGCGTGTATTATAATACAGATAAATGTCAATATATTTTTCATGTTCTCTAACTACCTGCTCCAAAATAATAACATGTCACCAAGTTAATAGCATTTAACCAACCCTGAAATAAATTGTTTCCCAATGCGAATGCACTTTATACTCAATCATTTCACATTCATTCCTCGAAAAGGGCGCTCTTATCATTTGTTTTGCTTTCCGTGGGTTTTTCAATTGAGTTAATTCTTTCAATGATTGTGAATCTGTTCATCGGAATCGTTATCCCCATTCAGGTTCGCATTTTCCCGGGAGTATTGATAATGTGATCGTCAATCAAAATACGCACCTGAAGGCTCGCTGCCGCGAAACTCGTTGTGCAACCGTTCGGTTGCTTAAATATTATTATCGTGCACCATATGTATGTTGTTGTACTATTCCTCTGCATTCACTCTGAACTTTGAAATTGTCTTAGTGTTTCCTGATTACAAATAGGTTGCATGAATCTTGAGGCACATTGATCCCAGGGCTGATCTTTGTGGAACACCACCATTCTCCAAGTCTGAGCCAGTCGCTTTAGCCCCTGCCCCTGTTTTCTATGTGTTTTAATCAGTTTGTTGCCAATTGTTTTACGTGTTCTGTGCTTAGGCATAGGTGTGTTATGTTGTAACATACCTGTGTTACAACATAACATATTGATGCTTTTCCGAATGGAGGTCTGTAACTATTGGTATTCCGCAGGGATCAGTTCTGGGAACTCTGGAGTTTGTAATACATATAAATGACTTGGAAGCAAACGTAGTGGGTCTGATTAACACGTTTGCGGATGACGCTCAGATTGCAGGAGTTGAGAATAATTATGAAGATTGTCAGAGAGTCAGAGAATCAGAGAATACAACAGGATATCGATAGGCTGCAAAATTGGGCAGAGAAATGTCAGACGGAATTTAACCCGAACAAATGCGAGGTAGTGCATTTTAGTAAATCCAATTCAGGTGGGAGCGATAAAACAAATGGAAGAACCATTAGGAGCTTAGAGACACAGATGGATCTGGGAGTGCAGGTCCACACATCCGTAAAAGTGGCAGCACAGGTGTAAATGGAGGTAAAGAAAGCATATGGCATGCTTGCCTTCATAGGACGGGGTATCCAGTATAAAAGCTCGAAAATTATGTTACAATTATATAGAACGTTAGTTAGGCCACATATGGAATACTGTGTCGAATTCTGGTCACCGCACTGCCAGAAGGACGTGGAGGCTTTGGAGAGAGTACAGAAAAGGTTTACCATTATGATGCCTGGTATGGTGGGCATTAGCTATGAGGAGAGATTGAATCAACTGGGATTGTTCTCCCTCAAGAGATGACGGCTGAGAGGCGACCTGAGAGACGGTTATCAAATTAATAGCGGTATGGATAGAGTGAACATTTGGAGGCTTTCGCCCAGGGCGGGAATAATAATTACAAGGGGCACAAGCTGAAGGTGAGGGGGGAAAGGTTCAGAAGGGATGTGCAGGGCAAGTATTTGACGCAGAAGGTGATGGTGGCCTGGAATGCACTGCCAAGTGAGGTGTTTGAAGCAGATACGTTAGCGACCTTTAAGAATTATCTGGACAGGCACATGAACAGACGGGGGGCAGAAGGAGACAATCGGTTGGTCTAGATAGGACACGTGATCGGTGCAGCCTTGGAGGGCCGAAGGGACTGTTCCTGTGCTGTATTGTTTCTTTGTAACTGAGTGGAGTCCTTTAGAAAATCAAAGCACCTGCTACAAATAAGAGTGTCTTTATTAGTGTTACAAGTAGGCTTATATTATCACTGCAATGAACTTACAGTGAAAATTCCCTCGTCGCCAAATTCCGACGCCTGTTCGGGTACACAGAGGGAGAATTTAGAATGCCCAATTTACTAAGAAGCACGTCTTTCGGGACTTGTGGGAGGAAACCAGAGCACCCGGGGGAAACCCACGCACACACGGTGAGAACGTGCAACTCCGCACAGACAGTGACCCAAGCCGGGTATCGAACCCAGTGTTCCTGCCACTTTCCATGGGTCTGATTCAACTGCGTTGACTTTTTAAATGATTGTGAATCTGTTCAGCTGAATCGTTAACATAATCTGCAAACTCTGCTCGTTATTTGTATGAATAAATGTTATATTAACTATCTTTTTGAACAGGAACTGAGTTATTTTTAAGATATTCTATGTTTCCCGATATTTTACTTTAATATTTTTCTTCACAACCTTTCTTACTCAGATCAACATTGTGTTATCTGATCAACAGTCCGTTAAAAATTTCTATGTTCTGCATTGAATGGAGGAATAAAATTACCTCCCTTCCAATCCCTTGATATAATTTGTATTGTTGAAGGTATAATGGTGGTTCTATTGTCTCTCCCCATGCTTTTATTAATTTGTTTCGATACATTCTATTGAAACCAGAGGGTTTGACCCCTCCCGAATTACGTGCATACATGTTTGCAACTAATGTGCTTTTGTTTCAATGCTTCCAGTACTTGTTCACAGTTAAATTCCACCACTCCGGAATAACCCTTCTTTCGACAGGCTTGAGAGACCCATCCACTGGTTCATTTTGTCCGGGCGCCCGGCACACTGAGCTTCTGCGGTGCTAGGCGCTGTGCTTCACAGGTTCGTTTCCATTTATGTCCATGTTATTCTGTCTCTATTCAATTCAGAGTATAGTAAACCCATGTTACAGTGGCTGGGAACTTCCCTGAGTGACATCATTAGGCCGTACCAGGTCCAGTTTAGCTCCACTATCGCCTGCTGGACATTTCCGGAGATAGATTATTGATTTAGCATCATTCGGTATTTCCTCTCCTACTTGCCAGACTTGATCTCGGAATTTCAACCCTCGCATTGCATCATCTGGATTTAGTAAGGAATGGTGTTGTAGAATAATCATGCGTGGAGCTCAAGTGTGTACGAAGCTATAATTCACATTGAAATAATCCGGTTGAGCGAACCGTCATGAGCGCAATTTCCGCTGTCTTTGTGCAGAATGCATGTAGATATTGAAGTTCCGGTTTGTGGGACTAACACATGATCCAATCCTTCCTTAGTTCTTGGCTAATACACGTGTGCCTTTGGATGTCATTATCATAGATTATCATAGAATTTACAGTGCAGAAGAAGGCCATTCGGCCCATCGAGTCTGCACCGGCTCCTGGAAAGAGCACGCTACCCAAGGTCAACACCTCCACCCTATCCCCACAACCCAGCAACCCCACCCAGCACTATGGGCAATTTTGGACACTGAGGGCAATTTATCACGGCCAATCCACCTAACCACATCTTTGGACTGTGGGAGGAAACCGGAGCACCCTGAGGAAACCCACGCACACACGGGGAGGACGTGCAGACTCCGCACAGACAGTGACCCAAGCCAGAATCGGATCTGGGACCCTGGAGCTGTGAAGCAATTGTGCTATCCACAATGCTACCGTGCTGCCCAATTCTGTTGCGTGTGTCTTCCATTTTTGTTCCAAAACGTCGTTTTCTTGTGGGTACATTTGGAAGGTGGAAATGGTTGTCACGAGGGATCATAATTTTAACGTGATTGGAGGAAGGAATAGGGGAGATGTAGAGGTAGGTTCTTTACACAGAGAGTGGTGGGGGTGTGGCATGCACTGCCAGCAGAGGTGGTGGAGCCACAGCCATTAGGGACATTTAAGCATCTCTTAGACAGGCACGTGGGCCGAAGTAAATTGAAGGGGTTGATCTTAGATTAGGATAAATGGTCGGCACAACATCGTAGGCAGAATGGCCTGTACTGTGCGGAACTGTTCTATGTTCTTTGTTCTATGTTCTATATTATAAGAGCCGTCAGAGATAGGAGCAGAAATCGACCATTTGGCCCATCGAGTCTCTTCCGCCATCCAATGAAATAATAACTGATCTGAAATAATAATCGTAATTTCTACTTTCCTACCTTATTTCAAAAACCCTTGTTTCCCTTACTGTTTGTAAATATGTGTATCTGAGCCTTCAACATATTAACATCCAGCCTGTGCAGCTCTCTTGCGGTAGAGAATCGCACACATTAACCCCCCCCCCCCCCTCCCCCCAATTAGAAATAAATTCCTCATAATCTCTGACTACACTGGACGACCTCTTACTTTGCGATAATCTCCGTCTGATTCACGACCCTTCCGCCAAGGGGAAATCACTTCAGCATCGATAATGTTCAGCCCGTCTAGAATCCATTCTGTCTCAATAAGATCGCCTCTCATTCCTCTAAATCTGAATAAGTACCGGCGCAAACTAGTCAACCGCTCCTCATCGGTAAATCGCTCTCTACCCGGATCAACCTTCTCTTCTAAGTTTGGTTTGACTATTACCTTTTATAGTTTTCGCTATACTTCCCTATTTCAATACTCTATTCGCTATGAAATAACCGCCAATATTCCATATGCCTTCCCTATTACCTGCTGAATGTGTATGCCAGCGTTTGGTGATTCTGTATGCAGACACCCAAGTCCCTCAATGCTGCTGCGTTCTGCAATCGTTCACAATTTGAATAATATTTAGTCGCTTTACTTTTCCGCCCAAAGTGCACAACTTCACTTTTTCTGACACGGTATTCCATCTGCCAGGTTGTGGCACATCCACTGAACCTTTTCCTATCCCTGTGGAGTATTTTTGGGTCATCCTAACCACTTGCCTTTCCACCGTTTTTGTGCCTTCCGTAAAATTGGCAATATTACGTTCACTTCTCTCGTCCAAGTCATCAATATATGTATCCTCATTAATTGTAGCTACTGCAACTATCCCTGTGGAAAGGCACTAGTTACATACTTCAACCTGAGCATCTCATCTTATCCGAAATCAGTGTCTGCTACTAGTTGGCCTGTCCGTCATAAAATAATGATCCTTATTGTCACATTGACACTGCAATGAAGTTGCTCTGAAAGCCCCTAGTCGCCACACTCCGGCGACCGTCCGGGTACATTGCGGGAGCATTCAGAATCTCCAATTCACCTAACAGCACATATTTCTGGATTTGTTGAACAATGAAATGTGAGTCCACGGACATGGCCGCTCGAGTGTCTGACTCAAACTGGGATGTGGGGGTGTGTGTGCTGCGTGGCTGCTGCTTTGTTGGAGACCCTGGTCATTGATTCCAGAGAAAGGCGATCCAATCCAATGGAATTGATCTGTAAGTGAGGAAATGTTAAATGTTTACAGAGGACTGGCCCTAAGTGTGGACGATTAGTTGATACTGAGACCGTTTATTAGTGAACCTTCGCATACTCCAAATGAATTAATGGAACAATGAGTGGGGATATGGGATTATTACGTGTTACCATGGTGGGGATTATTCCGGGGCCTGCTGTAGAGGGCACGATCTGACTGAAAGGGATGATCTGATCGTGATAGCTTCTGCGCCTGTGCGTCTCATTAACTTGAGATTCAGTTAGATCCTAGGAAAGGACCGATCTTCAAGGCGATGTCTGGCATTAATTGTCATTTTATTCTATTGAGTTGTCTGATCTAGCAGCGGGTTCAGATCCCAGAGAGAGCTGACGAATCTCAAGGCCCTGCCATGCCTCGGAATGTCTTTAATTCCTGTAAATGTGCTGATTCTGAGGGGATATGATACAGATTGTGTGCGGTGCGGGTGCATGATTTTAATATTGGTCTGACCCCGAGTGTGCACTGTTCCTGAGAGCATGCGGATCACTGTTTCGGAGTGGAATCCTGATCCTGGGAGAAATATGATTGTGAGAGATGTTGAATTCAGTCGGTGGATCTTTACCAGACATGCGAGCATTTTTGTGGTGCTTAGGTCCATGGATTGTAACAGATATTAGCTTGTCTCAAATACCAGCCCTGCTTCGAGCCGAGGAAATAGCGCATCCCGGGGAAGGTGGGAAAGGACCATGTGCACTAGTTGGAGCTTTAGGGAAAAGAGCACTTTGTGCCATATCTGAGGAGGACTCAAACCACAGGATCGTCATTCGTGTGAGTTGTATACTCTGGAAAGAGGTTAAACCTGGCGAGGGTATCTCACTGAGTAGAGTGTGTCCTGCGCAGTGTCTACATGTATGTTCTCGTTGTCTTTCTTATCATGGTAAAGAATCTAAGCACACGATGTGGGTACTGATCCTTTGGGAAGGCAATAATCCCACTGTCTGTTCCAACCGTGAAAAGGGTCCAGCCCCCATTATCTGTCAATTCCGGATAGGGTCGGATGTTTGGGTTGGATGTTGTATGGCTGCCAATCGGAGGTGTCTTCGTGCAGACATTGATTTGAGATATAGAAATGTGACCTGCCAGTATTAAACGTCTCCAAAACAGTTAGGTCAGATGTCCAAACACATTAAAACCTTTTAATTATCAACGTTCCTCTTGTCAGCTTGACGCCTGTGTCAACTCCAGCAAATTTGTGCCTTGCGCGGATTGGAGGTGAATTTGTCCAGGTTGAGATTGTCAATATCTTAAATTGAGACCAATACCAAGGACACTCAAATTTTATCAGTAATGCCCTGTGTGCCCATCCATTTCTGTCTTTCAGTTAATTTATTGGGAATTCTTATCCTGTCCCGAGGAAAATGTGGTCTTTCCATCTGTACCACTCGTTACCTCCTCGCCATGGCAACAGCGGATCTACTGGTTATTATTCTGGTGGATATACTGAACTACGTCAATCATTATTATTTCCCAGTGAGTTTCCTGTACATCACCCCTGTGTGTAGTATTAACTCTGTCCTGATGGGCGCAGCAACAGATTGTTCTGTCTGGTTCACAGTCACGTTTTCCTTTGATCGATTTGTGGCTATTCGTTGCAAGAAGCTGAAACCAAAATATTGCACCGGGAAAACGGCGACTGTGGCTTTGGCAACAACCGGCATCCTGCTGCTTTTAAAGAACGTTCCCTTTTACTTTACAAAACAACCTATATTCATCTATCGCAATGTACCGTGGGGCTGTCAATCAAAGATAAGCTCTTACACTGATCCCAGATGGATTGTATTTCAGTGGTTCGATAAGGTTACAACGCCATTGCTCCCATTTGGTTTAATTTTGTTGATCAACTCTATGACAGTCAGTTACGTTTTATTGACAAGTCGAGTCCGTACGGAACTGAGAGCACAGAGGAAGGGTGGAATTAGCAGTGACCCAGAGATGCAGAGCAGAAGGAAGTCTATGATTTTGCTGTGCAGCATATCTGGCACCTTCGTTTTCCTGTGGTCGGTGAACGTTGTACAATTCGTATATATTAAATTTAGAGGGCTATTTGCCATGAGCGATTTTGAGTATATCTTCCAAGATGTCGGACATATTCTGCTCAATTTAAATTGCTGCTCAAATATGTTTATTTATGTGATCACTCAGTCAAAGTTCCGAGAGCAAATCAAGTTGGCAGTGAAATATCCGCTTACTGTATTTAAACAGAGACTCAGCCAATCGAGGAACTCCGCCCATTGACTGAATCAGCGGACCAGGAGCATCATCGGTCACGATGAACCAATGCAGTGTAGGCATTCAGATGTGTTGCTCGAGTCAGTAATGGTCATCTCAGAAAGTCCTGCAACATGGCCAGGTGATCATTAGCTAACTCATTAGACAATCAGGGATTCTCTGCCAGTCCCGGGCTGCTTTCATCATCGGACAACGAATCAGCCCGTTTATCAGTTGAGCAAAACGATCCATTTTGTCTAAGAGATCACATCTGTGCTGCCAAAAGCCAGTTTTACGTCTCTGATTGACAGCTCCATAATGGCCGAACAGCTGTAATTGCTAGAAGTGTAAAGCAGTACGAATGTCGTTGCCATTTAGCTAATTATTCAAAATTTGGCCATGTGGCTCCTAGTTCACAGAGTCACCGAGGACATGAAGAGAGAGGGAGAGATCGAGGGAGATGCATGACTTTAACGGCAGTTGTCAACATGTCATTCTATATTGACGGCGTCGTGACGTTTCCCTCTGACGTGGCAGGGTGGTGTCTGGTGGTTGGGCAGGTGGCGGGGGTGGGGAGGGGGGGTGGGGGGGGCGGACGGCCCGGACAGAAATTGCAGTATTTTACTCCGGTGTATGCCTGTAAAAATAAGACGCCAGTGTATGCGAAAGGCTTCTCTACCTGGAATGTTGCCAACCTTGCTTTTTATCTATCACTATACTGCTTAGTTGCTCAAGCCGCACATTTCCAGTAAGAACCCCTTCAACTTTCTATTGTCACCAGCTTCGAATATTTAAGGGCAGAAGCAAACTATTCATTTAGTCCCACTGCCTTCCCTTTGATTTCAGTGAGAAGCTTAACTTGCTTTTTCCTTGTGGGACCCACTCTATCCTTCACTGATCTTTTACCATCAATATGTTTGCAGAACATTTTCCTATTTGTTTCAGCACAGCCTGCCGTCCGTTCCTCGTGCTTCCTCTTAGCGACCCGCATTGCAGCCTTAGTTACCGCGAAATTGAGATCCTTTTCCAGATTTATATTGATTTAATATTCCTGGATATATCATACACCTCTTTATTCTTCCGTATTTTATTATCAATATCCTTGGGCATCCAAGTACTCCAGCTTTGGATATCCTGGATATATTTCTCTTGGGTATGTACCAAACTTTCACTTTATTAATCTCTCTTTTGAAAGCCCCCCCATTTTCCACTAAAATGTGTTTCCAATCAGCCTGCTCCAGTTCAACTTTTAGACGCCTCGAATTTGCCCTTTTCCAGTCAGGGATCTTAATGTTCGACTGATCTTTTTAAATCCTTTCCCAATATAATATTGAAAGGTAATTTCCACGATCGCTATTTTCCAAATGCACCCCGACTCTGATGTTATCCTGCTGCCCTGCCTCATTTCCTAGGACCAGATCCAGCACAGCTTACTCGCTGGTAGGACTGGATGTATACTGTTACACCCGGGAGACAAAAGACCAGACGGGAATCGGGAACTTGGCTCAAACCAGATTGTCCGTCGAACTATTGAGTTACCCACTGCTACTCCGTTTCAAATCTGCGTGCCAACCTCCCTCCCTTTTCCCAGAGTAGATTCGGCACTATGGCTTCCGCTCGAGTCACCTATGCCTGATTCAGCCGAGTTGCTCTTTTAGACCATTAGACCATAAGACATAGGGGCAAAATTAGGCCACTCGGCCCTTCGAGTCTGATCCGCCGTTCAATCATGGCGGATATTTTCTCATCCCCATTCTCCTGCCTTCTCCACATTACCCCTGAACCCCTTATTAACCCAGAACCTATCTATCTCTGTCTTAAATGCACAGTGATATTCGCCTCCACAGCCTTCTGTGGCAAAAAGTTCCACGGATTCACTATCCTCTGGCTGAAGAAATTCCTCCCCATTTCTGTTTTAAAGGATCGTCCCATTAGTCTGAGATGTTGTCATCTGGTTCTAGTTTTTCCTACAAGTGGAAACATCCTTGAAATTTCCACTCTATTCAGGTTTCGCAGTATCTTGTAAGTTTCAATAAGATCCCCTTCAACTTTCTAAATTCCAACGAGTACAGATCCAGAGTACTCAACCGTTCCTCATTTGACAAGTTCTTCATTCCACGGATTCTCGTGAACCTCCTCTTTCCAAGACCAGCACATCCTTCTTTACATACGGGGCCCAGAACTACTCACAGTACACCAAATGGGGTCTGACCAGAACCGTATACAGCCTCAGAAGTACATCTGCGGTCTTGTACGATATTCCTCTTGACATGAATGCTAACATTGCATTTGCCTTCTTAATTGCCAACTGAACCTGCACGTTAACCTTAAGAGAATCGTGAACAAGGCCTCCCTTTGTGCTTCTGATTTCCTAAGCATTTCTCCATTTAGAAAATAGTCTATGCCTAAATTCCTCCTTCCAAAGTGCATAACCTCACACTTTTCCTCATTGTATTCCATTGGCAACTACATTGCCAACTCCACTAGCTTGTCTAAATGCTTCTGCAGCCCCCTTGGTACCTCAATACTACTTGTTCCTCTACAGATCTTTGTATCATCTGCAAACTTAGCAGCAGTACCTTCAGTACCTTCTTCCAGATCAATAATGTCTTTTGCAAAAAGTTGTGGTCCCAGCACAGACCCCTGAGGCACACCACTAGTCACCGGTGCCATCCTGAAAAAGACCTGTTTATCCCCACTCTCTGCCTTGTAGCAGTCAGCCCATCCTCTATCCATGCCAGGATCTGACCCTGAGCACCATGAGCTCCTAACTTATTCAACAGTCTCCTATGCGGAACCTTGCCACTCGCCTTCTTGAAATCAAAATAAATCACGTCCACTGGTTCTCCTTTGTCTAACTTCCTTATTACCTCCTCAATAAACTCTAACTGATGTATCAGACGCGACTTCCCTTTGAGAAAGCCGTGCTGACTCAGTCCTATTTTATCATGCACTTCCAAGTACTTTCCATTCTCATCTTTAATAACAGACTCTAAAATCTTACCAATGACCGAAGTCAGTCTAACCAGCCTATAATTTCCCGACTACTGCCTCCCTCCCTTCTTAAACAGTGGTGTTACATTAGCTACCTTCCAGTCCTCTGGGACCCTTCCAGCCTCCAGTGATTCCTGAAAGATCATCACTAATGGTCCTCAATTTCCTCAGCTATCTCTTTTAGGACCCATGGGTGCAGTCCATCCGGTCCACGTGACTTATCAACCTTCAGCCCTTTCAGTTTCCCAGAACCTTCTCCTTCGTGATGGCCACTGCATTCACGTCTGCCGCCTGATTAACCTGGAGTTCTGGCATCCAACTGGTGTCCTCCACCGTGAATACTGATGCAAAGTAACTATTTAGTTCGTCTGACATTTCTTTGTTTCCTATTATTACTTCTACAGCCACATTTCCAGTAGTCCAATGTCCAATTTTGCCTCTCACTTACATTTTATGTATTGAAAAAATCTCTTCCTATCTTCCTTCATATTACTAGCTAGCTAGCACTCGTACTTCATCTTCTCTCCCCTTACTGCTTTTTTAGTTGTCCTATGCCCGCTTTTAAGGGCTTCCCAATCCTCTGGTTTCCCACTAATCCTCGCCACTTTGTATGCATTTTCTTTAGCCTTTATGCTGTCCTTAACATCCCTCGTCAGCCATGGATGCCTTGTCCTCCCCTTAGCATGTTTCCTCCAGCTTGGGATGAATTTCTGCTGTGCATTCCTAATAACCCCCAAAATCTCATGCCATCACTGTTCTACTGTCTTCCCTGCTAGGCACCTTTTCCAATCAACTCTGGCCAGCTCCTCCCCCATGTCTTTGCAGTTACCCTTATTTAATTGTAAATCCGTTACATCTGATTGCAGCTTCTCCCTCTCTAACTGCAGGGTAAATTGTATCATTTGTGGTCAATGCTCCCGAAGGGTCCTTCACCTTAAGTTCCCTAATGAAGCCTGCCTCATTACACATCACCAAATCCAGAATTGCTTCTTCCTCTGTAGGCTCTGTCACAAGCTGCTCCAAAGGACCATCTCTTAGGCATTGCACAAATTCCATTTCTTGGGATCCACTACCAATCTGATATTCCACGGAAGGGACGATCCTTTAAAACAGAGATGAGGAGGAATTTCTTCAGCCAGATGGTAGTGAATCTGTGGAATTGTTTGCCGCAGAAGGCTGTCGAGGCCAAATCCCTGAGTGTCTTTAAAACCGCGATAAATATGTTTTGGATCAAAAAGGGGATCAGAGATTTTGAGTAGAAGGCAGGAGAATGGAGATGAGAAAAATTATCAGCCATGATTGAATGGCGGAGCAGACTCGATGGGCCGAATAGCCTGATTTTTCTCCTATGTCTTAATATCTCATGGTCTTATGACGTTTGGCTTTGCGACACTGGTTGATATATTGCGACAAGGCCGGAAGGTGACAGAATCAAACCCTCGTTCAAAATACCCGAACTAACGGGTAGCACGGTAGCCTTGTGGATCGCACAATTGCTTCACAGCTCCAGGGACCCAGGGATGATTCCGGCTTGGGTCACTGTCTGTGCGGAGTCTGCACACCCTCCCCGTGTGTGCGTGGGTTTCCTCCGGGTGCTCCGGTTTCCTCCCACAGTCCAAAGATGTGCAGGTTAGGTGGATTGGCCATGATAAATTGCCCTTCGTGTCCAAAATTGCCCTTAGTGTTGGGTGGGGTTACCGGGTTATGGGGATAGGGTGGCGTTGTTGACCTTGGGTAGGCTGCTCTTTCCAAGAGCCGGTGCAGACTCGATGGGTCGAATGGCCTCCTTCTGCACTGTAAATTCTATGAACTGTAACTTGTTTAAAAAAACTGAGTTCCAAACAGTCACATGTCCACGAGTTCGCACATTACAACAGCAAAAGAAGGAACACTCCCACATATCTTCACAAGGGCAGCAATATGCTGGACAATGCTACAGGACACAAATTAAGTCAGGCTATAATGTTGCCACTAAGCATTCGGCCTCATAAACCAACAAGCTAACTGTGATCAAACGTTTCAAACGAACATCACTCTAAAATCAAGAGCGAGATGCCGGGCATATTAGCTTCAATGAATTGCCCTCCCACCCGCACACACACTTACAAACATCACCCCCCCCCCCCCCCCCCCCCGCACAAAACACACTATCTGCAAGTCAACTTGCCTCCTTGGATACCTGCATCCACAGGAGTATTTGTAAATTCCTCTCTCAAAATGAATCGCCCTGTCCACTTCTTCCACGGCATGCTTCGCCCCAGCCGTTTTTAGCAAGGATAAATTCCAGGATCTCCAGATCTCTCTGAAGTTTCCATCTGCCTTGAATTTCCCCGTGAATTCGAACATGGGCTGCACAGTGACACAGTGGTTAGTGCTGGTCCCTCACAGCACCAAGAAGCCGGGTTCAATTCCGGCCTTGGGTGACGGTCTAGGTGGTGTTTGCAAGTTCTCCCCATGGCTGCAGCTGCTCTAGTTTCCTCCCACAGTTCAAAGATATGCAGGTTATGTAGATTGGCCATGATAAATCCCCTTGATTTCCAGGGATGTGCAGGTCAGGTGATGGGATTACGGATATTGGACTCTGCACTGTCGGGATTAATGATGCTGCGACCACAACATGGACAGGTGCGTGGTCAATCCCAGGCCCAGTCTTCCCGGAGTCCCAAACCAGGTGACTGAACCACTAATAATTCAAACATTCCCTACGTATCACGTGGGTAGCACAGTGGTTAGCATTGTGGCTTCATAGCTTCAGGGTCCCAGGTTAGATCCCCGGCTGGGTCACTGTCTGTGCGGAGTCTGCACGTTCTCTCTGTGTCTGCGTGGGTTTCATCCGGTGCTCCGGTTTCCTCCCACATGTCCAGAAACACATGCTTGTGAGGTGAAGTGGATATTCTGGATTCTTGCTCCGTGTACCCAACAGGCGCCGGAATGTGGCGCCCAGGGGATTTTCACAGTAACTTCATTGCAGTGTTAGTGCAAGTATACTTGTGACAATATAGATTATTATTGTGCATCACGTGCTCAGTTACCTCCATCTCTTTAACTTTACAAAATCGCAAGCATACATTCCAGGTGAAAAAATAATTTTATTGAAATTCACACAATAGACTGCCCTGGACATCGGGAAAATACCATCCACACAAAGCCTGGCCACTTTGCTGATGTACGTCGTTCAGTCTGCAACCTCATACGGTGCTCCCAATAATTTGTCACGTCAGTTCCACATTCCATTCCTTTCTGCCCTCTCCATACTGGACCTGCTGCACTATCCAACTGAAGGTGAATATTGAACATCACTTTATTTTATTATTAAGTATTATATTGCTGAACTATGGATTGCAAAGGCCAATGTAATTACACATGTTTGTTCCAAAGTTCTAGCCAAACAAAACATTTCCTTCGTCTTCCTGAGACATCTATTCTCTCAGAACTATAATGATATTAATCAGTACCGGCTTCCCTCCAGGTCCACCTCCACCGCCTGACTCTGCGCGGGCATGTCCACTTCCACGAGAACATACAAATAAAGATTAGCAGTAGAAACTTTAGTCCTTCGGACTGTTCCAACATTGTGTTCGATCGTGACTGATCTGAGAGCAACATAAAATTAAAACTCGTCTTACCCCTTCGCCTCTTCCTCACAAAAAGTAATGCACAATGTTGTCTCTATTTGATCCAGGTCTCTGTTACATCTATGCATTGGAATGATGTGTGGAGATCTATGCCTGGAACTCATCAGTCTTCATAACCCAACTATATTAATTAGCAGGCATGCACTCTGAACCTGGCTGAGACTCTATTACTTTCTCCTTTCAGGAACGCCAACAAGTAAATTAGACCTCTGCTTTAGTGTTTTGTATCTCTCGTTGTGCACCCTGGCCTTTCATTCCTGGATTCCTGTTCGTATTTCCATCTGGTTCCCAAGCTCGTTTCCAGTTTTTGTAACACCTTCCTCAATAGCAAGATCAAGACCCATGACTACAAATCCAGCCCTGTCACCGTGAAGGTGCAATCTGTCTGACCTACACAAGTAGCATATGCACCAAATCCATTTACTAATTCACATAATCAAGAGTCGTCCTTCAGGTTCAACATTTCCAGCGACATATCCTCCATTGATACAGTCAGTTACTTAAGGCAGTGGTAGTTATCCAGGCATTAGCACTGATCCGTACCTGTTTGTTAACCGGCTCTCTGAATTCGGACAGGTGAACCTCATCCTGCCTCCCCCATGTGTGAATGGTGACCAGGTTTGTTCACCATTCAGATCCGCAGCGCCTCATGATCTCCAGATGGTCATTGACATATTCTTTGGAGAAAACATGTAATTCCAAATCAATATCTGCGATTACAGAATCGGATGTCTGTTGAACGAGCAATTGAACCGTCTGCCACTTTTGCTCTTCCAAACATAATTTGAATGCCCACACACTGAAAAGCTGAACGGATCTTGGATATTTTTCTCCCCATGGGGACTGTCATCTGTTTCAGTAAAGCGATTCAGGATGGAGAAACTGAGTCATGAAAAGTCATGGACAAACAGGATTAAGGAAAATCCCCAGGCTTATTACGCGTATACAAAGAGCAAGAGGGTACACAGGGAAAGGGTTGGCCTACTGAAGGAGAGAGACGGTAATCTAGAGGGTACACAGGGAAAGGGTTGGCCCACTGAAGGAGAGAGATGGTAATCTAGAGGGTAGACAGGGAAAGGGTTGGCCCACTGAAGGAGAGAGATGGTAATCTAGAGGGTACACAGGGAAAGGGCTGGCGCACTAAAGGAGAGAGACGGTAATCTAGAGGGTACACAGGGAAAGGGTTGGCCCACTGAAGGAGAGAGGCGGTAATCTAGAGGGTACACAGGGAAAGGGTTGGCCCACTGAAGGAGAGAGACGGTAATCTAAAGGGTACACAGGGAAAGGGTTGGCCCACTGAAGGAGCGAGACGGTAATCTGGAGGGTACACAGGGAAAGGGTTGGCCCACTGAAGGAGAGAGACGGTAATCTAGAGGGTACACAGGGAAAGGGTTGGCCCACTGAAGGAGAGAGACGGTAATCTAGAGGGTACACAGGGAAAGGGTTGGCCCACTGAAGGAGAGAGACGGTAATCTAGAGTGTACACAGGGAAAGGGTTTGCCCATTGAAGGAGTTAGACGATAATCTAGAGGGTACACAGGGAAAGGGTTGGCCCACTGAAGGAGAGAGACGGTAATCTAGAGGGTACTCAGGGAAAGGGTTGGCCCACTGAAGGAGAGAGACGGTAATCTAGAGGGTACTCAGGGAAAGGGTTGGCCCACTGAAGGAGAGAGACGGTAATCTAGAGGGTACGCAGGGAAAGGGTTGGCCCACTGAAGGAGCGAGACGGTAATCTAGAGGGTACTCAGGGAAAGGGTTGGCCCACTGAAGGAGAGAGACGGTAATCTAGAGGGTACACAGGGAAAGGGTTGGCCCACTGAAGGAGCGAGACGGTAATCTAGAGGGTACACAGGGAAAGGGTTGGCCCACTGAAGGAGAGAGACGGTAATCTAGAGGATACACAGGGAAAGGATTGGCCCACTGAAGGAGAGAGCGTTAATCTAGAGGGTACTCAGGGAAAGGGTTGGCCCACTGAAGGAGAGAGACGGTAATCTAGACGGTACACAGGGAAAGGGTTGGGCCACTGAAGGAGAGAGACGGTAATCTAGAGGGTACACAGGGAAAGGGCTGGCCCACTGAAGGAGAGAGCGTTAATCTAGAGGGTACTCAGGGAAAGGGTTGGCCCACTGAAGGAGAGAGACGGTAATCTAGAGGGTACACAGGGAAAGGGTTGGCCCACTGAAGGAGAGAGACGGTAATCTATCAGTGAAACCAGAGGAAATGGGTGAAGCACTGAATAAGTACTTTGCGTCATTATTCAGAAGAGCAATGCTTTGTCGCTGTTGACTCTCAGGAAGGATGTGTAGGTATTCTAGGTCACATTGTGATCAAAAAGGAGGAGGTGATTGTTGTCTCGAAAATAATTAAGATAGATAAATCCCCAGTGCCTCATGGGATCTACTCCAGAATACAGAGTGAGGCAGGGGAGCAAATTTCTGGGACTTTGACACAAAACGTGCATCCTCACTGGCTACCGGTGAGGTCGCAGAGGACTGGAGATTAGCGAATGTTGTTTTTTTGTTTAAGAACGGTCGCAATAATAATCTATATTTTTGTCACAACCAGACTTCAATTCATACTGCAATGAACTTACTGTGAAAATCTCCTAGTCGCCACATTCCGGCGCCTGTTCGGGTATACAGACAGAGAATACAGAATGTCCAATTCACCTAACAGCACGTCTTTCGGGACTTGTGGGAGGAACCCGGAGCAGCCGGAGGAAACCCACGCAGACACGGGGAGAACGTGCGGAGGTAATCTTTAATTCTCTTGGCTCTCAATTCATATCATAAGACCATAAGACAAAGGAGCAGAACTAGCCACTTGGCCCATCGATTCTGCTCCTCCATTCAATCATGGCTGATATTTTTAAATCCCCATTCTCCTGCCTTTTCCTCATAACCCCTGATTCCCTTATTAATCAAGAACCTATGTCTCTCTGTCTTAAAGACACTCAGTGATTTGGCCTCCACAGCCTTCTGCGGCAAAGAGTTCCACAGATTCACCACCCTATGGCTGAAGAAATTCCTCCTCATCTCTGTTCTAAAAGATCGTCCGTTTAATCTGAAATGGTGTCCTCTGCTTCTAGATTTTCTTACAAGTGGAAACATCTTCTCCACGTCCACTCTATCCACGTCTCGCAGTACCTTGTAAGTTTCAATAACATCCCTTCTCATCCTTCTAAACTCCAACGAGTACAGATACAGATTCCGCAAACGTTCCCCATACAACAAGTTCTTCATTCCAGGGATCAATCTTGTGAACCTATTCTGGACACTCGCCAAGGCCAGCACATCCTTCCTTAGGTACCTGGCCCAAAACTGCTCACAATACTCCAAATGAGGTCTGACCAGAGTCTGATACAACCTCAGAAGTACATCCCTGGTCTTGTATTCTAGCCCTCTTGACATGAATGCTAGCAATGCATTTGCCTTCTCAACTGCCGACTGAACCTGCATATTAACCTTAAGAGAATCGTGAACAAGGGCTTCCAAGTCTCTTTGTGCTTCTGATTTCCGAAGCATTTCCCATTTAGAACATAGTCGATGCCTAAATTCCTCCTTCCAAAGTGCATAAACCCACACTTGTCCACATTGTATTTCATTTGCCACTTCATTGCCCACTCGCCTACCTTGTCCAAATCCTTCTGCAGCCCCCTTGCTTCCTCAATACTATCTGTCCCTCTACAGATCTTTGTATCATCTGCAAACGTAGCAACAGTGCTTCAGTACCTTCTCCCAGATCACTAATACAAATTGTAAAAAGTTGTGGTCCCAGCACAGACCCCTGAGGCACACCCTAGGTCACCGGCGCCATCCTGAAACATCCCTTTATCCCCACTCTCTCCCTTCTGCCAGTCAGCCAATCCTCTATCCGTGCCAGGATCTTACCCTGAACACCATGGGCTCTTAACCTATTTAACAGTCTCCTATGCGGTACCTTGTCAAAGGCCTTGTGGAAATCTAAATAAATCACATCCACTGGTTCTCCTTTGTCTCACTTCCTTGTTATATCCTGAAAGAACTCTAACAGATTTGTCAGACACGTTTTCCCATTGACAAAGCCGTGCTGACTCAGTCCTATTTTACCATGCACTTCCAAGTGCTTCGCGATCTCATCTTTAATAATGAACTCTAAAATCTTACCAATGACCGAAGTCAAGTTAACCGGCCTATAATTTCCCGTCTTCTGCCTCCCTCCATTCTTAACCCGCAGTGTTACATTAGTCACTTTCAAGTCCTCTGGGACCCTTTCTGCCTCCAGTGTTTCCGGAAAGATCATCAACAATGCCTCCACGATTTCCTCAGCTATTTCTTTTATGACCCTGGGGAGTAGTCCATCCGGACCAGTTGACTTAACCACATTCAGACCTTTCAGTTGCCCCAGAACCTTTTCTTTAGCAATGGTTCTCCTGGAGCTCTGGCATCCCACTGGTGTCTTCCACCGTGAAGACTGATGCAAAGTAACTATTCAGTTCGTCTGCCATTTCTTTGTTTCCTATTATTACTTCTCCAGCCACATTTCCTAGTGGGCCAATGTCTATTTTTGCCTCTCTCTCTTACCTTTTATATATTTAAAGAAACTCTTCCTATCTATATAGCTTGCACTATACTTCATCTTCTCCCCCATTATAGCTTTTTTAGTTATCCTCTGCTCGCTTTTAAGGGCTCATCAATCCTCTTATTTCTCACTAATCCTCGCCACTTTCTATGCTTTTGCCTTAGCCTTTATGCTGTCCTTGACATCCCTCGTCAGCCATTGATGCCTTGTCCTCCCCTTAGCATGTTTCCTCCTCCTTGGGTTGAATTTATGTTGTGCCTCCCTAATAACCCCCCAAACTTCGCCTTTGCTGTTCCACTGTCTTCTCTTCTAGGCTCCTTTTCCAATCAACTCTGGCCAGCTCCTCCCCATGTCTTTGCATTTACCCCTATGTAATTGTAATACTGTAACATCTGATTGCAGGTCCTCCCTCTCAAACTGCAGGGTAAATTCTATCATATTGTGGTCACTGCTTCCGCAGGGTTCCTTCACCTTATGTTCCCTAATCTAGCCTGCCTCATTACAAATCCGAAATTGCCTGTTCCCTTGTAGGCTCCGTCACAAGTATCTCCAAAAACCATCTCTTCGACATACCACAAATTAAATTTTTTGGGATCCACTAGCAACCTGATTTTCCCAGTCCAGAACAGGTTCCAATGCCCCAGGAATTTGAATCCCTCCCTTTTGCACCATCTCTCGAGCCACACTTTCATCCTATCTATCCTGACATTCCTATTCTGAGTAGCTCGTGGCACTGGTAGCAATCCTGAGATTACTACATTTGAGGCCCTACTTTTTAGTTTAACTCCTTACTCCCTGAATTCAGCTTGTCGGACCTCATCCCGTTTGTTACCTATATCGATGGTGTCTATTTGCACCACGACAGCTGGCTGTTCACCCTCCCCCCTCCCCCCCCCCCCTAGAATGTCCCGCAGCCGCTCCGAGACATCCTTGACCCTTGCACCAGGAGGGCAACATACCATCCAGGAATCCCATTTGTGTCCGCAGAACCGCCTGTCTATTTCCCTTACGATTGAGACCCCTTTCTAGCCCTGCCATACTTCTTCCTGCCCTGCTGCGCAGCAGAGCCGGCCACGGTGCCATGAAACTGGCTGCTGCTGCCTTCCCCTGGTGAGCCATCTCCCTCAACAGTCTCCAAAGCGGTATATTTGTTTTGCTGGGAGATGACCACAGCGGACACCTGCAATGCCTTCCTACTCTTGCGCTGTCTTTTGGTCACCCATTTTCTATCTCCCTCAGTAATTTTCACCTGCGGTGTGACCAGCTCACTAAACGTGCTGTCCGCGACATCCTCAGCATCGCATATGCTGCAAAGTGAGTCCATCCGCAACTCCAGAGCCGTCAAGCGGTCTAACAGGAGCTGCAGCTCGACACACTTCTTGCACGTGAAGGAACCAGGGTCAGTTTACTTTTTCCTGATTCTCACATATCACACGAGGAGCATGACACGGGTCTGGGATCTCCTACCATGTCTAAAAGCTTAGGTTCACTTATACAACTACAACTCCAAAACACGAAAGAAAAAAATAAATACAAATAAATAGACAAATGACTATCGACTGGCTCATTGTCCCTCCTCTCCCACAACACCAGTGATCTCCTTCCATTTGAGCTCGGAGTTGTTCTCCAGACTGTCCCGTCTAATTGCTGTCCCTGTCAGTCTGGCCTCTCTGCTGCACAGTCCGGTGAACACGAACTCTGCCCAACTCACAGTATTGCCCGTCAGAGAGTCCGGGTCCATTGACCGGCCAGTTCCTCTCCAGCAACTCCTGCCAGTCATGCCGAGGGCACATTGATTTCATTTATTTTGAAAAAAACATACATTGCGCTGGATTTCGTGTCTTTCTCACCACCGAGAGTCTGGAACTTTATAGGCTGGCCGCATCCTCATCCCCATTTCTGTACCGGGAATATGTAGCAAAGAACAGCTGGAGCAGCAAACGTGTTTAAAAGTCAGTAGAATCTGAACTAAAATATTTCCGCGGAGGTTGCATGTGCTCCCCATACCATATCTGTGTACAATATGTGTGGACATGTTCGCTTTGGTCGTTTCGATTCTCTATTGCCACCGGCAGCGCAGCCCCGCCCGCGAGTTACCCGACCGCATCGGGTGGGGGGGGGGGGGCGAGGGGGAGAAGCGGGGGAGCGGGTTGCGGGCTCTGAATTCTGCGCCACCCCAGCCGTGTGCTTCTCGGCGGCGCGCCAACGCTGGCGGGAGGATTCTCCAGCCCGGTGCAGCCACTAACATACCCACAACGCAGGGTAATTCGCAGGCTGGAGTGTTCCGCCGACAAAGATGGGAATCCCTCCGGCGGAAAATTCACCCCAATATGAACAAAGAACAAAGAAAAGTACAGCACAGGAACAGGCCCTTCAGCCCTCCAAGCCCGTGCCGACCATGCTGCCCGTCTAATCTAAAATCTCCTGCACTTCCGGGGTCCGTATCCCTCTATTCCCATCCTATTCATGTAATTGTCAAGATGCCCCTTAAACGACACTATCGTCCCTGCTTATACCACCTTCTCCGGCAGCGAGTTCCAGGCACCCACTACCGTGTGTGTACAAAAATTACCTCGTACATCTCCTCAAAACCTTGCCATTCCCACCCTAAACATATGTCCCCTAGTAATTGACCCCTCTACCCTGAGAAAAAGTATCTGACTATCCACTCTGTCTATGCCCCTCATACTTTTGTACACTTCCATCAGGTCGCCCCTCAACCTCCGTCGTTCCAGTGAGAAGAAACCGAGTTTATTTAACCTCTCCTCGTAGCTAATGCCCTCCATGCCAGGCAACTTCCTGGGAAATCTCTTCAGCACCCTCTCCAAGGCCTTACATTCTTCTGGTAGTGTGGTGACCAGAATTTAACACTATACGCCAAGTGTGGCCTAACTAAGGTTCTATACAGCTGCAATATGACTTGCCATTTTTTATACTCAATGCCTGGGCCAATGAACGCAGGCATGCCGTATGCCTTCTTGACTACCTTCTCCACCTGTGTTGCCCCTTTCAGTGACCTGTGGACCTGTACACCTAGATCTCTCTGACTGTCAATACTCTTGAGGGTTCTACCATTCACTGTATATTCCCTACCTGCATCTGACCTTCCAAAATGCATTACCTCACATCTGTGCGGATTGAACTCCATCTGCCATGTCTCTGCCCAAGTCTCCAAACGATCTAAATCCTGCTGTATCCTCTGACAGTTCCTCATCGCTATCTGCAATTCCACCAACCTTTATGTCGTCTGCAAACTTACTAATCAGACCAGTTACATTTTCTTCAAATCATTTATATTTACTACTAACGCAAAGGTCGCAGCACTGATCCCTGCGGAACATCACTCGTCACAGCCCTCCAATCAGAAAAGCACTCTTCCATTGCTACTCTCTGCCTTCTATGACCTAGACAGTTCTGTATCCATCTTGCCAGCTCAACCCTGATCCCGTGTGACTTCACCTTTTGTACTAGTCTGCCATGAAGGACCTTGTCAAAGGCCTTACTGAAGTCCATAGCGAAAAGATCCACTGCCCTACCTACTCAATCATGTTTGTGACCTCCTAGAAAAACTCTATCAAGTTAGTGAGACACGACCTCCCCTTCACAAAACCATGCTGCCTCTCGCTAATACGTCCATTTGCTTCCAAATGGGAGTAGATCCTGTCTCGAAGAATTCTCTCCAATAATTTCCCTACCACTGACGTAAGGCTCACTGTAGTCCCTGAATTATCCATGCTACCCTTCTTAAACAGAGGAACAACATTGGCTATTCGCCAGTCCTCCGGGACATCATCACCTGAAGACAGTGAGGATCCCAAGAGTTCTGCCAAGGCCTCAGCAATTTCCTTTCCAGCCTCCTTCAGTATTCTGGGGTAGATCCGATCAGGCCCTGGGGACTTATCTACCTTAATATTTTTCCAGACGCCGAATATCTCATTTTTTTGGATCTCAATGTGACCCAGGCTACCTGCACACCCTTCCCCAGACTCAACATCCACCAATTCCTTCTCGTTGGTGAACACTGATACAAAGTATTCATTTAGTACCTCGCCCATTTCCTCTGGCTCCACACATAGA
This sequence comes from Scyliorhinus torazame, assembly GCF_047496885.1. NCBI lineage: Eukaryota > Metazoa > Chordata > Chondrichthyes > Carcharhiniformes > Scyliorhinidae > Scyliorhinus > Scyliorhinus torazame. The sequence goes on along the minus strand of NC_092726.1, from coordinate 136,587,636 downwards.
TTCCGTCGCCTGTCGGTCGATGGGCCAACCCTTTCCCTGGCTACCCTCTTTCATTTTCTGCACGTATAAATGACAGATCACATCAACAAGCTGAGGGATAAAGAATTCTGGTGCCAGGGATTGACGCTCCACGGAGAAATACGCGCCTGGGTAACGCAGAATTCAGCTCCATTCTGTTTTCCACTCCTACTTCGATTCCTTGGAAAATTGATGAATTCACCGGCGCCATTTCCTAAAGGTTATATTTGCTTTGTTTTTAATTATACCATCATTTTCCTGCGTTTGTGTCGCCTCTGACATGTCCTTTGCATTCACCGACATAGCGATCTCCATTTCACAGCACGGACTATCCACAACTGTGTACTTCAAGCTCACTCAATACCACAACTCCTTCCATCACCCTTCATCTCTCCCCACTTACTGCAAGCACACAGTTTCAATAACTTCCACTTTCTCATCCTCAGATTTTATCTCTTCTGGCGATTCTCGGTGCCAGCCACACACTTACGAAAATACTTGATTATTCCTCAGACCAGATGCCCCGTTCCTGTAGTACACGTCGCTCGACCCCAGCTTAAGGTGGGTTCTCTTTCCAAGGGACTCTCATTTGCAGACTCGATTCGCCGAATGGCCTCCTCCTGCACTGTAAATTATATGATTCTGTGATTCTATGATTTCCCAAGTTACTATATCCACCGCCTGTGCTTCAAGCTGAAGGGTCCATAATGTTACCTTGGCCCCCCTTTGTTGCCTTTCCCTGATAGCATTGCACCATCTTTCTCTGCAACTGAAGCATTTTTCACCTTGCTCATGAAGCTGTTATATCAGCCGCGAGCACCCCTGGCTACATGATATCGGAAACTGTCTGACGTTGAAATTCGTAATTTTCCGCTCCTCGGGTGTACATGCCTACAAGTCCAAATGGTGCATCTGGAAGTGGTCTCCTTCTTATGGGTACCAGCTAATTCATACTCCACCATTCAGCTGTCCGGTGTAACAGGCTCACCAGTCATCGGATTCATGCAATGCTTCTCTTACCAAGTATATCACTCCAGGTGCCTGGGTACCTTGCTGTGCCTCTGCTTGCAGCAACTGAGGAATCCTAACGGAATTGAATACTCACAGTCAGGTTGGTTTCCTTTTACATGCAGCTTTTATTATTTATCTAACACTTCAACAAGACTACCACGATGTGTTTATTTAAACAGCAACATCACTTTCAAGGCTGACGGCTAGAATGAAGTACACTTCCCATTTGAGAGAGCTTGGCTACGTTCACTCAGAAGGCCACGAGCTGATGAGCTTTGAAAGTCAGGCCAAATAATAATAATCTTTATTATTGCCACAAGTTTGCTGCCTAAGGCGCTGAAGACACAGGTTCGTTCCCGGCTCATGGTGACTGTCTGTGTTGAGTTTGCACATTTTCCCCGTGTCTGCGTGGGTTTCACGCCCACAACCCAAAAATGTGAGGTTAGGTGGATTGGCCACACTAATCTGCCCCTTAAATGGAAAAAAATAATTGGGTACTATAATTAAAAAATAATAATATTGGCCCAAGTGGGCTGCAATGAAGTTACTGTGAAAATCCCGCAGTCGCCAAATATGGCGCCTGTTCGAGTACACTGAGGGAGCATTCAGAATGTCCAAATTGCCTCACAAGCACGTCTTTCGGGACTTGTGGGAGGAAACCGTAGCACGCGGAGGAAATCCACGCAGACACAGGGAGAACATGCAGACCCCGCAAAGACAGTGACTCAAGTCAGGAATAGAACTGGGACCCTGGCGCAGTGAAGCAGCAGTTCTAACCACTGTGGTGATCCCGGGTTATCGCTGGATAAATCTCGCTGTACTATATTTTATACGGTTTAACAAACAATCCATCCCTATTTCAGACGTCTTTCGAGCCTGTCCTCCCTGTTCCAAACAAGGGTGTTACTCGCGATGTTCTTGGCCCTGGTTCTCATGATAATCCATTGTGCACAGAGCTTCAGTTTTCTTGTTAGCTTCTTTAAAGTTGGTCAGGGAACTCTTTCCCATGATGCCTTCCGGGTCAATGTGCATGTGTATCAACCTGGTGTTTCTATCTATCCCCTTGCTTACCTGATACTTCAGACAACTGCGTGACAATCAGGTATAACACACTGAACCTTCAGTGCAGGCAATTTCAGCCTAGTAAGATATGGCTTTCAGAAATATCACAAATGTTCCCTGGGATTAACTTCAATTACGTTACATTATCCAGATGGACCTTGTGTATCATCCAATTTACCTATGATGCAACCCCATTCCCCTGTTTAACTAGTTTATCATCGCATCACCACTATACATTGTGAGGGCAACACGGTAGCACAGTGGCTAGCACTGTGGCTTTAAAGCACCAGGGCCCCGGTTCGATTCCCGGTTTGGCTCAATGTCTGTGCAGAGCCTGCACGTTCTCCCCGTGTCTGCATGGGTTTCTCCCAGGTGATCCGATTTCCTTCCGCAGTCCAAATGCGTGCAGATTAGGTGGATTGGTTATGTTAAATTGTCCTTAGTGTCCAAAAATGTGGGAGTATTAATGGTTTACGGGAATAGGGTGGAACTGAGGGCTTAAGTGGGTCGGTACAGACTCGATTAGCGAAATGGCCTCCTTCTGCACTGTATTTTCAATGTTCTATGTCTACGTGCAATGTTCTGTGTTGAATCACCATGTTCCCGCGTACAATTTATGTCAATCATTTCACTCGTCCACCTGTTATGTTCACCCATTTCTGCAATGTATTTGGCATTTCACCCGATTCCTCCACTGCGTCGGATATATGATGACATTCCTCATTGGACCTTGTATATCACACAATTCATTCAGGATACCTGGAAGAACATCCCACTGGACCGGGCTAATCATCTCAATTTGCGGTGAACCTGGTACACCTAGTGGGCACGGGAGAGGCTCTCGGATGGTTTGTTGCCTCCAGGGTGCCAGGGTCCATGACGTCTTGGATTGTGTCTTCAGGATCCTTAAGGGGGAGGGTGAACAGCCAGAAGTCGTGGTGCGCACTGGTACCAACGACGTAGGTAGGAAAAGGGATGTGGAAGTAAGAAACTAGTTTAGGGAGGTAGGTTGGAAGTTAAAAGCCAGGCCAGACAGAGTTGGCATCTCTGGTTTGTTGCCGGTGCCACGTGATAGCGAGGCTAGGAATAGGGAGAGAGTGCAGTTGAACACATGGCTGCAGGAATGTATAGGAGGGAGGGCTTCAAGTATTTGGATAATTGGAGAGCATTCTGGGAAGGTGGGACCTGTACAAGCAGGACGGGTTGCATCTGAACCAGAGGGTCACCAATATACTGGGAGGGAGGTTTACTAGTACTCTTCGGGAGTGTTTAAACTAATTTGGCCGAGGATTGGGAAACGTATTTGTAGTCAAGCAACTAAGTTAGCCGATGTTCAGGACGTCAAAACGTGCAGTGAGGCAGTGTGGAAGGTATCAATGACAAAGGAGAATAGTTGCAGGCACGGAAATGGGTTAAAGTGTTTATACTTCAACGCAAGAAGCATCAGGAATAAGTTGGGTGAACATAAGGCATGGATTGGTACTTGGGACGACGATGTTTTGGCCATCACATAGATCCCTGAAAGTTGCCAGCCAGGTTGATCGGGTTGTTAAGAAGTCATGGGTGACTTCAACTTCCCAAATATTGAGTGGAAACTCTTTAGATCAAATAGTTTGGATGGGGTGGTGCTTGTACAGTGTGTCCAGGAACATTTTCTAATGAAGTATGGAGATTGTCCGACCAGAGGGGAGGCCATGTTGGATTTGGTACTTGGTAATAAACCAGGGCAAGTGATAGATTTGTTAGTGGGGGAGCATTTGGAGATAGTGACCACAATTCTGTGACTTTCACTTTCGTAATGGAGATGGATAGGTGCGTGCAACAGGGTAACGTTAACAATTGAGGGATGGGTAAATACAATGCTGTCAGACAAGAACAGAAGTGCATAAGTTGCGAACATAGGCTGTCAGGGAAAGACACGAGTGAAATGTGGAACTTGTTCAAGGAACAAATACTACGTGTCCTTGGTATGTATGTACCTGTCAGGCAATGAAGAGATGGTCGACTGAGGGAACCATAGTTGACAAGAGAGGTTGAATACCTTGTTAGGAGGAAGAAGGAGACGTATGTAAGGCTTAGGGAACAAGATTCAGACAGGGCGCTGGAGAGATACAAGATAGCCAGGAGGGAAGTGAAGAAAGGGACATGGAGAGCTACGAGAGGACATTAACAATCTTTGGCGAGTAGGATCAAGGAACAACCCAAGGCCTTTTACACATCTGTGAGGAATATGAGAATGACTAGAGCGAGGGTAGGTCCGATCAAGGACAGTAGCGGGAGATTGTGTATTGAGTCTGAAGAGATTGGAGAGGTCTTAAACGAGGACATTTCTTCAGTATTTACGAATTAAAGGGGCCATATTGTTGGAGAGGACAGTGTGAAACAGACTGGTAAGCTCGAGGAGAAACTTGCTATAAAGGAATATGTGTTGGGCATTTTGAAAAACCTGAGGACAGACAAGTCCCTGGGCCTGGCGGGATAGATCCAGCGATTCTATGGGAAGCAAGAGATTAAATTGCAGAGCTGTTGGCAATGATCTGTTCGTCCCAACTGTGAACAGGGGTGGTACCAGAGGATTGGAGAGTGGCGAATGTCGTGCCCCTGTTCAAAAGAGGGAATAGGGATAAACCTGGGAATAACAGGCCAGTTAGTCTTACTTCGTAGTAGGCTAGGTAATGGAAACGGCACTGAGGGATAGGACTTCTGAGCATCTGGAAAGACACTGCTTGATTAGGGATAGTCAGCACGGATTTTTGAGGGGTGGGTCTAGCCTCACAAGTCTTACTGATTTCTTTGAGGAGGTGACGAAGCCCGTGGATGAAGGTGAAGCAGTGGATGTCGTGTACATGGATTTTAGTAAGGCATTTGATAAGGCTCCCATGGTAGGCTTATGCAAAATGTAAGGAGGCATGGGATAGTGGGAAATTTGGCCAGTTGGATAACGAACTGGCGCACCGGTAGAAGTCAGAGAGTGGTGGTCGATGGCAAATATTCAGCCTGGAGCCCAGTTCCCAGTGGCGTGCCGCAGGGATCAGTTCTGGGTCCTCTGCTGTTTGTGATTTTCATTAATGACTTGGATGAGGAAGGTGAAGGTGGGTCAGGATATTTGCAGACGATACGAAGATTGGTGGGGTTGTGGTTAGTGAGAAGGGCTGTTGTCGGCTGCAAATAGACATAGATAGGATGCAGAGCTGGGCTGAGAACTGGCAGATGGTGCTTAACCCTGAAAAGTGTGAGGTTGTCCATTTTGGATTGGCAAATATGAATGCGGAATACAGGGTTAACAGTAGGGTTCTTGGCAATGTGGAGTAGCAGAGAGATCTTGGGGTCTATGTTCATTGATCTTTGAAAGTTGCCACTCAAGTGGATAGAGCTGTGAAGAAGGCCTATGGTGTTCTTGCGTTCATTAACAGAGAGATTGAATTTAAGAGCCGTGAGGTGATGATGCAGCTGTCCAAAACCTTGGTAAGGCCACATTTGGAATACTGTGTGCAGTCCTGTTCACCTCATTTTCGGAAGGATGTGGAAGCTTTGGAAAAAGGTGCAAAGGAGATTTAGCAGGATGTTGCCTGGAATGGAGAGTCGGTCTTACGAGGAAAGGTTGAGGGTGCTCGGCATTTTCTCATTAGAACGGAGAATGTTGAGGGATAACTTGATAAGACGATCAGGGGAATAGATAGAGTAGGTAGTCAGAGACGTATTTCCCGGGTAGACCAAAACATTACAAGGGGGTATAAATTTAAGGTGAAAGGTGGAAGGTATAGGGGGGATGTCAGAGGCAGGTTCTTTACTCAGAGTGTAGTGGGGGCATGGAATGCACTGCCTGTAGCAGGAGTTGAGTCGGAAACATTCGGGACCTTCAAGCGGCTATTGGATAGGTACATGGATTACGGTAGAATGATGGGGTGTAGTTTAATTTGTTCTTAATCTGGGACAAAAGTTCAGCACAACATCTTGGGCCGATGGGCCTGTTCTGTGCTGTATTTTCTATATTCTATTACATCACACCTTCCTGCAGGTGTGCCTGATACACCACACGCTTATCCTGATGCACGTGGTATGTAGACCCAATTCCCTGTGTGCCTTGTACATCACCCCAGACATCAAAATAACTTGGTGTATCATCACGGTCCCCAGTTTTCTTGGAAGATGTCCTCCTTCCCAATTACTTCGATGTGCCGTCATTCCTGCTATTCCGGTAGCATATCGTATTCCCCTGCCCATATATTTGGTAATAGTTCTTCCACACAACCTTTCCATTGTCGACATCTTCCTTTCATGCTTTTCCTGCTTTTTAGCCCCGTTTTGTTGTTTAAGACACATCATAATCCCTCCCCAGCGTAGCTGTTTCAGCTGTTGAGACAGTTTTCCTGGTTAACTACATCGCTCCTGAATGTTCGTGATAATGTTATCCATCTAACATTGCTAACTACTTCCCCTACGCTACTCTTCCTGCTTTATTGCACTCAATTGCATGATTTACCTAGTATATCAACCCCAGTGCACCTACAGAATCGTCTTCCACCCCTCCTGCACGATAGCTGTGATATCAGAAATCCTGCTCAAGGATACCTGGTAATCACTTCCCACTCTGCCACTCCAGATGGCATAGATGCACGTCCCCATGCTGCAACAGACATATCGCCGGCTGCCCCACTGTAGCGAGTGCATCAATACATCACATATGGTGAGGCGTATTTGTTTATTTTTGTTATTTTGCACCGCTGTCCAAAATTGTTGTCCATCTGTAAATACCCATTACATGGCGATGTGTTAATCTCTCTCTTCAGACACTTCAGCCAAGGTGGTGTAGCTGCATCTACAGCTTTTACAAAGGGAGTTCTCTGATTTTGACAATACAATAGTGCACTGATAGAAATGACGTTTCAAATTAGGCCGTATGGGCTTCTGAGATGGATTTGCATGTGGTGCACCTCCCTTGTAGCTGCGGGCCTTGTTCTTCACGGTGCTGGAGGCCAAGAGGGAGAGAGAAGGCTCTGCAGTCTCGACTCCACCCCTGCATCTTTCAGACAATATTTCTCAATATGTCCGCTCTTTGTCAAAGCGTCATCGAACTCGAAAACGTTAGCTCTTTTCTCTCCCTGCAGATGTTGCCAGACCTGCTGAGATTTTCCAGCATTTCCTCTTTCGTTTCATATTCCAGCATCCGCAGTAATTTGCTTTTATCCAGCGACGACCATATCTCCTGATTTCCCCGGTCAATCCAGTACAAATAACACCCTTCCCACAGTCCTCTATATCTCTCCCTCCGCCGACTTTCCTGGAAGAACGCACCAACTCAGCCGTGTTGCCGTCCGATGTCTACACATGTCCCAATGTACTTCATACATCAGCGTCATCTATGCTAGCATTTGTGTGCCAATTCCGCACTCACCCCACATGCCTACTATATCTGCCCTCCTGTGAATGGTTGAACTGATATAGTGCACCCACCTCTGCCCGTTGTAGCAATTAATATCCCAACATACCGTGTACACCGTCCACCCAGCCAATTCCCCGGTGCCCATACTGTATCAAACATAGTCTACCTGGTACATCTACCCACCCCACGCTAATATATGCCGCCTCTAATGGCGTACGCACATTATTCACCAGACCCCGATGCCTGTGTTCTCTCACCCCTCGCATTTCCCCTGATATTCTTCCTACTTTCCAAACCAGAGCATCTATTATATGGCACAACATAACTAACGTTACTGAAATATGTACTTCTTCCTCTGTAAAAATTAATCCATCAACTACACTTCCTGATACAATTTTTGTACTTGCATTTCTACCCATTTTGTGAGTTGCCAAACGCACGCTGCTCCTCAATGACCACAGGTCCCTTGCTATTCGTTGAACATTGAGATCGTCACCGGCCCCGCCATTATCAGAGCAGCACGCGCCCATTGCAATGTTATAATGTTTGATTACGTTTAACTCATCGTAAGATTATCGTAAAAATCGGCATTTAAAGACATTTTTCAACTCATCTCTGAATTTGGTCTGCGTCACTGCGTAAATACAAGTATTTGTGCAACAGCTCAGGAGCAGAAGCATGAATCCCATTTCTTGCACAAACCAATGTAGATACATCGCCTCATATCCCTGATAATACATTCGTGTGCTTATTGAAAAAAGCATAATCACCGACCATAAAATAATTAAATTGGCCGAGATGACAAAGAGTAAAATCATAGGTTTTCTTTGATTTGCCACCTCTGGGTCTCTGGTACTCTCTCCACAGCTGTGAGCTCGGAGTCTCTTGCGGTCTCTGTTGGACACTAAAAAGTGTCTGAGGGTGAAAACATTAAGCAGCATAATCAGGACAAATGGAACCCCAGGTGTTAAAATGTAATGAAGGAACTCAATTGTTCCCCAGACCACAGGAAGCATGTCCTTGATGGGTACATGACAAAACCAGGGTTGGTTTCCCCTCCAATACGGACCTGCCAGAATGAAATACCAGTAAATATCCTTTGAACAGCTCAAAAAAGTAACTGTTCCCAGAACAACAGCCGCCGTTTTTTCAGGGCAGTACTTTTGTTTCAGCCTCTTGCAGCCAATGGCTACATATCGATCGAAAGTGAAAGTAACGGTTAACCAGACAGAACAGTCAGTGGCTGCATAAAGCAGGGCGGCGTGGATATTACACATGGGGACGTTCAGCAAGAACTCAAATTGGTCCCGAAATACGATTGGAATGTGTCTCAATATGAGATCGAATATAACAACCGATAGATCCGCCGCTGCCATGCCGATGAGGTAGTATGTGACACATTTGCAAAGGCCACATTTCCCTCGGGACAGGATCACCATTGCCACTACATTAACTGTGTGAAAGAGAAAAAAAACACGATTTTTATGAATCAGGCTGGAAGCAAAATGATCGGTTTGCTGAAGTACCAATTGTAATGTCAAAGGGTGAAGATCATGGGGTGGATTGGAATAGTTTGACCTGAAGGAACAAACAGAAAGGACCGTCATGCGGGTAAAGCGTGGCACATTACGCGGCAAAGGGGATGATGTTGAAAATGGCTGCCAAATACACATCATATTCCTCACCTCATTGTTTCCTTCCCTGGTTTGAAGGTTGCTAATCTCCAAACCGCTTCGTTGCCTTCTTCTTCTTGGGCTGTCCTTCAGAGTCGAGGATGATTTGCTTGCCTCCAGTGACTAGGATTCTGCTGTGGCGGAATAGTCCAGTGCTGGATCCAGACACTGTACCACAGCTTTGGCAGCTGGTGTTTAATGAGTTGGGTGGGTGGAATGCTCTGGATTCAGTTCTCCCCTTCCACTTTTTAAGCATGGCCTCTGTGTGCACCTCTCTGTGACACTCGTGGTGATTGGCGCATTTGTGGATGCTTCATCCCCGGCTTGTGGGTTGTAATATCGGCGATTACATGTGTCCATGGGATGTTACACTTATTTAGGGAGACCTTCTGAGTGTCTTTGTCGCGTTCCCTCTGAACTTGGAGCAAATGTTTGCTTTTGCAAAGCTTGGAGTAGAGCAATTGCTTAGGACGTCTTCTGTCGGGCATATGGGCAATGTCAGGTACGCGAGTTGGATCTGAGGCCTTGGCCTTCGATGACGTTGTTCACCTGGCGTCCGAAGAGTGTGCTTTCACACTGGTGTCGAAGCTGGATTTCATCATCGATATTTGCTCACGATGAGAAGAGGTTCCCGAGGTGTGGAGAATTACCCATATTATCTGGCGGTTCACAATGGATCACCGTGGTCGGAGCGGGCTGGCAGAGAAGCTTTGTTTTTCAGATGTTTAGTCTGAGGCCTATTCTCTCATAGGCCTTGGAGAAAACGGCGATAATGATTTGTAGTTCGGTCTCTGAGTGTGCACATACACAGGCGACGTGTGCGTACTGCCGCCCGATGACAAATGTTGTGGTGGCCTTCGCTCTGGCCTGGAGGCGTCGGAGGGTCAATATTTGACTCCTGTCCGGTAGGTTTGCTCCACTCCAGCGGGGAGCTTCCTAGCGATGGGGTTGAGGGCTGCTCAGAGGAAGATGGAGAATAGCGTGGCTGCGATGACGCATCAACTTTTGACCCCAGGTTGCACACTCAGGCCTAGGCATAGATGCTGAATATTGGTCCAGAGGCTTTTACCGCTGACACGTTGGGAAATGGCTCTACGTGTTCTACCACCTTACAGATTGAACCCTGGTTAAACCTTTACAAAGAATCTGAACTTGCACCCAAATTGTATGTGAGGTTGAAGACATGCCCTGAGGTTGTTGTTCAAATTAAAGAAATAACGTTTTGTTCTTTTTATCTGATTTGTTTTGCCTCAGTTGATGTTATTTGTCCACACCTTTCACTTCTGCTGTTGTAAATCACACTACTGTATTCTACCTTATCCAACTCGCCTGCTAACACCTACATTTCTCATCCCAGTTCCAGCAATTGAGCTCCCCGTGTTATCCCCGGCAAACAATCATCCTTTAATATGGGTCCTTCCTTACTGCATAACATCTTCCTCAATCCAAATGCCATATCCATGCGCCAAGCGTTCCTAACCTATCTCTCCCTGGACCACACAGTCTCCAGTACCAAATAAAATAGCCGAACTCACACATTTGCTGAAAAGTTAACGCCATCTCCACTGCCAGAACTGCAGCTCACTGCCTCTCCAGGGCTCCTAACTTGGCACCTCCAAGTTCCATTCCTCTCCAGCTCCGATTCCAGAGTGTTGGTTTGAATGTCACTGCCGGCGCCTTCGCTGCACCTTCCGCATTCCTTTCCACCAAGTACAGACTGCAGCTCCAGCTTTGTTCAGTTGCCACTAACGAGTTCTCCTAAAACTGGAACCTTTGCCAAAATTAGCTCCACTATGCCCCGCCCGAATTATCCCGAGGAACCTAATCCTGACGCCATCCGGTGTAACTTCAAAATAAGCAGATGAAGTTTATGCTGAAGATGTTGGAGCATTACTTTGTCATATGGAGATCATGTCGTGCAAATTTGATTGATTTTTTCGAGTCGCGGTATATTTAGCAAGGCAGTGCTGGTGATGTATTTCAGTGAGAGTTTGAACACGTTCTCGCAGGCGACTGTGATCAGCAAGGTAAAAACACCTGGGATCCAGGGCAATTTGACTACGAGATACAAAATTGGCTCATTGGGCTTGGAACAGAGAGTGATGGGCGGACACTGTTTATACGACTGGAAGCCGATAACCAGTCATCTACTTCAGGAATGAGCGCTGCCTCCCCTACTCTTTGGAGTAAACATTAACGATGTACACCTGAAAGTTGGAAGTATAATCTGTAACATCGCAAATTCCAGGAAAATGTATGATTTTACAAACAGCGAAGAGAAGGCCGTTAAATAAAGAACATTCAGAGTGGATCTTGAAAAACATACATCACGAAGAGGGCGGTGGACATCTGGAACTCACCGCATGAAACTGTCGAGGCGGGAACTGTCACAGCTTTCATGAAACGATTCGATGAACACTTTAAACAGCATAATTTGCGAAGCTATGTCACAGGACCTGAGATGTTCCTGAAGGCCGGCGCAGACACATTGGACTGAAGGGCCTCTTTTGTGCTTTCAAATGCTCCGACCCCGTGACTTGACCAGGGAACACAGCATATCAGCAACAGCTTAGGCGATAGGGAATGTGGGCGGATTGCGACACAGGCACTAACATTTTGTATAAGCCTGATATTTTGAAAGATATTACGTGGGTGTTAAGACACGAGAGATTTAGAATATCAAGTCTAGAAGTAACAAATCTATTGCCGTGGTTTCTAACAACAAATGAGCTGAGACAGGGGAAAGTAAAGATGAGCGAGCTTACAGAGCAGGAAATAGACGGAAATGGTGATAACCAGCTTACGTGGTGGAAGCTCATTTGGATGACAAATGGGACACCTAGAATCAGATTGTGTGATCCCCAGCTCGCTTTCAGACAGAGCGATGGAATGGATAGCTGGGGGACAGAGTGCCTGACCTTGGGTGAATGCGCTGCCTTTCGTTTTGAAGGCATGAACGTGTGCAGTTCTGGTCTCCTAGTTTGAGGAAGGACACTCTTGCTATTGTGGGTGTCCAGCCAAGGTTCACCAGACTAATTCCCGGGATGGCAGGACTGGCATATGAAGAAAGACTGGATCGACTGGGCTTGTACTCACTGGAGTTTAGAATAAAAAGAGGGGATATCATGGAAACATAAAATCCAGATGGAACTGGACAGAGAAGATGCGGGAAGAATGTTCACGATGTTGGGGATCTCCAGAACTAGGGTTCTCAGCCTAGGAATCCGTGGTAAGCCATTCAGGATTGGAATGAGGATCAACATCCTCTCTCAGAGAATTGTGAACCTGTGGAATTCTCTGCGACGGAAAGCTGTTGGGGCCAGTTAATTGGAATCATTTAAGTGGGATCTGGATGCTGCCCTTGAGGATAAAGGAATCAAGGGGTATGGAGAGAAAGCAGGAGTGGGATACTGAATTTGCATGATCAGCCATGATCATACTGAATCGTGGTGCAGGCTCACAGGACCGAATGGCCTAACCGACACCTATTTTCTATGTTTAATACATGTGTGTCAAATACTGGGTACGATAGCTTAACATGCATCGTATTTGCAGACAGCACATCTCTGCTCAAATGGTTCCATGGATGAGGGGTGGTGCAGTTACAAGGGCAGACTGCTGAATGTTGGAATGTTCGTCTTACGCAGAAAATATGAACAGATCATTCTGTAGAGGATTTAACATGATGAAGCATTTAGATTGTTTTAATGCAATGCTGAAATTATGGAGAGAGTCGTTAGCAGCACTAATGATTGAGAGGATAGGGAATTTCATGTCAATTCTGGGACAAAGCGGCCACCTCAGCTACTGACCAGGAAAGGATTGGAATCACTGACCATGTGAACATAGATTGTGAGGAAAACTGAATCCAATGCATGCACTGTATCTAAAATCGAAGACAATAAAATAACGCAGTCAAACATCGTGCTTAACATTTATAAACGGTAGAAGTACTTACTGGGTACAGCCACGATGGCGAGGAATGGATAGTAACCAGCCTGAATAACTTTCAGTATGCACTCGAACCGCCATGACGCCGCGCACCCTTTCGTAAAATGAAAATAGACAGAAAAGAGCCACGGATAATGCTCTGTCGGCTGCTTTAACATTCCAAAGCTGATATATTCAAATTCACAGACATTTCTGTCACAGTCCAATGAATGTTACTCTGACTCTGATTCATTGCTGTAACATTCATTCGGTTATTCTCGGATTCTCACCCGATGTTGTAAAATACTCATCTGTTGGTTTCAGATTCTGATCTATCCCTCATTAATCAACATGTTTAAAGGAGTGGGTATCTCTCCAGTGACACAGTTGGGTTCCAGAGTGACCGACATTAATTCCAGTCACGGAACAAACAGGTTCAGTTAACCACTTGCAATCCAGTGTGTGCCATGATGAAGAGGAACAATGCGCGGTCCTGGGATCTATGGATTGCTGAGAAAAGCAAAATGGGGAATAGTGGAAGGAGGAACTACAACATTTCAATCTAGATTGCTTGTGTGAGTTGCGACTGACTGTAGGCTTCACAATGGCTGCATTTATTGGTTTTTAGTAGATGAGTAAACACTGAATTCAGCCAGACCGCGTGGGTTACTGATGCTGAACATTCACGAGGTCTTGCTCAAATACAACTGCATTGCTTGCTTGGGGCAAATGCTTTAATACAAGTCAATCCTCACGAATATATGAATTGCAAAACATGTTCGATAAACATGATCACGTTTTTGATGCAGAAGCTGAAATGGATGAGGAAGTCAGTGTCGTTCTTATGTGCATGTTCGTAGAAAGTCTGCACAACCAAGAGCGAATTGCCATGGAAAATGCCCAATATTGACACACTCTCTGTGCTGACACTCGTCGTGGAAACCATTCCACATAAGATGTCACAAGTTTCCTTTTGCCTCCAGTTTGACAGGATAGCGTGGAAAATTCGATCTACAGAGCATTCTTTCTCTCTGAACAGTACCCTTGAGATGGAGCTTTGCCTTTTAACTGTTGCGATCTCAACATAAAGTGGGTCGCTGTGATGGATGTGATATAAAATAACTATTTTAGAGATATTAGTTACTGTAATGTAGAGATAGGCCAGTCTCATTCTGGTGAGTTCACAGACAAATGATTTCAGAACGCATGGCAAAGCAAAGGGGAGGAGTGTCCAGCAAAGGAGGAGAAAAGGATGCTGGGCCACAGGGGGCCAGAGGAAGAGATTGGAAGTGAGCCAATTAGGATGTATGGCCAGGTCAGGAGTGGTATAGGATGACCTATGGGAATCGTGTCTGTGAAACTTGATGCCATTTGAATGTATTTGCAGAAATCCCTTTGTCTCCTTCTTCATTCGTTTTCCAAGGGTCTAGGAGATTAGTTATGTGTCCTGTGCCTCTGTGAAATGAATCAGACTAACAAGTCAAATAAAATAACTAATGCTGTACCTGCAAATTCATCTCGACTTTTATTGAGGCCAGACTGACGGGTAAATACATTTTGATTTGGGATTTGGTGCCGGAAAGCCAGGATTTCTCAAGATGGTCATTGGCCAGCTGCAAATTCAGAATTAGACTGATTATGGACGGAGGGAGAGTGGAAAAAGGGGCCCACAATGTAAAGCTGGAAAATGACCGCGCATTGATTGTCCCCATCTTCTGGTCGTCTGATTAGTCTGGTCACTCGCGGTTGGTACGGAAAGATCGTCTCGACGAAATCAAAGGTCAGTCTGGGGATTAGAAAATTAAACTGATGGGATATCATAATTGATAGTTCAGTTTTGGGTTAATTGAGTTGTTGATGAATTGATGGGACATCGGGAGACGGTTCAGTTCTACGAGTGTTGTTGATGAACTGATGGGACATCGGGAGATGGTTCAGTTCTACGAGTGTATTGAATAACTGATGGGACCTCAGGATGAGGGTTCAGTTCAATGAGTGTTTTTAAATCTAAAGATGGTTCAATTCCATATCTGAGTGTTTTGAATAACTGATGTGACCTCAGGATGAGGGTTCAGTTCAATGAGTGTTTTGAATCTATAGTTGATTAAGCTAAAATTGTGTCCTTGGACTGAAGTGGCGAGAAACGATAAAAGTTAAAACAAGCTGGTTTCTGCATGTTAGTTAAAGCAGAAGTCTCTCAAAGGGTTAACAGCAGCTTGAGTTAACAGGCAGCCTGTGGTGTAATCGGATACCTTTCTTTCGAGTCAGTGAACTCCAGCAAAGTTACGTTTTGAATTAATTCAAGGAAACCAGTGGGTTTCTCCACCTCTTTGATAAAAGTTTATTTTTTTCGAAAGCAATTGCTTGAAATTGCCACAATATTAAGTTTTACTTACTTGAAATAATGTCAATCTCATTTTATTTGTGAATTAACAGAAACTTAAAGAAACTCACTGACACCATTTTAAAAATTGTAAATCTGGAAATGACAGTTGACGTTGCTCCGGTATAAATCACAGCAGCTAAATGCTCGCTCATTGATAGCAGCCAGCATTTTGTGAATGTAAGAAAAACTTGTTGAAAGAAAATTGTTAAGATAAAGAATTAATTAAGTTGTAAAAGTTAGAAAATTTGTGTTAAGCAAATCGTAAATTTAGTTCTGAGTTCAGATCAGAGCTAAGTTTGCAGGTTGCAGTAATTCAATTTGAATTTTCAAACATTTTAAGTTTTAAAAGAACACTGGTAGAACCTTTTCAATAATTTTGCCAAGGAGCAAAAATTGCCATTGGTCATAAATAAGCAAATAAAAAATAAAAATATATAATAATAAAAAAGAAAGAGCCAAAGTATGAAAGCTAAAGAGTTAATCAGTTTATGGAGACAACATTGTCAACATGAGAGGGATAAGATCATGTTATCAAGTTGGCAAGAAAATGGCCTTAAAATGTGAATTCCAATTAGTGAAGGGGGTAGCAAAAAAAGACATTACAGGGCTTGAAAAACGAGTGTGCAGTCAAAAAAACGCGCAAGTAAAGACAGGGAAGGCTCTGGTGAAACAAAAGATGGGCTACGTAGTTCAATGACTGGCCTTGAATTGACAGAATATGACGAATTGGACAATTTGACCACATCGGCTAGGATTCCGACTGCACCTGTAGCACAGTCTGCACTAATTCCAGAACCACCAGAGTATAATAATTTATATCCAGTCACTGCTCCCCAGATTCAAATTATGCTAGCCCCTCCAGCCCCTTTGGTACCATCTTCACTGTCTGAGAGAGAAGGGGGGCTCTGTTCCACAAGCCCAATTAACTCTAGGACCCGATCTCGGACAGCGAGAGAAGGGCCTGATCCTATCCAGAAACAATCAAGCATACCACCTAAATCCCTTCAGACCGAGAAGGGGGAACAGAAAACTCCGAGAACAAAGGGAGAAGAAAGGGATGGTTCTGAGGAGAAGGAGCTCCCTCTGGTGACAGGGAGGGACGTCGAAGTCTTGGAAGAGCCAGAGGAAATAGCTAGAGTACCCCCTGGTGAGACTCAGTGACAGTTGCCGATTAGGAAAATACCAAGTCCTGACGCTGTGACGGCCGGGGCCCAGCCCACGATAGACGTTTATTTCCCATGGAGACCAGTGAGATGATGGCTATTATGGCTACAACCCCAGACAGAAAAAAATCTCCTGCTGTTCTCGTGGATTACTTGAGAACTACCATCTCAATTTATCAAGCTGATTCTAGAGACCTCCGGGCCATAGTCCAGCAGATTTTAAACCCAGCAGAGTACCGCAATCATCTTAATCACTTGAATTATGCTAGTCACGCCGCACTTCAGCAAGCCAATGCGTCGGACGACGATAGACGGACACAAATCCTGAATGCGTTGAATAGCACATTTCAAAAGCCCATAAATATGTCTGCTATCTTAGACCTCAAACCTAAAAAGATTGAAGAGCCAGAGGAATTTCTCGAACTTTTTAATGAAATCCATCGTGGGCAGTCAGGCGATTTGCCGTATGGAAATGGTCAGAATTCCCCTCAATATTGTGCTATGTTAATGCATTGCCTCCCACCTTCCGTGGCTACTGCTGTGAAATGTAATAACATGAATTGGACAGAGAACGACCCTTCCCAGATGGCAAGGGCAGTCAGATTTTATTGAAAGGCAGGTGTAGGCCAGGAAGGAGGCTCAGTTACAAAGATTAAGACTGAGTATGTAATGAAAAAGGATGATCTGAGACCCCAACAAGCGGCAGAAATGGTAGCTTACCAGCTGGAGCCCCAATACTGTGACTTTGGGTGGGTGGATCAGCGAGGGGGAGGATATCAAACCCACCCAAAGGGACCCTCAGATCCATTTTATGGCCCACCGTATGCACCAACAGCTTGACAACCGCCGCCCCCTTTGAGGGGCCATTGGTCTACATGGGAGAAGAGGACGGGGCAGATATAGAGGGAGAAATGCATGTTTTAATTGCGGCCGTGCAGATCACTGGCAACAGGAATGCACCTTTAAACGACAGGCAGCAGAAGGAGACTACCCGACCCAATGGAGGGGGTACCCACCAAGGGGAGGACAGACGAGATACACTGACTTCTCCCAGGCAAACCCTTTCCCAACACAGGATTGATTAGCTAATTTAGTCATAAGGACTCTCCAATCGGACAGGGAACCTATTATCTCTCTGCAGATAGGATATCAACATCACTCATTTGTAATCGACACTGGAGCAGGCATGTCTTCTGTGCAATCAGAACTTCGACTACAACTATCCGACCACACGCAGCAATTGTCGGAGTTCCAAGGACAGTTGTGTGAGTATCCTATTTCTGAACCTGTGACAGTCACTTACGAGAATATGTCTGCAGATCATCAGTCTGTGGTGACTACTGGATTGGACTGTAACTTGTTGGCCCGAGATTTACTGTGTATCTTCCAGCTACAGCTAGAGTGCGGAGACGAGGGGGTAACGGATCAATCATGGAGGATGAGACAACAGTGCTATATTTCTATCACCCCCCAGTGGTGGACATTAGACATTGAACATTCACTGCATCACGTTAACCTGGCTTATGACAGAACCGGACAAAACAGGGAGTTGGAGGACAAATACCGGCCATTAATTGGGACCGAATGGCCAGTCAAGGTTACAGCCACAGTCACGGGACAAGAAGGTACAGCCGATTTTGTTACAATACCATCACATTTATGGCCACAGTCAGCTTCGGTAAGCCCTCATATTACACGTCAGGTCCACGACCAGTACCATGCCAGGGATCTGGGACCTATGGTAAGGAAGGCAGTGGATCATTCAGATCCAACAGAGTACGCACTTCAAGTCATGTCAGACGGCACTGCCATAAAACATTTTGAGGGCCGTGAAACGATTAACACTCGACTGCAGCCCCGTCTATAGACAAATTAATCCGAGAGCTGTTGCAACAGGGTATTTTGGTCTCTTGCAAATCAGAATGTAACACCCCCATACGTGCTGTGCCTAAACCAGCCAAGCCAGACCAGTACTGATTAGTACAGGATTTAGGTTCAATCAATGCCATCGCACAGCCGTTACATGCTCTCACCCTCCAACAGGATATTACGGTGTATAGCTCCCACTCGATCATCGCACTACTGAGGAAACTGCAGACTCATCATCTTACCGCAGCTCGCCAGAATAGGTATGAGATATACCTTTTGAACAATCCACGTCTGACATTTAAACACTGCACCACTATCAATCCAGCCTGTTTTCTTAGTGGCCCCCCTGTCCGTGAAGACGCACCTGGCCACGACTGTTTAGCCTTGATTCAGGAAACGACTACAAAATGGGACGATTTGAGTGATATTTCGTCAGAACAAACTGACATGATTATGTGTGGTCAAATATCCCACCGGGGTTCAGTGAATGACTTACTGCAGATTTATGCTTGCGCAGATTTCCGTTATTAAATGCGCTGCCCACACAAATGGTAAGACCCCAGTCGACGTTGGTAATGAACAAGCAGATTGTGCAGCGCGGACAGCCGCGCAAATTCAGCAAGTGATGGTGCCTAAAATGTTAAGTCAGACTAAACGATCTACTATAAATATCTCTGCTTCTGACAAGTCAATGCCAACCATCCAAGACGTCATCAGGTTACAAGAGGACGCTCCTGAGAGTGATAAACAAATGTGGAAACGTTTAGGTTGTACATATGATTCTGTTTCCTCTTTATGGACCACGCCAGCACATCAGGCTTGTATGTCTGATGTACTGGCTTTATGGGTCATCGAATGTGTACACTTTGCAACTCATTGTGGGGCTCGGGGGACTAGTGATTTGTTGCTGGACACTTGATGGCACCCTAAAATTCAGGGGTTGGCCCAGAGTATCAGTAATCGGTGTTTGATCTGTCAGCAATATAACACCGGCAAAGGTATCCCTTGTGGTATGGGACAAACCCCGTTGCCCAGTGGTCCCTTTGAGACGCTACAAATGGATTACATTGAGTTGGAAAGGTGTCAATGTTATAAATATGTTTTTGTCATTGTGGATGTGTTCAGCAGATGGGTTGAGGCGTATCCGACTATCGATAATAAAGCTGCTAATGTGGTTAAAGTTTTGATGCGGGAAATTATTCCCCGGTACAGTATACCAGCTCAGTTGAGTTCTGATAACGGGCCTCATTTTCTTGGACAGATTAATGCCTCCCTTCCCCAGTGCTATTTTACAGGTGTGGAATATGATGGGGTGGCTACGCACCGCCTGTGTGATCTACGGCCTCACCTCGCTTGGAGTGACATCGGGGACGGACATGGAAAAGGGACATATTATCTACATTTGTAACCCCAACCAAACTAAAAGGACATTTCGTTTATGCAGAGGTGATGTTCTTCTATGCCCCCATATACGAGGACATGGTATCGACTTATGGAAGGTCATCAGGATAACGGAAAACGCAGGAATCATGAAGCAATTGCACCGGTCCCGGCAATGGGAAGGGAACATTATATGGACATTGCCTTGTTGTTGGAGTACATGTCAATTTGATTTTGGATGTGTTAAGATTGGTGCGATAAAGGTAACATCAGACCGTCAGGAAAGCGTAGGAAGAGACTGTGAGAGAGAGGGACTAGAGAGAGGACGGGGCGTGTGAGAAGGGAAGTACAGCTAGAACGTAGGTTATCAGGATAATTCCCACTCACAGTACGATAGGCTGCAACGGTGGAGGGCGTATATACCTAGCCACTTCACTCCCAATAGGGATTCCCGGTCGTACGAGAATTGTTTCAGCAGTGAAGGATACGGCTGGTAGAGGTGGAAACGAATATAACATGTCTGTTCCCCACCTGTACGGACAGGAGGTGTCATATCACTCAGGCGTCTGGCCAATGCGTTCGTTACAACACCACCAGTTCTGCGGGAGCTACCCCAGTCACTGCATGGGGGGTGGTCCTATACGTAAACAAAAAGCGAGCCAGTCTCGTGTCCATTGATCCGGAAGACTGCTTCTTTAGGCCTCTTTTGAATGTCCACTGCGCGCTCTGCCAACCCATTTGAAGCAGGGTGGTAAGGAGCAGTGCGGATATGGCGGATGCCGTTCAACTTCGTGAACCTCGCAAATTCCTCACTCGTGAATGGAGTGCCGTTATCCGTGACCAGCACCTTGGGGAGGCCATGCGTACTAAATGATAAACGCATCTTTTTAATTGTTGCGCAGGACGTTGTCCCCTGCATCTTATGCACCTCTAGCCATTTAGACTGGGCGTCAATTAGTAGAAGGAACATGGATCCTTGAAAAGAGCCTGCAAAATCTGCATGCAAGCCTGCCCAAGGCCGCCCTGGCCATTCCCAGTGATGTAGGGGCACGGCCGGCGGAAGCTTCTGATGCTCCTGGCAAATGGAGCAGTTTTGGGCCACCTTCTCAATGTCGGTGTCGAGGCCTGGCCACCAGTCATAACTCCGGGCCAACATTTTCATTTTGGTCACACCTGGATGCCCATTGTGCAAGTCTGTTAGTATCAGCGCCTGGCCTTTTTCCGGGACACTCACACGCGTCCTCCACAAGAGGATTCCGTCTTCCACGCTGAATTCTGACAGCTTGGAGGAAAATGCCCACAACTGGCCTGGGAGCTGTCTATGCTGCCCACCATACAGGACTATGTGCCGAACCTTTGACAGGACTGGCTCCGTCTGGGTCCACTCACGGATCTGTGACAGGCAAGGTGTCCATAAAATTTAGGGTTGCAACCACCTCACCGGTCATGGGGGTCGACATGGGGCCTGTCGATAAAGGCAATCGGCTCAGTGCGTCGGCATTTGCTATCTGCATACCTGGTTTGTGCTCCAGAGAATACTCGTATGCAGCGAGCAACAAAACCCAGCCCTGGAGTCGTGCGGAAGCAATGGGCGGTATTGGCTTATCCTCCCTGAAAAGTCCCAGCAGAGGCTTATGATCAGTCACGATAGTGAAATGGCGGCCATACACGTACTGGTGGAAGCGTTTCACCGCAAAACCACTGCCAGGCCCTCCTTCTCAATCTGCGCGTTCTTATTCTCCGCTGCAGTCAATGTGCGGGAGGCGAAAGCTATCGGCCGCTCGGCCCCATTCTCCATCTTGTGGGACAGGATGGCACCAATACCAGACGGGGATGCATCACATGTGACGAGCAAAGTCTTTCCAGGAACATAGTGGGTTAGTAACCCAGATGACGACAATTGTTGCTTTACCCGCCGGAAAGCGGTTTCTTGCGGCTGACCCCAAACCCAGGTGTGATTTTTCTTTCGCAGAAGGTGCAAAGGGGCCAGTGTAGTTGCCAGATTGGGGAGGAACTTCCCGTAATAGTTTACGAGACCGAGAAAAGAACGAAGATGCGAAGTGTCAGTCGGGGCGGGGGCCTTTTGAATTGCACGCACCTTCTCAGCGACGGGGTGCAAACCTTCGCGGTCCATGCGATAACCTAGGTAGACGACTTCCTTTGCCTGAAGTACGCACTTTGTGCAACGTATACGGACTCCAGCCTCCGAAAGGCGTCTAAGGACAGCCTCCAGATTTTCCAAATGTTCCTGCTCCGACGTCCCTGTAATCAAAACGTTGTCTACGTAGACAGCCACACGTGGTAAACCTCTCAAAATGCCCTCCATAACACGTTGAAAAATAGCGCAGGCAGAGGATACTCCAAAGGGCAACCGTGTATATTCATACAGGCTCCGGTGTGTATTAATCGTTACATATGGTCGGGAGGCAGGGTCCATCTCCAACTGCAGGTAGGCGTGACTCATATCTAATTTTGTGAACGATAGTCCACCTGCAAGTTTTGCGTAGAGATCCTCTATGTGAGGCATTGGATATCGGTCGAGTCGGGAAACCGTATTCACTAAGCTTATAGTCGCCACACAAGCAAACTGTGGCATCTGGCTTCATTACAGGTACAATTGGTGCTGCCCAGTCAGCAAAACGGACGAGTCTGATAATACCCAAATTCTCCAAACGAGTGAGCTCCCCTTCTACCTTCTCGAGCAAGGCGTAAGGCACTGGGCGTGCCCAGAAATAGTGCGGCGTGGCTCCTGGTTCGACTTGGATATGGACTATGGCCCCTTTTATTTTCCCCAAACCAGGCTGGAATACATCTGGGTTTCGTCCTAGCACCTCAGTCAACCCTTCAGGGACTGTTTGGAGGATGTGCTGCCATTGCAACCGCAAATGGCGCAACCAGTCCCGACCCAACAGGCTGGGCCCATGGCCGCGCACCACGATAAGTGGGAAATGCACCTCCTGGCGTCCATAAACAACAGGGGTCATTGTAGTTCCTGCAATGTCCAGTGGTTCCCCCGTGTAGGTGGCCAACCTGGCCTGTGAGTCGGTTAATGTAAGGGTCTGTATACCCTGCTTGATGCGGTCGAATGTCCTCTGGGCGACCACAGAGACCGCTGCGCCAGTGTCCAACTCCATCTCAAGCGGGTTACAATTGACCCGTACTATCACCTTAATGGGGGCCACAGGGGGAGCTGCCACACAATGCAGCTGCAGGCAGTCGTCCTCCGTCTCCACGTCCTCAGGAGTAGTCGCCGCAGGTTCATCCACATGGAAGGTACAGCCCCTGGGCTGGTCCCAGTTTCGGTCGGAACGACGGCCCCTCTGGTGCCCCCAGGACAAGCGTCCGCGACGGGGTCGGCGCCTACAAGTCTGACACGGACATGGCTCCTCATCCATTGGTTCTGGAGAAGGCTCCCTTCGGGGAGAAATGTCCGACGGCCACTGGCGTCGGTCCAGACGTCGCCTCGCCCAAGGTACCGCAGGAGTGCGGGGGGGGACGTTTTCGGACAGAAGGGGTTGCGCCCCAAGGCATGCACTTCCATTCCCTGTAACTCCTGCACTCCTCGTTCTGGGCTCTCTCGGGACAATACTATTTGAATGGCCTGTTGAAAAGTCAATGTAGGCTCAGCTAACAATTTTCTCTGGGTGGCCGAATTGTTAGTACCGCAAACCAAACGGTTGCGTAATATTTCTGACAAGGTCTCACCATAGTCACAGTACTCCGCAATCCTGCG
The DNA here is from genome assembly GCF_047496885.1 of Scyliorhinus torazame. Lineage (NCBI taxonomy): Eukaryota > Metazoa > Chordata > Chondrichthyes > Carcharhiniformes > Scyliorhinidae > Scyliorhinus > Scyliorhinus torazame. Next base: position 136,564,028 of record NC_092726.1, on the reverse strand, counting down.
TAGCCTGGATAGAAAATCGGCAAGGGATTCTCCAGGGGTCCTCTCAGCGGTATTAAACCCGTAACGCTGGACTATCGTGGACGGGGTTGGGTTAAAATGTTGCCCCACTATATTCACAAGTTCATCAAACTTTTTGGTGTCCGGCGCAGCTGGGTACGTAAGGCTCTGAATCACCCCAAACGTATGCGGGCCGCAGGCGGTGAGCAATATGACCACCTGGCGCTCGTTTTCAGTGATATTGTTTTCCCGGAAATAGTAACGCATCCGTTGTGAGTACTGGTTCCAGCTTTCCAGCGCAGCATCAAAAACATCTAAACGTCCGTACAGAGGCATGGCATAATAGAAAACAACTTCCAAACTGTATCCAACAAAAATCCAGGGAGGTGGCTTCAGCAGTGTAGACAGCTATTCACTTTAACCCACGTCGCCAGTTTTGTAAGGGCCATGAAGAATCCAGCACGAGTTTTAAGGATACAAAGTAATAACATGTATTTCCCATAACATATATATATATATATAACACTAGCAGCAACTTCCCTTGCTGCACACTCCTTCCTGCTGGTTCCAAACTGGCCAGCTTTATTTATACATGGGGTTTACTAATTGTTTCTCCGCCCCCCTCATTGGGAAGCTCATACTCCCACAGGATTGTGGGATTGTCATTAGTTCCCAGCCAATGGTAATCAGGCAGGTTATAACAGAGGCCGAGCATGGATACATTTTAAACGTCTTAGTGTCCAAGAATGGCTAAATTTGAACCAACTTCAAGGCCGAGCATGGCTCAATAATAAATGTCTTAAAGACAGAAGGTGGTTAAAATGTAAACATCTTCGAGGCCGAGCATGGCCAAATTTTACAGGTCGTAGGGGCAAAGCATGACGAAATTATAAACGTCTTCCAGGCCGAGCATGGCTAAATTTGAAACATCATCGAGACCGAGAATGGCTAAACTTACAACCGAGCGTGGATGCATTTGAAACATCTTCGAGGCTTGAATGGCTGATTTTAAACGACTTTCAGTCCGAGGATGGCTAAACTTTAACCACGTTCAAGGCCGAGTATGGCTAATTCATAAACGCCTCAAAGGCAGAGCGTGGCAAAATGTTACACATCTTAAAGATCAAGCATGGATAAATTTAAAATGTGTCAGAGGCCGAGCATGGCGAAAATTTTAATATCTTACAGATCTAGAATGGCTAAATTTTAAACAACTTCAAGGCCGAGCATAGTTAAATTTTAAAACATTGAGAGGCCGAGCATGGTGCAATAATAAACGTCTTAAAGGCAGAAGATGGCTAAACTGTAAACATCTTCGAGCCAGAGCATGACTAATTGTTCAGCATCTTCGAGGCCGAGCATGGCTAAATTTGAAACATCTTCCAGGCCGAACTTGGCTAAATTCTGAACATCTTAGAGGCCGAGCATGGCCAAATTGTAAACGTCTTAGAGGCAAAGCATGACTAAATTATAAATGTCATCCAGACCGAGCATGGCTAACTTTGAAACATCGTCGAGGCCGAGCATGGCTAAACTTGCAACGTCTTCCAGGCCGAGCTTGGATACATTTTAAACATCTTTCAGGCCCAGCATGGCTAAATGGTCAAAATCTTCTCGGCAAAGCATGGCTAAATTTATTAACGTCTTCCAGGCCGAGCATGGCTAAGATTTTAACATCTTAGAGGCTGAGCGTGGCTAAATTTCCAACATCTTCGAGTCTTGGATGGCTGAATTTAAACTTCATACAGTCCGAGGATGGCTAAATTTTAACCATCTTCAATGCCGAGTGTGCCTAATTCATAAGCGTCTTGAAGGCAGAGCGTGGCTACATTTTCAACATCTTCAAGGCCGAGCATGGCTAAATTGTAAACGCCTTAGAGGCCGAGAATGGCTAAATTTTAAATGGTTTAGAGGCCAATTTTAAACATCTTCCGGGCTGAGCATGGCTAAATTTTAAACATTTTAGAGGCCGAGTATGACTAAATTTTAAATGTCTTTGACTCCGAGCATGGCTAAATTTTAAACATCTTCCAAGCTGAGCATGGCTAAATTTTAAACATCTTCGAAGCCGAGCATGGCTAAATTTTAAACATCTTCGAGGCCGAGCATGGCTAAATTTTAAACATCTTCGAAGCTGAGCTTGGCTAAACTTTCAACAACTTTGAGGCCAAGCGTGAGAAATTTTAAACATCTTTGAGGCCCTGCATGGCTAGATTTTCAAAATCTTCGAGCCCAAGCATGCCTAAATTTTAACCATCTTCGTGGCTGCTCATGCTAATTTTGATGCAGCTTGGAGGCTGAGAATAGCTAAATTTTGAGCATCTTCATGTCCGAGCATGGCTAAATATTGAACGTCTTAGAGGCCAAGCGTCGCTCAAGTTTAAACATCTTCGGGCAGAACATGGAAAAATTTTAAACAGTTCAGAGGCCGGGCACGGCTACATTTTAAACATCTTAGATGCCGAGGATGTCCAAATTTTAACATCCTTCAAGGCCAATTATGGCTAAATATTAAATGTCTCAGAGGCCAACGATCGCTAAATTTTAAAAACCTTTTAGGCGGATCATGCTCAATTTTAAACAGCACAAAGATGGAGCACAGTTAACTATAAACGTCTTCCAGGCCAAGCATGGCTAAAATGTAGACATATTTGAGGCAGAGCATGGCGAAATTCTCAACAACCTCTCGGACGAGCATGGCTGTATTTTAACCACCTTCAAGGCCAAGCATGGCTAAATTTAAAACCTCTTAGGGCTGAGAATAACTAAATTTTAACATCTTTCAGGCTGAGCTTGGCTAAATTTAAATGTCTTAGTGTCCGAGAATGGCTAAATTTTAACATCTTAGAGGCCGGGAATGCCTAAATTTAAACAGTTTGGTGTCCGTGCATGGATAAATTTTAACCAACTTCAAAGTCGAGTATGGTTAACTTTTAAACCTTTTAGAGTCCGTGCATGGTTAAATATTAAACATCTCAGAGGCCGAGCATGGCTCAATTATAAACGTCTCTCAAGCTGAAGATGGCTAAAATGTAAACATCTTCGAGGCAGAGCATGGTTCAATTTTAAACATCTTCTTGGCTACATTTCAAACATCTTAGAGGCCGAGCATGTCTAAAATTTGAACTTCTTAGAGGCAAAGCATGGCATCAGTCGATTTCGGCGTGAGAACAGCTGGTGAGTCAGTTTCAGCGGGAGCATTGCGGAAGGAGGTTGCTGGGAGGTAAGTCAACCTTTAAAAGCACTTGTCTTTGCAGGGGCAGGCCAGTCGATTTCGGAGGGAGAACAGCTGGTGAGTCAGTTTCAGCGGGAGCAGTGCGGAAGTGGCTGCTGGGAGGTAAGTCTGTCCTTTAAAAGCACTTGTCTTTGCAGGGGCAGGCCAGTAGATTTCGACAGGAGAACAGCTGGTGATTCAGTTTCAGAGGGAGCAGTGCGGAAGTGGCTGCTGGGAGGTAAGTCAACCTTTAAAAGCACTTGTCTTTGCAGGGGCAGGCCAGCCGATTTCGGCGGGAGTGGAGCTGGTTGGTTAGTCAATTTCAGCAGGAGCTGAGAATTGTTTCTTCTTTTTTTTTTAAAATTAGTTTTTTAGGCGGGAACAGGAAGTCGACCCGCGGACGTCTGGGAAGACCCTCACCAATAAATTCTGGTGGAGAGGAAACCAGAGACACTACACGTGTAGTGTCTCCCACCCGCCCTCCTCCTCTAACCGAATAATAAAACCCATTGGTCTGAGGTAAGTACCATATTTTATTATATTATTATTATTTTTTATAAAAAATTTAATTTAGTTGTTAGCCAGATCTTGGTAGAAAGTTAGAGGAATGGCAGGGAAGGGAGTGCAATGTTCCTCCTGCAGGATGTTTGAGGTGAGGGATGCAGTTAGTGTCCCTGCTGATTTTACCTGCAGGAAGTGCTGCCATCTCCAGCTCCTCCAAGACCGAGTTCGGGAACTGGAGCTGGAGTTGGAAGAACTTCGGATCATTCGGGAGGCAGAAGGGGTCATAGATAGCAGATTCAGGGAATTAGTTACACCAAAGATTGGTGATAGGTGGGTAACTGTAAGAGGGACTGGGAAAAAGCAGTCAGTGCAGGGGTCCCCTGCGGTCGTTCCCCTGAGAAACAAGTATACCACTTTGGATACTTGTGGGGGGGGGGGGGGGACTTACCAGGGGCAAGCCATGGGGTACGGGCCTCTGGCACGGAGTCTGTCCCTGTTGCTCAGAAGGGAAGGGGGGAGAGGAGCAGAGCATTAGTAATTGGGGACTCTATAGTCAGGGGCACAGATATGAGATTTTGTGGGAGCGTGAGAGACTCACGTTTGGTATGTTGCCTCCCAGGTGCAAGGGTACGTGATGTCTCGGATCGTGTTTTCCGGGTACTTAGGGGGAGGGGGAGCAGCCCCAAGTCGTGGTCCACATTGGCACTAACGACATAGGTAGGAAAGGGGACAAGGATGTCAGGCAGGCTTTCAGGGAGCTAGGATGGAAGCTCAGAACTAGAACAGAGTTGTTATCTCTGGGTTGTTGCCCGTGCCACATGATAGTGAGATGAGGAATAGGGAGAGAGAGCATTTAAGCACGTGGCTACAGGGATGGTGCAGGCGGGAGGGATTCAGATTTCTGGATAACTGGGGCTCTTTCTGGGGAAGGTGGGACCTCTACAGACAGGATGGTCTACATCTGAACATGAGGTCACAAATATCCTGGGGGGGGGGAGATTTGTTAGTGCTCTTGGGGGGGGGGGGGTTAAACTAATGCAGCAGGGGCCTGGGAACCTGGATTGTAGTTTTAGGGTAAGGGAGAATGAGAGTATAGATTTGACAGGAGCACAGATTTGACGTCGCAGGAGGGGGCCAGTGTTCAGGTAGGTGGTTTGAAGTGTGTCTACTTCAATGCCAGGAGTATACGAAACAAGGTAGGGGAACTGGCAGCATGAGTTGGTACCTGGGACTTCGATGTTGTGGCCATTTCGGAGACATGGATAGAGCAGGGACAGGAATGGATGTTGCAGGTTCCGGGGTTTAGTTGTTTTAGTAAGCTCAGAGAAGGAGGCAAAAGAGGGGAAGGTGTGGCGCTGCTAGTCAAGAGCAGTATTACGGTGGCGGAAAGGATGCTAGATGGGGACTCTTCTTCCAAGGTAGTATGGGCTGAAGGTAGAAACAGGAAAGGAGAGGTCACCCTGTTGGGAGTTTTTTATAGGCCTCCTAATAGTTCTAGGGATGTAGAGGAAAGGATGGCGAAGATGATTAGGGATATGAGCGAAAGTAACAGGGTAGTTATTATGGGAGACTTTAACTTTCCAAATATTGACTGGAAAAGATATAGTTCGAGTACAATAGATGGGTCGTTTTTTGTACAGTGTGTGCAGGAGGGTTTCCTGAAACAATATGTTGACAGGCCAACAAGAGGCGAGGCCACGTTGGATTTGGTTTTGGGTAATGACCAAGGCCAGGTGTTGGATTTGGAGGTAGGAGAGCACTTTGGGGAAAGTGACCACAATTCGGTGACGTTTACGTTAATGATGGAAAGGGATAAGTATACACCGCAGGGCAAAAGTTATAGCTGGGGGAAGGGCAATTATGATGCCATTAGACGCGACTTGGGGGGGATAAGGTGGAGAAGTAGGCTGCAAGTGTTGGGCACACTGGATAAGTGGGGCTTGTTCAAGGATCAGCTACTGCGTGTTCTTAATAAGTATGTACCGGTCAGACAGGGAGGAAGGCGTCGAGCGAGGGAACCGCGGTTTACCAAGGAAGTGGAATCTCTTGTTAAGAGGAAGAAGGAGGCCTATGTGAAGATGAAGTGTGAAGTTTCGGTTGGGGCGATGGATAGTTACAAGGTAGCGAGGAAGGATCTAAAGAGAGAGCTAAGACGAGCAAGGAGGGGACATGAGAAGTATTTGGCAGGAAGGATCAAGGAAAACCCAAAAGCTTTCTATAGGTATGTCAGGAATAAGCGAATGACTAGGGAAAGAGTAGGACCAGTCAAGGACAGGGATGGGAAGTTGTGTGTGGAGTCTGAAGAGATAGGCGAGATACTAAATGAATATTTTTCGTCAGTATTCACTCAGGAAAAAGATAATGTTGTGGAGGAGAATGCTGAGCCCCAGGCTAATAGAATAGATGGCATTGAGGTACGTAGGGAAGAGGTGTTGGCAATTCTGGACAGGCTGAAAATAGATAAGTCCCCGGAACCTGATGGGATTTATCCTAGGATTCTATGGGAGGCCAGGGAAGAGATTGCTGGACCTTTGGCTTTGATTTTTATGTCATCATTGGCTACAGGAATAGTGCCAGAGGACTGGAGGACAGCAAATGTGGTCCCTTTGTTCAAAAAGGGGAGCAGAGACAACCCCGGCAACTATAGACCGGTGAGCCTCACGTCTGTAGTGGGTAAAGTCTTGGAGGGGATTATAAGAGACAAGATTTATAATCATCTAGATAGGAATAATATGATCAGGGATAGTCAGCATGGCTTTGTGAAAGGTAGGTCATGCCTCACAAACCTTATTGAGTTCTTAGAGAAGGTGACTGAACAGGTAGACGAGGGTAGAGCAGTTGATGTGGTGTATATGGATTTCAGCAAAGCGTTTGATAAGGTTCCCCACGGTAGGCTATTGCAAAAAATACGGAGGCTGGGGATTGAGGTGATTTAGAGATGTGGATCAGAAATTGGCTAGCTGAAAGAAGACAGAGGGTGGTGGTTGATGGGAAATGTTCAGAATGGAGTACAGTCACAAGTGGAGTACCACAAGGATCTGTTCTGGGGCCGTTGCTGTTTGTCATTTTTATCAATGACCGAGAGGAAGGCGCAGAAGGGTGGGTGAGTAAATTTGCAGACGACACTAAAGTCGGTGGTGTTGTCGATAGTGTGGAAGGATGTAGCAGGTTACAGAGGGATATAGATAAGCTGCAGAGCTGGGCTGAGAGGTGGCAAATGGAGTTTAATGTAGAGAAGTGTGAGGTGATTCACTTTGGAAGGAATAACAGGAATGCGGAATATTTGGCTAATGGTAAAGTTCTTGAAAGTGTGGATGAGCAGAGGGATCTAGGTGTCCATGTACATAGATGCCTGAAAGTTGCCACCCAGGTTGATAGGGTTGTGAAGAAGGCCTATGGAGTGTTGGCCTTTATTGGTAGAGGGATTGTGTTCCGGAGTCGGGAGGTCATGTTGCAGCTGTACAGAACTCTGGTACGGCCGCATTTGGAGTATTGCGTACAGTTCTGGTCACCGCATTATAGGAAGGACGTGGAGGCTTTGGAGCGGGTGCAGAGGAGATTTACCAGGATGTTGCCTGGTATGGAGGGAAAGTCTTATGAGGAAAGGCTGATGGACTTGAGGTTGTTATCGTTGGAGAGAAGAAGGTTAAGAGGAGACTTAATAGAGGCATACAAAATGATCAGGGGGTTGGATAGGGTGGACAGTGAGAACCTTCTCCCGCGAATGGATATGGCTGGCACGAGGGGACATAACTTTAAACTGAGGGGTAATAGATATAGGACAGAGGTCAGAGGTAGGTTCTTTACGCAAAGAGTAGTGAGGCCGTGGAATGCCCTGCCTGCTACAGTAGTGAAGTCGCCAACATTCAGGGCATTTAAAAGTTTATCGGATAAACATATGGATGATAATGGCATAGTGTAGGTTAGATGGCATTTGTTTCGGTGCAACATCGTGGGCCGAAGGGCCTGTACTGCGCTGTATTGTTCTATGTTCTATTAATCACTGAATGGTCACAGTTAGAGACAGCTACACCCCAGAGTGCAGTGGAACCACACAGAGAAACACACTGACAACTGGAACTGAATCTCTGAATGGTTACAGTTAGAGATAGCTACACCCCAGAGTGCAGTGGAACCATACAGAGAAACACACTGATAATTGAAACTGAATCACTGAATGGTCTCAGTTACAGAGACAGCTACACCCCAGAGTGCACTGAACCAACCCAGAGAAACACACTGACAATTAGATCTGAATCACTGAAAGGTCACAGTTACAGAGGCTGCGACACCCCAGAGGGCACAGGAACCACACAGAGTAACGCAATGACTATTGGAACTGAATCAGTGAATGGACACAATTATGGAGGCACCCACACCCCAGAGTGCAGTGTAATCACCCAGAGAAACACGCTGACAATTGTAACTGAATCACTGAATGGTCACAGTTACAGAGGCAGCTACACCCCAGAGTGCAGTGGAACCACACAGGGAAACACACTGACAACTGGAACTGAATCATTGAATGGTCACAGTTAGAGACAGCTACACCCCAGAGTGCAGTGGAAGCAGCCAGAGAAACACACTGGCAATTGGAACTGAATCACTAAATGATCACAGTTACAGAGGCTGCTACACCCCAGAGGGCACTGGAACCACACAGAGTAACGCAATGACAATTGGAACTGAATCACTGAATGGACACAGTTACAGAGGCTGCTGCACCCCAGAGGGCACTGGAACCACAGAGTAACGCAATGACAATTGGAACTGAATCACTGAATGGTCTCAGTTACAGAGACAGCTACACCCCAGAGTGCAGTGTAACCATCCAGAGAAACAAACTGAAAATTGGATCTGAATCACTGAATGGTCACAGTTACAGAGGCAGCTACACCCCAGAGTGCAGTGGAAGCACGCAGAGAAACACAGTGACAACTGGAATTTAATCACTTAATGGCACACAAGAGAGGCAGCTACACCCCAGAGTGCAGTGGAACCACCCAGAGAAACATACTGAGAATTGGAACTGAATCACTGAATGGTCACAGTTACAGAGACAGCTAAACCCCAGCGTGCAGTGTAACCACCCAGAGAAACACACTGACAATTGGAACTGAATCACTGAATGGTCACAGTTACAGGGGCAGCTACACCCCAGAGTGCAGTGGACCCACCCAGAGAAACACACTGACAATTGGAACTGAATCACTGAATGGTCACAGTTACAGAGGCAGCTACATCCCAGAGTGCAGTGGAAGCACCCAGAGAAACACAGACAACTGGAAATTAATCACTGAATGGCACACAAGAGAGGCTGCTATACCCCAGAGGGCACTGGAAGCACACAGAGTAACGCAATGCCAATTGGAACTGAATCACTGAATTGTCACAGTTACAGGGACAGCTACACCCGAGTGCAGTGGAAGCACACAGAGAAACACACTGACCATTGGAACTGAATCACTGAATGGTCACAGTTACAGAGGCTGCTACACTCCAGAGGGCACTGTAACCAGACAGAGTAACTCAATGACAATTGGAACTGAATCACTGAATGGTCACAGTTAGAGGCTGCTATACCCCAGAGGGCACTGGAACCACACAGAGAAACACACTGACAATTGGAACTGAATCACCGAATGGTCACAGTGACAGGGACAGCTACACCCCTGAGTGCAGTGGAACCACCCAGAGAAACACACTGACAATTGGAACTGAATCACTGAATGGTCACAGTTACAGAGACTGCTACACCCCAGAGGGCACTGGAACCACACAGAGTAACACACTGACAATTGGATCTGAATCACTGAATGGATACAGTTACAGAGGCAGCTACACCCCATAGTGCAGTGGAACCACCCAGAGAAACACACTGACAATTGGAACTGAATCACTGAATGGTCACAGTTACAGAGGCAGCTACACCCCAGAGTGCAGTGGAAGCATGCACAGAAACATACTGACAACTGGAATTTAATCACTTAATGGCACACAAGAGAGGCAGCTACACCACAGAGGGCACTGGAACCACACAGAGTAGCGCAAGGACAATTGGAACTGAATCACTGAATGGTCACAGTGAGAGAGGCAGCTACACAGCAGAGTACAGCGGAACCACCCAGAGAAACACACTGACAATTGGAACTGAATCACTGAATGGTCACAGTTACAGAGGCAGCTACACCCCTAGTGCAGTTGAACCACCCAGAGAAACACACTGACAACTGGAACTGAATCACTGAAAGGTCACAGTTAGAGACAGCTACACCCCAGAGTGCAGTGGAACCACCCAGAGAAACACAATGACAACTGGAACTGAATCACTGAAAGGTTACAGTTACGGAGCCAGCTACACCCCAGAGTGCAGTGGACCCACCCAGAGAAACACAATGACTATTGGAACTGAATCAGTGAATGGACACAGTTATAGAGGCAGCCACACCCCAGAGTGCAGTGTAACAACACAGAGAAACAAACTGAAAATTGGAACTGAATCACTGAATGGTCACAGTTACAGAGGCAGCTACACCCCAGAGTGCAGTGGACCCACCCAGAGAAACACACTGACAATTGAAACTGAATCACGAAATGGTCACAGTTACAGAGGCAGCTACACCCCAGAGTGCAGTGGAAGCACCCAGAGAAACACAGACAACTGGAACTTAATCACTGAATGGCACACAAGAGAGGCTGCTATACCCCAGAGGAACTGGAACCACACAGAGAAACACACTGACCATTGGAACTGAATCACTGAATGGTCACAGTTACAGAGGCTGCTACACTCCAGAGGGCACTGGAACCAGACAGAGTAACTCAATGACAATTGGAACTGAAACACTGAATGGTCACAGTTACAGAGGCTGCTATACCCCAGAGGGCACTGGAACCACACAGAGAAATACACTGGCAATTGGAACTGAATCACCGAATGGTCACAGTTACAGGGACAGCTACACCCCTGAGTGCAGTGGAACCACCCAGAGAAACACACTGACAATTGGAACTGAATCACTGAATGGTCACAGTTACAGAGACTGCTACACCCCAGAGGGCACTGGAACCACACAGAGTAACTCAATGACAATTGGAACTGAATCACTGAATGGTCACAGTTACAGAGGCAGCTACATCCCAAAGTGCAGTGGAACCACACAGAGAAACACACTGACAATTGAAACTGAATCACTGAATGGTCACAGTTAGAGACAGCTACACCCCAGAGTGCAGTGGAACCACACAGAGAAACACACTGACAACTGGAACTGAATCACTGAATGGTCACAGTTAGAGACAGCTACACCCCAGAGTGCAGTGGAACTATACAGAGAAACACAGTGATAATTGGAACTGATCACTGAATGGTCACAGTTAGAGACAGCTACACCCCAGAGTGCAGTGGAACTATACAGAGAAACACACTGATAATTGGATCTGAATCACTGAATGGTCACAGTTACAGAGGCTGATACACCCCAGAGGGCACAGGAACCACACATAGTAACGCAATGAATATTGGAACTGAATCAGTTCATGGACACAATTATAGAGGCAGCCACACCCCAGAGTGCAGTGTAACCACCCAGAGAAACAAACTGAAAATTGGAACTGAATCACTGAATGGTCACAGTTACAGAGGCTGCTACACCCCAGAGGGCACTGGAACCACCCAGAGAAACACACTGACAATTGGAACTGAATCACTGATTGGTCACAGTTACAGAGGCAGCTACATCCCAGAGTGCAGTGGACCCACCCAGAGAAACACTGACAATTGGAACTGAATCACTGAATGGTCACAGTTACAGAGGCAGCTACACCCCAGAGTGCAGTGGACCCACACAGAGAAACACACTGACAATTGGAACTGAATCAGTGAATGGTCACAGTTACAGAGGCTGCTACACCCCAGAGGGCACAGGAACCACACAGAGTAACGCAATGACTATTGGAACTGAATCAGTGAATGGACACAGTTGTAGAGGCAGGCACACCCCAGAGTGCAGTGTAACCACTAGGAGAAACAAACTGAAAATTGGAACTGAATCACTGAATGGTCACAGTTACAGAGGCTGCTACACCCCAGAGGGCACAGGAACCACACAGAGTAACGCAATGACTATTGGAACTGAATCAGTGAATGGACACAGTTGTAGAGGCAGGCACACCCCAGAGTGCAGTGTAACCACTAGGAGAAACAAACTGAAAATTGGAACGGAATCACTGAATGGTCACAGTTACAGAGGCAGCTACACCCCAGAGTGCAGTGGAAGCACACAGGGAAACACACTGACAATTGGAACTGAATCACTGAATGGTCACAGTTAGAGAAAGCTACACCCCAGAGTGTAGTGGAACCACACAGAGAAACACACTGATAATTGGAACTGAATCACTTAATGGCACACAAGAGAGGCTGCTACATCCAAAAGGGCACTAGAACCACACAGAGTAATGCAATGACAATTGGAACTGAATCACTGAATGGTCACAGTGACAGAGGCTGCTACACCCCAGAGGGCACTGGAACCACACAAAGTAACGCAATGACAATTGGAACTGAATCACTGAATGGACACAGTTAGAGACAGCTACATCCCAGAGTGCAGTGTAACCACCCAGAGAAACACGCTGACAATTGGAACTGAATCACTGAATGGTCACAGTTACAGAGACAGCTACACCCCAGAGTGCAGTGGAACCACCCAGAGAAACACACTGACAATTGGTACTGAATCACTAAATGGTCACAGTTACAGAGGCAGCTACATCCCAGAGTGCAGTGGAACCACCCAGAGAAACACACTGACAATTGGTACTGAATCACTAAATGGTCACAGTTACAGAGGCAGCGACACACCAGAGTGCAGTGGAAGCACCCAGAGAAACACGCTGTCAACTGGAACCTAACCACGTAATGGCAAACAAGAGAGGCTGCTGCACCCCAGAGGGCACTTGAACCACACAGAGAAACACACTGACATTTGGAACTGAATCACTGAATGGTCAACGTTAGAGACAGCTACACCCCAGAGTGCAGTGGAACCATATATAGAAACACATTGATAACTGGAACTGAATCACTGAATGGTCTCAGGTTACAGAGACAGCTACACCCCAGAGTGCAGTGAACCCACCCAGAGAAACACACTGACAATTGGAACAGAATCACCGAATGGTCACCGTTAGAGACAGATACACCCCAGAGTGCAGTGGAACCACCCAGAGAAACACACTGACAATTGGAACTGAATCACTGAATGCTCTCAGTTACAGAGACAGCTACACCCCTAGTGCAGTGGAACTACCCAGAGAAACACACTGACAATTGGAACTGAATCACTGAATGGTCACAGTTACAGAGGCTGCTACACCCCAGAGAGCACTGGTACCACACAGAGTAACGCAATGACAATTGGAACTGAATCAGTGAATGGTCACAGTTACTGAGGCAGCCACACCCAAGAGTGCAGTAGAACCACCCAGAGAAACAGACAGACAATTGGAACTGAATCACTGAATGGTCACAGTTACAGAGGCATCTACACCCCAGAGTGCAGTGGAAGCACCCAGAGAAACACACTGACAATTGGAACTGAATCACTGAATGGTCACAGTTACAGGGACAGCTACACCCCAGAGTGCAGTGGAAGCACCCAGAGAAACACGCTGACAATTGGAACTGAATCACTGAATGGTCACAGTTACAGAGGCAGCTACACACCGAGTGCAGTGGAACCACACAGAGAAACACACTGACAATTGGAACTGAATCACTAAATGGTCACAGTTACAGAGGCAGCTACACACCAGAGTGCAGTGGAAGCACCCAGAGAAACACACTGTCAACTGGAACCTAACCACTTAATGGCACACAAGAGAGGCTGCTACACCCCAGAGGCCACTCGAACCACACCGAGTAACACAATGACAATTGGAACTGAATCACTGAATGGTCACAGTAATAGAGACAGCTACATCCCAGAGTGCAGTGGAACCACCCAGAGAAACTCACTGTCAATTGGAACTGAATCACTAAATGGCATAGTTAGAGAGGCAGCTACACACCAGAGTGCAGTGGAACCACATAGAGAAACATACTGACAATTGGAACTGAACCACTGAATGGGCACTTTTAGAGACAGCTACACCCCAGAGTGCAGTGGAACCATACAGAGAAACACATTGATAATTGGAACTGATTCACTGAATGGTCTCAGTTACAGAGACAGCTACACCCCAGAGTGCAGTGAACCCACCCAGAGAAACACACTGACAATTGGATCTGAATCACTGAATGGTCACAGTTACAGAGGCAACTACACCCCAGTGGGCAGAGGAACCACACAGAGTAACGCAATGACTATTGGAACTGAATCAGTGAATGGACACAGTTACAGAGGCAGCCACACCCCAGAGTGCAGTGTAACCACCCAGAGAAACAATCTGAAAATTGGAACTGTGTCACTGAATGGACACAGTTACAGAGACATCTACACCCCAGATTGCAGTGGAACCACCCAGAGAAACACACTGTCAATTGGAACTGATTTACTGAAATGTCACAGTTGCAGAGGCAGCTACACCCCAGAGTGCAGTGGAACCACACAGAGAAACACATAGACAATTTGAACTGAATCAGTATGTGCAAACTTACTAATTTCCATCGGTATTCACCCCTTTGCATCAGTATTCACCAAAGAGAAGGAATTGGTAGATGTTGAGTCTGGAGAAGGGGGTGTAGATAGCCTGGGTCACATTATGATCCAAAAAGACGAGGTGTTGGGTGTCTTAAAAAATATTAAGCTTGATAAGTCCCCAGGGCCTGATGGGATCTACCCCAGAATACTGAAGGAGGCTGGAGAGGAAATTGCTGAGGCCTTGACAGAAATCTTTGGATCCTCGCTGTCTTCAGGGGATGTCCCGTAGGACTGGAGAATAGCCAATGTTGTTCCTCTGTTTAAGAAGGGTAGCAAGGATAATCCCGGGAACTACAGGCCGGTGAGCCTTACTTCAGTGGTAGGGAAATTACTGGAGAGAATTCTTCGAGACAGGATCTACTCCCATTTGGAAGCAAGTGGACGTATTAGTGAGAGGTAGCACGGTTTTGTGAAGGGGAGTTCGTGTCTCACTAACTAGATAGAGTTTTTCGAGGAGGTCACTGAGATGATTGATGCAGGTAGGACAGTAGATGTTGTCTATATGGACTTCAGTAAAGCCTTTGACAAGGTCCCTCATGGTAGACTAGTACAAAAGGTGAAGTCACACGGGATCAGGGGTGAGCTGGTAAGGTGGATACAGAACTGGCTAGGCCATAGAAGGCAGAGAGTAGCAATGGAAGGATGCTTTTCTAATTGGAGGGCTGTGACCAGTGGTGTTCCACAGGGATCAGTGCTGGGACCTTTGCTCTTTGTAGTATATATAAATGATTTGGAGGAAAATGTAACTTGTCTGATTAGTAAGTTTGCAGACGACACAAAGGTTGGTGGAATTGTGGATAGCGATGAGGACTGTCGGAGGTTACAGCAGGATTCAGATTGTCTGGAGACTTGGGCGGAGAGATGGCAGATGGAGTTTAATCTGGACAAATGTGAGGTAATGCATTTTGGAAGGTCTAATGCAGGTAGGGAATAGACAGTGAATGGTAGAATCCTCAAGAGTATTGAAAGTCAAAGAGATCTAGGAGTACAGGTCCACAGATAATTGAAAGGGGCAACACAGGTGGAGAAGGTAGTCAAGAAGTCATACGGCATGCTTGCCTTCATTGGCCGGGGCATTGAGTATAAGAATTGGCAAATCATGTTGCAGCTGTATAGAACCTTAGTTAGGCCGCACTTGGAGTATAGTGTTCAATTCTGGTCGCCACACTACCAGAAGGATGTGGAGGCTTTAGAGAGGGTGCAGAAGAGTTTTACCAGAATGTTGCCTGGTATGGAGAGCATTAGCTATGAGGAGCGGTTGAATAAACTCGGTTTGTTCTCACTGGAACAAAGGAGGTTGAGGGGTGACCTTATATAGGTATACACAATTATGAGGGGCATAGACGGAGTGGATAGTCAGAGGCTTTTCCCCAGGGTAGAGGGGTCAATTACTAGGGGGCATAGGTTTAAGGTGAGAGGGGCAAGGTTTAGATTAGGTGTACGAGGCAAGTTTTTTACGCAGAGGGTAGTGGGTGCCTGGAACTCGCTACAGGAGGAGGTAGTGGAAGCAGGGACGATAGGGACCTTTTCGGGGCATCTTGACAAACATGTGAATAGGATGGGAATAGAAGAATACGGACCCAGGAAGTGTAGAAGATTGTAGTTTAGTCGGGCAGCATGGTCGGCACGGGATTGGAGGGCCGAAGGGCCTGTTCCTGTGATGTACATTTCTTTGTTCTTTGTTCTTGTTCTTGAATCACTAAATGGTCACAGTTACAGAGGCAGCTACATCCCAGAGTGCAGTGGAACCACCCAGAGAAACACACTGACAATTGGAACTGAATCACTGAATGGTCACAGTTACAGAGGCAGCTACACCCCAGAGTGCAGTGGAACCACCCAGAGAAACACACTGACAACTGGAACTGAATCACTGAATGGTCACAGTTACAGAGGCATCTACACCCCAGAGTGCAGTGGAAGCACCCAGAGAAACACACTGACAATTGGAACTGAATCACTGAATGGTCACAGTTACAGAGGCAGCTACACACCGAGTGCAGTGGAACCACACAGAGAAACACACTGACAATTGGAACTGAATCACTAAATGGTCACAGTTACAGAGGCAGCTACACACCAGAGTGCAGTGGAAGCACCCAGAGAAACACACTGTCAACTGGAACCTAACCACTTAATGGCACACAAGAGAGGCTGCTACACCCCAGAGGCCACTGGAACCACACCGAGTAACACAATGACAATTGGAACTGAATCACTGAATGGTCACAGTTAGAGACAGCTACACCCCAGAGTGCAGTGGAACCACCCAGAGAAACACACTGACAACTGGAACTTAATCACTGAATGGTCACAGTAATAGAGACAGCTACATCCCAGAGTGCAGTGGAACCACCCAGAGAAACTCAATGTCAATAGGAACTGAATCACTAAATGGCATAGTTAGAGAGGCTGCTACACACCAGAGTGCAGTGGAATCAAACAGATAAACACACTGACAATTTGAACTGAATCACTGTATGATCATAGTTACAGAGGCATCTCAACCCCAGAGTGCAGTGGAACCACCCAGAGAAACACACTGACAATTGGAACTGAATCACTGAATGGTCACAGTTAGAGACAGCTGCACCCCAGAGTGCAGTGGAACCACCCAGAGAAACACACTGACAATTGGAACTGAATCACTGAATGGTCACAGTTAGAGACAGCTACACCCCAGAGTACAGTGGATCCAGCCACAGTAACATACTGACAATTGGAACTGAATCACTGAATGGTCACAGTTACAGAGGATTCTACACCCCAGAGGGCTCTGGAACCACACAGATAAACACACTGACAATTGGAACTGAATCGCTGAATGGTCACAGTTACAAAGGCAGCTACATCCCAGAGTTCAGTGGAACAACTCAGAGAAACACACAGACAACTGGATAAGAATCACTGAATGGTCACAGTTACAGAGGCTGCTACACCCCAGAGGGCACTGGAACCACACAGAGAAACACACTGACAATTGGAACTGAATCACTGAATGGTCACAGTTAGAGGCAGCTACACCCCAGAGTGCAGTTGAACCAGACAGAGAAACAAACTGACAATTGGGACTGAATTACTGAATGCTCTCAGTTACAGAGACAGCTACACCCCTAGTGCAGTAGAACCACCCAGAGAAACACACTGACAACTGGAACTTAATCACTGAATGGTCACAGTTACAGAGGCTGCTACACCCCAGAGGGCTCTGGAACCACACATAGTAACACACTGACAATTGGAACTGAATCACTGAATGGTCACAGTTACAGAGGCAGCTACGCCCCAGGGTGCAGTGGAACCATACAGAGAAACACACTGACAATTGGATGTGAATCACTGAATGGTCACAGTTACAGAGGCTGCTACACCCCAGTGGGCACAGGAACCTCACAGAGTAACGCAATGGCTAGTGGAACTGAATCAGTGAATGGACACAGTTAGAGGCAGCCAAACCCCAGAGTGCAGTGGAACCACCCAGAGAAACACACTGACAATTGGAACTGAATCACTGAATGGTCACAGTTACAGAGGCAGCTACACCCCTGAGTGCAGTGGAACCACCCAGAGAAACTCACTGTCAATAGGAGCTGAATCACTAAATGGAATAGTTAGAGAGGCAGCTACTCCGCAGAGTGCAGTGGAACCAAACAGATAAACACACTGACAATCTGAACTGAATCACTGAATGGTAACAGTTACAGAGGCAGCTACATCCCAGAGTGCAGTGGAAGCACCCAGAGAAACTCACTGTCAATTGGAACTGAATAACTGAATGGTCACAGTTACAGAGACAGCTACACCCCAGAGTGCAGTGGACCACCCAGAGAAACTCACTGTCAATATGAACTGAATCACTAAATGGCATAGTGAGAGAGGCTGCTACACCCCAGAGTGCAGTGGAACCAATCAGAGAAACACACTGACAATTGGAACAGAATCACTGAATGGTCACAGTTAGAGACAGCTACAACCCAGAGTTCAGTGGAACCACCCAGGGAAACACACTGACAATTGGAACTGAATCACTGAATGGTTACAGTTACAGAGGCAGCTACAAACCAGAGTGCAGTGGAACCACCCAGAGAAACACACTGACAATTGGAACTGAATCACTGAATGGTCACAGTTCCAGAGGCAGCTACACCCCCAGAGTGCAGTGGACCCACCCAGAGAAACACACTGACATTCGGAACGGAATCACTGAATGGTCTCAGTTCCAGAGGCAGCTACACCCCCAGAGTGCAGTGGACCCACCCAGAGAAACACACTGACAATTGGATCTGAATCACTGAATGGTCACAGTTACAGAGACAGCTACACCCCTAGTGCAGTGGAACCACCCAGAGAAACACACTGACAATTGGAGCTCAATCACTGAATTGTCAGTTACAGAGGCAGCTACACCCCAGAGTGGAGTGGAACCACTCAGATAAACACAAATGGAACTGAATCACTGGATGGTCAGAGTTTGAGAGGCAGCTACACCCCAGAGTGCAATGGACCGTCCAGGGAAACACACTGACAATTGGAACTGAATCACTGAATGGTCACAGTTACAGAGACACCTACACCCCGAGTGCAGTGGAACCACCCAGAGAAACACACTGACAATTGGAACTGAATCACAGAATGGTCACAGTTAGAGACAGCTACACCCCAGAGTGAAGTGGAACCAGACTGAGAAACACACTGACATTTGGAACTGAATCACAGAATGGTCACAGTTACAGAGGCAGCTACACCCCAGAGTGCAGTGGAAACACGCAGAATAACACACTGACAATTGTAACTGAATCACTGAATGGGCACAGTTACAGAGACAGCTACAACCCAGAGTGCAGTGGCCGTCCAGGGAAACACACTGACAATTGGAACTGCATCACTGTATGGTCACAGTTACAGAGACAGCTACAAACCAGAGTGCAGTGGAACCACCCAGAGTAACACACTGACAATTGTAACTGAATCACTGAATGGTCACAGTTACAGAGGCAGCTACAACCCAGAGTGCAGTGGAACCACCCAGAGTAACACACTGACAATTGGAACTGAATCACTGAATGGGCACAGTTACAGAGACAGCTACACCCCAGAGTGCAGTGGAACCACCCAGAGTAACACACTGACAATTGGAACTGAATCACTGAATGGTCTCAGTTACAGAGACATCTACACCCCAGAGTTCAGTGGAACCACCCAGCGAAACACACTGACAATTGGAACTGAATCACTGAATGGTCACAGTTACAGAGACAGCTACACCCCAGAGTGCAGTGGAACCACCCAGAGTAACACACTGACAATTGGAACTGAATCACTGAATGGGCACAGTTACAGAGACAGCTACACCCCTAGTGCAGTGGAACCACCCAGACAAACACACTGACAATTGCAACTGAATCACTGAATGGTCATTGTCGCTCACAAAGACTCCGAGAGACGAATAGAGTGAAGTTGATGAGGCTTTATTAAGCGTGACTGTTCCCCCGCAGGCAGTCTACTACTGAACTGCGGGGGAGGACTCCTGGTTCTTATACTCCGCCTTGAGGGCGGAGCTAGAGGTCAACGGCCAACCAGGACCCGGGATCTGTCAGCCAATGACATCACGGCTTCACAGTCCCACATGACCCCTAATGCATACTACCACATGGTCAGAGTTACAGAGGCAGCTACACCCCAGAGTGCAGTGGAACCACCCAGAGGAACACACTGACAATTGGATCTGAATCACTGAATGGTCACTGTTACAGAGACAGGTACACCCCAGAGTGCAGTGGAACCAACCAGATAAACACAATTGGAACTGAATCACTGAATGGTCACAGTTAGAGAGGCAGCTACACCCCAGAGTGCAGTGGAACCACACAGAGTAACACACTGACAATTGGAACTGAATCACTGAATAGTCTCAGTTACAGAAACAGCTACACCCCATAGTTCAGTGGAACCACCCAGCGAAATACACTGACAATTGGAACTGCATCACTGTATGGTCACAGTTACAGAGACAGCTACACCCCAGAGATCAGTGGAACCACCCAGCGAAACACACTGACAATTGGAACTGCATCACTGTATGGTCACAGTTACAGAGGCAGCTACACCCCAGAGATCAGTGGAACCACCCAGCGAAACACACTGACAATTGGAACTGAATCACTGAATGGTCACAGTTACAGAGACAGCTACACCCCAGAGTGCAGTGAACCCACCCAGAGAAACACACTGACAATTGGAACTGAGTCTCTGAATGGTCACAGTGGAGTGAGGGATATCACTGAAACAATCTGAGATGTAGAGATGGGACTGATGGTGTCTGAGTGGACAGCAACCTTTCTGTTAACGTTAGCTGAACAGTGTGACCAACACAGGCCTGTGTTTGGAAAGATGTCACTCACTCACAAAAATAATATTTTATTTCACTGAACCAAATATCGTAATCTGTTTGTTCACATCTTTGAAAAATAAGTTAAACGATGTCACAACCACAATATCCCTGAGGTGGTTCCTCAGGGTATTAATTAAAAGCTTGGAGAATATATAACCTCAGAGTTTCAGACAGAGAGATTGCCAATCGCAGGAAGGGACACATCACCTCACAGTGAAAATGCTTTATCCAATTGAAATTGCTGAGAAAATAGTCTACCCAATCCTGGCTATTGTTGGTGTTCCTGGTAAGTGTCTGTCACCATTGAAGTTGTGTAAATCTGTGTGTGAGCGGCTCTCTGATTTTAAACTGCGACTGAAAATATCTGATCCTGATCTCGTGCTCACTGTTATATAGACACCTGGGCAACGATATAATTCACTTAATTCAAATCCCGTTAATAATGTATATGGTTTGAATCCATTTCATCAACTAACAATATACCTGTTTGTACCTCACGGGATCGCTGATCAATAAAGTTGTCATATTGAGTGGAATCTTGTATAATGTTAGATTGGATCTCAGTGAACGCAATCTCTCTGAAGAAAGGTTTAGTGGGAGTAAGAATGAAATCACACTGACGTCGGATCGCTAATCAGATTGAAATATCTGACAGCAATGAACAAGGATTACTGGGAGTATCTGTCAGTTTAGAATTGTACTGAATGTGGGTATCTCACCAGACTGGAATATCTGATCCAATTATCTATTACTGGGACTATCTGTCCGTCTGGAATTGTATTGTGTGTGGGTCAGTAACTGGACTGAAATTAGTTGGTTCTGTTTTGAAATGCTGTATTTTATTGGGCAGTGGCCGCTCCATTCTGTGGAGTTCTCGCTGTGTGTTTTAACTTTGGAATAGGTTGAAAACAGAAAGAGTTTGGCTGTGTTATGAAGATGTTTATATTTATTGTATGAAGTGAAATGTCTCTATCTCTGTTTACTATTGATCTACTCTAACAGGAACAGATATCATCCATACTCTAATATTTCATAAAACCCACAGCAGTGCAGTATTCCAATAGGTTTTGTGATATTTTCTCATTTCTATTCATCCTGAAATGAACTCACATGTTTGATCAATCTTTATGGGTGTTTGTATACTGTTTTTCTGCTTCACACGATTTGTGAATCTATTCAACTGAACCCAGAAACCCCTCCAGTCCATTCACACAGGAGTGTTCCAAGGAGTGATTGGGGGACTTATTGTTCTGATCAAAATGCAGCAGCGGACACTGATCTGTCAGAACATTAATCTCCCATTGAAATACCCGCTTTGCAAATTCATGATTAATGATGAATGTGTGAATGTAATTAGTTGTATTCTTCCTCTGTACACACTATCACTCTCAATGTGATTTTGTCTGTAAATTGTGTAATTATCATTCTGCTTCCCGATCCCAGACTGTTGATGGGAATGGTGAAGGAGAGTGATCCCAGTGCTGATCCTTGTGGAACACCACTTCCCACCTTCCACCAATCAGCCTAAATCCCTTTAACTCCTCTCCCTGTTTTCTGTGTGTGTCGCCAGCATGTGCCCATCCTGCTGCTGTGTCCCCTAACTCCACTGGCTCTGAGATTACCCATCAGTCTGTTATGTCGGATCTTACTGACGGCCTTTAGAAAATCAAATTGTTTAACATCTATCATACTACTCAGATCTATTATTTCTGGTAGTTATTGAAATAATTGGATGAAATGTGTCAGGAATAATGTTGACTTTGGAATATGTGGCGACTATTTAGTATACTCTGTGTTACTGGATTTCTTTTAACTCATGCTTCTAATTCAATTTTTCCAATTGTTGACATTGTGACTGGAAGATTTGATTATATTCTGTTCTAAATTCAAGAATAACAGAGACCGACTTCTGCTTTTCAATTCTTTGGTAATTATTCTGATGATGATCAGTGAATAGATAATATTGTCTTTGCCGTTTCTCTCTGTCTATTTTATGAATATTTGTGGTTGAAATCCATCCGCCTCCAGTAATCTCCCTCTACCTGGACCCCACCCTCTGGCCTCCTATCAGCTCTTGATCTTTTCATTGAGATCTGTCAGTGCGACATCGACCGTCTCAATTTCTCGGTGCCTCTCACCAACTCTATCCTGACTCACTCTAAACTTGCTCCAATCCTCTCTCTAACATACAACCCTGGCCTGATGATCTAAGTTGCTCACAAGGGTGGTGCCATTATTGTCTGGTGTCCTGACCTCCTCCTCACAGAGGCTGACCGTCAACTCTCAGACCCATCCTGCTACCTCCCCCTGGACCAGCAGCACTCCACCAAACATCATGATATTGTTTCCCGGACTTTCACTGACCGCATTGACTCTGGATATCTTCTGTCCACAGCCTCGGACACCATAACCCCACAACCCCACACATCCTGCATCAACCTCCTTCCCAAAATCCACAGACAGGAAAGTCCCAGTACGCCCTTATTTCGGCCTGTTCCAGCCCCACCAAGATCATTTCTTCCGATCTTAATTCCATCCGCGTTACCCTGTTCTGCCCCTTCCCAAAGACATTGGTGTCACAGTGACACAGTGGTTTGCACGGCTGCCTCACAGCACCATGATCCCAAAATCAATTACCACCTTGGGTGTCTGTGTGGAGACTGCACTTTTTCTCCGTGTCTGCGTGGGTTTCCTGCGGGTGCTCCGGTTACCTCCCACAGTCCAGGTTAGGTGGATTGGTCATGCTAAATTACTCCACAGTGTCCAAAAAGATGTGTAGGTTAGATTAAGGGGTTAATGAGATAGGCGGGGGAGTGAGCTTGGTTGAGGTACTCTTTCAGAGGTTTGGCACAGACTTAATGGGCCGAATGACCTCCTTCTGCACTGTAGGGATTCTATGATTCCTGATTCCTCTGGTGCCGTATGTCATATAATCAATGTCCATTTCCCTGGCCCTAACCGCCCAATCTTCACAATGGGTGTCCAATCCCTCTGCACCTCCGTTCCCCAACACGAGGGTTGTGTACAGATCCTCATTCCCTGCTTCCTGTAAAGACTGCATCTCATTCTCCCACTTTTCCGCCTCCATCGCCTCTGTTCTGATGGTGACGTATTCGAACATAGCCCGTCTGGCATGTCTGTCTTTTCCTTAACCGGGCTGTCCCCACCACCTTCCTTTGTTAACAGGCCTCTCAATCGTGTTCAATTCATTTCTCACACCTCTGTCCGCACACATCCCCCTCCCTCCCGGAAACATGATAGTGTCTCCCTCTCCTCACTTTCCACACCATCAGCCTTTCCATTGATAGGAAAATCCTCCTCCATTTCTGCCAACTCCAGCATGATGTCACCACCAAACACAACTTCACCTCTCTCCAACCAACCCCCTCAATTTCTGTATTCCTCAGGTACCGCTCCCTCCCCCTTGTCCACTTCCCCCTCGCACCCCACACCCCTTTCCCTTCCCCCAGCACCTTCCCCTGCAATCACAGACGGTGCAACAACTGTCCCTTTACCTCCTCCCGTCTCATGGTTCTCAGCAGCAAACTCTCCTTTCTGGGGAAGCAGCGTTTCACTTCTGAGCCTTCAATTTGTTCTACTGTATTCGCTGCTGCCAATACCGTCTCCTCTACATTGGCGAGACTAAACGCAGACTGGGAGACTGCTTTGTGGAACACCTTCACTCAGCCCACAGCATGGCCCCAGCCTTCCTGTTGTGGCCATGTTAACTCAGCATCTTGCTCTCAGGCCCACATATCTGTCCTTGGCCTGCTGTAAGAATGCAGTGAAGCCCAACGCAAGCTGGAGGAGCAATATCTCATCGTCCAATTAGGATGTTGCAGGACGTAACGTTAATTTAAACAACTTTAGTCTGGGAACTTTCTCCTCCATCTTAATGCTCTTGTTTTGGCATTTCCCTACTTTTGTGTCGAATGCAATGATCCGAATCTGGAGAGAGTCTATTCCAGCCAAATGAACCCTGGGGAATGTCCAATGCCGGAGCGGGAATATTCCTGAGAAAAGCTTACAACACCAGGTTAAAGTCCAACAGGTTTGTTTCGATGTCACTAGCTTTCAGAGAGCTGCTCCTTCCTCAGGTGAATGAAGAGGTATGTTCCAGAAACATATATATAGACAAATTTAAAGATGCCAAACAATGCTAGGAATGCGACCATTAGCAGGTGATTAAATCTTTACAGATCCAGAGATGGGGTAACTCCAGGTTAAAGAGGTGTGAATTGTCTCAAGCCAGGACAGTTGGTAGGATTTTGCAGGCCAGATGGTGGGGGATGAATGTAATGCGACATGAATCCCAGGTCCCGGTTGAGGCCGCACTCATGTGTGCGGAACTTGGCTATAAGTTTCTGCTCGGCGATTCTGCGTTGTCGCGCGTCCTGAAGGCCGCCTTGGCGAACGCTTACCCGGAGATCAGAGGCTGAATGCCCTTGACTGCTGAAGTGTTCACCAACTGGAAGGGAACATTCCTGCCTGGTGATTGTTGCACGATGGCCGTTCATTCGTTGTCGCAGCGTCTGCATGGTCTCGCCAATGTACCACGCTTCGGGACATCCTTTCCTGCAGCGTATGAGGTAGACAACATTGGCCGAGACGCACAAGTATGTACCGCGTACCTGGTGGGTGGTGTTCTCACGTGTAATAGTGGTATCAATGTCGATGATCTGGCACATCTTGCAGAGATTGCCATGGCAGGGTTGTGTGGTGTCGTGGTCACTGTTCTGAAGACTGGGTAGTTTACTGCAAACAATGGTTCGTTTGAGGTTGCGCGGTTGTTTGAAGGCAAGTAGTGGGGGTGTGGGGATGACCTTGGCAATATGTTCATCGTCATCAATGACGTGTTGAAGGCTGTGAAGAAGATGACGTAGTTTCTCCGCTCCGGGGAAGTACTGGACGACGAAGGGTATTCTATCGGTTGTGTCCCAAGTTTGTCTTCTGAGGAGGTCGGTGCGGTTTTTCGCTGTGGCGCGTTGGAACTGTCGCTCGATGAGTCGAGTGCCATATCCCGTTCGTACGAGGGCATCTTTCAACGTCTGTAGATGTCTGTTACACTCCTCCTCGTCTGAGCAGATCCTGTGTATACGGAGCGCTTGTCCATAGGGGATGGCTTCTTTAATGTGTTTAGGGTGGAAGCTGGAGAAGTGGAGCATCGTGAGGTTATCCGTGGGTTTGCGGTGAAGCGAAGTGCTGAGGTGACCGTCCTTGTTGGAGACGAGTGTGTCCAAGAATGCAACTGATTTTGGAGAGTAGTCCATGGTGAGTCTGATGGTTGAATGGAACTTATTAATGTCATCGTGTAGTCGTTTCAGTGATTCTTCGCCGTGGGTCCAAAGGAAAAAAATGTCATCGATGTATCTGGTGTATAACGTCGGTTAAAGGTCCTGTGCGGTGAGTAGGTCCTGTTCAAACTTGTGCATGAAGATGTTGGCGTATTGGGGTGCGAATTTGGTCCCCATGGCTGTTCCGTGCGTCTGGATGAAGAACTTGTTGTCGAAGGTGAAGACGTTGTGATCCAGAATGAAGCGGATGAGTTGCAGAATTGCGTCTGGAGATTGGCAGTTGTCGGTGTTGAGTACTGAGGCTGTTGAAGCAATGCCGTCCGTCATGGGGGATGCTGGTGTAGAGTGCCGAGACGTCCATTGTGACGAGGAATGTTCCTGGTTCAACTGGTCCATGGGTGCTGAGTTTCTGTAGGAAGTCCGTCGTGTCGCGACAGAAGCTGGGTGTACCTTGTACGATGGGTTTCAAGATGCCCTCGATGCAGCCAGAGAGGTTCTCACACAAGGTCCCATTGCCTGAAACGATAGGGCGGCCTGGTGTGTTGGCCTTATGTATTTTTGGGAGGCAGTAGAGATCTCCAATGCGGGGAGTACGTGGGATGAGAGCACGTCGGGTGCTCTGAAGATCTGGATCCAAGGTCGTGATCAGTCTGTTAAGTTGGCGGATGTGTTCCTTGGTCGGATCTGCGGGTAACTGTCTGTAGTGTTCTTGGTTGTTCAGTTGTCGGTATACTTCTTTGCAGTAGTCCGTTCTGTTCAGTACGACAGTGGCCCCCCCTTTGTCTGCTGGTTTGATGACGATGCTGCGGTTGGTCTTGAGAGCGCGGATCGCATTGCGTTGTGCTTGGGTGACGTTCAGGGCTGTCTTGTGAATGCGACTGATGAATCTGGCATTGACTCGACTCCTGATGGCTTCAGCATACATGTCGAGTCTAAGGCAGCGGCCTTCCGGAGGGGTCCAATTCGACTCTTTCCTCTTCGGTTGCCGCACCGCAGATCACTCGGTCTGCTGTTCCGGTTCATTGATAGTCTGCTTGAGTTCGCTGCTGGCCTCTTGGGGTCTGTGGAAGAATTACCGGAGCCTCATTCGCCTGATGAATTCCTCCGTGTCTGCCGCGAGACTGATGGGGTCCATTTTGGTGGTGGTGCAGAAATTGAGCCCTCTGCTGAGGACTTCGATTTCGTCTGGTTGAAGGGTGTAGTCTGACAAGTTGACAATAGATTTCCCTGTATTGTTTTCTACTGTGACACCGGGGGTGGCTTGGTTGCTGCCGGTGGTGATGCCTAGTTTCTCAAGCTTTCTGTTCTTGGTATGCATATAGGTGGCATAGAATTGTTGTCTCACAACGTCTTCACCTTCGACAACAAGTTCTTCATCCAGATGCACGAAACAGCCATGGGGACCAAATTCGAACCCCAATACGCCAACATCTTCATGCACAAGTTTGAACAGGACCTACTCACCGCACAGGACCTTTAACCGCCGTTATACACCAGATACATCGATGACTTTTTTTGCCTTTGGACCCACGGCGAAGAATCACTGAAACGACTACACGATGACATTAATAAGTTCCATCCAACCATCAGACTCACCATGGACTACTCTCCAAAATCAGTTGCATTCTTGTACACACTCGTCTCCATCAAGGACGGTCACCTCAGCACTTCGCTTTACCGCAAACCCACGGATAACCTCATGATGCTCCACTTCTCCAGCTTCCACCATAAACACATTAAAGAAGCCATCCCCTATGGACAAGCGCTCCGTATACACAGGATCTGCTCAGACGAGGAGGGGCGTAACAGACATCTACAGACGTTGAAAGATGCCCTCGTACGAACGGGATATGGCACTCGACTCATCGATCAACAGTTCCAACGCGCCACAGCGAAAAACCGCACCGACCTCCTCAGAAGACAAACATGGGACACAACCGACAGAATACCCTTCGTCATCCAGTACTTCCCCGGAGCGGAGAAACTACGTCATCTTCTTCACAGCCTTCAACACGTCATTGATGACGATGAATATCTTGCCAAGGTCATCCCCACACCCCCACTACTTGCCTTCAAACAACCGCGCAACCTCAAACGAACCATTGTTTGCAGCAAACTACCCAGTCTTCAGAACAGTGACCACGACACCACACAACCCTGCCATGGCAATCTCTGCAAGTCGTGCCAGATCATCGACATGGATACCACTATTACACGTGAGAACACCACCCACCAGGTACGCGGTACATACTCGTGCGACTCGGCCAATGTTGTCTACCTCATACGCTGCAGGAAAGGATGTCCCGAAGCGTGGTACATTGGCGAGACCATGCAGGCGCTGCGACAACGAATGAACGGCCATCGTGCAACAATCACCAGGCAGGAATGTTCCCTTCCAGTCGGGGAACACTTCAGCAGTCAAGGGCACTCAGCCTCTGATCTCCGGGTAAGCGTTCTCCAATGCGGCCTTCAGGACCCGCGACAACGCAGAATCGCCGAGCAGAAACTTATAGCCAAGTTCCGCACACATGAGTGCGGCCTCAACCGGGACCTGGTATTCATGTCGCATTACATTCATCCCCCACCATCTGGCCTGCAAAATCCTACCAACTGTCCTGGCTTGACACAATTCACACCTCTTTAACCTGGGGTTACCCCATCTCTGGATCTGTAAAGATTTAATCACCTGCTAATGGTCGCATTCCAAGCATTGTTTGGCATCTTTGAATTTGTCTATATATGTGTTTCTGGAACATACCTCTTCATTCACCTGAGGAAGGAGCAGCGCTCCGAATGCTAGTGATATCGAAACAAACCTTTTGGACTTTAACCTGGTGTTGTAAGACTTCGTACTTTGCTCACCCCAGTCCAACGCCGGCATCTGCACATCATGAGAAAAGCTTGGCACGGATTGTTTGCAAACAGGGAGAGGATGGATTCCTGGGAACAGTGAATTTGGGATGTTCCATACATGGCAATGGGGGATTCCTGGGAGCGGGCGCTGTACGAATGACTAAACCTGGGAGGGGTGATCCTTCGGGATGTTCTGGAGACTGGACAGACCCTATTCTGGACAGGCTGGGCTGCACGGTAGGACAGTGGTTGGCAAGTTGATTCACAGCTCCAGGGTCCCAGGTTCGATTTCCTGTTTGGGTCACTGTCTGTGCGGAGTCTGCATTTTCTCCCCCGTGTGTGCGTGGGTTTCCTCCGGGTGATCCTGTTTCCTCCCACAGTCCAAAGATGTGCAGTTTAGGTGGATTGGCCAAGATAAATTGTGTTTAGTTTCCAAACAATTTCGATGGGGTCACTGGGTTATGAGGATGGGGTGGGCTGAACTGGTTTTCTCTTTCCAAAAGCCGGTGCAGACTCGATGGGCCGAATGACCTCCTTTTACACTGTCCATTCTATATTTCTATTGCTCCCATGGTTATGAAGTGGGAAGGTCCTGCGTTTGTTTTATTTTTTCCATTGATCGTGGAGTATTCAAATAAACCAGGAGTGGGGTCCAACCCCATCAGAAATCCAGTCCAGGGAACGGTCCAATCCGGGGGGTGGTCCAATAATTGAGCTAGGATGACAATCTCTGGTATGTTTGTATCCGGTTTGGGAAACCTGGCCGGCCTGAGTGAATCCTGTAAATCAGTCTAAATGAGAAATGTCACCTCTCCCAAAGGTCTCTGAATTATAAACATTTTCCTACCACTGCCATCAAACTGACAGGGCTGCAATTCACACTTTCCCCCCATTCCCCACCTTTAACACTGGAGTTACATTTCCTACTTCCCTCTCTGCAATGTTATTCTCTGTGCCCATTCCTCTCCCAACAACCCCACCCACCCACTGTCCATTATATTGATGCTGAAATTGTGTCCTGGTTCAGACAGGGAGATTCATTACCCAGTAATTTCCCGTGTCTCTCCTTTCTCTCTCTGACAGTTAATATACTGGGAATTGTGATTCTGTGTCGGGGGAAGTGTGGTCTCTCTACCTGCACCACTCGCTACCTGGTGGCCATGGCAACGGCGGATCTGCTGTATATTATCACTAAACCCATACTGAACAGGATCAATGGTTATTATTTTCCCTGGAGTTTCCTGTCCCTTATCCCTGTGTGTAGTGTTAAGGGTGCCCTGATCGCTGCAGCCAGGGACTGTTCTGTCTGGTTCACCCTCACTTTTTCCTTTGATCGATTTGTGGCCATTCGCTGCCAGAAACTGAAAACTAAATATTGCACCGGGAAAACTGCGGCTGTGGTTCTGTCCACAAGCGGCCTCCTGCTCTGTGTGAAAAACATCCCCTGGTACTTTACATATGAACCTTGGGAGATAATTGACAATGTCCAGTGGGGCTGTCGGACAAAGAGCAGCGTTTGGACTGACCCGGGATGGGGTGGATATTCCTGGTTTGATCGGGTTTTAACCCCATTGACGCCGTTCTTCTCAATCCTGTTGACCAACGCTCTGACAGTCAGACACATTTTACTCAGCAGTCGGGTCCGGAAGGCACTGAGGGCCCAGAGTCAGGGAGACAATCGCAGCGACCCAGAGATGGAGAGCAGAAGGAAATCAATGATTTTACTCTTCAGCATCTCCGGAACTTTCATCCTCCTCTGGACCGCGTCTGTTATTAAATTTTTCTATATCGATGTGAGAGGATTAGTTTACATCACCCTTCCTCAATATAATTTACAACAAGTCGGATTTATGCTGCAGGATTTAAATTGTTGCACAAACACATTTATTTATGTGGTGACTCAGTCCAGGTTCAGGGAGCAGATCAAGATCGCGGTGAAATATCCGGTTAAATCAATTATTAAATTAATGAGAAAATAAAACTGACTGACAGCATCTCAGCCAATCAGGAGCTCCACTCGCTGACTGACAGCCTCTCAGCCAATCAGGAGTTCCAGCCACTGATTGACAGCCGTTCAGCCAATCATGAACACCAGCGCCCGACTGACAGCACCACAGCCAATCAGGATCTCCAGTCGCTGACTCACAGCCTCTCAGCCAATCAGGAGGTGTAGCGCCAGACTGACAGCGTCTCAGCCAATCAAAAGCTCCAGCCGTTGACTCACAGACTCTCAGCAAATCAGCAGCTCCAGCCACAGATTGACAGCATCTCAGCCAATCAGCAGCTCTAGCGCCTGACTGACAACCTTTGAGTTAATCAGCAGCTCCAGTGGTTGACTGACAGCCTCTCAGCCAATCAGCTGCTCCAGCCGCTGTGACAGCCCCTCAGCCACTCAGCATCTCCAACCGCTGCTGACAATTGTGTGGGGAGCACTGGCAGTGCTTGCTTTGGGGAGCACTGGCAGTGCTGGCTGTGGGGGGGCACTTGCAGTGCTGGATGTAGGGAGCACTGGCAGTGCTGGCTGTGGGGAGCACTCGTACTGCTGGCTGTGGGGGGGGGGGTGGTGGCACTGCAAGTGCTGGCTGTGGGTGGAGGGCACTGGCAGTGCTGGCTGGGGGGCACTGCCAGTGCTGGATGGGTGGGAGCACTGGCAGTGCTGGCTGTGTTTGGGGGGGAGGGCACTGGCACTGCTGGCTGTGGGGAGCACTGGTACTGCTGGCTGTGGGGGGGGGGGTGGTGGCACTGCCAGTGCTGGCTGGGGGGCACTGGCTGTCCTGGCTTTCGGGAGGTTGCGGAGCACTGACAGTACTGGTTGTGGGGTTGCACCGGCAGTGCTGGGTGGATAGGGGAGCACAGGCAATACTGGCTGTGTGAGGAGCACTGGGAGGGCTGGCTGTGGGGAGCACTGGCAGTGCTGGATGTGGGAGTACAGGAGCACTGGCAGTGCTGGCTGTGGGGGAGGGAGCGAAGGCTGTGGGGAGCACTGACAGAGCTGGCTGTGGGGGATCACTGCCAGTGCTGGCCTTGTGGGGGAGCACTGCCAGTGCTGGACTTGTGGGGGAGCACAGGCATTGCTGTCTGTGTGTGGGAGCACTGGCAGTGTAGGATGTGTGTGGGGAGCACTGGCAGTACTGGGTGTGGAGAGGCACTCGAAGTGCTGGCTGTGGGGGTGGGTACTGGCAGTGCTGGCTGTGGGGGTGGGTACTGGCAGTGCTGGCTGTGGGGGGTGGAGCACTGTCACTGCTGGTCGTTTGCAGCAATGGCACTGCTGGTTGTGGGGGAGCACTGGCAGTGCTGGCTGCGTGGGGGAGGGAGCGGTGGCTGTGTGGGGACTGCTGACAGTGCTGGCTGTGTTGGGGTAGCACTGGCTGCTGGATACGTGGCGGAGTACTGGCAGTGCTGGCTGTGGGAGCACTGGCAGTGCTAGCTGTGGAGCTGAGCACTGCAAGTGC
Organism: Scyliorhinus torazame; assembly: GCF_047496885.1. Classification (NCBI taxonomy): domain Eukaryota; kingdom Metazoa; phylum Chordata; class Chondrichthyes; order Carcharhiniformes; family Scyliorhinidae; genus Scyliorhinus; species Scyliorhinus torazame. The sequence goes on along the minus strand of NC_092726.1, from coordinate 136,531,617 downwards.
TAGCATTTGGTGGGAGCATTGGCAGTGCTGGCAATGGGGGCAGCACTGGAAGTGCTGGCTGTGGGGAGCACCAAGAGCGCGGGGTGTGGGAGCACTGGCAGGGCTGGCTGTGAGGCGGAGAACTAGCAGTGCTGGCTGTGGGGGGCAGTGGCAGTGCTTGCTGTGGGGAGCACTGGCAGTGATGGCAGTGAGGGGGAGCACTGGAAGTGTTGGCTTGGGGGGAGCACTGCAAGTGCTGGCTGTGAGGGGAGCACTGGCAGTGCTGGTTGTGGGGAGGATCTCTGGCAGTGCTGGTTATGGGGAGTAGCGGCAGTGCTTGCTGTAGGGGAGCACTGGCAATGATGGCTGTGTGGGGTGTGCACAGGCAGTGCTGGCTGTGGGGGAGCACTGGCAATGTTGGCTTTGTGTGGGAGCATTGGCAGTGCTGGTTATGGGGGTGCGCACTGGCATTGCTGGCTGTGGGGAGCACTGGCAGTGCTGGCTGTGTGGGGGGTGCACAGGAAATACTGGCTGTCGGGGAGCACTGGCAATGCTGGCTTTGTGTGCGACCAATGGCAGTAATGGCTGTGGGGGAGGGAGCGCTGGCTGTGTGGGGAGCAGTGTCAGTGCTGGATTTGTGTTGAGTGAGCCAGCACTGCCAGTAGTGGGTACTAATGGTGGAGGGCACTGGCAGTGCTGGCTGGGGGGCACTGCCAGTGCTGGATGTGTGGGAGCACTGGCAGTGGGTAGAACCCTCAAGAGTATTGAATTTCAGAGAGATCTAGGTGTACAGGTCCACAGGTCATTGAAAGGGGCAACACAGGTGGAGAAGGTAGTCAAGAAGGCATACGGCATTCTTGCCTTCATTGGCCGGGGCATTGAGTATAAGAATTGGCAAGTCATGTTGCAGCTGTATAGAACCTTATAGTTAGGCCACACTTGGAGTATAGTGTTCAATTCTGGTCGCCACACTACCAGAAGGATGTGGAGGCTTTAGAGAGGGTGCAGAAGAGATTTACCAGAATGTTGCCTGGTATGGAGGGCATAAGCTATGAGGAGCGGTTGAATAAACTCGGTTTGTTCTCACTGAAACGAAGGAGGTTGAGGGGCGACCTGATAGAGGTATACAAAATTATGAGAGGCATAGACAGAGTGGATAGTCAGAGGCTTTTCCCCAGGGTAGAGGGGTCAATTACTAGGGGGCATAGGTTTAAGGTGAGAGGGGCAAGGTTTAGAGTAGATGTACGAGGCAAGTTTTTTTACACAGAGGGTAGTGGGTGCCTGGAACTCGCTACCGGAGGAGGTAGTCGAAGCAGGGACGATAGTGACATTTAAGGGGCATCTTGACAAATATATGAATAGGATGGGAATAGAAGGATACGGACCAAGGAAGTGTATAAGATTGTAGTTTAGTCGGGCAGTATGGTCGGCACGGGCTTGGAGGGCCGAAGGGCCTGTTCCTGTGCTGTACATTTCTTTGTTCTTTGTTGTTCTTTGAGCGCTGGATGTGGGGAGCGCTGGCTGTGGGATCACTGGCGGTGCAGGCTGTGGGGGAGCACAGGCAGTGCTGGCTGCGTTGGGAGTAGCACTCGGTTCTGGATACGTGTGGGGCTGCACAGGCAGTCCTGGCTGTGCGGGGCGGGAGCACTGACAGTGCTATCTGTGGGGATAGCGCAGGCAGTGCTGGCTGTGGGGGGGGAGCACTGACAGTGCTGGCTGTGTGGGGGGAGCACTGACAGTGCTGGCTGTGTGGTGGGAGCACTGACAGTGCTGGCTGTGTGGGGGGAGTACTGACAGTGCTGGCTGTGTGGGGGAGCACTGACAGTGCTGGCTGTGTGGGGGAGCACTGACAGTGCTGGCTGTGTGGGGGAGCACTGACAGTACTAGCTGTGTGGGGAGCACTGACACTGCTGGCTGTGTGGAGGGAACACTGACAGTGCTGGCTGTGTGGGGGGAGCACTGACAGTGCTGGCTGTGTGGAGGGAGCACTGACAGTGCTGGCTGTGTGGAGGGAGCACTGACAGTGCTGGCTGTGTGGAGGGAGCACTGACAGTGCTGGCTGTGTGGGGGAGCACTGACAGTGCTGGCTGTGTGGGGGGAGTACTGACAGTACTAGCTGTGTGGGGAGCACTGACACTGCTGGCTGTGTGGAGGGAGCACTGACAGTGCTGGCTGTGTGGAGGGAGCACTGACAGTGCTGGCTGTGTGGGGGAGCACTGACAGTGCTGGCTGTGTGGGGGGAGCACTGACAGTGCTGGCTGTGTGGGGGGAGCACTGACAGTGCTGGCTGTGTGGGGGAGCACTGACAGTGCTGGCTGTGTGGAGGGAGCACTGACAGTGCTGGCTGTGTGGAGGGAACACTGACAGTGCTGGCTGTGTGGAGGGAGCACTGACAGTGCTGGCTGTGTGGAGGGAGCACTGACAGTGCTGGCTGTGTGGAGGGAGCACTGACAGTGCTGGCTGTGTGGAGGGAGCACTGACAGTGCTGGCTGTGTGGAGGGAACACTGACAGTGCTGGCTGTGTGGAGGGAACACTGACAGTGCTGGCTGTGTGGAGGGAGCACTGACAGTGCTGGCTGTGTGGAGGGAGCACTGACAGTGCTGGCTGTGTGGGGGGAGCACTGACAGTGCTGGCTGTGTGGGGGGAGCACTGACAGTGCTGGCTGTGTGGGGGGAGTACTGACAGTACTAGCTGTGTGGGGAGTACTGACAGTACTAGCTGTGTGGGGAGCACTGACACTGCTGGCTGTGTGGTGGGAGCACTGACACTGCTGGCTGTGTGGTGGGAGCACTGACACTGCTGGCTGTGTGGGGAGCACTGACACTGCTGGCTGTGTGGAGGGAGCACTGACAGTGCTGGCTGTGTGGCGGATTCAGAGAAAGTTGTAATGTGAAAGATTGCAAGGACTTAGAGATGGAAAACCGAAGGAAATCCATTGTTTCACTGTTCAGTCTATCCAGCAGTTTTCTTCTGCTGTGGGTGACTCGAGTGATATTCTACACCTACCAGAGAATTGCTAATGTGCATTCTTATTCTACCACTGACAGGCTTTACACTGTGGAGGTTGTCGCCAGCATGCTTCAGGTTTTCATTTCTTGTACTAACACGGGAATCTATGTCCTGACACAGAGGAAGTTCCAAGAGGAGTTGAAGACGATGCTGAAATACCCACTAAAACTAATTGTTAATTTATTAGCATCACATCGTTTCTTGCAATGAAGCAACAGAATACAATCGGCATCCACTGAGCACCTTTATTTAAGAACATTATTAGTCCTCAAAAAACATTGAAATTTGCTTGTTACATATCACAAGGAAAGGAAGAGATGGAGAGGACGGGTATGTGTGGGAGAGAGCGTGTGGGAGATTGAGTGAGGGGGTGGGGAAGAGAAAACGAGATTAGTAACTAAATGGTTGGTGACTGATATCGGTGAGGATAAGGTAATATGAACTCGAAGGAACGATAAGCAGAGAGAAATACAGTAACCAAATGGCGAAGTGACGGCAATGTAGATAGTGGGCGTACAGAATGATAGATCAAAATGATAACTGACTAATAGATACTAAATTAGAACGAGAAATAGAACATGAAGATAATAAGTAGATATCAGTAGAAGAAGACCCGTAAGGGAAGGGCTTTGTAACATTATATGCTGTAAAGGAAATACATGTGGAAAGAGAAAACAGATCTTACAATATCCAAAATTAAGTTTTGAAAAATGTGATAGGAAACACGGAGGATAACAAATTACATATTTCTGCAGGTATTTTAAACAGAAACAATCGCATCCTCAATGCCAGCAAAACTAAAGAGCTGGTCATTGACTTCAGGAAGCAAAGTACTGTACACACCCCTGTCAGCATCAGTGGGGCCGAGGTGGAGATGATTAGCAGTTTCTAATTCCTCGGGGTGCTCATCTCCAAAAATCTGTCCTTGTCCACCCACGTCAACGCTACCACCAAGAAAGCACAACAGCGCCTATACTTCCTGAGGAAACTAAGGAAATTCGGCATGTCCACATGAACCCTTACCAACCTTTACAGATGCACCATAGAAAGCATCCTATCTGGCTGCATCACAGCCTGCTATGGCAACTGCTCGGCCCAGGACCGAAACTGCAGAGAGTCGTGGACACCACCCAGTCCATCACACAAACCATCCTCCCATCCATTGAGTCTATCTACACCTCCCGCTGCCTGGGGAAAGTGGGCAGCATACTCAAAGACCCCTCCCACCCGGCTTACTCACTCTTCCAACTTCTTCCATCGGGCAGGAGATACAGAAGTCTGAGAACACGCACGAACAGACTCAAAAACAGCTTCTTCCCCGCTGTCACCAGATTCTTAAACGACCCTCTTATGGACTGACCTCATTAACACTACACCCCTGTATGCTTCATCCGATGCCGGCGCTTATTCAGTTAGATTATATACCTCGTGTTGCTCTATTATGGATTTTCTTTTATTCCCTTTTCTTCCCATGTACTTAATGAACTGTTGCGATGCTCGCAGAAAAATACTTTTCACTGTACCTCGGTACAAGAGGCAATAAACAAATCCAATCCAATCCAATAGCAAAGTGGGAGATGGCATTAATTAGACGTCTGTTTTGCTCTTTGCCTCGACATGACAGCAGAATCGAAAATCCACAGTCCTTTCAATTCAGTTATATCAGGATTGCTTCATTCAATCAGTAACTTCTGAATTGTATTGAGAGATGTGCAACCGAATGGGTGAAGCAACAGCATAATTGTTCATGTGTTAACGGAAATAAAAAAACGTGCGACTATATTGACTTATATACTGACAAATACACCGTCATTGTTTTCCATAAACAATATAATTATCCACAAACACAGAATAATTAGTAACACGGTTAAATTGCATGTGAATAAACAATTTCGGAATATTGTGAATTGAATTGGAAACTATGGTGCGCTGTGTGTAGGAGGCGAGGGGCAAACTGGCAGAGGCACTGAAAGGATAATGCAACAAACAGGATGGGCAGAGGTTGAGAATTATTACTGAGAGAAGCAACAGGGATGACAGAGGGCGCTCTGGATGGATGGATATAGAGATCGATGCAAGGAGGGGCGGGGGTAAATATAAATATTGTGTCGCTCGGGTACTTACCTTAACAGGAACCCCAGGAGCAGCTAGGAATCATGGGAGCAGTGTCCGGAGGGCGGAGCCTCGCGACCAGTTCACAGGGCAGAATCTCAGCTATATTCTGCAAGGTAAGAGTTGTGTTATTTTTAAGGGGGCAGCAAGCTATAGTAATATCATACAGCAGAATGACCAATTTTAGAGGGTTCACTAGAGAGTAGCAACAATATTGATAAGGGCCTATTGGGTGTTAATCTTGCTTTTATTTCCTTTTGCATCACTTTGGGAATTCGGATCAGAAGGGGTGGAAGTTAAGGCAGTTGCATGCTCCTCCTGTAGGATGTGGGAGGTAAGGGAAACCGCTGGAAAGGTGCTTCACATCTGCAGAAACAGAGTTATCGAGGAATGTTTTCTACTGAGTCAGTATGGCTGGAAGTCAGAAACAAGAAACGAGCCGTCACTTTATTTGGAGTCTTCTACAGATCCCCCAATAGCAGCAGAGATCTGGAGAATCAGGTTGGGCGGCAGTTCTTGGAAATGTGCAGAAGTAACAGAGACGTCATGGGTGACTTCCAGTTCCCTAACATTGACTGGGACATCCTTAGTGCAAATGGATTTATGGAGCAGATTTTGTCAGGTGTGTCGATGAAGGATTCCTGACTCATTGTGCAGATAGGCCGACTAGAGGGAAGGCCATATTTGATTTGGTGCTTGGCAACGAACCGGGCCAGTTATCAGATGTCTCAGTGGGAGAGCATTTCGGTGACAGTGAGCACAACCCTTGACCCTTACCATAGTCATGGAGAGGGAGAGGAACAGACAGTATGGGAAGGTATTTACTTGGGGGAGGGGAAATTCTACTGCCATTAAAGAGGAACTGATGAGCATGAAGTGGGAACAGTTGTTCTTGGGGAAATGCACAACGGTAATGGGGGATTGTTTAAGGAGCACTTGCTGCGTGTGCTGAATAGTTTTGTCCCACTGAGACGAGGAAGGAATGATAAGGTGAAGGAGCCTTGGATGGCAAGAGAGGTGGAGCTTCTAGACAAGATAAAGAAAGAATCTTACGTAAGGTTGAGGAAGCAAGGATCTGACTCGGCTCTCGAGCGTTACAAGGTCGCCAGAAAGGAACTAAAACATGGACTGAGGAGAACTAGGATGGGGCATGAAAAAGTCCTGGCGGGAAGGGTTAGGGAAAACCCCAAGCCGTTCTACACTTATGTGAGAAATAAGGTGATGATCAGAGTGCGAGTAGGGCCAATCAGGGCTAGTGGAGGGAACTTGTGCCGAGAGTCTGAGGAGGTAGGGGCGGCCCGAAGTGAATATGGTGTTTCAGTATTCACTGGAGAGAGAGACTTTGTTGCTCGTGAGAACAGGGTGAACCAGGTTAATAGGCTCAAATAGGATGATATTAATAAGGAGGATGTGCTGGAAAATTAGAAAAGCATCAGGGTAGATAAGTCCCCTGGGCCTGACGGGATATATCCAAGGTTACTACGGGAAGCGAGGGAGGGGATTGCTGCGCCGTTGGCGATGATCTTTGCATCCTCACTCTCCACTGGAGTAGTACCGGACGATTGGAGGGAGGCGAATGTTGTTCCCCTGTTTAAGAAAGGGAATAGGGAAAACCCTGGGAATTACAGATTATTGGAAAGGATTCTGAGTGTTAGGATTTATGATTATTAAGAAAAACATAGTTTGCTTAAATATAGTCCGCATGGCTTTGTGAGGGGCATGTCATGCCTCGCAAGCCTCATGAATTCTTTGAGGATGTGATGAGAAACATTGAACAAGATCGGGAAGTGGATGTGGTGTATATGGATTTCAGTACGGCATTTGATAAGATTCCCCATGGTGGGTTCATTCAGAAAGTTACGAGACATGGGTTCCAGGGAAAATTGGATGACTGGATACAAAATTGGTTGACCGAAAGAAGATAAGAACATGAGAACTAGGAGCAGGAGTAGGCCATCTGGCCCGTCGAGCCTGCTCCGCCATTCAATGAGAGCATAGCTGATCTTTTGTGGACTCAGCTCCACTTTCTGGCCCGAACACCATAACCCTTAATCCCTTTATTCTTCAAAAAACTATCTCTTTCTCTTAAAAACATTTAATGAAGGAGCCTCTACTGCTTCACTGGGCAATGAATTCCATAGATTCACAACCCTTTGGGTGAAGAAGTTCATCCTAATTCAGTCCGAAATCTACTTCCCCTTATTTTGAGGCTATGCCCCCTAGTTCTGCTTTTACCTGCTAGTGGAAACAACCCGCCCGCATCTATCCTCTCCATTCCCTTCATAGTTTTATATGTCTCTATAAGATCCACCCGCCACCCCCCCCCCCCCACCCCCGCCCCGCCACATCCTTCTAAATTCCAGCGAGTACAGACCCAGTCTACTCAACCTCTCCTCGTAATCCAACCCCTTCAGCTCTGGGATTAACCTAGTGAATCTCCTCTGCACACCCTCCAGCGCCAGTACGTCCCTTCTCAAGTAAGGAGACCAAAACTGAACACAATACTTCAGGTGTGACCTCACTAACACCTTATACAATTGCAGCAGAACCTCCCTAGTCTTAAACTTCATCCCTCCAGCAATGAAGGACAAAATTCCATTTGCCTTCTTAATCACCTGTTGCACCTGTAAAGCAACTTTGTGCGACTCATGCACTAGCACACCCAGATCTCTCTGCATGGCAGCATGTTTTAATAATACACCCCACTCTAGGAAAAAGTTGTTGCTATCCACCCTTTCCATACCTCTCATAATCCCTTTTGCTGTTATTCCTACCAAAATTGATCACCTCACATTTGTCAACATTGAATTCCATCTGCCAGACAGTAGCCCATTCACTTAACCGAGCCAAATCCCTCTGCAGACTTCCGGTATCCTCTGCACTTTTTGCGTTATCACTCATCTTAGTGTCGTCTGCACACGTGGACACATTGCACTTGCTCGCCAATTCCAAATCATCTCTATAAATTGTGAACAATTGTGGGCCCAAAACTGATGCCCGAGGGACACCACTATCATATAAGTTACAGTGCAGAAGGAGGCCATTCGGCCCATCGAGTCTGCACCGGCTCTTGGAAAGAGCACCCTACCCAAGGTCAACACCGTCACCCTATCCCCATAACCCAGTAACCCCACCCAACACTAAGGGCAATTTTGGACACTAAGGGCAATTTATCATGGCCAATCCACCTAACCTGCACATCTTTGGACTGTGGGAACCGTGTGGAAACCGGAGCACCCGGAGGAAACCCACGCACACAGGGGGAGGATGTGCAGACTCCGCACAGACAGTGACCCAAGCCGGAATCGAACCTGGGACCCTGGAGCTGTGAAGCAATTGTGCTATCCACAAGGCTACCGTGCTGCCCTTAACTATCTACTGATTGCCAACCAGAGGAACACCCATTAAACCCCACTATTTGTTTTCCATACATTAACCAATCGTCTGTCCAAGCTTCTACTTTACCCTTAATGCCATGCATCTTAATCTTATGCAGAAACTTGTGTGGCACCTTGTCAAAAGATTTCTGGAAATCCAGATATACGTCATCCATTGGCTCCCCGTTATCTACCGCACTGATAAAGTCCTAAACAAATTCCACTAAATTAGTTAGGCACGACCTGCCCTTTATGAACCCATGCTGCGTCTGCCCAATGGGACAATTTCAATCCAGATGCCTCGCTATTTCTTCCTTGATGATGGATTCCAGCATTTCCCTGCTACCGAAGTTAAGCTCACTGGCCTATAATTACCCGCTTTCTGCCTACCTCCTTTTTTAAACAGTGGTGTCACGTTTGCTAATTTCCAATCCGCCGGGACCACCCCAGAGTCTAGTGAATTTTGGGAAATTATCACTGGTGCATTTGCAATTTCCATAGCCATCTCTTTTCGCACACTGGGATGCATTCCATCAGGGCCAGGAGACTCGTCTACCTTCAGCCCAATGAGCTTGCCAATCACTAAATCCCATGTGACAACAATCATCTCAAGGTCCTCAACTGTCATTGCCTCATTTCTTTCTGTCACTGGCATGTTATTTGTGTCTTTCACTGTGAAGACCGACCCAAAAAATATGTTGAGATCCTCAGCCATTTCCTCATCTCCCATTATTAAATCTAATTTCTCATCCTTTAAAGGACCAATATTTACTTCAGCCACTCGTTTTTGTTTTATATATTTGTAGAAACGTTTAGTATCAGTTTTTATATTCTGAGCAAGTTTACTCTCATAATCTATCTACTTTATAACTTATTTAGTAGCTTTCTGTTGCCCCCTAAAGATTTCCAAGTCCTCTAGTTTTCCACTAATCTTTGCCGATTTGTATGCAATCCTTCAATTTGATACTGCTGCACGATCAATCACTATTGAAGTGAGATTGTAATCCAATTGAAGGCTTTAATGAACAAGGAGTTACCCAGCAGCTCCGGTACAGAATGACTGCTGTGGGTGAAACACAGACTCTTATGCTCCGCATGCTGGGCGGAACCAGCAGGCAGGTTCTACTACTGATACTACAGCATACGGTACATCCCACCTAGGTACCGCGATACCCCTAATATAGCCTACCACACCCTCCCCCAACTCAGGTTCCGCAGAAAACTGAATAAAGTAAGGACCCTCCCAACCCTCCTCATTGAAACGCTAACAGAATGTGTCTGCCCCCCCTGATTGAAAAACGAACAGGCTGTGTCTGCCCGCCCCCTCCCTCCTGCCATTGAAACTCTAACAGGCTTTGCCTGTCCCCCCTCCCATCTCATTGAAACACTAACAGGCTGTGCCTGTCCCCCCCTCACATTGAAACACTAACAGGCTGTGTCTGTCCCCCCTCCCCCTCACATTGAAACACTAACAGGCTGTGTCTGCCCCCCCTCACTCATTGAGACACTAACAGGCTGTGCCTGCCCCCCCTCCCCTCTCATTGAAACACAAACAGGCTGTGCCTGTCCCCCCCTCCCCCTCACATTGAAACACGAACAGGCTGTGCCTGTCCCCCCCTCACATTGAAACACGAACAGGCTGTGTCTGCCCCCCCCTCACATTGAAACACTAACAGGCTGTGTCTGCCCCCCCCCTCACATTGAAACACTAACAGGCTGTGTCTGTCCCCCCCTCACATTGAAACACTAACAGGCTGTGTCTGTCCCCCCCTCACATTGAAACACTAACAGGCTGTGACTGTCCCCCCCCCCTCATTGAAACACTAACAGGCTGTGTCTGTCCCCCCCCTCATTGAAAAATTAACAGGCTGTGTAGGTCCCCCCTCCCACCTCATTGAATCACTAACAGCCTGTGCCTGTCCCCCACCCTCATTGAAACACTAACAGGCTGTATCTGTCCCCCCCTCCTCCTCTCATTGAAACACTAACAGGCTGTGCCTGTCCCCACCCCCTCACATTGAAACACTAACAGGTTGTGTCTGTCCCCCCCCTCACATTGAAACACTAACAGGCTGTGTCTGTCCCCCCTCACATTGAAACACTAACAGGTTGTGTCTGCCCCCTCCCCTCACATTGAAACACTAACAGGCTGTGTCTGCCCCCCTCACATTGAAACACTAACAGGCTGTGCCTGTCCCCTCCCTCATTGAAACACTAACTGGCTGTGTCTGTCCCCCACCCCCTCACATTATAATACTAACAGGCTGTGTCTGTCCCCCCCTCACATTGAAACACTAACAGGCTGTGTCTGTACCCCCTCCCCTCTCATTGAAACACTAACAGGCTGTGTCTGTCCCCCACCCCCTCACATTATAATACTAACAGGCTGTGTCTGTCCCCCCCTCACATTGAAACACTAACAGGCTGTGTCTGTCCCCCCCTCACATTGAAACACTAACAGGCTGTGTCTGTACCCCCTCCCCTCTCATTGAAACACTAACAGGCTGTGTCTGCCCCCCTCACATTTAAACACTAACAGGCTGTGCCTGTCCCCCCCCTCACATTGTAACACTAACAGGTTGTGTCTGTCCCCTCCCTCATTGAAACACTAACAGGCTGTGTCTGTCCCCCACCCCCTCACATTATAATACTAACAGGCTGTGTCTGTCCCCCCCTCACATTGAAACACTAACAGGCTGTGTCTGTCCCCCCTCCCCCTCACATTGAAACACTAACAGGCTGTGTCTGTCCCCCCCCCCTCACATTGTAATACTAACAGGCTGTGTCTGTCCCCCCCCTCACATTGAAACACGAACAGGCTGTGCCTGTCCCCCCCTCACATTGAAACACTAACAGGCTGTGCCTGTCCCCCCCTCACATTGAAACACTAACAGGCTGTGTCTCTCCCCTCCCTCATTGAAACACTAACAGGTTGTGTCTGCCCCCCCCACCCTCACACTGAAACACTAACAGGATGTGCCTGTCCCCCCCCCCCACACACATTGATACACTAACAGGCTGTGTCTGCCCCCCCTCACATTGAAACACTAACATGCTGTGCCTTTCCCCCCCCCTCTCACATTGAAACACTAACAGGCTGTGTCTGTCCCCCCCCTCCCCCTCACATTGAAACACTAACAGGCTGTGTCTGTCCCCCCCTTACATTGAAACACTAAAAGACTGTGCCTGCCCCCCCCCTCACATTGAAACACTAACACGCTGTGACCCCCCCCCCTCACATTGAAACACGAACAGGCTGTGCCTGTCCCCCCCTCACATTGAAACACTAACAGGCTGTGTCTCACCCCTCCCTCATTGAAACACTAACAGGTTGTGTCTGCCCCCCCCACCCTCACACTGAAACACTAACAGGCTGTGTCTGCCCCCCCTCACATTGAAACACTAACATGCTGTGCCTTTCCCCCCCCCTCACATTGAAACCCTAACAGGCTGTGCCTGTCCCCCCGCCCCACATTGAAACACTAACAGGCTGTGCCTGTCGCCCCCCTCACATTGAAACACTAACAGGCTGTGTCTGTCCCCTCCCACTCACATTGAAACACCAACAGGCTGTGCCTGTCCCCCCCACACATTGAAACACGAACAGGCTGTGCCTGCCCCCCCCCCCTCACATTGAATCACTAACAGGCTGTGTCTGTCCCCTCCCCCTCACATTGAAACACTAACAGGCTGTGCCTGTTCCCCCCCCCCCACACATTGAAACACTAACAGGCTGTGCCTGCCCCCCCTCACATTGAAACGCTAACAGGCTGTGCCTGTCCCCCCCGTCACATTGAAACACTAACAGGCTGTGCCTGTCCCCTCCCCCCCCATTGAAACACTAACAGGCTGTGCCTGCCCCCCCTCACATTGAAACGCTAACAGGCTGTGCCTGTCCCCTCCCCCCCCATTGAAATACTAACAGGCTGTGTATGTCCCCCCCTCCCCCCACATTGAAACACTAACAGGCTGTGCCTTTCCCCCCCCCCCCCTCATTGAAACACTAACAGGCTGTGTCTGTCCCCTCCCTCATTGATACACTAACAGGTTGTGTCTGCCCCCCCTCACACTGAAACACTAACAGCATGTGCCTGTCCCCCCCTCACATTGAAACACTAACAGGCTGTGCCTGTCCCCCCTCACATTGAAACACTAACAGGCTGTGGCTGTCCCCCCCTCACACTGAAACACTAACAGGATGTGCCTGTCCCCCCCTCACATTGAAACACTAACAGGCTGTGCCTGTCCCCCCTCACATTGAAACACTAACAGGCTGTGCCTGTCCCCCCCTCACATTGAAACACTTACAGGCTGTGCCTGTCCCCCACTCTCACATTGAAACATTAACAGGCTTAGTCTGCCCCCCTTCATTGAAACACTAACAGGCTGTGCCTGTTTCCCCCCCGCTCACATTGTAACACTAACAGGCTGTGCCTGCCCCCCCCTCACATTGAAACGCTAACAATCTGTGTCTGTCCCCTCCCCCTCACATTGAAACACGAACAGGCTGTACCTGTCCCCCCCCCCACACATTGATACACTAACAGGCTGTCTCTGCCCCCCCTCACATTGAAACACTAACATGCTGTGCCTTTCCCCCCCCCCCTCACATTGAAACACTAACAGGCTGTGCCTGTCCCCCTCACATTGAAACACTAACAGGCTGTGCCTGTCCCCCTCACATTGAAACACTAACAGGCTGTGCCTGTCCACCCCCCCCCACACATTGATACACTAACAGGCTGTCTCTGCCCCCCCTCACATTGAAACACTAACATGCTGTGCCTTTCCCCCCCCCCTCACATTGAAACACTAACAGGCTGTGCCTGTCCCCCTCACATTGAAACACTAACAGGCTGTGCCTGTCCCCCTCACATTGAAACACTAACAGGCTGTGTCTGTCCCCCTGTGTCTAATCTTCCACCTCCAGCAGCTTCAACAGGCTGTGTCTGTCCCCCCTCACATTGAAACACTAACAGGCTGTTTCTGCCCCCCCCCCCATTGAAACACTAACAGACTGTGTCTGTCCCCCCCTCACATTGAAACAATAACAGGCTGTTTTGCTCCCCCCCCATTGAAACACTAACAGGCTGTGTCTGTCCCCCTCCACATTGAAACACTAACAGGCTGTGCCTGTCCCCTCCCCCCTCACATTGAAACACTAACAGGTTGTGTCTGTCCCCCCCTCACATTGAAACGCTAACAGGCTGTGCCTGCCCCCCCCTCACATTGAAACACTAACAGGCTGTTTCTGTCCCCCTCCACATTGAAACGCTAACAGGCTGTGCCTGTCACGTCCCCCCCCCATTGAATCACTAACAGGCTGTGCCTGTCCCCCCCCTCATTGAAACACTAACAGGCTGTGTCTTTCCCCCCCTCCCCCTCTCATTGAAACACTAACAGGCTGTGTCTGTCCCCTCCCTCATTGAAACACTAACAGGTTGTGTCTGCCCCCCCCACCCTCACATTGAAACACTAACTGGATGTGCCTGTCCCCCCCCCGCTCACATTGAAACACTAACAGGCTGTACCTGTCCACCCCTCATATTGAAACGCTAACAATCTGTGTCTGTCCCCTCCCCCTCACATTGAAACACGAACAGGCTGTGCCTGCCCCTCCCTCATTGAAACACTAACAGGTTGTGTCTGCCCCCCCCACCCTCACACTGAAACACTAACAGGATGTGCCTGTCCCCCCCCCCACACATTGATACACTAACAGGCTGTGCCTGTCCCCCCGCCCCACATTGAAACACTAACAGGCTGTGCCTGTCGCCCCCCTCACATTGGAACGCTAACAGTCTGTGTCTGCCCCCCCTTCACAATGAAGCACTAACAGGCTGTGCCTGTCCCCCCCCCCTCACATTGAAACACTAACAGACTGTTCCTGTCCCCCCCTCACATTGAAACACTAACAGGCTGTGTCTGTCCCCTCCCCCTCACATTGAATCACTAACAGGCTGTGTCTGTCCCCTCCCCCTCACATTGAAACACCAACAGGCTGTGCCTGTCCCCCCCACACATTGAAACACGAACAGGCTGTGCCTGCCCCCCCCTCACATTGAAACACTAACAGGCTGTGTCTGTCCCCTCCCCCTCACATTGAAACACTAACAGGCTGTGCCTGTTTCCCCCCCCCCCCCCACATTGAAACACTAACAGGCTGTGCCTGCCCCCCCTCACATTGAAACGCTAACAGGCTGTGCCTGTCCCCCCCCCCCCGTCACATTGAAACACTAACAGGCTGTGCCTGTCCCCTCCCCCCCCCCATTGAAATACTAACAGGCTGTGTATGTCCCCCCCTCCCCCCACATTTAAACACTAACAGGCTGTGCCTGCCCCCCCCTCACATTGAAACACTAACAGGCCGTGCCTGCCCCCCCTCACATTGAAACGCTAACAGGCTGTGCCTGTCCCCCCCTCCCCCCACATTTAAACACTAACAGGCTGTGGCTTTCCCCCCCCCCTCATTGAAACACTAACAGGCTGTGTCTGTCACCCCTCCCCCTCTCATTGAAACACTAACAGGCTGTGTCTGTCCCCTCCCTCATTGATACACTAACAGGTTGTGTCTGCCCCCCCCCCCTCACACTGAAACCCTAACAGGATGTGCCTGTCCCCCCCCACATTGAAACACTAACAGGATGTGCCTGTCCCCCCTCACATTGAAACACAACAGGCTGTGTCCCCCCCCCTCACATTGAAACACTAACAGGCTGTGCCTGTCCCCCCTCACATTGAAACACTAACAGGATGTGCCTGTCCCCCCTCACATTGAAACACTAACAGGCTGTGCCTGCCCCCCCTCACATTGAAACACTAACAGGCTGTGTCTGCCCCCCCCCCTCACATTGAAGCACTAACTGGCTGTGCCTGTCCCCCCGCCCCACATTGAAACACTAACAGGCTGTGCCTGTCCCCCCGCCCCACATTGAAACACTAACAGGCTGTACCTGTCCACCCCTCACATTGAAACGCTAACAATCTGTGTCTGTCCCCTCCCCCTCACATTGAAACACGAACAGGCTGTGCCTGTCCCCCCCTCACATTGAAACACGAACAGGCTGTGCCTGTCCCCCCCCCCACACATTGATACACTAACAGGCTGTGTCTGCCCCCCTCACATTGAAACACTAACATGCTGTGCCTGTCCCCCCCCCTCACATTGAAACACTAACAGGCTGTGTCTGTCCCCCCCCTCCCCCTCACATTGATACACTAACAGGCTGTGCCTGTCCCCCTCACATTGAAACACTAACAGGCTGTGTCTGTCCCCCTGTGTCTAATCTTCCACCTCCAGCAGCTTCAACAGGCTGTGTCTGTCCCCCCTCACATTGAAACACTAACAGGCTGTGTCTGCCCCCCCCCATTGAAACACTAACAGACTGTGTCTGTCCCCCCCTCACATTGAAACAATAACAGGCTGTTTTGCCCCCCCCCCCATTGAAACACTAACAGGCTGTGTCTGTCCCCCCCCTCCACATTGAAACACTAACAGGCTGTGTCTGCCCCCCTCTCACATTGAAACACTAACAGGCTGTGCCTGCCCCCCTCACATTGAAACAATAACAGGCTGTTTTGCCCCCCCCCATTGAAACACTAACAGGCTGTTTCTGTCCCCCTCTCACATTGAAACACTAACAGGCTGTGCCTGCCCCCCCCTCACATTGAAACAATAACAGGCTGTTTTGCCCCCCCCATTGAAACACTAACAGGCTGTGTCTTTCCCCCCCTCCCCCTCTCATTGAAACACTAACAGGCTGTGTCTGTCCCCTCCCTCATTGAAACACTAACAGGTTGTGTCTGTCCCCCGCCCTCACATTGAAACACTAACTGGATGTGCCTGTCCCCCCCCCCCTCACATTGAAACACTAACAGGCTGTGTCTGTCCCCCCCCCCGCTCACATTGAAACACTAACAGGCTGTACCTGCCCCCCCACTCATATTGAAACGCTAAGTCTGTGTCTGCCCCCCCCTCACATTGAAACACTAACAGGCTGTGCCTGTCCCCCCCCCTTCACAATGAAGCACTAACACGCTGTGTCCCTCCCCCATCACATTGAAACACTAACTGGCTGTGCCTGTCCCCCCCCTCACATTGAAACACTAACAGGCTGTTCCTGTCCCCCCCTCACATTGAAACACTAACAGGCCGTGTCTGTCCCCTCCCCCTCACATTGAATCACTAACAGGCTGTGTCTGTCCCCTCCCCCTCACATTGAAACACCAACAGGCTGTGCCTGTTCCCCCCCACACATTGAAACACGAACAGGCTGTGCCTGCCCCCCCCCCCTCACATTGAATCACTAACAGGCTGTGTCTGTCCCCTCCCCCTCACATTGAAACACCAACAGGCTGTGCCTGTCCCCCCCCCACACATTGAAACGCTAACAGGCTGTGCCTGTCCCCTCCCCCCCCCCCCCCATTGAAATACTAACAGGCTGTGTCTGTCACCCCTCCCCCTCTCATTGAAACACTAACAGGCTGTGTCTGTCCCCTCCCTCATTGATACACTAACAGGTTGTGTCTGCCCCCCCCCTCACACTGAAACACTAACAGGATGTGCCTGTCCCCCCTCACATTGAAACACTAACAGGCTGTGCCTGTCCCCCCTCACATTGAAACGATAACAGGATGTGCCTGTCCCCCCTCACATTGAAACACTAACAGGCTGTGCCTGTCACCCGCTCACATTGAAACATTAACAGGCTTAGTCTGCCCCCCTTCATTGAAACACTAACAGGCTGAGCCTGTTTCCCCCCCGCTCACATTGTAACACTAACAGGCTGTGCCTGCCCCCCCCCTCACATTGAAACACTAACAGGCTGTGTCTGCCACCCCCCTCACTCAAATTGAAACACTAACAGGCTGTGCCTGTCCCCCCCTCACATTGAAACACTTACAGGCTGTGCCTGACCCCCACTCTCACATTGAAACATTAACAGGCTTAGTCTGCCCCCCTTCATTGAAACACTAACAGGCTGTGCCTGTTTCCCCCCCGCTCACATTGTAACACTAACAGGCTGTGCCTGCCCCCCCCTCACATTGAAACACTAACTGGCTGTGCCTGTCCCCCCGCCCCACATTGAAACACTAACAGGCTGTGCCTGTCCCCCCGCCCCACATTGAAACACTAACAGGCTGTACCTGTCCACCCCTCACATTGAAACACTAACAGGCTGTGTCTGCCCCCCCTCACATTGAAACACTAACATGCTGTGCCTTTCCCCCCCCCCTCACATTGAAACACTAACAGGCTGTGTCTGTCCCCCCCCCTCCCATTGAAACACTAACAGGCTGAGTATGTCCCCTCCCTCATTGAAACACTAACAGGTTGTGTCTGTCCCCCCCCCTCACATTGAAACACTAACATGCTGTGCCTTTCCCCCCCCCCTCACATTGAAACACTAACAGGCTGTGTCTGTCCTCCCCCCTCCCCCTCACATTGAAACACTAACAGGCTGTGTCTGTCCCCTCCCTCATTGAAACACTAACAGGCTGTGCCTGTCCCCCTGTGTCTAATCTTCCACCTCCAGCAGCTTCAACAGGCTGTGTCTGTCCCCCCTCACATTGAAACACTAACAGGCTGTGTCTGCCCCCCTCTCACATTGAAACACTAACAGGCTGTGTCTGTCCCCCCCCTCCACATTGAAACACTAACAGGCTGTGCCTGCCCCCCCTCACATTGAAACGCTAACAGGCTGTGCCTGTCACGTCCCCCCCCCCATTGAATCACTAACAGGCTGTGTATGTCCCCCCTCCCCCCCTCATTGAAAAACTAACAGGTTGTGTCTGTCCTCCCCCCTCACATTGAAACACTAACTGGATGTGCCTGTCCCCCCCCCCTCACATTGAAACACTAACAGGCTGTGTCTGTCCCCCCCCCTCACATTGAAACACTAACAGGCTGTGCCTGTCCCCCCCACACATTGAAACACTAACAGGCTGTACCTGCCCCCCCACTCACATTGAAACGCTAACAGTCTGTGTCTGCCCCCCCCCTCTCACATTGAAGCACTAACAGGCTGTGCCTGTCCCCCCCCCCCCCTCACATTGAAGCACTAACAGGCTGTGTCTGTCCCCCCCCCCCATCACATTGAAACACTAACAGGCTGTGTCTGCCCCCCCACTCACATTGAAACACTAACAGGCTGGGCCTGTCCCCCACTCTCACATTGAAACATTAACAGGCTTAGTCTGCCCACCTTCATTGAAACACTAACAGGCTGTGCCTGTTTCCCCCGCCCCCCGCTCACATTGTAACACTAACAGGCTGTGCCTGCCCCCCCGTCACATGGAAACACTAACAGGCTGTGCCTGTTTCCCCCCCCCCCCCCCCGCTCACATTGTAACACTAACAGGCTGCGCCTGTCCCCCCCTCACATTGAAACGCTAACAATCTGTGTCTGTCCCCTCCCCCTCACATTGAAACACGAACAGGCTGTGTCTGCTCCCCCCTCATATTGAAACACTAACATGCTGTGCCTTCCCCCCCCTCACATTGAAACACTAACAGGCTGTGTCTGTCCCCCCCTCCCCCTCACATTGAAACACTAACAGGCTGTGTCTGTCCCCTCTCTCACATTGAAACCCTAACAGGCTGTGTCTGACCCCCCTCACATTGAAACACTAAAAGACTGTGTCTGTCCCCCCCCCCCCCTCACATTGAAACACGAACAGGCTGTGCCTGCCCCCCCCCTCACATTGAAACACTAACACGCTGTGTCCCTCACCCATCACATTGAAACACTAACTGGCTGT
This sequence comes from Scyliorhinus torazame, assembly GCF_047496885.1. NCBI lineage: Eukaryota > Metazoa > Chordata > Chondrichthyes > Carcharhiniformes > Scyliorhinidae > Scyliorhinus > Scyliorhinus torazame. The sequence continues at coordinate 136,512,378 of NC_092726.1, read as the reverse complement.
GCCTGTCCCCCCGCCCCACATTGAAACACTAACAGGCTGTGCCTGTCCCCCCCTCACATTGGAACGCTAACAGTCTGTGTCTGCCCCCCCCTTCACAATGAAGCACTAACACGCTGTGTCCCTCCCCCATCACATTGAAACACTAACTGGCTGTGCCTGTCCCCCCCCTCACATTGAAACACTAACAGGCTGTTCCTGTCCCTCCCTCACATTGAAACACTAACAGGCTGTGCCTGTGCACCCCCCCTCACATTGAAACACGAACAGGCTGTGCCTTTCCCCCCCCCTCATTGAAACACTAACAGGCTGTTCCTGTCCCCCCCTCACATTGAAACACTAACAGGCTGTGCCTGCCCCCCCCCCTCACATTGAAACACTAACAGGCTGTGTCTGTCCCCTCTCTCACATTGAAACCCTAACAGGCTGTGTCTGACCCCCCTCACATTGAAACACTAAAAGACTGTGCCTGTCCCCCCGCCCCACATTGGAACGCTAACAGTCTGTGTCTGCCCCCCCCTTCACAATGAAGCACTAACAGGCTGTGCCTGTCCCCCCCCTCACATTGAAACACTAACAGGCTGTTCCTGTCCCCCCCTCACATTGAAACACTAACAGGCTGTGCCTGTGCACCCCCCCTCACATTGAAACACGAACAGGCTGTGCCTTTCCCCCCCCCTCATTGAAACACGAACAGGCTGTGTCTGTCACCCCCTCCCCCTCTCATTGAAACACTAACAGTCTGTGTCTGTCCCCTCCCTCATTGAAACACTAACAGGTTATGTCTGTGTCCCCCCCCCTCACATTGATACACTAACAGGATGTGCCTGTCCCCCCTCACATTGAAACACTAACAGGATGTGCCTGTCCCCCCTCACATTGAAACACTAACAGGATGTGCCTGTCCCCCCTCACATTGAAACACTAACAGGCTGTGCCTGTCCCCCCCCCCTCACATTGAAACACTAACAGGCTTAGTCTGCCCCCCCGTCATTGAAACACTAACAGGCTGTGCCTGTCCCCCCCCCTCACATTGAAACACTAACTGGCTGTGCCTGTCCCCCCGCCCCACATTGAAACACTAACAGGCTGTGCCTGCCCCCCCTCACATTGAAACGCTAACAGGCTGTGCCTGTCACGTCCCCGTCCCCCCATTGAATCACTAACAGGCTGTGTATGTCCCCCCTCCCCCCTCATTGAATCACTAACAGGCTGTGCCTGTCCCCCCCCTCATTGAAACACAAACAGGCTGTGTCTTTCCCCCCCTCCCCCCCTCATTGAATCACTAACAGGCTGTGTCTGTCCCCTCCCTCATTGAAACACTAACAGGTTGTGTCTGTCCCCCGCCCTCACATTGAAACTCTAACTGGATGTGCCTGTCCCCGCCCCTCACATTGAAATACTAACAGGCTGTGTCTGCCACCCCCCTCATTGAAACACTAACAACAGGCTGTGCCTGTTTCCCCCCCGCTCACATTGAAACACTAACAGGCTGTGCCAGTCCCCCCCCCCCGTCACATTAAAACACTAACAGGCTGTGCCTGTCCCCCCCTCACATTGAAACACTTACAGGCTGTGCCTATCCCCCCCCCGTCACATTGAAACACTAACAGGCTTAGTCTGCCCCCCCCCGTCATTGAAACACTAACAGGCTGTGCCTGAATCCCCCCGCTTACATTGTAACACTAACAGGCTGTGCCTGTCCCCCACCCTCACATTGAAACACTAACAGGCTGTACCTGTCCACCCCTCACATTGAAACGCTAACAGGCTGTGCCTGTCCCCCCCCTCACATTGAAACACTAACAGGCTGTGCCTGTCCCCCCCCCCACACATTGATACACTAACAGGCTGTGTCTGCCCCCCCCTCACATTGAAACACTAACAGGCTGTGCCTCCCCCCCCTCACATTGAAACACTAACAGGCTGTGCCTCCCCCCCCCTCACATTGAAACACTAACTGGCTGTGTCTGTCCCCCCCTCCTCCTCACATTGAAACACTAACAGGCTGTGTCTGTCCCCCCCTCATTGAAACACTAACAGGCTGTTTCTGACCCCCTCCACATTGAAACACTAACAGGCTGTGTCTGCCCCCCTCTCACATTGAAACACTAACAGGCTGAGCCTGCCCCCCCTCACATTGAAACGCTAACAGGCTGTGCCTGTCACCTCCCTCCCACATTGAATCACTAACAGGCTGTGTATGTCCCCCCTCTCCCCCTCATTGAATCACTAACAGGCTGTGCCTGTCCCCCCCCCCCCCTCATTGAAACACTAATAGGCTGTGTCTGCCCCCCCCCCCCTCACATTGATGCACTAACTGGCTGTGCCTGTCCCCCCGCCCCACATTGAAACACGAACAGGCTGTACCTGTCCACCCCTCACATTGAAACGCTAACAGTCTGTGTCTGCCCCCCCCCTCACATTGAAACACTAACTGGCTGTGTCTGCCCCCCCCCCCTCTCACATTGAAACATTAACAGGCTGTGCCTGTCCCCCCTCACATTGAAACACTTACAGGCTGTGCCTGTCCCCCACTCTCACATTGAAACATTAACAGGCTTAGTCTGCCCACCTTCATTGAAACACTAACAGGCTGTGCCTGCCCCCCCCCCCCCTCACATTGAAACACTAACTGGCTGTGCCTGTCCCCCCGCCTCACATTGAAACACTAACAGGCTGTACCTGTCCACCCCTCACATTGAAACGCTAACAATCTGTGTCTGTCCCCTCCCCCTCACATTGAAACACTAACTGGCTGTGCCTGTCCCCCCGCCCCACATTGAAACACTAACAGGCTGTACCTGTCCCCCCCTCACATTGAAACACTAACAGGCTGTGCCTGTCCCCCCCCCCCACACACATTGATACACTAACAGGCTGTGTCTGCCCCCCCCCCTCACATTGAAACACTAACAGGCTGTGTCTGTCCCCCCTCTCACATTGAAACCCTAACAGGCTGTGTCTGTCCCCCCCTCACATTGAAACACTAAAAGACTGTGCCTGCCCCCCCCCCTCACATTGAAACACTAACAGGCTGTGTCTGCCCCCCCTCACATTGGAACGCTAACAGGCTGTGTCCCTCCCCCCTCACATTGAAACACTAACTGGCTGTGCCTGTCCCCCCGCCTCACATTGAAACGCTAACAGGCTGTGCCTGTCCCCCCCCTCACATTGGAACGCTAACAGTCTGTGTCTGCCCCCCCCCCCTTCACAATGAAGCACTAACAGGCTGTGCCTGTCCCCCCTCACATTGACAACACTAACAGGCAGTGCCTGTCACCCCCGTCACATTGAAACACTAACAGGCTGTCCCTGTCCCCCCCTCACATTGAAACACTAACAGGCTGTGTCTGTCCCCCTCTCACATTGAAACACTAACAGGCTGTGTCTGTCCCCTCCCCCTCACATTGAAACACTAACAGGCTGTGTCTGTCTCCCCCCTCACATTGAAACACGAACAGGCTGTGCCTGTGCACCGCCCCTCACATTGAAACGCTAACAGGCTGTGCCTGTTTCCCCCCCGCTCACATTGAAACACTAACAGGCTGTGCCTGTCCCCCCCCTCACATTGAAGCACTAACTGGCTGTGCCTGTCCCCCCGCCCCACATTGAAACACGAACAGGCTGTACCTGTCCACCCCTCACATTGAAACGCTAACAGTCTGTGTCTGCCCCCCCCCTCACATTGAAACACTAACTGGCTGTGTCTGCCCCCCCCCTCTCACATTGAAACATTAACAGGCTGTGCCTGTCCCCCCTCACATTGAAACACTTACAGGCTGTGCCTGTCCCCCACTCACATTGAAACATTAACAGGCTTAGTCTGCCCACCTTCATTGAAACACTAACAGGCTGTGCCTGCCCCCCCCCCCCTCACATTGAAACACTAACTGGCTGTGCCTGTCCCCCCGCCTCACATTGAAACACTAACAGGCTGTACCTGTCCACCATTCACATTGAAACGCTAACAATCTGTGTCTGTCCCTACCCCCTCACATTGAAACACGAACAGGCTGTGTCTGTCTCCCCCCTCACATTGAAACACTAACAGGCTGTGTCTGTCCCCTCCCCCTCACATTGAAACACCAACAGGCTGTGCCTGTCCCCCCTCACATTTAAACGATAACAGGATGTGCCTGTCCCCCCTCACATTGAAACACTAACAGGCTGTGCCTGTCCCCCACTCTCACATTGAAACACTAACAGGCTGTGCCTGTCCCCCCCCTCACATTGAAACACTTACAGGCTGTGCCTGTCCCCCACTCTCACATTGAAACATTAACAGGCTTAGTCTGCCCCCCTTCATTGAAACACTAACAGGCTGTGCCTGTTTCCCCCCCGCTCACATTGTAACACTAACAGGCTGTGCCTGCCCCCCCCCCTCACATTGAAACACTAACTGGCTGTGCCTGTCCCCCCGCCCCACATTGAAACACTAACAGGCTGTGCCTGTCCCCCCGCCCCACATTGAAACACTAACAGGCTGTACCTGTCCACCCCTCACATTGAAACACTAACAGGATGTGTCTGCCCCCCCTCACATTGAAACACTAACATGCTGTGCCTTTCCCCCCCCCCTCACATTGAAACACTAACAGGCTGTGTCTGTCCCCCCCCTCCCCCTCACATTGAAACACTAACAGGCTGAGTCTGTCCCCTCCCTCATTGAAACACTAACAGGCTGTGTCTGCCCCCCCCCATTGAAACACTAACAGGCTGTTTCTGTCCCCCTCCACATTGAAACACTAACAGGCTGTGTCTGCCCCCCTATCACATTGAAACACTAACAGGCTGTGTCTGTCCCCCCCCTCCACATTGAAACACTAACAGGCTGTGTCTGCCCCCCTCTCACATTGAAACACTAACAGGCTGTGCCTGCCCCCCCTCACATTGAAACGCTAACAGGATGTGCCTGTCACGTCCCCCCCCCATTGAATCACTAACAGGCTGTGTATGTCCCCCTCCCCCCCTCATTGAAACACTAACAGGCTGTGCCTGTCCCCCCCCTCATTGAAAAACTAACAGGTTGTGTCTGTCCTCCCCCCTCACATTGAAACACTAACTGGATGTGCCTGTCCCCCCCCCCCTCACATTGAAACACTAACAGGCTGTGTCTGTCCCCCCCCCCCCCACTCACATTGAAACACTAACAGGCTGTGCCTGTTTCCCCCCCCCCCGCTCACATTGAAACACTAACAGGCTGTGTCTGTCCCCCCCACACATTGAAATGCTAACAGGCTGTGCCTGCCCCCCCCTCACATTGAAACACTAACAGGCTGTGTCTGCCCCCCCCCTCATTGAAACACTAACAGGCTGTGCCTGTTTCCCCCCCGCTCACATTGAAACACTAACAGGCTGTGCCTGTCCCCCCCCCCCCGTCACATTAAAACACTAACAGGCTGTGCCTGTCCCCCCCTCACATTGAAACACTTACAGGCTGTGCCTGTCCCCCCCTCCCGTCACATTGAAACACTAACAGGCTTAGTCTGCCCCCCCCCGTCATTGAAACACTAACAGGCTGTGCCTGAATCCCCCCGCTTACATTGTAACACTAACAGGCTGTGCCTGTCCCCCCCGCCCCACATTGAAACACTAACAGGCTGTACCTGTCCACCCCTCACATTGAAACGCTAACAATCTGTGTCTGTCCCCTCCCCCTCACATTGAAACACTAACAGGCTGTGCCTGTCCCCCCCCTCACATTGAAACACTAACAGGCTGTGCCTGTCCCCCCCCCCACACATTGATACACTAACAGGCTGTGTCTGCCCCCCCCTCACATTGAAACACTAACAGGCTGTGCCTCCCCCCCCTCACATTGAAACACTAACAGGCTGTATCTGTCCCCCCTCCTCCTCACATTGAAACACTAACAGGCTGTGTCTGTCCCCTCCCTCATTGAAACACTAACAGGCTGTGCCTGTCCCCCTGTGTCTAATCTTCCACCTCCAGCAGCTTCAACAGGCTGTGTCTGCCCCCCCCCCATTGAAACAATAACAGGCTGTTCTGCCCCCCCCTCATTGAAACACTAACAGGCTGTTTCTGACCCCCTCCACATTGAAACACTAACTGGCTGTGTCTGTCCCCTCCCTCATTGAAACACTAACAGGCTGTGCCTGTCCCACTGTGTCTAATCTTCCACCTCCAGCAGCTTCAACAGGCTGTGTCTGTCCCCCCTCACATTGAAACACTAACAGGCTGTGTCTGCCCCCCCCCCCCATTGAAACACTAACAGACTGTGTCTGTCCCCCCCTCACAGTGAAACAATAACAGGCTGTTCTGCCCCCCCCTCATTGAAACACTAACAGGCTGTTTCTGACCCCCTCCACATTGAAACACTAACAGGCTGTGTCTGCCCCCCTCTCACATTGAAACACTAACAGGCTGAGCCTGCCCCCCCTCACATTGAAACGCTAACAGGCTGTGCCTGTCACCTCCCTCCCTCATTGAATCACTAACAGGCTGTGCCTGTCCCCCCCCCCCTCATTGAAACACTAATAGGCTGTGTCGGTCCCCCCCCCACTCACATTGAAACACTAACAGGCTGTGCCTGTCCCCCCCACACATTGAAATACTAACAGGCTGTGTCTTTCCCCCCCCTCCCCCTCTCATTGAAACACTAACAGGCTGTGTCTGTCCCCTCCCTCATTGAAACACTAACAGGTTGTGGCTGTCCCCCGCCCTCACATTGAAACACTAACTGGATGTGCCAGTCCCCGCCTCTCACATTGAAACACTAACAGGCTGTGTCTGTCCCCCCCCACTCACATTGAAACACTAACAGGCTGTGCTTGCCCACCCACCTCACATTGAAACACTAACAGGCTGTGTCTGCCCCCCCCCCTCATTGAAACACTAACAGGCTGTGCCTGTTTCCCCCCCCGCTCACATTGAAACACTAACAGGCTGTGCCTGCCCCCCCCCCCCCCGTCACATTGAAACACTAACAGGCTGTGTCTGCCCCCCCCACTCACATTGAAACACTAACAGGCTGTGCCTTTCCCCCCGCCCCACATTGAAACACTAACAGGCTGTGTCTGCCCCCCCTCACATTGAAACACTAACATGCTGTGCCTTTCCCCCCCCCCTCACATTGAAACCCTAACAGGCTGTGCCTGTCCCCCCGCCCCACATTGAAACACTAACAGGCTGTGCCTGTCGCCCCCCTCACATTGGAACGCTAACAGTCTGTGTCTGCCCCCCCTTCACAATGAAGCACTAACAGGCTGTGCCTGTCCCCCCCCCCTCACATTGAAACACTAACAGACTGTTCCTGTCCCCCTCTCACATTGAAACACTAACAGGCTGTGTCTGTCCCCTCCCCCTCACATTGAATCACTAACAGGCTGTGCCTGCCCCCCCTCACATTGAAACGCTAACAGGCTGTGCCTGTCCCCCCCCCCGTCACATTGAAACACTAACAGGCTGTGCCTGTCCCCTCCCCCCCCCATTGAAATACTAACAGGCTGTGTATGTCCCCCCCTCCCCCCACATTGAAACACTAACAGGCTGTGCCTGCCCCCCCTCACATTGAAACACTAACAGGCTGTGCCTGCCCCCCCTCACATTGAAACGCTAACAGGCTGTGCCTGTCCCCCCCTCCCCCCACATTTAAACACTAACAGGCTGTGCCTTTCCCCCCCCCTCATTGAAACACTAACAGGCTGTGTCTGTCACCCCTCCCCCTCTCATTGAAACACTAACAGGCTGTGTCTGTCCCCTCCCTCATTGATACACTAACAGGTTGTGTCTGCCCCCCCCTCACACTGAAACACTAACAGGATGTGCCTGTCCCCCCCTCACATTGAAACACTAACAGGCTGTGCCTGTCCCCCCTCACATTGAAACACTAACAGGATGTGCCTGTCCCCCCTCACATTGAAACACTAACAGGCTGTGTCTGTCCCCCCCTCACATTGAAACACTAACAGGCTGTGTCTGCCCCCCTTCATTGAAACACTAACAGGCTGTGCCTGTTTCCCCCCCCGCTCACATTGTAACACTAACAGGCTGTGCCTGCCCCCCCTCACATTGAAACACTAACAGGCTGTGTCTGCCCCCCCCCCTCACATTGAAGCACTAACTGGCTGTGCCTGTCCCCCCGCCCCACATTGAAACACTAACAGGCTGTACCTGTCCACCCCTCACATTGAAACGCTAACAATCTGTGTCTGTCCCCTCCCCCTCACATTGAAACACGAACAGGCTGTGCCTGTCCCCCCCTCACATTGAAACACTAACAGGCTGTGCCTGTCCCCCCCCCCCCCCACACATTGATACACTAACAGGCTGTGTCTGCCCCCCCTTACATTGAAACACTAACATGCTGTGCCTTTCCCCCCCCCCCCTCACATTGAAACACTAACAGGCTGTGTCTGTCCCCCCCCTCCCCCTCACATTGATACACTAACAGGCTGTGTCTGTCCCCTCCCTCATTGAAACACTAACAGGCTGTGCCTGTACCCCTCACATTGAAACACTAACAGACTGTGTCTGTCCCCCCCTCACATTGAAACAATAACAGGCTGTTTTGCCCCCCCCCCCATTGAAACACTAACAGGCTGTGTCTGTCCCCCCCCTCCACATTGAAACACTAACAGGCTGTGTCTGCCCCCCTCTCACATTGAAACACTAACAGGCTGTGCCTGCCCCCCTCACATTGAAACAATAACAGGCTGTTTTGCCCCCCCCCCATTGAAACACTAACAGGCTGTTTCTGTCCCCCTCTCACATTGAAACACTAACAGGCTGTGCCTGCCCCCCCCTCACATTGAAACAATAACAGGCTGTTTTGCCCCCCCCATTGAAACACTAACAGGCTGTTTCTGTCCCCCTCCACATTGAAACGCTAACAGGCTGTGCCTGTCACGTCCCCCCCCCCCATTGAATCACTAACAGGCTGTGCCTGTCCCCCCCTCATTGAAACACTAACAGGCTGTGTCTTTCCCCCCCTCCCCCTCTCATTGAAACACTAACAGGCTGTGTCTGTCCCCTCCCTCATTGAAACACTAACAGGTTGTGTCTGTCCCCCGCCCTCACATTGAAACACTAACTGGATGTGCCTGCCCCCCCCCCCTCACATTGAAACACTAACAGGCTGTGTCTGTCCCCCCCCCCACTCACATTGAAACACTAACAGGCTGTGCCTGTCCCCCCCACACATTGAAATACTATCAGGCTGTGCCTGCCCCCCCCTCACATTGAAACACTAACAGGCTGTGTCTGCCCCCCCCCCCCTCATTGAAACACTAACAGGCTGTGCCTGTTTCCCCCCCCCGCTCACATTGAAACACTAACAGGCTGTACCTGCCCCCCCACTCACATTGAAACGCTAACAGTCTGTGTCTGCCCCCCCCTCACATTGAAACACTAACAGGCTGTGCCTCTCCCCCCCCCCTCACATTGTAACACTAACAGGCTGTGACCCTCCCCCCTCACATTGTAACACTAACTGGCTGTGCCTGTCCCCCCCTCACATTGACAACACTAACAGGCTGTGCCTGTCACCCCCGTCACATTGAAACACTAACAGACTGTTCCTGTCCCCCCCTCACATTGAAACACTAACAGGCTGTGTTTGTCCCCTCCGCCTCACATTGAATCACTAACAGGCTGTGTCTGTCCCCTCCACCTCACATTGAAACACCAACAGGCTGTGCCTGTTCCCCCCCACACATTGAAACACGAACAGGCTGTGCCTGCCCCCCCCCCTCACATTGAATCACTAACAGGCTGTGTCTGTCCCCTCCCCCTCACATTGAAACACCAACAGGCTGTGCCTGTCCCCCCCCCACACATTGAAACGCTAACAGGCTGTGCCTGTCCCCTCCCCCCCCCCCCCATTGAAATACTAACAGGCTGTGTCTGTCACCCCTCCCCCTCTCATTGAAACACTAACAGGCTGTGTCTGTCCCCTCCCTCATTGATACACTAACAGGTTGTGTCTGCCCCCCCCCTCACACTGAAACACTAACAGGATGTGCCTGTCCCCCCTCACATTGAAACACTAACAGGCTGTGCCTGTCCCCCCTCACATTGAAACGATAACAGGATGTGCCTGTCCCCCCTCACATTGAAACACTAACAGGCTGTGCCTGTCCCCCCCTCACATTGAAACATTAACAGGCTTAGTCTGCCCCCCTTCATTGAAACACTAACAGGCTGTGCCTGTTTCCCCCCCGCTCACATTGTAACACTAACAGGCTGTGCCTGCCCCCCCCCTCACATTGAAACACTAACAGGCTGTGTCTGCCACCCCCCTCACTCAAATTGAAACACTAACAGGCTGTTCCTGTCCCCCCCTCACATTGAAACACTTACAGGCTGTGCCTGTCCCCCACTCTCACATTGAAACATTAACAGGCTTAGTCTGCCCCCCTTCATTGAAACACTAACAGGCTGTGCCTGTTTCCCCCCCGCTCACATTGTAACACTAACAGGCTGTGCCTGCCCCCCCCTCACATTGAAACACTAACTGGCTGTGCCTGTCCCCCCGCCCCACATTGAAACACTAACAGGCTGTGCCTGTCCCCCCGCCCCACATTGAAACACTAACAGGCTGTACCTGTCCACCCCTCACATTGAAACACTAACAGGCTGTGTCTGCCCCCCCTCACATTGAAACACTAACATACTGTGCCTTTCCCCCCCCCCCTCACATTGAAACACTAACAGGCTGTGTCTGTCCCCCCCCTCCCCCTCACATTGAAACACTAACAGGCTGAGTCTGTCCCCTCCCTCATTGAAACACTAACAGGCTGTGTCTGTCCCCCCCCCCTCACATTGAAACACTAACATGCTGTGCCTTTCCCCCCCCCCCCTCACATTTAAACACTAACAGGCTGTGTCTGTCCCGCCCCCTCCCCCTCACATTGAAACACTAACAGGCTGTGTCTGTCCCCTCCCTCATTGAAACACTAACAGGCTGTGCCTGTCCCCCTGTGTCTAATCTTCCACCTCCAGCAGCTTCAACAGGCTGTGTCTGTCCCCCCCTCACATTGAAACACTAACAGGCTGTGCCTGTCCCCCCCCGCACACATTGAAACACTAACAGGCTGTGTCTGCCCCCCCCCCTCACATTGAAGCACTAACAGGCTGTGCCTGTCCCCCCCCCCCCATCACATTGAAACACTAACAGGCTGTGTCTGCCCCCCACTCACATTGAAACATTAACAGGCTTAGTCTGCCCACCTTCATTGAAACACTAACAGGCTGTGCCTGTTTCCCCCCCCCCCCCCGCTCACATTGTAACACTAACAGGCTGTGCCTGCCCCCCCGTCACATGGAAACACTAACAGGCTGTGCCTGTTCCCCCCCCCCCCCCCGCTCACATTGTAACACTAACAGGCTGTGCCTGTCCCCCCCTCACATTGAAACGCTAACAATCTGTGTCTGTCCCCTCCCCCTCACATTGAAACACAAACAGGCTGTGCCTGTCCCCCCCTCACATTGAAACACTAACAGGCTGTGCCTGTCCCCCCCCGCACACATTGATACACTAAGAGGCTGTGTCTGCTCCCCCCTCATATTGAAACACTAACATGCTGTGCCTTCCCCCCCCTCACATTGAAACACTAACAGGCTGTGTCTGTCCCCCCCTCCCCCTCACATTGAAACACTAACAGGCTGTGTCTGTCCCCTCTCTCACATTGAAACCCTAACAGGCTGTGTCTGAGCCCCCTCACATTGAAACACTAAAAGACTGTGCCTGTCCCCCCGCCCCACATTGGAACGCTAACAGTCTGTGTCTGCCCCCCCCTTCACAATGAAGCACTAACAGGCTGTGCCTGTCCCCCCCCTCACATTGAAACACTAACAGGCTGTTCCTGTCCCCCCCTCACATTGAAACACTAACAGGCTGTGCCTGTGCACCCCCCCTCACATTGAAACACGAACAGGCTGTGCCTTTTCCCCCCCCCTCATTGAAACACGAACAGGCTGTGTCTGTCACCCCCTCCCCCTCTCATTGAAACACTAACAGTCTGTGTCTGTCCCCTCCCTCATTGAAACACTAACAGGTTATGTCTGTGTCCCCCGTCATTGAAACACTAACAGGATGTGCCTGTCCCCCCTCACATTGAAACACTAACAGGCTGTGTCTGTCCCCCCGCCCCACATTGAAACACTAACAGGCTGTGCCTGCCCCCCCTCACATTGAAACGCTAACAGGCTGTGCCTGTCACGTCCCCGTCCCCCCATTGAATCACTAACAGGCTGTGTATGTCCCCCCTCCCCCCTCATTGAATCACTAACAGGCTGTGCCTGTCCCCCCCCTCATTGAAACACTAACAGGCTGTGTCTTTCCCCCCCTCATTGAAACACTAACAGGCTGTGTCTGTCCCCTCCCTCATTGAAACACTAACAGGTTGTGTCTGTCCCCCGCCCTCACATTGAAACTAACTGGATGTGCCTGTCCCCGCCCCTCACATTGAAATACTAACAGGCTGTGTCTGCCACCCCCCCCCCCGTCACATTAAAACACTAACAGGCTGTGCCTGTCCCCCCCTCACATTGAAACACTTACAGGCTTAGTCTGCCCCCCCCCGTCATTGAAACACTAACAGGCTGTACCTGTCCACCCCTCACATTGAAACGCTAACAATCTGTGTCTGTCCCCTCCCCCTCACATTGAAACACTAACAGGCTGTGCCTGTCCCCCCCCTCACATTGAAATACTAACAGGCTGTGCCTGTCCCCCCCCCCCACACATTGATACACTAACAGGCTGTGTCTGCCCCCCCCTCACATTGAAACACTAACAGGCTGTGCCTCCCCCCCCCTCACATTGAAACACTAACAGGCTGTGTCTGTCCCCCCCTCCTCCTCACATTGAAACACTAACAGGCTGTGTCTGTCCCCTCCCTCATTGAAACACTAACAGGCTGTGCCTGTCCCCCCCTCACAGTGAAACAATAACAGGCTGTTCTGCCCCCCCCCTCATTGAAACACTAACAGGCTGTTTCTGACCCCCTCCACATTGAAACACTAACAGGCTGTGTCTGCCCCCCTCTCACATTGAAACACTAACAGGCTGAGCCTGCCCCCCCTCACATTGAAACGCTAACAGGCTGTGCCTGTCACCTCCCTCCCCCATTGAATCACTAACAGGCTGTGTATGTCCCCCCTCTCCCCCTCATTGAATCACTAACAGGCTGTGCCTGTCCCCCCCCCCCCTCATTGAAACACTAATAGGCTGTGTCTGCCCCCCCCCCCCCACTCACATTGAAACACTAACAGGCTGTGTCTGTCCCCTCCCTCATTGAAACACTAACAGGCTGTGCCTGCCCCCCCCCTCACATTGAAACACTAACAGGCTGTACTTGTCCGCCCCTCACATTGAAACGCTAACAATCTGTGTCTGTCCCTACCCCCTCACATTGAAACACGAACAGGCTGTGTCTGCCCCCCCCCCCTCACATTGAAACACTAACTGGCTGTGCCTGTCCCCCCGCCCCACATTGAAACACTAACAGGCTGTGCCTGTCCCCCCCACACACTGAAATACTAACAGGCTGTGTCTTTCCCCCCCTCCCCCTCTCATTGAAACACTAACAGGCTGTGTCTGCCCCCCCCCCCCCTCACATTGAAACACTAACAGGCTGTGTCTGTCCCCCCCCACTCACATTGAAACACTAACAGGCTGTGCCTGTCCCCCCCTCACATTGAAGCACTAACTGGCTGTGCCTGTCCCCCCGCCCCACATTGAAACACTAACAGGCTGTACCTGTCCACCCCTCACATTGAAACGCTAACAGTCTGTGTCTGCCCCCCCCCTCACATTGAAACACTAACTGGCTGTGTCTGCCCCCCCCCTCTCACATTGAAACATTAACAGGCTGTGCCTGTCCCCCCTCACATTGAAACACTAACAGGCTGTGTCTGTCCCCCCCCCACTCACATTGAAACACTAACAGCCTGTGCCTGTCCCCCCCTCACATTGAAACACTTACAGGCTGTGCCAGTCCCCCAGTCTCACATTGAAACATTAACAGGCTTAGTCTGCCCACCTTCATTGAAACACTAACAGGCTGTGCCTGCCCCCCCCTCACATTGAAACACTAACTGGCTGTGCCTGTCCCCCCGCCTCACATTGAAACACTAACAGGCTGTACTTGTCCGCCCCTCACATTGAAACGCTAACAATCTGTGTCTGTCCCTACCCCCTCACATTGAAACACGAACAGGCTGTGTCTGCCCCCCCCCCCTCACATTGAAACACTAACTGGCTGTGCCTGTCCCCCCGCCCCACATTGAAACACTAACAGGCTGTACCTGTCCCCCCCTCACATTGAAACACTAACAGGCTGTGCCTGTCCCCCCCCCCCCACACACATTGATACACTAACAGGCTGTGTCTGCCCCCCCCCCTCACATTGAAACACTAACATGCTGTGCCTCCCCCCCCCCCCCTCACATTGAAACACTAACAGGCTGTGCCTGTCCCCCCGCCTCACATTGAAACGCTAACAGGCTGTGTCTGTCCCCCCCTCACATTGAAACACTAAAAGACTGTGCCTGCCCCCCCCCTCACATTGAAACACTAACAGGCTGTGTCTGCCCCCCCTCACATTGGAACGCTAACAGGCTGTGTCTGTCCCCCTCTCACATTGAAACACTAACAGGCTGTGTCTGTCCCCTCCCCCTCACATTGAATCACTGACAGGCTGTGTCTGTCTCCCCCCTCACATTGAAACACTAACAGGCTGTATCTGTCCCCCCCCCTCACATTGAAACAAAAACAGGCTGTGCCTGTCCCCCCCCACACTTTGAAACACGAACAGGCTGTGCCTGCCCCCCCCCCTCACATTGAAACGCTAACAGGCTGTGCCTGTCCCCTCCTCGAATCACTAACAGGCTGTGTCTGTCACCCCCTCCCCCTCTCATTGAAACACTAACAGGCTGTGCCTTCCCCCCCCTCATTGAAACACGAACAGGCTGTGTCTGTCACCCCCTCCCCCTCTCATTGAAACACTAACAATCTGTGTCTGTCCCCTCCCTCATTGAAACACTAACAGGTTATGTCTGTGTCCCCCCCCTCACATTGAAACATTAACAGGCTTAGTCTGCCCCCCTTCATTGAAACACTAACAGGCTGTGCCTGTTTCCCCCCCGCTCACATTGTAACACTAACAGGCTGTGCCTGCCCCCCCCCTCACATTGAAACACTAACAGGCTGTTCCTGTCCCCCCCTCACATTGAAACACTTACAGGCTGTGCCTGTCCCCCACTCTCACATTGAAACATTAACAGGCTTAGTCTGCCCCCCTTCATTGAAACACTAACAGGCTGTGCCTGTTTCCCCCCCGCTCACATTGTAACACTAACAGGCTGTGCCTGCCCCCCCCTCACATTGTAACACTAACAGGCTGTGCCTGCCCCCCCCTCACATTGAAACACTAACAGGCTGTGCCTGTCCCCCCGCCCCACATTGAAACACTAACAGGCTGTACCTGTCCACCCCTCACATTGAAACACTAACAGGCTGTGTCTGCCCCCCCTCACATTGAAACACTAACATACTGTGCCTTTCCCCCCCCCCTCACATTGAAACACTAACAGGCTGTGTCTGTCCCCCCCCTCCCCCTCACATTGAAACACTAACAGGCTGTGCCTGTCCCCCCCCCTCACATTGAAACACTAACAGGCTGTGCCTGTCCCCAACTCTCAAATTGAAACATTAACAGGCTTAGTCTGCCCACCTTCATTGAAACACTAACAGGCTGTGCCTGTTTCCCCCCCCCCCGCTCACATTGTAACACTAACTGTCTGTGCCTGTCCCCCCGCCCCACATTGAAACACTAACATGCTGTGCCTTTCCCCCCCCCCTCACATTGAAACCCTAACAGGCTGTGCCTGTCCCCCCGCCCCACATTGAAACACTAACAGGCTGTGTCTGCCCCCCCTCACATTGAAACACTAACATGCTGTGCCTTTCCCCCCCCCCTCACATTGAAACCCTAACAGGCTGTGCCTGTCCCCCCGCCCCACATTGAAACACTAACAGGCTGTGCCTGTCGCCCCCCTCACATTGGAACGCTAACAGTCTGTGTCTGCCCCCCCTTCACAATGAAGCACTAACAGGCTGTGCCTGTCCCCCCCCCCCTCACATTGAAACACTAACAGACTGTTCCTGTCCCCCTCTCACATTGAAACGCTAACAGGCTGTGCCTGTCCCCCCCTCCCCCCACATTTAAACACTAACAGACTGTGCCTTTCCCCCCCCCTCATTGAAACACTAACAGGCTGTGTCTGTCACCCCTCCCCCTCTCATTGAAACACTAACAGGCTGTGTCTGTCCCCTCCCTCATTGATACACTAACAGGTTGTGTCTGCCCCCCCCCCTCACACTGAAACACTAACAGGATGTGCCTGTCCCCCCCTCACATTGAAACACTAACAGGCTGTGCCTGTCCCCCCCCACATTGAAACACTAACATGCTGTGCCTTTCCCCCCCCCCCTCACATTGAAACCCTAACAGGCTGTGCCTGTCCCCCCGCCCCACATTGAAACACTAACAGGCTGTGTCTGCCCCCCCTCACATTGAAACACTAACATGCTGTGCCTTTCCCCCCCCCCCCTCACATTGAAACCCTAACAGGCTGTGCCTGTCCCCCCGCCCCACATTGAAACACTAACAGGCTGTGCCTGTCGCCCCCCTCACATTGGAACGCTAACAGTCTGTGTCTGCCCCCCCTTCACAATGAAGCACTAACAGGCTGTGCCTGTCCCCCCCCCCTCACATTGAAACACTAACAGGCTGTGTCTGTCCCCTCCCCCTCACATTGAATCACTAACAGGCTGTGTCTGTCCCCTCCCCCTCACATTGAAACACCAACAGGCTGTGCCTGTCCCCCCCACACATTGAAACACGAACAAGCTGTGCCTGCTCCCCCCCTCACATTGAAACACTAACAGGCTGTGTCTGTCCCCTCCCCCTCACATTGAAACACTAACAGGCTGTGCCTGTTTCCCCCCCCCCCCCACATTGAAACACTAACAGGCTGTGCCTGCCCCCCCTCACATTGAAACGCTAACAGGCTGTGCCTGTCCCCCCCCCCGTCACATTGAAACACTAACAGGCTGTGCCTGTCCCCTCCCCCCCCATTGAAATACTAACAGGCTGTGTATGTCCCCCCCTCCCCCCACATTGAAACACTAACAGGCTGTGCCTGCCCCCCCTCACATTGAAACACTAACAGGCTGTGCCTGCCCCCCCTCACATTGAAACGCTAACAGGCTGTGCCTGTCCCCCCCTCCCCCCACATTTAAACACTAACAGGCTGTGCCTTTCCCCCCCCCTCATTGAAACACTAACAGGCTGTGTCTGTCACCCCTCCCCCTCTCATTGAAACACTAACAGGCTGTGTCTGTCCCCTCCCTCATTGATACACTAACAGGTTGTGTCTGCCCCCCCCCTCACACTGAAACACTAACAGGATGTGCCTGTCCCCCCCTCACATTGAAACACTAACAGGCTGTGCCTGTCCCCCCTCACATTGAAACACTAACAGGCTGTGTCTGTCCCCCCCTCACATTGAAACACTAACAGGCTGTGTCTGCCCCCCCCCCTCACATTGAAGCACTAACTGGCTGTGCCTGTCCCCCCGCCCCACATTGAAACGCTAACAGGCTGTACCTGTCCACCCCTCACATTGAAACGCTAACAATCTGTGTCTGTCCCCTCCCCCTCACATTGAAACACGAACAGGCTGTGCCTGTCCCCCCCTCACATTGAAACACTAACAGGCTGTGCCTGTCCCCCCCCCCCCACACATTGATACACTAACAGTCTGTGTCTGCCCCCCCTCACATTGAAACACTAACAGGCTGTGCCTGTCCCCCCCCCCCCACACATTGAAACACTAACAGACTGTGTCTGTCCCCCCCCCTCACATTGAAACAATAACAGGCTGTTTTGCCCCCCCCCCCCCCCATTGAAACACTAACAGGCTGTGTCTGTCCCCCCCCCTCCACATTGAAACACTAACAGGCTGTGTCTGCCCCCCTCTCACATTGAAACACTAACAGGCTGTGCCTGCCCCCCTCACATTGAAACAATAACAGGCTGTTTTGCCCCCCCCCCATTGAAACACTAACAGGCTGTTTCTGTCCCCCTCTCACATTGAAACACTAACAGGCTGTGCCTGCCCCCCCCCTCACATTGAAACAATAACAGGCTGTTTTGCCCCCCCCATTGAAACACTAACAGGCTGTTTCTGTCCCCCTCCACATTGAAACGCTAACAGGCTGTGCCTGTCACGTCCCCCCCCCCATTGAATCACTAACAGGCTGTGCCTGTCCCCCCCTCATTGAAACACTAACAGGCTGTGTCTTTCCCCCCCTCCCCCTCTCATTGAAACACTAACAGGCTGTGTCTGTCCCCTCCCTCATTGAAACACTAACAGGTTGTGTCTGTCCCCCGCCCTCACATTGAAACACTAACTGGATGTGCCTGCCCCCCCCCCCCTCACATTGAAACACTAACAGGCTGTGTCTGTCCCCCCCCCCCACTCACATTGAAACACTAACAGGCTGTGCCTGTCCCCCCCACACATTGAAATACTAACAGGCTGTGCCTGCCCCCCCCTCACATTGAAACACTAACAGGCTGTGTCTGCCCCCCCCCCCCTCATTGAAACACTAACAGGCTGTGCCTGTTTCCCCCCCCCGCTCACATTGAAACACTAACAGGCTGTACCTGCCCCCCCACTCACATTGAAACGCTAACAGTCTGTGTCTGCCCCCCCCTCACATTGAAACACTAACAGGCTGTGCCTGTCCCCCCCCCCTCACATTGTAACACTAACAGGCTGTGACCCTCCCCCCTCACATTGTAACACTAACTGGCTGTGCCTGTCCCCCCCTCACATTGAAACACTAACAGACTGTTCCTGTCCCCCCCTCACATTGAAACACTAACAGGCTGTGTTTGTCCCCCCCCCCTCACATTGAAACACGAACAGGCTGTGCCTGTCCCCCCCTTATATTGAAACACTAACAGGCTGTGTCTCTCCCCTCCCTCATTGAAACACTAACAGGTTGTGTCTGCCCCCCCCACCCTCACACTGAAACACTAACAGGCTGTGCCTGTCCCCCCCCCCCACACATTGATACACTAACAGGCTGTGTCTGCCCCCCTCTCACATTGAAACACTAACAGGCTGTGCCTCCCCCCCCTCACATTGAAACACTAACAGGCTGTGTCTGTCCCCCCCTCCTCCTCACATTGAAACACTAACAGGCTGTGTCTGTCCCCTCCCTCATTGAAACACTAACAGGCTGTGCCTGTCCCCCTGTGTCTAATCTTCCACCTCCAGCAGCTTCAACAGGCTGTGTCTGTCCCCCCTCACATTGAAACACTAACAGGCTGTGTCTGCCCCCCCCCCCCCATTGAAACACTAACAGACTGTGTCTGTCCCCCCCTCACAGTGAAACAATAACAGGCTGTTCTGCCCCCCCCTCATTGAAACACTAAGAGGCTGTTTCTGACCCCCTCCACATTGAAACACTAACAGGCTGTGTCTGCCCCCCTCTCACATTGAAACACTAACAGGCTGAGCCTGCCCCCCCTCACATTGAAACGCTAACAGGCTGTGCCTGTCACCTCCCTCCCCCATTGAATCACTAACAGGCTGTGTATGTCCCCCCTCTCCCCCTCATTGAATCACTAACAGGCTGTGTCTGTCCCCCCCCCCTCATTGAAACACTAATAGGCTGTGTCTGTCCCCCCCCCACTCACATTGAAACACTAAAAGGCTGTGCCTGTCCCCCCCACACATTGAAATACTAACAGGCTGTGTCTTTCCCCCCCTCCCCCTCTCATTGAAACACTAACAGGCTGTGTCTGTCCCCTCCCTCATTGAAACACTAACAGGTTGTGTCTGTCCCCCGCCCTCACATTGAAACACTAACTGGATGTGCCTGTCCCCTCCTCACATTGAAACACTTACAGGCTGTGCCTGTCCCCAACTCTCAAATTGAAACATTAACAGGCTTAGTCTGCCCACCATCATTGAAACACTAACAGGCTGTGCCTGTTTCCCCCCCCGCTCACATTGTAACACTAACTGGCTGTGCCTGTCCCCCCGCCCCACATTGAAACACTAACAGGCTGTACCTGTCCACCCCTCACATTGAAACGCTAACAATCTGTGTCTGTCCCCTCCCCCTCACATTGAAACACGAACAGGCTGTGCCTGCCCCTCCCCTCACATTGAAACACTAACAGGCTGTGTCTCTCCCCTCCCTCATTGAAACACTAACAGGTTGTGTCTGCCCCCCCCACCCTCACACTGAAACACTAACAGGATGTGCCTGTCCCCCCCCCCCCACACATTGATACACTAACATGCTGTGCCTTTCCCCCCCCCATTCACATTGAAACCCTAACAGGCTGTGCCTGTCCCCCCGCCCCACATTGAAACACTAACAGGCTGTGTCTGCCCCCCCTCACATTGAAACACTAACATGCTGTGCCTTTCCCCCCCCCCCCTCACATTGAAACCCTAACAGGCTGTGCCTGTCCCCCCGCCCCACATTGAAACACCAACAGGCTGTGCCTGTCCCCCGCCCCACATTGAAACACCAACAGGCTGTGCCTGTCGCCCCCCTCACATTGGAACGCTAACAGTCTGTGTCTGCCCCCCCCTTCACAATGAAGCACTTACAGGCTGTGCCTGTCCCCCCCCCTCACATTGAAACACTAACAGACTGTTCCTGTCCCCCCCTCACATTGAAACACTAACAGGCTGTGTCTGTCCCCTCCCCCTCACATTGAATCACTAACAGGCTGTGTCTGTCCCCTCCCCCTCACATTGAAACACCAACAGGCTGTGCCTGTCCCCCCCACACATTGAAACACGAACAGGCTGTGCCTGCCCCCCCCCCCTCACATTGAAACACTAACAGGCTATGTCTGTCCCCCCCCCTCACATTGAAACACTAACAGACTGTTCCTGTCCCCCCCTCACATTGAAACACTAACAGGCTGTGCCTGTCCCCCCCCCCCCCTCATTGAAACACTAATAGGCTGTGTCTGCCCCCCCCCCACTCACATTGAAACACTAACAGGCTGTGCCTGTCCCCCCCACACACTGAAATACTAACAGGCTGTGTCTTTCCCCCCCCTCCCCCTCTCATTGAAACACTCACAGGCTCTGTCTGTCCCGTCCCTCATTGAAACACTAACAGGCTGTGTCTGTCCCCCCCCACTCACATTGAAACACTAACAGTCTGTGCCTGTTTCCCCCCCGCTCACATTGAAACACTAACTGGCTGTGCCTGTCCCCCCTCACATTGAAGCACTAACAGGCTGTGCCTGTCCCCCCCACACACTGAAATACTAACAGGCTGTGTCTTTGCCCCCCTCCCCCTCTCATTGAAACACTAACAGGCTCTGTCTGTCCCCTCCCTCATTGAAACACTAACAGGCTGTGTCTGTCCCCCCCCACTCACATTGAAACACTAACAGGCTGTGCCTGTCCCCCCCACACACTGAAATACTAACAGGCTGTGTCTTTCCCCCCCTCCCCCTCTCATTGAAACACTAACAGGCTCTGTCTGTCCCCTCCCTCATTGAAACACTAACAGGCTGTGTCTGTCCCCCCCCACTCACATTGAAACACTAACAGTCTGTGCCTGTTTCCCCCCCGCTCACATTGAAACACTAACTGGCTGTGCCTGTCCCCCCTCACATTGTAACACTAACTGGCTGTGCCTGTCCCCCCTCACATTGAAACACTAACAGGCTGTGTCTGTCCCCCCGCCCCACATTGAAACACGAACAGGCTGTACCTGTCCACCCCTCACATTGAAACGCTAACAGGCTGTGTCTGCCCCCCCCCTCTCACATTGAAACATTAACAGGCTGTGCCTGTCCCCCCTCACATTGAAACACTTACAGGCTGTGCCTGTCCCCCCTCACATTGAAACATTAACAGGCTGTGCCTGTCCCCCCTCACATTGAAACACTTACAGGCTGTGCCTGTCCCCCCTCACATTGAAACACTAACAGGCTGTGCCTGTCCCCCCCCCGTCACATTAAAACACTAACAGGCTGTGTCTGCCCCCCCCCCCCCCCCTCACATTGAAACACTAACAGGCTGTGCCTGTCCCCCCCCCCCATCACATTGAAACACTAACAGGCTGTGTCTGCCCCCCCCACTCACATTGAAACACTAAAAGGCTGTGCCTGTCCCCTCCTCACATTGAAACACTAACAGTCTTAGTCTGCCCACCTTCATTGAAACACTAACAGGCTGTGCCTGTTTCCCCCCCCGCTCACATTGTAACACTAACTGGCTGTGCCTGTCCCCCCGCCCCACATTGAAACACTAACAGGCTGTACCTGTCCACCCCTCACATTGAAACGCTAACAATCTGTGTCTGTCCCCTCCCCCTCACATTGAAACACGAACAGGCTGTGCCTGCCCCTCCCCTCACATTGAAACACTAACAGGCTGTGTCTCTCCCCTCCCTCATTGAAACACTAACAGGTTGTGTCTGCCCCCCCCCACCCTCACACTGAAACACTAACAGGATGTGCCTGTCCCCCCCCCCCACATTGAAACCCTAACAGGCTGTGCCTGTCCCCCCGCCCCACATTGAAACACTAACAGGCTGTGTCTGCCCCCCCTCACATTGAAACACTAACATGCTGTGCCTTTCCCCCCCCCCTCACATTGGAACCCTAACAGGCTGTGCCTGTCCCCCCGCCCCACATTGAAACACTAACAGGCTGTGTCTGTGCCCCCTCTCACATTGAAACCCTAACAGGCTGTGTCTGTCCCCCCCCTTACATTGAAACACTAAAAGACTGTGCCTGCCCCCCCCCTCACATTGAAACACTAACACGCTGTGACCCCCCCCCCTCACATTGAAACACGAACAGGCTGTGTCTGCCCCCCCCCCATTGAAACACTAACAGACTGTGTCTGTCCCCCCCTCACAGTGAAACAATAACAGGCTGTTCTGCCCCCCCCTCATTGAAACACTAACAGGCTGTTTCTGACCCCCTCCACATTGAAACACTAACAGGCTGTGTCTGCCCCCCTCTCACATTGAAACACTAACAGGCTGAGCCTGCCCCCCCTCACATTGAAACGCTAACAGGCTGTGCCTGTCACCTCCCTCCCTCATTGAATCACTAACAGGCTGTGCCTGTCCCCCCCCCCCTCATTGAAACACTAATAGGCTGTGTCGGTCCCCCCCCCCACTCACATTGAAACACTAACAGGCTGTGCCTGTCCCCCCCACACATTGAAATACTAACAGGCTGTGTCTTTCCCCCCCTCCCCCTCTCATTGAAACACTAACAGGCTGTGTCTGTCCCCTCCCTCATTGAAACACTAACAGGTTGTGGCTGTCCCCCGCCCTCACATTGAAACACTAACTGGATGTGCCAGTCCCCGCCTCTCACATTGAAACACTAACAGGCTGTGTCTGTCCCCCCCCACTCACATTGAAACACTAACAGGCTGTGTCTGCCCCCCCCCCTCATTGAAACACTAACAGGCTGTGCCTGTTTCCCCCCCGCTCACATTGAAACACTAACAGGCTGTGCCTGTCCCCCCCCCCCCGTCACATCAAAACACTAACAGGCTGTGCCTGTCCCCCCGCCCCACATTGAAACACTAACAGGCTGTGCCTGTCGCCCCCCTCACATTGGAACGCTAACAGTCTGTGTCTGCCCCCCCTTCACAATGAAGCACTAACAGGCTGTGCCTGTCCCCCCCCCCCTCACATTGAAACACTAACAGACTGTTCCTGTCCCCCTCTCACATTGAAACACTAACAGGCTGTGTCTGTCCCCTCCCCCTCACATTGAAACACTAACAGGCTGTGCCTGTTTCCCCCCCCCCCACATTGAAACACTAACAGGCTGTGCCTGCCCCCCCTCACATTGAAACGCTAACAGGCTGTGCCTGTCCCCCCCCCCGTCACATTGAAACACTAACAGGCTGTGCCTGTCCCCTCCCCCCCCCATTGAAATACTAACAGGCTGTGTATGTCCCCCCCTCCCCCCACATTGAAACACTAACAGGCTGTGCCTGCCCCCCCTCACATTGAAACACTAACAGGCTGTGCCTGCCCCCCCTCACATTGAAACGCTAACAGGCTGTGCCTGTCCCCCCCTCCCCCCACATTTAAACACTAACAGGCTGTGCCTTTCCCCCCCCCTCATTGAAACACTAACAGGCTGTGTCTGTCACCCCTCCCCCTCTCATTGAAACACTAACAGGCTGTGTCTGTCCCCTCCCTCATTGATACACTAACAGGTTGTGTCTGCCCCCCCCCCTCACACTGAAACACTAACAGGCTGTGCCTGTCCCCCCCCACATTGAAACACTAACATGCTGTGCCTTTCCCCCCCCCCTCACATTGAAACCCTAACAGGCTGTGCCTGTCCCCCCGCCCCACATTGAAACACTAACAGGCTGTGTCTGCCCCCCCTCACATTGAAACACTAACATGCTGTGCCTTTCCCCCCCCCCCCTCACATTGAAACCCTAACAGGCTGTGCCTGTCCCCCCGCCCCACATTGAAACACTAACAGGCTGTGCCTGTCGCCCCCCTCACATTGGAACGCTAACAGTCTGTGTCTGCCCCCCCTTCACAATGAAGCACTAACAGGCTGTGCCTGTCCCCCCCCCCCTCATATTGAAACACTAACAGACTGTTCCTGTCCCCCTCTCACATTGAAACACTAACAGGCTGTGTCTGTCCCCTCCCCCTCACATTGAATCACTAACAGGCTGTGTCTGTCCCCTCCCCCTCACATTGAAACACCAACAGGCTGTGCCTGTCCCCCCCACACATTGAAACACGAACAAGCTGTGCCTGCTCCCCCCCTCACATTGAAACACTAACAGGCTGTGTCTGTCCCCTCCCCCTCACATTGAAACACTAACAGGCTGTGCCTGTTTCCCCCCCCCCCCACATTGAAACACTAACAGGCTGTGCCTGCCCCCCCTCACATTGAAACGCTAACAGGCTGCGCCTGTCCCCCCCCCCCGTCACATTGAAACACTAACAGGCTGTGCCTGTCCCCTCCCCCCCCCATTGAAATACTAACAGGCTGTGTATGTCCCCCCCTCCCCCCACATTGAAACACTAACAGGCTGTGCCTGCCCCCCCTCACATTGAAACACTAACAGGCTGTGCCTGCCCCCCCTCACATTGAAACGCTAACAGGCTGTGCCTGTCCCCCCCTCACATTGAAACACTAACTGGCTGTGCCTGTCCCCCCGCCCCACATTGAAACACTAACAGGCTGTACCTGTCCACCCCTCACATTGAAACGCTAACAATCTGTGTCTGCCCCCCCCCCCTCACATTGAAACACTAACAGGCTGTGCCTGTCCCCCCCCCTCACATTGAAACACTAACAGGCTGTGCCTGTCCCCCCCCCCACACATTGATACACTAACAGGCTGTGTCTGCCCCACCCTCACATTGAAACACTAACAGGCTGTGCCTCCCCCCCCTCACATTGAAAGACTAACAGGCTGTGTCTGCCCCCCCCCCCCCCATTGAAACACTAACAGACTGTGTCTGTCCCCCCCTCACAGTGAAACAATAACAGGCTGTTCTGCCCCCCCCTCATTGAAACACTAACAGGCTGTTTCTGACCCCCTCCACATTGAAACACTAACAGGCTGTGTCTCCCCCCCCCCTCACATTGAAACACTAACAGGCTGTGTCTGTCCCCCCCTCACATTGAAACACTAACAGGCTGTGTCTGCCCCCCTCTCACATTGAAACACTAACAGGCTGAGCCTGCCCCCCCTCACATTGAAACGCTAACAGGCTGTGCCTGTCACCTCCCTCCCCCATTCAATCACTAACAGGCTGTGTATGTCCCCCCTCCCCCCCCTCATTGAAACACTAACAGGCTGTGTCTGCCCCCCCCCCCATTGAAACACTAACAGACTGTGTCTGTCCCCCCCTCACAGTGAAACAATAACAGGCTGTTCTGCCCCCCTCATTGAAACATTAACAGGCTGTTTCTGACCCCCTCCACATTGAAACACTAACAGGCTGTGTCTGCCCCCCTCTCACATTGAAACACTAACAGGCTGAGCCTGCCCCCCCTCACATTGAAACGCTAACAGGCTGTGCCTGTCACCTCCCTCCCCCATTCAATCACTAACAGGCTGTGTATGTCCCCCCTCTCCCCCTCATTGAATCACTAACAGGCTGTGCCTGTCCCCCCCCCCTCATTGAAACACTAATAGGCTGTGTCTGTCCCCCCCCCCCACTCACATTGAAACACTAACAGGCTGTGCCTGTCCCCCCCACACATTGAAATACTAACAGGCTGTGTCTTTCCCCCCCTCCCCCTCTCATTGAAACACTAACAGGCTGTGTCTGTCCCCTCCCTCATTGAAACACTAACAGGCTGTGCTTGCCCCCCCCTCACATTGAAACACTAACAAGCTGTGTCTGTCCCCCGCCCTCACATTGAAACACTAACTGGATGTGCCTGTCCCCGCCCCTCACATTGAAACACTAACAGGCTGTGTCTGTCCCCCCCCACTCTCATTGAAACACTAACAGGCTGTGCTTGCCCCCCCCTCACATTGAAACACTAACAGGCTGTGTCTGCCCCCCCCCTCATTGAAACACTAACAGGCTGTGCCTGTCCCCCCCCCCCCGTCACATTAAAACACTAACAGGCTGTGTCTGCCCCCCCCCCACTCACATTGAAACACTAACAGGCTGTGCCTGTCCCCCCCTCACATTGAAACACTTACAGGCTTAGTCTGCCCACCTTCATTGAAACACTAACAGGCTGTGCCTGTTTCCCCCCCCTCTCACATTGTAACACTAACAGGCTGTGCCTGTCCCCCCCGCCCCACATTGAAACACTAACAGGCTGTACCTGTCCACCCCTCACATTGAAACGCTAACAATCTGTGTCTGTCCCCTCCCCCTCACATTGAAACACGAACAGGCTGTGCCTGTCCCCCCTCCCTCACATTGAAACACTAACAGGCTGTGTCTCTCCCCTCCCTCATTGAAACACTAACAGGTTGTGTCTGCCCCCCCCCACCCTCACACTGAAACACTAACAGGATGTGCCTGTCCCCCCTCACATTGAAACACTAACATGCTGTGCCTTTCCCCCCCCCCCCCTCACATTGAAACACTAACAGGCTGTGTCTGTCCCCCCCCTCCCCCTCACATTGAAACACTAACAGGCTGTGTCTGTGCCCCCTCTCACATTGAAACCCTAACAGGCTGTGTCTGTCCCCCCCTTACATTGAAACACTAAAAGACTGTGCCTGCCCCCCCCTTCACATTGAAACACTAACACGCTGTGACCCCCCCCCCCCCTCACATTGAAACACGAACAGGCTGTGCCTGTCCCCCCCTTATATTGAAACACTAACACGCTGTGTCTCTCCCCTCGCTCATTGAAACACTAACAGGTTGTGTCTGCCCCCCCCACCCTCACACTGAAACACTAACAGGATGTGCCTGTCCCCCCTCACATTGAAACACTAACATGCTGTGCCTTTCCCCCCCCCCTCACATTGAAACACTAACAGGCTGTGTCTGTCCCCCCCCTCCCCCTCACATTGAAACACTAACAGGCTGTGTCTGTGCCCCCTCTCACATTGAAACCCTAACAGGCTGTGTCTGTCCCCCCCTTACATTGAAACACTAAAAGACTGTGCCTGCCCCCCCCTTCACATTGAAACACTAAAAGACTGTGCCTGCCCCCCCCTTCACATTGAAACACTAACACGCTGTGACCCCCCCCCCTCACATTGAAACACGAACAGGCTGTGCCTGTCCCCCCCTTATATTGAAACACTAACAGGCTGTGTCTCTCCCCTCCCTCATTGAAACACTAACAGGTTGTGTCTGCCCCCCCCACCCTCACACTGAAACACTAACAGGCTGTGCCTGTCCCCCCCCCCACACATTGATACACTAACAGGCTGTGTCTGCCCCCCTCTCACATTGAAACACTAACAGGCTGTGCCTCCCCCCCTCACATTGAAACACTAACAGGCTGTGTCTGTCCCCCCCTCCTCCTCACATTGAAACACTAACAGGCTGTGTCTGTCCCCTCCCTCATTGAAACACTAACAGGCTGTGCCTGTCCCCCTGTGTCTAATCTTCCACCTCCAGCAGCTTCAACAGGCTGTGTCTGTCCCCCCTCACATTGAAACACTAACAGGCTGTGTCTGCCCCCCCCCCCCCATTGAAACACTAACAGACTGTGTCTGTCCCCCCCCTCACAGTGAAACAATAACAGGCTGTTCTGCCCCCCCCCCATTGAAACACTAACAGGCTGTTTCTGACCCCCTCCACATTGAAACACTAACAGGCTGTGTCTGCCCCCCTCTCACATTGAAACACTAACAGGCTGAGCCTGCCCCCCCTCACATTGAAACGCTAACAGGCTGTGCCTGTCACCTCCCTCCCCCATTGAATCACTAACAGGCTGTGTATGTCCCCCCTCTCCCCCTCATTGAATCACTAACAGGCTGTGTCTGTCCCCCCCCCCCTCATTGAAACACTAATAGGCTGTGTCTGTCCCCCCCCCACTCACATTGAAACACTAAAAGGCTGTGCCTGTCCCCCCCACACATTGAAATACTAACAGGCTGTGTCTTTCCCCCCCTCCCCCTCTCATTGAAACACTAACAGGCTGTGTCTGTCCCCTCCCTCATTGAAACACTAACAGGTTGTGTCTGTCCCCCGCCCTCACATTGAAACACTAACTGGATGTGCCTGTCCCCTCCTCACATTGAAACACTTACAGGCTGTGCCTGTCCCCAACTCTCAAATTGAAACATTAACAGGCTTAGTCTGCCCACCATCATTGAAACACTAACAGGCTGTGCCTGTTTCCCCCCCCCGCTCACATTGTAACACTAACTGGCTGTGCCTGTCCCCCCGCCCCACATTGAAACACTAACAGGCTGTACCTGCCCACCCCTCACATTGAAACGCTAACAATCTGTGTCTGTCCCCTCCCCCTCACATTGAAACACGAACAGGCTGTGCCTGCCCCTCCCCTCACATTGAAACACTAACAGGCTGTGTCTCTCCCCTCCCTCATTGAAACACTAACAGGTTGTGTCTGCCCCCCCCACCCTCACACTGAAACACTAACAGGATGTGCCTGTCCCCCCCCCCCACACATTGATACACTAACATGCTGTGCCTTTCCCCCCCCCATTCACATTGAAACCCTAACAGGCTGTGCCTGTCCCCCCGCCCCACATTGAAACACTAACAGGCTGTGTCTGCCCCCCCTCACATTGAAACACTAACATGCTGTGCCTTTCCCCCCCCCCCTCACATTGAAACCCTAACAGGCTGTGCCTGTCCCCCCGCCCCACATTGAAACACTAACAGGCTGTGCCTGTCGCCCCCCTCACATTGGAACGCTAACAGTCTGTGTCTGCCCCCCCCTTCACAATGAAGCACTTACAGGCTGTGCCTGTCCCCCCCCCCTCACATTGAAACACTAACAGACTGTTCCTGTCCCCCCCTCACATTGAAACACTAACAGGCTGTGTCTGTCCCCTCCCCCTCACATTGAATCACTAACAGGCTGTGTCTGTCCCCTCCCCCTCACATTGAAACACCAACAGGCTGTGCCTGTCCCCCCCTCACATTGAAACACTAACAGGCTGTGCCTGTCCCCCCCCCCCCCCTCATTGAAACACTTAAAGGCTGTGTCTGCCCCCCCCCCACTCACATTGAAACACTAACAGGCTGTGCCTGTCCCCCCCACACACTGAAATACTAACAGGCTGTGTCTTTCCCCCCCCCTCCCCATCTCATTGAAACACTAACAGGCTCGGTCTGTCCCGTCCCTCATTGAAACACTAACAGGCTGTGTCTGTCCCCCCCCACTCACATTGAAACACTAACAGTCTGTGCCTGTTTCCCCCCCGCTCACATTGAAACACTAACTGGCTGTGCCTGTCCCCCCTCACATTGAAGCACTAACAGGCTGTGCCTGTCCCCCCCACACACTGAAATACTAACAGGCTGTGTCTTTCCCCCCCTCCCCCTCTCATTGAAACACTAACAGGCTCTGTCTGTCCCCTCCCTCATTGAAACACTAACAGGCTGTGTCTGTCCCCCCCCACTCACATTGAAACACTAACAGGCTGTGCCTGTCCCCCCCACACACTGAAATACTAACAGGCTGCGTCTTTCCCCCCCCTCCCCCTCTCATTGAAACACTAACAGGCTCTGTCTGTCCCCTCCCTCATTGAAACACTAACAGGCTGTGTCTGTCCCCCCCCACTCACATTGAAACACTAACAGTCTGTGCCTGTTTCCCCCCCGCTCACATTGAAACACTAACTGGCTGTGCCTGTCCCCCCTCACATTGAAGCACTAACAGGCTGTGCCTGTCCCCCCCACACACTGAAATACTAACAGGCTGTGTCTTTCCCCCCCTCCCCCTCTCATTGAAACACTAACAGGCTCTGTCTGTCCCCTCCCTCATTGAAACACTAACAGGCTGTGTCTGTCCCCCCCCACTCACATTGAAACACTAACAGTCTGTGCCTGTTTCCCCCCCGCTCACATTGAAACACTAACTGGCTGTGCCTGTCCCCCCTCACATTGTAACACTAACTGGCTGTGCCTGTCCCCCCTCACATTGAAACACTAACAGGCTGTGTCTGTCCCCCCGCCCCACATTGAAACACGAACAGGCTGTACCTGTCCACCCCTCACATTGAAACGCTAACAGGCTGTGTCTGCCCCCCCCTCTCACATTGAAACATTAACAGGCTGTGCCTGTCCCCCCTCACATTGAAACACTTACAGGCTGTGCCTGTCCCCCCTCACATTGAAACACTTACAGGCTGTGCCTGTCCCCCCTCACATTGAAACACTAACAGGCTGTGCCTGTCCCCCCCCCGTCACATTAAAACACTAACAGGCTGTGTCTGCCCCCCCCCCCCCCTCACATTGAAACACTAACAGGCTGTGCCTGTCCCCCCCCCCCCATCACATTGAAACACTAACAGGCTGTGCCTGTTTCCCCCCCCCGCTCACATTGTAACACTAACTGGCTGTGCCTGTCCCCCCGCCCCACATTGAAACACTAACAGGCTGTACCTGTCCACCCCTCACATTGAAACGCTAACAATCTGTGTCTGTCCCCTCCCCCTCACATTGAAACACGAACAGGCTGTGCCTGCCCCTCCCCTCACATTGAAACACTAACAGGCTGTGTCTCTCCCCTCCCTCATTGAAACACTAACAGGTTGTGTCTGCCCCCCCCCCACCCTCACACTGAAACACTAACAGGATGTGCCTGTCCCCCCCCCCACATTGAAACCCTAACAGGCTGTGCCTGTCCCCCCGCCCCACATTGAAACACTAACAGGCTGTGTCTGCCCCCCCTCACATTGAAACACTAACATGCTGTGCCTTTCCCCCCCCCCTCACATTGGAACCCTAACAGGCTGTGCCTGTCCCCCCGCCCCACATTGAAACACTAACAGGCTGTGTCTGTGCCCCCTCTCACATTGAAACCCTAACAGGCTGTGTCTGTCCCCCCCTTACATTGAAACACTAAAAGACTGTGCCTGCCCCCCCCTCACATTGAAACACTAACACGCTGTGACCCCCCCCCCCTCACATTGAAACACGAACAGGCTGTGTCTGCCCCCCCCCCATTGAAACACTAACAGACTGTGTCTGTCCCCCCCTCACAGTGAAACAATAACAGGCTGTTCTGCCCCCCCCTCATTGAAACACTAACAGGCTGTTTCTGACCCCCTCCACATTGAAACACTAACAGGCTGTGTCTGCCCCCCTCTCACATTGAAACACTAACAGGCTGAGCCTGCCCCCCCTCACATTGAAACGCTAACAGGCTGTGCCTGTCACCTCCCTCCCTCATTGAATCACTAACAGGCTGTGCCTGTCCCCCCCCCCTCATTGAAACACTAATAGGCTGTGTCGGTCCCCCCCCCCACTCACATTGAAACACTAACAGGCTGTGCCTGTCCCCCCCACACATTGAAATACTAACAGGCTGTGTCTTTCCCCCCCTCCCCCTCTCATTGAAACACTAACAGGCTGTGTCTGTCCCCTCCCTCATTGAAACACTAACAGGTTGTGGCTGTCCCCCGCCCTCACATTGAAACACTAACTGGATGTGCCAGTCCCCGCCTCTCACATTGAAACACTAACAGGCTGTGTCTGTCCCCCCCCACTCACATTGAAACACTAACAGGCTGTGCTTGCCCACCCCCCTCACATTGAAACACTAACAGGCTGTGTCTGCCCCCCCCCTCATTGAAACACTAACAGGCTGTGCCTGTTTCCCCCCCGCTCACATTGAAACACTAACAGGCTGTGCCTGTCCCCCCCCCCCGTCACATTAAAACACTAACAGGCTGTGTCTGCCCCCCCCACTCACATTGAAACACTAACAGGCTGTGCCTGTCCCCAACTCTCAAATTGAAACATTAACAGGCTTAGTCTGCCCACCTTCATTGAAACACTAACAGGCTGTGCCTGTTTCCCCCCCCCCCGCTCACATTGTAACACTAACTGTCTGTGCCTGTCCCCCCGCCCCACATTGAAACACTAACATGCTGTGCCTTTCCCCCCCCCCCTCACATTGAAACCCTAACAGGCTGTGCCTGTCCCCCCGCCCCACATTGAAACACTAACAGGCTGTGTCTGCCCCCCCTCACATTGAAACACTAACATGCTGTGCCTTTCCCCCCCCCCCTCACATTGAAACCCTAACAGGCTGTGCCTGTCCCCCCGCCCCACATTGAAACACTAACAGGCTGTGCCTGTCGCCCCCCTCACATTGGAACGCTAACAGTCTGTGTCTGCCCCCCCTTCACAATGAAGCACTAACAGGCTGTGCCTGTCCCCCCCCCCTCACATTGAAACACTAACAGACTGTTCCTGTCCCCCTCTCACATTGAAACACTAACAGGCTGTGTCTGTCCCCTCCCCCTCACATTGAAACACTAACAGGCTGTGCCTGTTTCCCCCCCCCCACATTGAAACACTAACAGGCTGTGCCTGCCCCCCCTCACATTGAAACGCTAACAGGCTGTGCCTGTCCCCCCCTCCCCCCACATTTAAACACTAACAGGCTGTGCCTTTCCCCCCCCCTCATTGAAACACTAACAGGCTGTGTCTGTCACCCCTCCCCCTCTCATTGAAACACTAACAGGCTGTGTCTGTCCCCCCCTCACATTGAAACACTAACAGGCTGTGCCTGTCCCCCCCCACATTGAAACACTAACATGCTGTGCCTTTCCCCCCCCCCTCACATTGAAACCCTAACAGGCTGTGCCTGTCCCCCCGCCCCACATTGAAACACTAACAGGCTGTGTCTGCCCCCCCTCACATTGAAACACTAACATGCTGTGCCTTTCCCCCCCCCCCCTCACATTGAAACCCTAACAGGCTGTGCCTGTCCCCCCGCCCCACATTGAAACACTAACAGGCTGTGCCTGTCGCCCCCCTCACATTGGAACGCTAACAGTCTGTGTCTGCCCCCCCTTCACAATGAAGCACTAACAGGCTGTGCCTGTCCCCCCCCCCCTCACATTGAAACACTAACAGGCTGTGTCTGTCCCCTCCCCCTCACATTGAATCACTAACAGGCTGTGTCTGTCCCCTCCCCCTCACATTGAAACACCAACAGGCTGTGCCTGTCCCCCCCACACATTGAAACACGAACAAGCTGTGCCTGCTCCCCCCCTCACATTGAAACACTAACAGGCTGTGTCTGTCCCCTCCCCCTCACATTGAAACACTAACAGGCTGTGCCTGTTTCCCCCCCCCCCCACATTGAAACACTAACAGGCTGTGCCTGCCCCCCCTCACATTGAAACGCTAACAGGCTGTGCCTGTCCCCCCCCCCGTCACATTGAAACACTAACAGGCTGTGCCTGTCCCCTCCCCCCCCATTGAAATACTAACAGGCTGTGTATGTCCCCCCCTCCCCCCACATTGAAACACTAACAGGCTGTGCCTGCCCCCCCTCACATTGAAACACTAACAGGCTGTGCCTGCCCCCCCTCACATTGAAACGCTAACAGGCTGTGCCTGTCCCCCCCTCCCCCCACATTTAAACACTAACAGGCTGTGCCTTTCCCCCCCCCTCATTGAAACACTAACAGGCTGTGTCTGTCACCCCTCCCCCTCTCATTGAAACACTAACAGGCTGTGTCTGTCCCCTCCCTCATTGATACACTAACAGGTTGTGTCTGCCCCCCCCCTCACACTGAAACACTAACAGGATGTGCCTGTCCCCCCCTCACATTGAAACACTAACAGGCTGTGCCTGTCCCCCCTCACATTGAAACACTAACAGGCTGTGTCTGTCCCCCCCTCACATTGAAACACTAACAGGCTGTGTCTGCCCCCCCCCCTCACATTGAAGCACTAACTGGCTGTGCCTGTCCCCCCGCCCCACATTGAAACGCTAACAGGCTGTACCTGTCCACCCCTCACATTGAAACGCTAACAATCTGTGTCTGTCCCCTCCCCCTCACATTGAAACACGAACAGGCTGTGCCTGTCCCCCCCCTCACATTG
Organism: Scyliorhinus torazame; assembly: GCF_047496885.1. Lineage (NCBI taxonomy): Eukaryota > Metazoa > Chordata > Chondrichthyes > Carcharhiniformes > Scyliorhinidae > Scyliorhinus > Scyliorhinus torazame. Next base: position 136,477,811 of record NC_092726.1, on the reverse strand, counting down.
AAACACTAACAGGCTGTGCCTGTCCCCCCCCCCCCCACACATTGATACACTAACAGTCTGTGTCTGCCCCCCCTCACATTGAAACACTAACAGGCTGTGCCTGTCCCCCCCCCCCACACATTGAAACACTAACAGACTGTGTCTGTCCCCCCCCCCTCACATTGAAACAATAACAGGCTGTTTTGCCCCCCCCCCCCCCATTGAAACACTAACAGGCTGTGTCTGTCCCCCCCCCCTCCACATTGAAACACTAACAGGCTGTGCCTGCCCCCCCCCTCACATTGAAACAATAACAGGCTGTTTTGCCCCCCCCATTGAAACACTAACAGGCTGTTTCTGTCCCCCTCCACATTGAAACGCTAACAGGCTGTGCCTGTCACGTCCCCCCCCCCATTGAATCACTAACAGGCTGTGCCTGTCCCCCCCTCATTGAAACACTAACAGGCTGTGTCTTTCCCCCCCTCCCCCTCTCATTGAAACACTAACAGGCTGTGTCTGTCCCCTCCCTCATTGAAACACTAACAGGTTGTGTCTGTCCCCCGCCCTCACATTGAAACACTAACTGGATGTGCCTGCCCCCCCCCCCCCTCACATTGAAACACTAACAGGCTGTGTCTGTCCCCCCCCCCCACTCACATTGAAACACTAACAGGCTGTGCCTGTCCCCCCCCACACATTGAAATACTAACAGGCTGTGCCTGCCCCCCCCTCACATTGAAACACTAACAGGCTGTGTCTGCCCCCCCCCCCTCATTGAAACACTAACAGGCTGTGCCTGTTTCCCCCCCCCCGCTCACATTGAAACACTAACAGGCTGTACCTGCCCCCCCACTCACATTGAAACGCTAACAGTCTGTGTCTGCCCCCCCCTCACATTGAAACACTAACAGGCTGTGCCTGTCCCCCCCCCCCTCACATTGTAACACTAACAGGCTGTGACCCTCCCCCCTCACATTGTAACACTAACTGGCTGTGCCTGTCCCCCCCCTCACATTGAAACACTAACAGACTGTTCCTGTCCCCCCCTCACATTGAAACACTAACAGGCTGTGTTTGTCCCCCCCCCCTCACATTGAAACACGAACAGGCTGTGCCTGTCCCCCCCTTATATTGAAACACTAACAGGCTGTGTCTCTCCCCTCCCTCATTGAAACACTAACAGGTTGTGTCTGCCCCCCCCACCCTCACACTGAAACACTAACAGGCTGTGCCTGTCCCCCCCCCCCCACACATTGATACACTAACAGGCTGTGTCTGCCCCCCTCTCACATTGAAACACTAACAGGCTGTGCCTCCCCCCCCTCACATTGAAACACTAACAGGCTGTGTCTGTCCCCCCCTCCTCCTCACATTGAAACACTAACAGGCTGTGTCTGTCCCCTCCCTCATTGAAACACTAACAGGCTGTGCCTGTCCCCCTGTGTCTAATCTTCCACCTCCAGCAGCTTCAACAGGCTGTGTCTGTCCCCCCTCACATTGAAACACTAACAGGCTGTGTCTGCCCCCCCCCCCCATTGAAACACTAACAGACTGTGTCTGTCCCCCCCTCACAGTGAAACAATAACAGGCTGTTCTGCCCCCCCCTCATTGAAACACTAAGAGGCTGTTTCTGACCCCCTCCACATTGAAACACTAACAGGCTGTGTCTGCCCCCCTCTCACATTGAAACACTAACAGGCTGAGCCTGCCCCCCCTCACATTGAAACGCTAACAGGCTGTGCCTGTCACCTCCCTCCCCCATTGAATCACTAACAGGCTGTGTATGTCCCCCCTCTCCCCCTCATTGAATCACTAACAGGCTGTGTCTGTCCCCCCCCCCCTCATTGAAACACTAATAGGCTGTGTCTGTCCCCCCCCCACTCACATTGAAACACTAAAAGGCTGTGCCTGTCCCCCCCACACATTGAAATACTAACAGGCTGTGTCTTTCCCCCCCTCCCCCTCTCATTGAAACACTAACAGGCTGTGTCTGTCCCCTCCCTCATTGAAACACTAACAGGTTGTGTCTGTCCCCCGCCCTCACATTGAAACACTAACTGGATGTGCCTGTCCCCTCCTCACATTGAAACACTTACAGGCTGTGCCTGTCCCCAACTCTCAAATTGAAACATTAACAGGCTTAGTCTGCCCACCATCATTGAAACACTAACAGGCTGTGCCTGTTTCCCCCCCCCCGCTCACATTGTAACACTAACTGGCTGTGCCTGTCCCCCCGCCCCACATTGAAACACTAACAGGCTGTACCTGTCCACCCCTCACATTGAAACGCTAACAATCTGTGTCTGTCCCCTCCCCCTCACATTGAAACAGGAACAGGCTGTGCCTGCCCCTCCCCTCACATTGAAACACTAACAGGCTGTGTCTCTCCCCTCCCTCATTGAAACACTAACAGGTTGTGTCTGCCCCCCCCACCCTCACACTGAAACACTAACAGGATGTGCCTGTCCCCCCCCCCCCACACATTGATACACTAACATGCTGTGCCTTTCCCCCCCCCATTCACATTGAAACCCTAACAGGCTGTGCCTGTCCCCCCGCCCCACATTGAAACACTAACAGGCTGTGTCTGCCCCCCCTCACATTGAAACACTAACATGCTGTGCCTTTCCCCCCCCCCCTCACATTGAAACCCTAACAGGCTGTGCCTGTCCCCCCGCCCCACATTGAAACACTAACAGGCTGTGCCTGTCGCCCCCCTCACATTGGAACGCTAACAGTCTGTGTCTGCCCCCCCCTTCACAATGAAGCACTTACAGGCTGTGCCTGTCCCCCCCCCCTCACATTGAAACACTAACAGACTGTTCCTGTCCCCCCCTCACATTGAAACACTAACAGGCTGTGTCTGTCCCCTCCCCCTCACATTGAATCACTAACAGGCTGTGTCTGTCCCCTCCCCCTCACATTGAAACACCAACAGGCTGTGCCTGTCCCCCCCACACATTGAAACACGAACAGGCTGTGCCTGCCCCCCCCCCCTCACATTGAAACACTAACAGGCTATGTCTGTCCCCCCCCCTCACATTGAAACACTAACAGACTGTTCCTGTCCCCCCCTCACATTGAAACACTAACAGGCTGTGCCTGTCCCCCCCCCCCCCCTCATTGAAACACTAATAGGCTGTGTCTGCCCCCCCCCCACTCACATTGAAACACTAACAGGCTGTGCCTGTCCCCCCCACACACTGAAATACTAACAGGCTGTGTCTTTCCCCCCCCTCCCCCTCTCATTGAAACACTAACAGGCTCTGTCTGTCCCGTCCCTCATTGAAACACTAACAGGCTGTGTCTGTCCCCCCCCACTCACATTGAAACACTAACAGTCTGTGCCTGTTTCCCCCCCGCTCACATTGAAACACTAACTGGCTGTGCCTGTCCCCCCTCACATTGAAGCACTAACAGGCTGTGCCTGTCCCCCCCACACACTGAAATACTAACAGGCTGTGTCTTTGCCCCCCTCCCCCTCTCATTGAAACACTAACAGGCTCTGTCTGTCCCCTCCCTCATTGAAACACTAACAGGCTGTGTCTGTCCCCCCCCACTCACATTGAAACACTAACAGGCTGTGCCTGTCCCCCCCACACACTGAAATACTAACAGGCTGTGTCTTTCCCCCCCCTCCCCCTCTCATTGAAACACTAACAGGCTCTGTCTGTCCCCTCCCTCATTGAAACACTAACAGGCTGTGTCTGTCCCCCCCCACTCACATTGAAACACTAACAGTCTGTGCCTGTTTCCCCCCCGCTCACATTGAAACACTAACTGGCTGTGCCTGTCCCCCCTCACATTGTAACACTAACTGGCTGTGCCTGTCCCCCCTCACATTGAAACACTAACAGGCTGTGTCTGTCCCCCCGCCCCACATTGAAACACGAACAGGCTGTACCTGTCCACCCCTCACATTGAAACGCTAACAGGCTGTGTCTGCCCCCCCCCCTCTCACATTGAAACATTAACAGGCTGTGCCTGTCCCCCCTCACATTGAAACACTTACAGGCTGTGCCTGTCCCCCCTCACATTGAAACATTAACAGGCTGTGCCTGTCCCCCCTCACATTGAAACACTTACAGGCTGTGCCTGTCCCCCCTCACATTGAAACACTAACAGGCTGTGCCTGTCCCCCCACCCGTCACATTAAAACACTAACAGGCTGTGTCTGCCCCCCCCCCCCCTCACATTGAAACACTAACAGGCTGTGCCTGTCCCCCCCCCCCATCACATTGAAACACTAACAGGCTGTGTCTGCCCCCCCCACTCACATTGAAACACTAAAAGGCTGTGCCTGTCCCCTCCTCACATTGAAACACTAACAGTCTTAGTCTGCCCACCTTCATTGAAACACTAACAGGCTGTGCCTGTTTCCCCCCCCGCTCACATTGTAACACTAACTGGCTGTGCCTGTCCCCCCGCCCCACATTGAAACACTAACAGGCTGTACCTGTCCACCCCTCACATTGAAACGCTAACAATCTGTGTCTGTCCCCTCCCCCTCACATTGAAACACTAACAGGCTGTGTCTCTCCCCTCCCTCATTGAAACACTAACAGGTTGTGTCTGCCCCCCCCCACCCTCACACTGAAACACTAACAGGATGTGCCTGTCCCCCCCCCCCACATTGAAACCCTAACAGGCTGTGCCTGTCCCCCCGCCCCACATTGAAACACTAACAGGCTGTGTCTGCCCCCCCTCACATTGAAACACTAACATGCTGTGCCTTTCCCCCCCCCCTCACATTGGAACCCTAACAGGCTGTGCCTGTCCCCCCGCCCCACATTGAAACACTAACAGGCTGTGTCTGTGCCCCCTCTCACATTGAAACCCTAACAGGCTGTGTCTGTCCCCCCCTTACATTGAAACACTAAAAGACTGTGCCTGCCCCCCCCCTCACATTGAAACACTAACACGCTGTGACCCCCCCCCCTCACATTGAAACACGAACAGCTGTGTCTGCCCCCCCCCCATTGAAACACTAACAGACTGTGTCTGTCCCCCCCTCACAGTGAAACAATAACAGGCTGTTCTGCCCCCCCCTCATTGAAACACTAACAGGCTGTTTCTGACCCCCCTCCACATTGAAACACTAACAGGCTGTGTCTGCCCCCCTCTCACATTGAAACACTAACAGGCTGAGCCTGCCCCCCCTCACATTGAAACGCTAACAGGCTGTGCCTGTCACCTCCCTCCCTCATTGAATCACTAACAGGCTGTGCCTGTCCCCCCCCCCTCATTGAAACACTAATAGGCTGTGTCGGTCCCCCCCCCACTCACATTGAAACACTAACAGGCTGTGCCTGTCCCCCCCACACATTGAAATACTAACAGGCTGTGTCTTTCCCCCCCTCCCCCTCTCATTGAAACACTAACAGGCTGTGTCTGTCCCCTCCCTCATTGAAACACTAACAGGTTGTGGCTGTCCCCCGCCCTCACATTGAAACACTAACTGGATGTGCCAGTCCCCGCCTCTCACATTGAAACACTAACAGGCTGTGTCTGTCCCCCCCCACTCACATTGAAACACTAACAGGCTGTGCTTGCCCACCCCCCTCACATTGAAACACTAACAGGCTGTGTCTGCCCCCCCCCTCATTGAAACACTAACAGGCTGTGCCTGTTTCCCCCCCGCTCACATTGAAACACTAACAGGCTGTGCCTGTCCCCCCCCCCCGTCACATTAAAACACTAACAGGCTGTGCCTGTCCCCCCGCCCCACATTGAAACACTAACAGGCTGTGCCTGTCGCCCCCCTCACATTGGAACGCTAACAGTCTGTGTCTGCCCCCCCTTCACAATGAAGCACTAACAGGCTGTGCCTGTCCCCCCCCCCTCACATTGAAACACTAACAGACTGTTCCTGTCCCCCTCTCACATTGAAACACTAACAGGCTGTGTCTGTCCCCTCCCCCTCACATTGAAACACTAACAGGCTGTGCCTGTTTCCCCCCCCCCCACATTGAAACACTAACAGGCTGTGCCTGCCCCCCCTCACATTGAAACGCTAACAGGCTGTGCCTGTCCCCCCCCCCGTCACATTGAAACACTAACAGGCTGTGCCTGTCCCCTCCCCCCCCCATTGAAATACTAACAGGCTGTGTATGTCCCCCCCTCCCCCCACATTGAAACACTAACAGGCTGTGCCTGCCCCCCCTCACATTGAAACACTAACAGGCTGTGCCTGCCCCCCCTCACATTGAAACGCTAACAGGCTGTGCCTGTCCCCCCCTCCCCCCACATTTAAACACTAACAGGCTGTGCCTTTCCCCCCCCCTCATTGAAACACTAACAGGCTGTGTCTGTCACCCCTCCCCCTCTCATTGAAACACTAACAGGCTGTGTCTGTCCCCTCCCTCATTGATACACTAACATGCTGTGCCTTTCCCCCCCCCCTCACATTGAAACCCTAACAGGCTGTGCCTGTCCCCCCGCCCCACATTGAAACACTAACAGGCTGTGCCTGTCGCCCCCCTCACATTGGAACGCTAACAGTCTGTGTCTGCCCCCCCTTCACAATGAAGCACTAACAGGCTGTGCCTGTCCCCCCCCCCTCATATTGAAACACTAACAGACTGTTCCTGTCCCCCTCTCACATTGAAACACTAACAGGCTGTGTCTGTCCCCTCCCCCTCACATTGAATCACTAACAGGCTGTGTCTGTCCCCTCCCCCTCACATTGAAACACCAACAGGCTGTGCCTGTCCCCCCCACACATTGAAACACGAACAAGCTGTGCCTGCTCCCCCCCTCACATTGAAACGCTAACAGGCTGTGTCTGTCCCCTCCCCCTCACATTGAAACACTAACAGGCTGTGCCTGTTTCCCCCCCCCCCCATTGAAATACTAACAGGCTGTGTATGTCCCCCCCTCCCCCCACATTGAAACACTAACAGGCTGTGCCTGCCCCCCCTCACATTGAAACACTAACAGGCTGTGCCTGCCCCCCCTCACATTGAAACGCTAACAGGCTGTGCCTGTCCCCCCCTCCCCCCACATTTAAACACTAACAGGCTGTGCCTTTCCCCCCCCCTCATTGAAACACTAACAGGCTGTGTCTGTCACCCCTCCCCCTCTCATTGAAACACTAACAGGCTGTGTCTGTCCCCTCCCTCATTGATACACTAACAGGTTGTGTCTGCCCCCCCCCTCACACTGAAACACTAACAGGATGTGCCTGTCCCCCCCTCACATTGAAACACTAACAGGCTGTGCCTGTCCCCCCTCACATTGAAACACTAACAGGCTGTGTCTGTCCCCCCCTCACATTGAAACACTAACAGGCTGTGTCTGCCCCCCCCCCTCACATTGAAGCACTAACTGGCTGTGCCTGTCCCCCCGCCCCACATTGAAACGCTAACAGGCTGTACCTGTCCACCCCTCACATTGAAACGCTAACAATCTGTGTCTGTCCCCTCCCCCTCACATTGAAACACGAACAGGCTGTGCCTGTCCCCCCCTCACATTGAAACACTAACAGGCTGTGCCTGTCCCCCCCCCCCCCACACATTGATACACTAACAGTCTGTGTCTGCCCCCCCTCACATTGAAACACTAACAGGCTGTGCCTGTCCCCCCCCCCCCTCACATTGAAACACGAACAGGCTGTGCCTGTCCCCCCGCCCCACATTGAAACACTAACAGGATGTGCCTGTCCCCCCCTCACATTGAAACACTAACAGGCTGTGCCTGTCCCCCCTCACATTGAAACACTAACAGGATGTGCCTGTCCCCCCTCACATTGAAACACTAACAGGCTGTGTCTGTCCCCCCCTCACATTGAAACACTAACAGGCTGTGTCTGCCCCCCTTCATTGAAACACTAACCGGCTGTGCCTGTTTCCCCCCCGCTCACATTGTAACACTAACAGGCTGTGCCTGCCCCCCCTCACATTGAAACACTAACAGGCTGTGTCTGCCCCCCCCCCTCACATTGAAACACTAACAGGCTGTACCTGTCCACCCCTCACATTGAAACACTAACAGGCTTTGTCTGCCCCCCCTCACATTGAAACACTAACATTCTGTGCCTTCCCCCCCCCCCCCCCTCACATTGAAACACTAACAGGCTGTGCCTGTCCCCCCCACACATTGAAATACTAACAGGCTGTGCCTGCCCCCCCCTCACATTGAAACACTAACAGGCTGTGTCTGCCCACCCCCCTCATTGAAACACTAACAGGCTGTGCCTGTTTCCCCCCCCCCCCCCGCTCACATTGAAACACTAACAGGCTGTACCTGCCCCCCCACTCACATTGAAACGCTAACAGTCTGTGTCTGCCCCCCCCCCCTCACATTGAAACACTAACAGGCTGTGTCTGCCCCCCCACTCACATTGAAACACTTACAGGCTGGGCCTGTCCCCCACTCTCACATTGAAACACTAACAGGCTGTGTCTGCCCCCCCCCCTCACATTGAAACACTAACAGGCTGTGCCTGTTTCCCCCCCCCGCTCACATTGTAACACAAACAGGCTGTGCCTGCCCCCCCCTCACATTGAAACACTAACAGGCTGTGCCTGTTTCCCCCCCCTCCCCCTCTCATTGAAACACTAACAGGCTGTGTCTGTCCCCCGCCCTCACATTGAAACACTAACAGGCTGTGTCTGTCCCCTCCCTCATTGAAACACTAACAGGTTGTGTCTGTCCCCCGCCCTCACATTGAAACTCTAACTGGATGTGCCTGTCCCCGCCCCTCACATTGAAACACTAACAGGCTGTGTCTGTCCCCCCCCACACATTGAAATACTAACAGGCTGTGCCTGCCCCCCCCCTCACATTGAAACACTAACAGGCTGTGTCTGCCCCCCCCCCTCATTGAAACACTAACAGGCTGTGCCTGTTTCCCCCCCGCTCACATTGAAACACTAACAGGCTGTGCCTGTCCCCCCCCCCGTCACATTAAAACACTAACAGGCTGTGCCTGTCCCCCCCACACATTGAAACACGAACAGGCTGTGCCTGCCCCCCCCCCCCTCACATTGAAACACTAACAGGCTGTGTCTGTCCCCTCCCCCTCACATTGAAACACTAACAGGCTGTGCCTGTTTCCCCCCCCCCCCACATTGAAACACTAACAGGCTGTGCCTGCCCCCCCTCACATTGAAACGCTAACAGGCTGTGCCTGTCCCCCCCCGTCACATTGAAACACTAACAGGCTGTGCCTGTCACCTCCCTCCCCCATTCAATCACTAACAGGCTGTGTATGTCCCCCCTCTCCCCCTCATTGAATCACTAACAGGCTGTGCCTGCCCCCCCCTCATTGAAACACTAATAGGCTGTGTCTGTCCCCCCCCCACTCACATTGAAACACTAACAGGCTGTGCCTGTCCCCCCCACACATTGAAATACTAACAGGCTGTGTCTTTCCCCCCCTCCCCCTCTCATTGAAACACTAACAGGCTGTGTCTGTCCCCTCCCTCATTGAAACACTAACAGGTTGTGTCTGTCCCCCGCCCTCACATTGAAACACTAACTGGATGTGCCTGTCCCCGCCCCTCACATTGAAACACTAACAGGCTGTGCTTGCCCCCCCCTCACATTGAAACACTAACAGGCTCTGTCTGCCCCCCCCCCTCATTGAAACACTAACAGGCTGTGCCTGTTTCCCCCCCGCTCACATTGAAACACTAACAGGCTGTGCCTGTCCCCCCCCCCGTCACATTAAAACACTAACAGGCTGTGTCTGCCCCCCCCCCCCCTCACATTGAAACACTAACAGGCTGTGCCTGTCCCCCCCCCCCGTCACATTGAAACACTAACAGGCTGTGCCTGTCCCCCCCCCCCCCCATCACATTGAAACACTAACAGGATGTGTCTGCCCCCCCCAATCACATTGAAACACTAACAGGCTGTGCCTGTCCCCCCCTCACATTGAAACACTTACAGGCTGTGCCTGTCCCCCACTCTCACATTGAAACATTAACAGTCTTAGTCTGCCCACCTTCATTGAAACACTAACAGGCTGTGCCTGTTTCCCCCCCCGCTCACATTGTAACACTAACTGGCTGTGCCTGTCCCCCCGCCCCACATTGAAACACTAACAGGCTGTACCTGTCCACCCCTCACATTGAAACGCTAACAATCTGTGTCTGTCCCCTCCCCCTCACATTGAAACACGAACAGGCTGTGCCTGCCCCTCCCCTCACATTGAAACACTAACAGGCTGTGTCTCTCCCCTCCCTCATTGAAACACTAACAGGTTGTGTCTGCCCCCCCCCCACCCTCACACTGAAACACTAACAGGATGTGCCTGTCCCCCCCCCCACACACATTGATACACTAACAGGCTGTGTCTGCCCCCCCTCACATTGAAACACTAACATGCTGTGCCTTTCCCCCCCCCCTCACATTGAAACACTAACAGGCTGTGTCTGTCCCCCCCCTCCCCCTCACATTGAAACACTAACAGGCTGTGTCTGCCCCCTCTCACATTGAAACCCTAACAGGCTGTGTCTGTCCCCCCCTTACATTGAAACACTAAAAGACTGTGCCTGCCCCCCCCCCCTCACATTGAAACACTAACACGCTGTGACCCCCCCCCCTCACATTGAAACACGAACAGGCTGTGTCTGCCCCCCCCCCCATTGAAACACTAACAGACTGTGTCTGTCCCCCCCTCACAGTGAAACAATAACAGGCTGTTCTGCCCCCCCCTCATTGAAACACTAACAGGCTGTTTCTGACCCCCTCCACATTGAAACACTAACAGGCTGAGCCTGCCCCCCCTCACATTGAAACGCTAACAGGCTGTGCCTGTCACCTCCCTCCCTCATTGAATCACTAACAGGCTGTGCCTGTCCCCCCCCCCTCATTGAAACACTAATAGGCTGTGTCGGTCCCCCCCCCACTCACATTGAAGCACTAACAGGCTGTGCCTGTCCCCCCCACACATTGAAATACTAACAGGCTGTGTCTTTCCCCCCCTCCCCCTCTCATTGAAACACTAACAGGCTGTGTCTGTCCCCTCCCTCATTGAAACACTAACAGGTTGTGGCTGTCCCCCGCCCTCACATTGAAACACTAACTGGATGTGCCAGTCCCCGCCTCTCACATTGAAACACTAACAGGCTGTGTCTGTCCCCCCCCACTCACATTGAAACACTAACAGGCTGTGCTTGCCCACCCCCCTCACATTGAAACACTAACAGGCTGTGTCTGCCCCCCCCCTCATTGAAACACTAACAGGCTGTGCCTGTTTCCCCCCCGCTCACATTGAAACACTAACAGGCTGTGCCTGTCCCCCCCCCCCGTCACATTAAAACACTAACAGGCTGTGTCTGCCCCCCCCCCCCCCTCACATTGAAACACTAACAGGCTGTGCCTGTTTCCCCCCCCCCGCTCACATTGTAACACTAACTGTCTGTGCCTGTCCCCCCGCCCCACATTGAAACACTAACATGCTGTGCCTTTCCCCCCCCCCTCACATTGAAACCCTAACAGGCTGTGCCTGTCCCCCCGCCCCACATTGAAACACTAACAGGCTGTGTCTGCCCCCCCTCACATTGAAACACTAACATGCTGTGCCTTTCCCCCCCCCCTCACATTGAAACCCTAACAGGCTGTGCCTGTCCCCCGCCCCACATTGAAACACTAACAGGCTGTGCCTGTCGCCCCCCTCACATTGGAACGCTAACAGTCTGTGTCTGCCCCCCCTTCACAATGAAGCACTAACAGGCTGTGCCTGTCCCCCCCCCCTCACATTGAAACACTAACAGACTGTTCCTGTCCCCCTCTCACATTGAAACACTAACAGGCTGTGTCTGTCCCCTCCCCCTCACATTGAAACACTAACAGGCTGTGCCTGTTTCCCCCCCCCCACATTGAAACACTAACAGGCTGTGCCTGCCCCCCCTCACATTGAAACGCTAACAGGCTGTGCCTGTCCCCCCCCCGTCACATTGAAACACTAACAGGCTGTGCCTGTCCCCTCCCCCCCCCATTGAAATACTAACAGGCTGTGTATGTCCCCCCCTCCCCCCACATTGAAACACTAACAGGCTGTGCCTGCCCCCCCTCACATTGAAACGCTAACAGGCTGTGCCTGTCCCCCCCTCCCCCCACATTTAAACACTAACAGGCTGTGCCTTTCCCCCCCCCTCATTGAAACACTAACAGGCTGTGTCTGTCCCCTCCCTCATTGATACACTAACAGGTTGTGTCTGCCCCCCCCCCTCACACTGAAACACTAACAGGATGTGCCTGTCCCCCCCTCACATTGAAACACTAACAGGCTGTGCCTGTCCCCCCCCACATTGAAACACTAACATGCTGTGCCTTTCCCCCCCCCCTCACATTGAAACCCTAACAGGCTGTGCCTGTCCCCCCGCCCCACATTGAAACACTAACAGGCTGTGTCTGCCCCCCCTCACATTGAAACACTAACATGCTGTGCCTTTCCCCCCCCCCTCACATTGAAACCCTAACAGGCTGTGCCTGTCCCCCCGCCCCACATTGAAACACTAACAGGCTGTGCCTGTCGTCCCCCTCACATTGGAACGCTAACAGTCTGTGTCTGCCCCCCCTTCACAATGAAGCACTAACAGGCTGTGCCTGTCCCCCCCCCCCTCATATTGAAACACTAACAGACTGTTCCTGTCCCCCTCTCACATTGAAACACTAACAGGCTGTGTCTGTCCCCTCCCCCTCACATTGAATCACTAACAGGCTGTGTCTGTCCCCTCCCCCTCACATTGAAACACCAACAGGCTGTGCCTGTCCCCCCCACACATTGAAACACGAACAAGCTGTGCCTGCTCCCCCCCTCACATTGAAACACTAACAGGCTGTGTCTGTCCCCTCCCCCTCACATTGAAACACTAACAGGCTGTGCCTGTTTCCCCCCCCCCCCACATTGAAACACTAACAGGCTGTGCCTGCCCCCCCTCACATTGAAACGCTAACAGGCTGTGCCTGTCCCCCCCCCCGTCACATTGAAACACTAACAGGCTGTGCCTGTCCCCTCCCCCCCCCATTGAAATACTAACAGGCTGTGTATGTCCCCCCCTCCCCCCACATTGAAACACTAACAGGCTGTGCCTGCCCCCCCTCACATTGAAACACTAACAGGCTGTGCCTGCCCCCCCTCACATTGAAACGCTAACAGGCTGTGCCTGTCCCCCCCTCCCCCCACATTTAAACACTAACAGGCTGTGCCTTTCCCCCCCCCTCATTGAAACACTAACAGGCTGTGTCTGTCACCCCTCCCCCTCTCATTGAAACACTAACAGGCTGTGTCTGTCCCCTCCCTCATTGATACACTAACAGGTTGTGTCTGCCCCCCCCCTCACACTGAAACACTAACAGGATGTGCCTGTCCCCCCCTCACATTGAAACACTAACAGGCTGTGCCTGTCCCCCCTCACATTGAAACACTAACAGGCTGTGTCTGTCCCCCCCTCACATTGAAACACTAACAGGCTGTGTCTGCCCCCCTTCATTGAAACACTAACAGGCTGTGCCTGTTTCCCCCCCGCTCACATTGTAACACTAACAGGCTGTGCCTGCCCCCCCTCACATTGAAACACTAACAGGCTGTGTCTGCCCCCCCCCCCTCACATTGAAGCACTAACTGGCTGTGCCTGTCCCCCCGCCCCACATTGAAACACTAACAGGCTGTACCTGTCCACCCCTCACATTGAAACGCTAACAATCTGTGTCTGTCCCCTCCCCCTCACATTGAAACACGAACAGGCTGTGCCTGTCCCCCCCTCACATTGAAACACTAACAGGCTGTGCCTGTCCCCCCCCCCCCCACACATTGATACACTAACAGGCTGTGTCTGCCCCCCCTCACATTGAAACACTAACATGCTGTGCCTTTCCCCCCCCCCCCTCACATTGAAACACTAACAGGCTGTGTCTGTCCCCCCCCTCCCCCTCACATTGACACACTAACAGGCTGTGTCTGTCCCCTCCCTCATTGAAACACTAACAGGCTGTGCCTGTACCCCTCACATTGAAACACGAACAGACTGTGTCTGTCCCCCCCTCACATTGAAACAATAACAGGCTGTTTTGCCCCCCCCCCCCATTGAAACACTAACAGGCTGTGTCTGTCCCCCCCCCTCCACATTGAAACACTAACAGGCTGTGTCTGCCCCCCTCTCACATTGAAACACTAACAGGCTGTGCCTGCCCCCCTCACATTGAAACAATAACAGGCTGTTTTGCCCCCCCCCCATTGAAACACTAACAGGCTGTTTCTGTCCCCCTCTCACATTGAAACACTAACAGGCTGTGCCTGCCCCCCCCCCTCACATTGAAACAATAACAGGCTGTTTTGCCCCCCCCATTGAAACACTAACAGGCTGTTTCTGTCCCCCTCCACATTGAAACGCTAACAGGCTGTGCCTGTCACGTCCCCCCCCCATTGAATCACTAACAGGCTGTGCCTGTCCCCCCCCTCATTGAAACACTAACAGGTTGTGTCTGTCCCCCGCCCTCACATTGAAACACTAACTGGATGTGCCTGTCCCCCCCCCCCTCACATTGAAACACTAACAGGCTGTGCCTGTCCCCCCCACACATTGAAATACTAACAGGCTGTGCCTGCCCCCCCCTCACATTGAAACACGAACAGGCTGTGTCTGCCCCCCCCCTCATTGAAACACTAACAGGCTGTGCCTGTTTCCCCCCCCCGCTCACATTGAAACACTAACAGGCTGTACCTGCCCCCCCACTCACATTGAAACGCTAACAGTCTGTGTCTGCCCCCCCTCACATTGAAACACTAACAGGCTGTGCCTGCCCCCCCCTCACATTGAAACACGAACAGGCTGTGTCTGCCCCCCCCCTCATTGAAACACTAACAGGCTGTGCCTGTTTCCCCCCCCCCGCTCACATTGAAACACTAACAGGCTGTACCTGCCCCCCCACTCACATTGAAACGCTAACAGTCTGTGTCTGCCCCCCCTCACATTGAAACACTAACAGGCTGTGCCTGTCCCCCCCCCCCCCCCCCCGTCACATTGAAACACTAACAGGCTGTGTCTGTCCCCCCCTCACATTGTAACACTAACAGGCTGTGACCCTCCCCCCTCACATTGAAACACTAACTGGCTGTGCCTGTCCCCCCGCCCCACATTGAAACACTAACAGGCTGTGCCTGTCGCCCCCCTCACATTGGAACGCTAACAGTCTGTGTCTGCCCCCCCCTTCACAATGAAGCACTAACAGGCTGTGCCTGTCCCCCCCCTCACATTGACAGCACTAACAGGCTGTGCCTGTCACCCCCGTCACATTGAAACACTAACAGACTGTTCCTGTCCCCCCCTCACATTGAAACACTAACAGGCTGTGTCTGTCCCCTCCCCCTCACATTGAATCACTAACAGGCTGTGTCTGTCCCCTCCCCCTCACATTGAAACACCAACAGGCTGTGCCTGTTCCCCCCCACACATTGAAAAACGAACAGGCTGTGCCTGCCCCCCCCCCTCACATTGAATCACTAACAGGCTGTGTCTGTCCCCTCCCCCTCACATTGAAACACCAACAGGCTGTGCCTGTCCCCCCTCACATTTAAACGATAACAGGATGTGCCTGTCCCCCCTCACATTGAAACACTAACAGGCTGTGCCTGTCCCCCACTCTCACATTGAAACACTTACAGGCTGTGTCTGCCCCCCTTCATTGAAACACTAACAGGCTGTGCCTGTTTCCCCCCCGCTCACATTGTAACACTAACTGGCTGTGCCTGTCCCCACGCCCCACATTGAAACACTAACAGGCTGTGCCTGTCCCCCCGCCCCACATTGAAACACTAACAGGCTGTACCTGTCCACCCCTCACATTGAAACACTAACAGGCTGTGTCTGCCCCCCCTCACATTGAAACACTAACATGCTGTGCCTTTCCCCCCCCCCCTCACAGTGAAACACTAACAGGCTGTGTCTGTCCCCCCCCTCCCCCTCACATTGAAACACTAACAGGCTGAGTCTGTCCCCTCCCTCATTGAAACACTAACAGGCTGTGTCTGCCCCCCCCCCATTGAAACACTAACAGGCTGTTTCTGTCCCCCTCCACATTGAAACACTAACAGGCTGTGTCTGCCCCCCTCTCACATTGAAACACTAACAGGCTGTGTCTGCCCCCCTATCACATTGAAACACTAACAGGCTGTGTCTGCCCCCCTATCACATTGAAACACTAACAGTCTGTGCCTGCCCCCCCTCACATTGAAACACTAACAGGCTGTGTCTGCCAATCCCCACCCTCTCACTGAAACACTAACAGGCTGTGTCTGTCCCCCCCCTCCACATTGAAACACTAACAGGCTGTGTCTGCCCCCCTCTCACATTGAAACACTAACAGGCTGTGCCTGCCCCCCCTCACATTGAAACGCTAACAGGCTGTGCCTGTCACGTCCCCCCCCTCATTGAAACACTAACAGGCTGTGCCTGTTTCCCCCCCCCCCGCTCACATTGTAACACAAACAGGCTGTGCCTGCCCCCCCCTCACATTGAAACACTAACAGGCTGTGCCTGTTTCCCCCCCTCCCCCTCTCATTGAAACACTAACAGGCTGTGTCTGTCCCTTCCCTCATTGAAACACTAACAGGTTGTGTCTGTCCCCCGCCCTCACATTGAAACTCTAACTGGATGTGCCTGTCCCCGCCCCTCACATTGAAACACTAACAGGCTGTGTCTGTCCCCCCCCCCACTCACATTGAAATACTAACAGGCTGTGCCTGCCCCCCCCCCTCACATTGAAACACTAACAGGCTGTGTCTGCCCCCCCCCTCATTGAAACACTAACAGGCTGTGCCTGTTTCCCCCCCGCTCACATTGAAACACTAACAGGCTGTGCCTGTCCCCCCCTCACATTGAAACACTTACAGGCTGTGCCTGTCCCCCCCCCCCTTCACATTGAAACACTAACAGGCTTAGTCTGCCCCCCCCCCGTCATTGAAACACTAACAGGCTGTGCCTGAATCCCCCCGCTTACATTGTAACACTAACAGGCTGTGCCTGTCCCCCACCCTCACATTGAAACACTAACAGGATGTGCCTGTCCCCCCCTCACATTGAAACACTAACTGGCTGTGCCTGTCCCCCCGCCCCACATTGAAACACTAACAGGCTGGACCTGTCCACCCCTCACATTGAAACGCTAACAATCTGTGTCTGCCCCCCCCCCTCACATTGAAACACT
This sequence comes from Scyliorhinus torazame, assembly GCF_047496885.1. Classification (NCBI taxonomy): domain Eukaryota; kingdom Metazoa; phylum Chordata; class Chondrichthyes; order Carcharhiniformes; family Scyliorhinidae; genus Scyliorhinus; species Scyliorhinus torazame. Next base: position 136,460,675 of record NC_092726.1, on the reverse strand, counting down.
AACAGGCTGTGCCTGTCCCCCCCCCTCACATTGAAACACTAACAGGCTGTGCCTGTCCCCCCCCCACACATTGATACACTAACAGGCTGTGTCTGCCCCACCCTCACATTGAAACACTAACAGGCTGTGCCTCCCCCCCTCACATTGAAACACTAACAGGCTGTATCTGTCCCCCCTCCTCCTCACATTGAAACACTAACAGGCTGTGTCTGTCCCCTCCCTCATTGAAACACTAACAGGCTGTGCCTGTCCCCCCGTGTCTAATCTTCCACCTCCAGCAGCTTCAACAGGCTGTGTCTGCCCCCCCCCCCCCATTGAAACACTAACAGACTGTGTCTGTCCCCCCCCTCACAGTGAAACAATAACAGGCTGTTCTGCCCCCCCCTCATTGAAACACTAACAGGCTGTTTCTGACCCCCTCCACATTGAAACACTAACAGGCTGTGTCTGCCCCCCTCTCACATTGAAACACTAACAGGCTGAGCCTGCCCCCCCTCACATTGAAACGCTAACAGGCTGTGCCTGTCACCTCCCTCCCCCATTCAATCACTAACAGGCTGTGTATGTCCCCCCTCCCCCCCTCATTGAAACACTAACAGGCTGTGTCTGCCCCCCCCCCCATTGAAACACTAACAGACTGTGTCTGTCCCCCCCTCACAGTGAAACAATAACAGGCTGTTCTGCCCCCCTCATTGAAACATTAACAGGCTGTTTCTGACCCCCTCCACATTGAAACACTAACAGGCTGTGTCTGCCCCCCTCTCACATTGAAACACTAACAGGCTGTGCCTGTCCCCCCCCCCCTCACATTGAAACACTAACAGGCTGTGTCTGTCCCCCTCTCACATTGAAACACTAACAGGCTGAGCCTGCCCCCGCTCACATTGAAACGCTAACAGGCTGTGCCTGTCACCTCCCTCCCCCATTCAATCACTAACAGGCTGTGTATGTCCCCCCTCTCCCCCTCATTGAATCACTAACAGGCTGTGCCTGTCCCCCCCCCCTCATTGAAACACTAATAGGCTGTGTCTGTCCCCCCCCCCCACTCACATTGAAACACTAACAGGCTGTGCCTGTCCCCCCCACACATTGAAATACTAACAGGCTGTGTCTTTCCCCTCCTCCCCCTCTCATTGAAACACTAACAGGCTGTGTCTGTCCCCTCCCTCATTGAAACACTAACAGGCTGTGCTTGCCCCCCCCTCACATTGAAACACTAACAGGCTGTGTCTGTCCCCCCCCACTCACAGTGAAACACTAACAGGCTGTGCTTGCCCCCCCCTCACATTGAAACACTAACAGGCTGTGTCTGCCCCCCCCCCTCATTGAAACACTAACAGGCTGTGCCTGTTTCCCCCCCGGTCACATTGAAACACTAACAGGCTGTGCCTGTCCCCCCCCCCCGTGACATTAAAACACTAACAGGCTGTGTCTGCCCCCCCCACTCACATTGAAACACTAACAGGCTGTGCCTGTCCCCCCCTCACATTGAAACACTTACAGGCTTAGTCTGCCCACCTTCATTGAAACACTAACAGGCTGTGCCTGTTTCCCCCCCCTCTCACATTGTAACACTAACAGGCTGTGCCTGTCCCCCCGCCCCACATTGAAACACTAACAGGCTGTACCTGTCCCCCCTCCCTCACATTGAAACACTAACAGGCTGTGCCTGCCCCTCCCCTCACATTGAAACACTAACAGGCTGTGTCTCTCCCCTCCCTCATTGAAACAGTAACAGGTTGTGTCTGCCCCCCCCACCCTCACACTGAAACACTAACAGGATGTGCCTGTCCCCCCTCACATTGAAACACTAACATGCTGTGCCTTTCCCCCCCCCCCTCACATTGAAACACTAACAGGCTGTGTCTGTCCCCCCCCTCCCCCTCACATTGAAACACTAACAGGCTGTGTCTGTGCCCCCTCTCACATTGAAACCCTAACAGGCTGTGTCTGTCCCCCCCTTACATTGAAACACTAAAAGACTGTGCCTGCCCCCCCCCTTCACATTGAAACACTAACACGCTGTGACCCCCCCCCCCCCTCACATTGAAACACGAACAGGCTGTGCCTGTCCCCCCCTTATATTGAAACACTAACAGGCTGTGTCTCTCCCCTCCCTCATTGAAACACTAACAGGTTGTGTCTGCCCCCCCCACCCTCACACTGAAACACTAACAGGCTGTGCCTGTCCCCCCCCCCCACACATTGATACACTAACAGGCTGTGTCTGCCCCCCTCTCACATTGAAACACTAACAGGCTGTGCCTCCCCCCCCTCACATTGAAACACTAACAGGCTGTGTCTGTCCCCCCCTCCTCCTCACATTGAAACACTAACAGGCTGTGTCTGTCCCCCCCCCTCATTGAAACACTAATAGGCTGTGTCTGTCCCCCCCCCACTCACATTGAAACACTAAAAGGCTGTGTCTGCCCCCCCCCCATTGAAACACTAACAGACTGTGTCTGTCCCCCCCTCACAGTGAAACAATAACAGGCTGTTCTGCCCCCCCCTCATTGAAACACTAACAGGCTGTTTCTGACCCCCTCCACATTGAAACACTAACAGGCTGTGTCTGCCCCCCTCTCACATTGAAACACTAACAGGCTGAGCCTGCCCCCCCTCACATTGAAACGCTAACAGGCTGTGCCTGTCACCTCCCTCCCCCATTGAATCACTAACAGGCTGTGTATGTCCCCCCTCTCCCCCTCATTGAATCACTAACAGGCTGTGTCTGTCCCCCCCCCCTCATTGAAACACTAATAGGCTGTGTCTGTCCCCCCCCCACTCACATTGAAACACTAAAAGGCTGTGCCTGTCCCCCCCACACATTGAAATACTAACAGGCTGTGTCTTTCCCCCCCTCCCCCTCTCATTGAAACACTAACAGGCTGTGTCTGTCCCCTCCCTCATTGAAACACTAACAGGTTGTGTCTGTCCCCCGCCCTCACATTGAAACACTAACTGGATGTGCCTGTCCCCTCCTCACATTGAAACACTTACAGGCTGTGCCTGTCCCCAACTCTCAAATTGAAACATTAACACGCTTAGTCTGCCCACCATCATTGAAACACTAACAGGCTGTGCCTGTTTCCCCCCCCGCTCACATTGTAACACTAACTGGCTGTGCCTGTCCCCCCGCCCCACATTGAAACACTAACAGGCTGTACCTGTCCACCCCTCACATTGAAACGCTAACAATCTGTGTCTGTCCCCTCCCCCTCACATTGAAACACGAACAGGCTGTGCCTGCCCCTCCCCTCACATTGAAACACTAACAGGCTGTGTCTCTCCCCTCCCTCATTGAAACACTAACAGGTTGTGTCTGCCCCCCCCCACCCTCACACTGAAACACTAACAGGATGTGCCTGTCCCCCCCCCCACACACATTGATACACTAACAGGCTGTGTCTGCCCCCCCTCACATTGAAACACTAACATGCTGTGCCTTTCCCCCCCCCCTCACATTGAAACACTAACAGGCTGTGTCTGTCCCCCCCCTCCCCCTCACATTGAAACACTAACAGGCTGTGTCTGTGCCCCCTCTCACATTGAAACACTTACAGGCTGGGCCTGTCCCCCACTCTCACATTGAAACATTAACAGGCTTACTCTGCCCACCTTCATTGAAACACTAACAGGCTGTGCCTGTTTCCCCCCCCCCCGCTCACATTGTAACACAAACAGGCTGTGCCTGCCCCCCCCTCACATTGAAACACTAACAGGCTGTGCCTGTTTCCCCCCCTCCCCCTCTCATTGAAACACTAACAGGCTGTGTCTGTCCCTTCCCTCATTGAAACACTAACAGGTTGTGTCTGTCCCCCGCCCTCACATTGAAACTCTAACTGGATGTGCCTGTCCCCGCCCCTCACATTGAAACACTAACAGGCTGTGTCTGTCCCCCCCCCCACTCACATTGAAATACTAACAGGCTGTGCCTGCCCCCCCCCCCCTCACATTGAAACACTAACAGGCTGTGTCTGCCCCCCCCCTCATTGAAACACTAACAGGCTGTGCCTGTTTCCCCCCCGCTCACATTGAAACACTAACAGGCTGTGCCTGTCCCCCCCTCACATTGAAACACTTACAGGCTGTGCCTGTCCCCCCCCCCCTTCACATTGAAACACTAACAGGCTTAGTCTGCCCCCCCCCCCGTCATTGAAACACTAACAGGCTGTGCCTGAATCCCCCCGCTTACATTGTAACACTAACAGGCTGTGCCTGTCCCCCACCCTCACATTGAAACACTAACAGGATGTGCCTGTCCCCCCCTCACATTGAAACACTAACTGGCTGTGCCTGTCCCCCCGCCCCACATTGAAACACTAACAGGCTGTACCTGTCCACCCCTCACATTGAAACGCTAACAATCTGTGTCTGCCCCCCCCCCCTCACATTGAAACACTAACAGGCTGTGCCTGTCCCCCCCCTCACATTGAAACACTAACAGGCTGTGCCTGTCCCCCCCCCACACATTGATACACTAACAGGCTGTGTCTGCCCCACCCTCACATTGAAACACTAACAGGCTGTGCCTCCCCCCCTCACATTGAAACACTAACAGGCTGTATCTGTCCCCCCTCCTCCTCACATTGAAACACTAACAGGCTGTGTCTGTCCCCTCCCTCATTGAAACACTAACAGGCTGTGCCTGTCCCCCTGTGTCTAATCTTCCACCTCCAGCAGCTTCAACAGGCTGTGTCTGCCCCCCCCCCCCATTGAAACACTAACAGACTGTGTCTGTCCCCCCCTCACAGTGAAACAATAACAGGCTGTTCTGCCCCCCCCTCATTGAAACACTAACAGGCTGTTTCTGACCCCCTCCACATTGAAACACTAACAGGCTGTGTCTGCCCCCCTCTCACATTGAAACACTAACAGGCTGAGCCTGCCCCCCCTCACATTGAAACGCTAACAGGCTGTGCCTGTCACCTCCCTCCCCCATTCAATCACTAACAGGCTGTGTATGTCCCCCCTCCCCCCCTCATTGAAACACTAACAGGCTGTGTCTGCCCCCCCCCCCCCATTGAAACACTAACAGACTGTGTCTGTCCCCCCCTCACAGTGAAACAATAACAGGCTGTTCTGCCCCCCTCATTGAAACATTAACAGGCTGTTTCTGACCCCCTCCACATTGAAACACTAACAGGCTGTGTCTGCCCCCCTCTCACATTGAAACACTAACAGGCTGAGCCTGCCCCCCCTCACATTGAAACGCTAACAGGCTGTGCCTGTCACCTCCCTCCCCCATTCAATCACTAACAGGCTGTGTATGTCCCCCCTCTCCCCCTCATTGAATCACTAACAGGCTGTGCCTGTCCCCCCCCCTCATTGAAACACTAATAGGCTGTGTCTGTCCCCCCCCCCCACTCACATTGAAACACTAACAGGCTGTGCCTGTCCCCCCCACACATTGAAATACTAACAGGCTGTGTCTTTCCCCTCCTCCCCCTCTCATTGAAACACTAACAGGCTGTGTCTGTCCCCTCCCTCATTGAAACACTAACAGGCTGTGCTTGCCCCCCCCTCACATTGAAACACTAACAGGCTGTGTCTGTCCCCCCCCACTCACATTGAAACACTAACAGGCTGTGTCTGCCCCCCCCCCACTCACATTGAAACACTAACAGGCTGTGCCTGTCCCCCCCTCACATTGAAACACTTACAGGCTTAGTCTGCCCACCTTCATTGAAACACTAACAGGCTGTGCCTGTTTCCCCCCCCTCTCACATTGTAACACTAACAGGCTGTGCCTGTCCCCCCGCCCCACATTGAAACACTAACAGGCTGTACCTGTCCACCCCTCACATTGAAACGCTAACAATCTGTGTCTGTCCCCTCCCCCTCACATTGAAACACGAACAGGCTGTGCCTGTCCCCCCTCCCTCACATTGAAACACTAACAGGCTGTGCCTGCCCCTCCCCTCACATTGAAACACTAACAGGCTGTGTCTCTCCCCTCCCTCATTGAAACACTAACAGGTTGTGTCTGCCCCCCCCACCCTCACACTGAAACACTAACAGGATGTGCCTGTCCCCCCTCACATTGAAACACTAACATGCTGTGCCTTTCCCCCCCCCCCCCCTCACATTGAAACACTAACAGGCTGTGTCTGTCCCCCCCCTCCCCCTCACATTGAAACACTAACAGGCTGTGTCTGTGCCCCCTCTCACATTGAAACCCTAACAGGCTGTGTCTGTCCCCCCCTTACATTGAAACACTAAAAGACTGTGCCTGCCCCCCCCCTTCACATTGAAACACTAACACGCTGTGACCCCCCCCCCCTCACATTGAAACACGAACAGGCTGTGCCTGTCCCCCCCTTATATTGAAACACTAACAGGCTGTGTCTCTCCCCTCCCTCATTGAAACACTAACAGGTTGTGTCTACCCCCCCACCCTCACACTGAAACACTAACAGGCTGTGCCTGTCCCCCCCCCCCACACATTGATACACTAACAGGCTGTGTCTGCCCCCCTCTCACATTGAAACACTAACAGGCTGTGCCTCCCCCCCCCTCACATTGAAACACTAACAGGCTGTGTCTGTCCCCCCCTCCTCCTCACATTGAAACACTAACAGGCTGTGTCTGTCCCCCCCCCTCATTGAAACACTAATAGGCTGTGTCTGTCCCCCCCCCCACTCACATTGAAACACTAAAAGGCTGTGTCTGCCCCCCCCCCCCCATTGAAACACTAACAGACTGTGTCTGTCCCCCCCTCACAGTGAAACAATAACAGGCTGTTCTGCCCCCCCCTCATTGAAACACTAACAGGCTGTTTCTGACCCCCTCCACATTGAAACACTAACAGGCTGTGTCTGCCCCCCTCTCACATTGAAACACTAACAGGCTGAGCCTGCCCCCCCTCACATTGAAACGCTAACAGGCTGTGCCTGTCACCTCCCTCCCCCATTGAATCACTAACAGGCTGTGTATGTCCCCCCTCTCCCCCTCATTGAATCACTAACAGGCTGTGTCTGTCCCCCCCCCCCTCATTGAAACACTAATAGGCTGTGTCTGTCCCCCCCCCACTCACATTGAAACACTAAAAGGCTGTGCCTGTCCCCCCCACACATTGAAATACTAACAGGCTGTGTCTTTCCCCCCCTCCCCCTCTCATTGAAACACTAACAGGCTGTGTCTGTCCCCTCCCTCATTGAAACACTAACAGGTTGTGTCTGTCCCCCGCCCTCACATTGAAACACTAACTGGATGTGCCTGTCCCCTCCTCACATTGAAACACTTACAGGCTGTGCCTGTCCCCAACTCTCAAATTGAAACATTAACAGGCTTAGTCTGCCCACCATCATTGAAACACTAACAGGCTGTGCCTGTTTCCCCCCCCGCTCACATTGTAACACTAACTGGCTGTGCCTGTCCCCCCGCCCCACATTGAAACACTAACAGGCTGTACCTGTCCACCCCTCACATTGAAACGCTAACAATCTGTGTCTGTCCCCTCCCCCTCACATTGAAACACGAACAGGCTGTGCCTGCCCCTCCCCTCACATTGAAACACTAACAGGCTGTGTCTCTCCCCTCCCTCATTGAAACACTAACAGGTTGTGTCTGCCCCCCCCACCCTCACACTGAAACACTAACAGGATGTGCCTGTCCCCCCCCCCCCCCCCCCCACACATTGATACACTAACATGCTGTGCCTTTCCCCCCCCATTCACATTGAAACCCTAACAGGCTGTGCCTGTCCCCCCGCCCCACATTGAAACACTAACAGGCTGTGTCTGCCCCCCCTCACATTGAAACACTAACATGCTGTGCCTTTCCCCCCCCCCCTCACATTGAAACCCTAACAGGCTGTGCCTGTCCCCCCGCCCCACATTGAAACACTAACAGGCTGTGCCTGTCGCCCCCCTCACATTGGAACGCTAACAGTCTGTGTCTGCCCCCCCCTTCACAATGAAGCACTAACAGGCTGTGCCTGTCCCCCCCCCTCACATTGAAACACTAACAGACTGTTCCTGTCCCCCCCTCACATTGAAACACTAACAGGCTGTGTCTGTCCCCTCCCCCTCACATTGAATCACTAACAGGCTGTGTCTGTCCCCTCCCCCTCACATTGAAACACCAACAGGCTGTGCCTGTCCCCCCCACACATTGAAACACGAACAGGCTGTGCCTGCCCCCCCCCTCACATTGAAACACTAACAGGCTATGTCTGTCCCCTCCCCCTCACATTGAAACACTAACAGGCTGTGCCTGTCCCCCCCCCTCACATTGAAACACTAACAGGCTGTGCCTGCCCCCCCTCACATTGAAACGCTAACAGGCTGTGCCTGTCCCCCCCCCGTCACATTGAAACACTAACAGGCTGTGCCTGTCCCCTCCCCCCCCCCATTGAAATACTAACAGGCTGTGTATGTCCCCCCCTCCCCCCACATTGAAACACTAACAGGCTGTGCCTGCCCCCCCTCACATTGAAACACTAACAGGCTGTGCCTGCCCCCCCTCACATTGAAACGCTAACAGGCTGTGCCTGTCCCCCCCTCCCCCCACATTTAAACACTAACAGGCTGTGCCTTTCCCCCCCCCTCATTGAAACACTAACAGGCTGTGTCTGTCACCCCTCCCCCTCTCATTGAAACACTAACAGGCTGTGTCTGTCCCCTCCCTCATTGATACACTAACAGGTTGTGTCTGCCACCCCCCTCACACTGAAACACTAACAGGATGTGCCTGTCCCCCCCTCACATTGAAACACTAACAGGCTGTGCCTGTCCCCCCTCACATTGAAACACTAACAGGATGTGCCTGTCCCCCCTCACATTGAAACACTAACAGGCTGTGTCTGTCCCCCCCTCACATTGAAACACTAACAGGCTGTGTCTGCCCCCCTTCATTGAAACACTAACAGGCTGTGCCTGTTTCCCCCCCGCTCACATTGTAACACTAACAGGCTGTGCCTGCCCCCCCTCACATTGAAGCACTAACTGGCTGTGCCTGTCCCCCCGCCCCACATTGAAACACTAACAGGCTGTACCTGTCCACCCCTCACATTGAAACGCTAACAATCTGTGTCTGTCCCCTCCCCCTCACATTGAAACACGAACAGGCTGTTCCTGTCCCCCCCTCACATTGAAGCACTAACAGGCTGTGCCTGTCCCCCCCCCCACACATTGATACACTAACAGGCTGTGTCTGTCCCCCTGTGTCTAATCTTCCACCTCCAGCAGCTTCAACAGGCTGTGTCTGTCCCCCCTCACATTGAAACAATAACAGGCTGTTTTGCCCCCCCCCCATTGAAACACTAACAGGCTGTGTCTGTCCCCCCCTCACATTGAAACAATAACAGGCTGTTTTGCCCCCCCCCCCATTGAAACACTAACAGGCTGTGCCTGCCCCCCCCCTCACATTGAAACAATAACAGGCTGTTTTGCCCCCCCCATTGAAACACTAACAGGCTGTTTCTGTCCCCCTCCACATTGAAACGCTAACAGGCTGTGCCTGTCACGTCCCCCCCCATTGAATCACTAACAGGCTGTGCCTGTCCCCCCCTCATTGAAACACTAACAGGCTGTGTCTTTCCCCCCCTCCCCCTCCCCCTCTCATTGAAACACTAACAGGCTGTGTCTGTCCCCTCCCTCATTGAAACACTAACAGGTTGTGTCTGCCCCCGCCCTCACATTGAAACACTAACTGGATGTGCCTGTCCCCCCCCCCCCCTCACATTGAAACACTAACAGGCTGTGTCTGTCCCCCCCCCACTCACATTGAAACACTAACAGGCTGTGCCTGTCCCCCCCACACATTGAAATACTAACAGGCTGTGCCTGCCCCCCCCTCACATTGAAACACTAACAGGCTGTGTCTGCCCCCCCCCCCTCATTGAAACACTAACAGGCTGTGCCTGTTTCCCCCCCCCCGCTCACATTGAAACACTAACAGGCTGTACCTGCCCCCCCACTTACATTGAAACGCTAACAGTCTGTGTCTGCCCCCCCCTCACATTGAAACACTAACAGGCTGTGCCTGTCCCCCCCCCCTCACATTGTAACACTAACAGGCTGTGACCCTCCCCCCTCACATTGTAACACTAACTGGCTGTGCCTGTCCCCCCCTCACATTGACAACACTAACAGGCTGTGCCTGTCACCCCCGTCACATTAAAACACTAACAGACTGTTCCTGTCCCCCCCTCACATTGAAACACTAACAGGCTGTGTCTGTCCCCTCCCCCTCACATTGAATCACTAACAGGCTGTGTCTGTCCCCTCCCCCTCACATTGAAACACCAACAGGCTGTGCCTGTTCCCCCCCACACATTGAAACACGAACAGGCTGTGCCTGCCCCCCCCCCTCACATTGAATCACTAACAGGCTGTGTCTGTCCCCTCCCCCTCACTTTGAAACACCAACAGGCTGTGCCTGTCCCCCCCCCACACATTGAACCGCTAACAGGCTGTGCCTGTCCCCTCCCCCCCCCCCCATTGAAATACTAACAGGCTGTGTCTGTCACCCCTCCCCCTCTCATTGAAACACTAACAGGCTGTGTATGTCCCCTCCCTCATTGATACACTAACAGGTTGTGTCTGCCCCCCCCTCACACTGAAACACTAACAGGATGTGCCTGTCCCCCTCACATTGAAACGATAACAGGATGTGCCTGTCCCCCCTCACATTGAAACACTTACAGGCTGTGCCTGTCCCCCACTCTCACATTGAAACATTAACAGGCTTAGTCTGCCCCCCTTCATTGAAACACTAACAGGCTGTGCCTGTTTCCCCCCCGCTCACATTGTAACACTAACAGGCTGTGCCTGCCCCCCCCTCACATTGAAACACTAACTGGCTGTGCCTGTCCCCCCGCCCCACATTGAAACACTAACAGGCTGTGCCTGTCCCCCCGCCCACATTGAAACACTAACAGGCTGTACCTGTCCACCCCTCACATTGAAACACTAACAGGCTGTGTCTGCCCCCCCCCTCCCCCTCACATTGAAACACTAACAGGCTGAGTCTGTCCCCTCCCTCATTGAAACACTAACAGGCTGTGTCTGTCCCCCCACCTCACATTGAAACACTAACATGCTGTGCCTTTCCCCCCCCCCACACATTGATACACTAACAGGCTGTGTCTGCCCCCCCTCACATTGAAACACTAACATGCTGTGCCTTTCCCCCCCCCCCCTCACATTGAAACACTAACAGGCTGAGTCTGTCCACTCCCTCATTGAAACACTAACAGGCTGTGTCTGTCCCCCCCCCTCACATTGAAACACTAACATGCTGTGCCTTCCCCCCCCCCCCTCACATTGAAACACTAACAGGCTGTGTCTGTCCCCCCCCCTCCCCCTCACATTGAAACACTAACAGGCTGTGTCTGTTCCCTCCCTCATTGAAACACTAACAGGCTGTGCCTGTCCCCCTGTGTCTAATCTTCCACCTCCAGCAGCTTCAACAGGCTGTGTCTGTCCCCACTCACATTGAAACACTAACAGGCTGTTTCTGTCCCCCCTCCACATTGAAACACTAACAGGCTGTGCCTGTCTCCCCCTCACATTGAAACACTAACAGGTTGTGTCTGTCCCCCCCTCCACATTGAAACACTAACAGCTGTGTCTGCCCCCCTCTCACATTGAAACACTAACAGGCTGTGTCTGTCCCCCCCCTCCACATTGAAACACTAACAGGCTGTGTCTGCCCCCCTCTCACATTGAAACACTAACAGGTTGTGCCTGCCCCCCTCACATTGAATCGCTAACAGGCTGTGCCTGTCACGTCCCCCCCCCCATTGAATCACTAACAGGCTGTGTATGTCCCCCCTCCCCCCCTCATTGAAACACTAACAGGCTGTGCCTGTCCCCCCCCTCATTGAAAAACTAACAGGTTGTGTCTGTCCTCCCCCCTCACATTGAAACACTAACTGGATGTGCCTGTCCCCCCCCCCCTCACATTGAAACACTAACAGGCTGTGTCTGTCCCCCCCTCACATTGAAACACAACAGGCTGTGCCTGCCCCCCTCACATTGAAACACTAACAGGCTGTACCTGCCCCCCCAATCACATAGAAACGCTAACAGTCTGTGTCTGCCCCCCCCCCCTCACATTGAAGCACTAACAGGCTGTGCCTGTCCCCCCCCCCCAACACATTGAAACACTAACAGGCTGTGTCTGCCCCCCCACTCACATTGAAACACTTACAGGCTGGGCCTGTCCCCCACTCTCACACTGAAACATTAACAGGCTTAGTCTGCCCACCTTCATTGAAACACTAACAGGCTGTGCCTGTTTCCCCCCCGCCACATTGTAACACTAACTGGCTGTGTCTGCCCCCCACTCACATTGAAACATTAACAGGCTTAGTCTGCCCACCTTCATTGAAACACTAACATGCTGTGCCTTTCCCCCCCCCCGCTCACATTGTAACACTAACAGGCTGTGCCTGCCCCCCCGTCACATGGAAACACTAACAGGCTGTGCCTGTTTCCCCCCCCCCCCCGCTCACATTGTAACACTAACAGGCTGTGCCTGTCCCCCCCTCACATTGAAACGCTAACAATCTGTGTCTGTCCCCTCCCCCTCACATTGAAACACGAACAGGCTGTGCCTGTCCCCCCCTCACATTGAAACACTAACAGGCTGTGCCTCCCCCCCAATCACATTGAAACACTAACAGGCTGTGTCTGTCCCCCCCTCCCCCTCACATTGAAACACTAACAGGCTGTGTCTGTCCCCTCTCTCACATTGAAACCCTAACAGCTGTGTCTGTCCCCCCCTCACATTGAAACACTAAAAACTGTGCCTGCCCCCCTCACATTGAAACACTAACAGGCTGTGTCTGTCCCCCCCCCCTCACATTGAAACACTAACAGGCTGTGCCTGCCCCCCCCCTCATATTTGAAACACTAACACGCTGTGTCCCTCCCCCATCACATTGAAACACTAACTGGCTGTGCCTGTCCCCCCGCCCCACATTGAAACACTAACAGCTGTGCCTGTCCCCCCCTCACATTGAAACACTAACAGGCTGTTCCTGTCCCCCCCCTCACATTGAAACACTAACAGGCTGTGCCTGTGCACCCCCCCTCACATTGAAACACGAACAGGCTGTGCCTTTCCCCCCCTCATTGAAACACGAACAGGCTGTGTCTGTCACCCCCTCCCCCTCTCATTGAAACACTAACAGTCTGTGTCTGTCCCCTCCCTTATTGAAACACTAACAGGTTATGTCTGTGTCCCCCCCCTCACATTGAAACACTAACAGGCTGTGCCTGTCCCTCCCTCACATTGAAACACTAACAGGCTGTGTCTGCCACCCCGTCATTGAAACACTAACAGGCTGTGCCTGTCCCCCCCCTCACATTGAAACACTAACTGGCTGTGCCTGTCCCCCCGCCCCACATTGAAACACTAACAGGCTGTGCCTGCCCCCCCTCACATTGAAACGCTAACAGCTGTGCCTGTCACGTCCCCGTCCCCCCATTGAATCACTAACAGGCTGTGTATGTCCCCCCTCCCCCCTCATTGAATCACTAACAGGCTGTGCATGTCCCCCCCCTCATTGAAACACTAACAGGCTGTGTCTTTCCCCCCTCCCCCCTCATTGAAACACTAACAGCTGTGCCTGCCACCCCCCTCATTGAAACACTAACAACAGGCTGTGCCTGTTTCCCCCCCGCTCACATTGAAACACTAACAGGCTGTGCCTGGTCCCCCCCCCCCCCCGTCACATTAAAACACTAACAGGCTGTGCCTGTCCCCCCCTCACATTGAAATACTTACAGGCTGTGCCTGTCCCCCCCCGTCACATTGAAACACTAACAGGCTTAGTCTGCCCCCCCCGTCATTGAAACACTAACAGGCTGTGCCTGAATCCCCCGCTTACATTGTAACACTAACAGGCTGTGCCTGTCCCCCACCCTCACATTGAAACACTAACAGGCTGTACCTGTCCACCCCTCACATTGAAACGCTAACAAACTGTGTCTGTCCCTCCCCCTCACATTGAAACACTAACAGGCTGTGCCTGTCCCCCCCTCACATTGAAACACTAACAGGCTGTGTCTGTCCCCCCCTCCTCCTCACATTGAAACACTAACAGGCTGTGTCTGTCCCCTCCCTCATTGAAACACTAACAGGCTGTGCCTGTCCCCCCCTCACAGTGAAACAATAACAGGCTGTTCTGCCACCCCCTCATTGAAACACTAACCGGCTGTTTCTGACCCCCTCCACATTGAAACACTAACAGGCTGTGTCTGCCCCCCTCTCACATTGAAACACTAACAGGCTGAGCCTGCCCCCCCTCACATTGAAACGCTAACAGGCTGTGCCTGTCACCTCCCTCCCCATTGAATCACTAACAGGCTGTGTATGTCCCCCTCTCCCCCTCATTGAATCACTAATAGGCTGTGTCTGCCCCCCCCACACACTGAATACTAACAGGCTGTGTCTTTCCCCCCTCCCCCTCTCATTGAAACACTAACAGGCTGTGTCTGTCCCCTCCCTCATTGAAACACTAACAGGCTGTGTCTGTCCCCCCTACTCACATTGAAACACTAACAGGCTGTGCCTGCCCCCCCCCCTCACATTGAAACACTAACAGGCTGTGTCTGCCCCCCCCCTCATTGAAACACTAACAGGCTGTGCCTGCCCCCCTCACATTGAAACGCTAACAGGCTGTGCCTGTCCCCCCCCCCCCGTCACATTGAAACACTAACAGGCTGTGCCTTTCCCCCCCTCATTGAAACACGAACAGGCTGTGCCTGTCCCCGCCTCACATTGAAAACACTAACAGGCTGTGCCTGTCCCCCCCCCCCCCACACATGATACACTAACAGGCTGTGTCTGCCCCCCCTCACATTGAAACACTAACATGCTGTGCCTTTCCCCCCCCCTCACATTGAAACACTAACAGGCTGTGTCTGTCCCCCCCCTCCCCCTCACATTGATACACTAACAGGCTGTGTCTGTCCCCTCCCTCATTGAAACACTAACAGGCTGTGTCTGTCCCCCCCTCCCCCTCACATTGATACACTAACAGGCTGTGCCTGTCCCCCTCACATTGAAACACTAACAGGCTGTGTCTGTCCCCCTGTGTCTAATCTTCCACCTCCAGCAGCTTCAACAGGCTGTGTCTGTCCCCCCTCACATTGAAACACTAACAGGCTGTGTCTGCCCCCCCCCATTGAAACACTAACAGACTGTGTCTGTCCCCCCCCTCCACATTGAAACACTAACAGGCTGTGCCTGCCCCCCCTCACATTGAAACAATAACAGGCTGTTTTGCCCCCCCCATTGAAACACTACAGGCTGTTTCTGTCCCCCTCTCACATTGAAACAATAACAGGCTGTGCCTGCCCCCCCCTCACATTGAAACAATAACAGGCTGTTTTGCCCCCCCCCCCATTGAAACACTAACAAACTGTGTCTGTCCCCCCCTCCACATTGAAACACTAACAGGCTGTGCCTGCCCCCCCTCACATTGAAACAATAACAGGCTGTTTTGCCCCCCCCATTGAAACACTAACAGGCTGTTTCTGTCCCCCTCTCACATTGAAACACTAACAGGCTGTGCCTGCCCCCCCACACATTGAAACAATAACAGGCTGTTTTGCCCCCCCCCATTGAAACACTAACAGGCTGTGTCTTTCCCCCCCTCCCCCTCTCATTGAAACACTAACAGGCTGTGTCTGTCCCCTCCCTCATTGAAACACTAACAGGTTGTGTCTGTCCCCCGCCCTCACATTGAAACACTAACTGGATGTGCCTGTCCCCCCCCCCTCACATTGAAACACTAACAGGCTGTGTCTGTCCCCCCCCCCCACTCACATTGAAACACTAACAGGCTGTGCCTGTCCCCCCCACACATTGAAATACTAACAGGCTGTGCCTGCCCCCCCCTCACATTGAAACACTAACAGGCTGTGTCTGCCCCCCCCCCCTCATTGAAACACTAACAGGCTGTGCCTGTTTCCCCCCCCGCTCACATTGAAACACTAACAGGCTGTACCTGCCCCCCACTCACATTGAAACGCTAACAGTCTGTGTCTGCCCCCCCCTCACATTGAAACACTAACAGGCTGTGCCTGTCCCCCCCCCCTCACATTGTAACACTAACAGGCTGTGACCCTCCCCCCTCACATTGTAACACTAACTGGCTGTGCCTGTCCCCCCCTCACATTGACAACACTAACAGGCTGTGCCTGTCACCCCCGTCACATTGAAACACTAACAGACTGTTTCCTGTCCCCCCCTCACATTGAAACACTAACAGGCTGTGTCTGTCCCTCCCCCTCACATTGAATCACTAACAGGCTGTGTCTGTCCCCCTCCCCCTCACATTGAAACACCAACAGACTGTGCCTGTTCCCCCCCACACATTGAAACACGAACAGGCTGTGCCTGTCCCCCCCACACATTGAAATACTAACAGGCTGTGCCTGCCCCCCCCCTCACATTGAAACACTAACAGGCTGTGTCTGCCCCCCCCCTCTCATTGAAACACTAACAGGCTGTGCCTGTTTCCCCCTCCGCTCACATTGAAACACTAACAGGCTGTACCTGCCCCCCCACTCACATTGAAACACCAACAGGCTGTGCCTGCCCCCCCCCCACACATTGAAACGCTAACAGGCTGTGCCTGTCCCCTCCCCACCCTCCCCCATTGAAATACTAACAGGCTGTGTCTGTCACCCCTCCCCCTCTCATTGAAACACTAACAGGCTGTGTCTGTCCCCTCCCTCATTGATACACTAACAGGTTGTGTCTGCCCCCCCCTCACACTGAAACACTAACAGGATGTGCCTGTCCCCCCTCACATTGAAACGATAACAGGATGTGCCTGTCCCCCCTCACATTGAAACACTAACAGGCTGTGCCTGTCCCCCCCTCACATTGAAACATTAACAGGCTTAGTCTGCCCCCCTTCATTGAAACACTAACAGGCTGTGCCTGTTTCCCCCCCGCTCACATTGTACACTAACAGGCTGTGCCTGCCCCCCCCCTCACATTGAAACACTAACTGGCTGTGCCTGTCCCCCCGCCCCACATTGAAACACTAACAGGCTGTGCCTGTCCCCCGCCCCACATTGAAACACTAACAGGCTGTGTCTGCCCCCCCCTCACATTGAAACACTAACATGCTGTGCCTTTCCCCCCCCCCCTCACATTGAAACACTAACAGGCTGTGTCTGTCCCCTCCCTCATTGATACACTAACAGGTTGTGTCTGCCCCCCCCCTCACACTGAAACACTAACAGGATGTGCCTGTCCCCCCTCACATTGAAACGATAACAGGATGTGCCTGTCCCCCCTCACATTGAAACACTAACAGGCTGTGCCTGTCCCCCCCTCACATTGAAACATTAACAGGCTTAGTCTGCCCCCCTCATTGAAACACTAACAGGCTGTGCCTGTTTCCCCCCCGCTCACATTGTAACACTAACAGGCTGTGCCTGCCCCCCCCCTCACATTGAAACACTAACTGGCTGTGCCTGTCCCCCCGCCCCACATTGAAACACTAACAGGCTGTGCCTGTCCCCCCGCCCCACATTGAAACACTAACAGGCTGTGTCTGCCCCCCCCTCACATTGAAACACTAACATGCTGTGCCTTTCCCCCCGCCCCTCACATTGAAACACTAACAGGCTGTGTCTGTCCCTCCCTCATTGAAACACTAACAGGCTGTGTCTGTCCCCCCCCCTCACATTGAAACACTAACATGCTGTGCCTTCCCCCCCCCCCCCCCTCACATTGAAACACTAACAGGCTGTGTCTGTCCCCCCCCCCTCACATTGAAACACTAACAGGCTGTGCCTGTCCCCCCCACACATTGAAATACTAACAGGCTGTGCCTGCCCCCCTCTCACATTGAAACACTAACAGGCTGTGTCTGTCCCCCCCTCCACATTGAAACACTAATAGGCTGTGTCTGCCCCCCTCTCACATTGAAACACTAACAGGCCTTAGTCTGCCCCCCCTCATTGAAACACTAACAGGCTGTGCCTGAATCCCCCCGCTTACATTGTAACACTAACAGGCTGTGCCTGTCCCCCCCCTCACATTGAAACACTAACTGCTGTGCTGTCCCCCCGCCCCACATTGAAACACTAACAGGCTGTACCTGTCCACTCCTCACATTGAAACGCCAACAATCTGTGTCTGTCCCCTCCCCCTCACATTGAAACACTAACAGGCTGTGCCTGTCCCCCCCCTCACATTGAAACACTAACAGGCTGTGCCTGCCCCCCCCCCCCACACATTGATACACTAACAGGCTGTGTCTGTCCCCCCCTCCTCCTCACATTGAAACACTAACAGGCTGTGTCTGTCCCCTCCCTCACTGAAACACTAACAGGCTGTGCCTGTCCCCCTGTGTCTAATCTTCCACCTACAGCAGCTTCAACAGACTGTGTCTGTCCCCCCTCACATTGAAACACTAACAGGCTGTGTCTGCCCCCCTCTCACATTGAAACACTAACAGGCTGTGCTGCCCCCCCTCACATTGAAACGCTAACAGGCTGTGCCTGTCACCTCCCCCCCCCCCCCATTGAAACACTAACAGGCTGTGTAAGTCCCCCCTCCACCCCCTCATTGAATCACTAACAGGCTGTGCCTGTCCCCCCCTCATTGAAACACTAACAGGCTGTGTCTGTCCCCCCTCACATTCAAACACTAACAGGCTGTGTCTGTCCCCTCCCTCATTGAAACACTAACAGGTTGTGTCTGTCCCCCCCCACCCTCACATTGAAACACTAACTGGATGTGCCTGTCCCCCCCTCACATTGAAACACTAACAGGCTGTGTCTGTCCCCCCCTCACATTCAAACACTAACAGGCTGTGTCTGTCCCCTCCCTCATTGAAACACTAACAGGTTGTGTCTGTCCCCCCCCACCCTCACATTGAAACACTAACTGGATGTGCCTGTCCCCCCCTCACATTGAAACACTAACTGGATGTGCCTGTCCCCCCCTCACATTGAAACATTAACAGGCTGTGCCTGTCCCCACTCACATTGAAACACTAACAGGCTGTGCCTGTTTCCCCCCGCTCACATTGAAACACTAACAGGCTGTGCCTGTCCCCCCCCCCTCACATTGAAGCACTAACTGGCTGTGCCTGTCCCCCCCCCTCATTGAAACACTAACAGGCTGTGTCTGTCCCCCCCTCCCCCTCTCATTGAAACACTAACAGGCTGTGTCTGTCCCCTCCCTCATTGAAACACTAACAGGTTGTGTCTGTCCCCCGCCCTCACATTGAAACACTAACTGGATGTGCCTGTCCCCCCCTCACATTGAAACATTAACAGGCTGTGCCTGTCCCCCCTCACATTGAAACGCTAACAGACTGTGTCTGCCCCCCCTCACATTGAAACACTAACAGGCCTGTGTCTGTCCCCCCTCACATTGAAACACTAACAGGCTGTGCCTGTCCCCCCCCCCTCACATTGAAACACTAACAGGCTGTGCCTGTGCCTGTTCCCCCCCCCCCCCCGTCACATTGAAACACTAACAGGCTGTGTCTGCCCCCCTCTCACATTGAAACATTAACAGGCTGTGCCTGTCCCCCCTCACATTGAAACACTAACAGGCTGTGCCTGTTTCCCCCCGCTCACATTGAAACACTAACAGGCTGTGCCTGTCCCCCCCCCTCACATTGAAGCACTAACTGGCTGTGCCTGTCCCCCCGCCCCACATTGAAACACTAACAGGCTGTACCTGTCCACCCCTCACATTGAAACGCTAACAGACTGTGTCTGCCCCCCCCCCCTCACATTGAAACACTAACAGGCTGTGTCTGCCCCCCCACTCACATTGAAACATTAACACGCTGTGCCTGTCCCCCCTCACATTGAAGCACTAACTGGCTGTGCCTGTCCCCCCGCCGCACATTGAAACTCTAAACAGGCTGTACCTGTCCACCCCTCACATTGAAACGCTAACAGTCTGTGTCTGCCCCCCCCCTCACATTGAAACACTAACAGTCTGTGCCTGTCCCCCCCCCCCCGTCACATTGAAACACTAACAGGCTGTGTCTGCCCCCCTCTCACATTGAAACACTAACAGTCTGTGCCTGTCCCCCCCCGCCCCCACATCGAAACTCGAACAGGCTCTGTCTGTTCCCCAGTGTCTAATCCGCCACCTCCAACAGCTTCACTCTTTCTACCTGTTTCTGCAACTTGCTGTCTTGTCAGAATCCACACACGCGGTTTCCTGTAACACAGCAGGATCCAAAGCTGCGAACATGCTGACAACTAACAGCAGCCCCCTCACTCCCTTGTCCTGGAACGGGTTAATTAAAATCTTTCTTCTCACTGTCCATGCTAAATTGTCCCAGAGAGAGTTAATTGACACTCCTCTCTCTCTCTGTCTCCCCCTCTCTCGCTCTGCCTTCCCCCACACCACCACTGCGAAGCTGCCCATTTCTTCCTGAAACAGCCCAGCATCTCCCACTGAGTCCCAGAGTGGGCTCTCTCTCTCTCTGTCTGTCTGTCTGTCTCCCGCTGTCCCTCTCTCACTGTCTCTCTCTCTCTCTCTCTCCCCCTGTCCCTCTCTCACTGTCTCACTCTCTCACTGTCTCTCTCTCTCACTGTCTCTCTCTCTGTCTTTCTGTCTCTCTCTCTCCCCCTCTGTCTCTCTCTATGTCTATCTGTACATGTCTATCTCTCTCTCGCACTGTCTCTCTCTCTGCCTGTCTCTCTCTCACACACACAAACACTCGCTCTCACTGTCTCTCTCTGCCTGCCACTCTCTCTCTCACACACACAAACACTCGCTCTCACTGTCTCTCTCGGCCTGTCACTCTCTCTCTCACACACACAAACACTCTCTCTCACTCTCTCTCTCTCTGCCTGTCTCTTTCTCTCTCACACACACACAGTCTCTCGCTATGCCATTCTCTCTGTCTCTCCTGTTTCTCTCTCTGTATCTCTCTCTCTCTCTCTCACTGTCTCTCTCTGCCTGCCACTCTCTCTCTCACACACACACAAACACTCTCTCTCACTGTCTCTCTCTGAATGTCACTCTCTCTCACATACACACACAGCCTCTCTCTATGCCTGTCTCTCTGTCTCTCCCTGTTTCTCTCTCTGTCTCTCTCTCTCTCCCTGTCTCTCTCTCTCACCACACAGTCTGTCTCTATGCCCGTCCCTTTGTATCTCTCTCTCTCTCTCTCTGCTGTCTCTCTCTCTCTCTCTCTCTCTCACACACACACAGTCTGTCTCTATGCCTGTCTATTTGTCTCTCTCTCTCTCTGTCTGTCTCTCTCTCTCTCTGTCTCTCTGTCTTCCTCTCTCTGTCTCTGTCTCTCTCTCTCTCCCTCTCCCTCTCTCTTTCTCTCACTGTCTCTCCTTCTGTCTTTCTCTATCTCTCTCTCATTGTCTCTCTATCTCTGTCTTTCTCTGTCTCTGTCTCCCTGTTCTCTCTCTGTCTCTCTCTCTCTCTCTCTGCCTGTCTCTCTCTCTCTCACACACACAGTCTGTCTCTATGCCTGTCTCTCTGTCTCTCCCTGTTTCTCTCTCTCTCTCTCTCCTGTCTCCCCACCCTCTCGCTCTGTTTCCTTTTCCCCATACTACCCTGCGGACAGGTTTAGGAACTTTTATCCAACATTCCAAATGAGCTTTGCTGCTTATGTGGAGCGAGACAAAAAGACGGGGTGGGGCTGGAGGGGGGGGGGGGGGTGGGGGGGAGGTGGTGGGGCGGATAGAGTGACTGGCAGAGACAGAGAGGCAGGGACGAGGGAGAGAGAGAGAGAGACAGTCAGAGAGAGAGAGAGAGACTGGCAGAGACAGAGAGGCAGGGACGGAGGGAGAGAGAGAGAGAGAGACAGTCAGAGAGAGAGAGAGATAAAGAGAGAGAGAGAGACAGTCAGACAGAGAGAGAGATAAAGAGAGAGAGAGAGACAGTCAGAGAGAAAGAGAGAGACTGCCAGAGACAGAAAGGCAGGGACGGAGGGAGAGAGAGAGAGAGAGAGAGAGACAGTCGAAAGAGAGAGAGTAAAGTGAGAGAGAGAGACAGTCAGAGAGAGAGAGGTAAAGAGAGAGAGAGACAGTCAAAGAGAAAGAGAGAGACTGGCAGAGACAGAAAGGCAGGGACGGAGGGAGAGAGAGACAGACAGAGAGAGAGAGAGAGAGACTGGCAGAGACAGAGAGGCAGGGACGGAGGGAGAGAGAGAGAGAGAGAGACAGTCAGAGAGAGAGAGGTAAAGAGAGAGAGACTGGCAGAGAGAAAGAGAGAGACTGGCAGAGACAGAAAGGCAGGGACGGAGGAGAGAGAGAGAGAGAGACAGTCAGAGAGACAGAGAGATAAAGAGAGAGAGAGAGACAGTCAGACAGAGAGAGAGATAAAGAGAGAGAGAGAGACAGTCAGAGAGAAAGAGAGAGACTGCCAGAGACAGAAAGGCAGGGACGGAGGGAGAGAGAGAGTGAGAGAGAGAGACAGTCAGAAAGAGAGAGAGGTAAAGTGAGAGAGAGACAGTCAGAGAGAGAGAGAGGTAAAGAGAGAGAGAGACAGTCAAAGAGAAAGAGAGAGACTGCAGAGACAGAGAGGCAGGGACGGAGGGACAGAGCGAGGGATAAAGAGAGAGAGAGACAGTCAGAGAGAGAGAGAGAGAGAGAAAGAGACAGTCAGAGAGAAAGAGAGAGACTGGCAGAGACAGAGAGGCAGGGACGGAGTGAGAGAGAGAGAGAGAGAGACAGTCAGAGAGAGAGAGAGGTAAAGAGAGAGAGAGACAGTCAGAGAGAAAGAGAGACTGGCAGAGAGAGAAAGGCAGGGACTGAGGGAGAGAGAGAGAGGGTAAAGAGAGAGAGACAGTCAGAGAGAGAGTGGTAAAGAGAGAGAGAGACAGTCAGAGTGAAAGAGAGAGACTGGCAGAGACAGAAAGGCAGGGACGGAGGGAGAGAGCGAGAGAGAGAGACAGTCAGAGAGAGAGAGAGAGAGACTGGCAGAGACAGAGAGGCAGGGACGGAGGGAGAGAGAGAGAGAGAGAGAGACAGTCAGAGAGAGAGAGAGAGAGACTGGCAGAGACAGAGAGGCAGGGACGGAGGGAGAGAGAGAGAGAGAGAGAGAGAGAGACAGTCAGAGAGAGAGAGAGAGACAGTCAGAGAGAAAGAGAGAGAGACTGGCAGAGACAGAGAGGCAGGGACGGAGGGAGAGAGGAGAGAGAGAGAGAGAGAGAGAGTCAGAAGAGACCAAGAGAGAGACGGCAGACGAGAGAGAGAGGACTGGAGAGAGAGAGAGAGGAGAGAGAGAGAGAGAGAGAGAGAGAGAGAGGAG